>NC_068930.1:1262745-1882548 GCF_023091745.1 Budorcas taxicolor | reverse complement strand
AGGCCACCAGAGTGGGTCCCTGATGTCCCCGTCGTACCTCGAGAAGACCTGCCGCAACTCGAAAAAATCCGGGAGGTTCTCCCATCCAGGCGAGATGAGGCCCATTTCCGCTGAGGCATCTCGAGGCTGATCACACCTCACCTCTGGAACTTTGAAAGGCTCCTTCACACCCTTGGTGCAAATCAAGAAGTTCCCCGACATACCCGTCTCCACTCGAGAGGAATCACGAGGGTCCCGCCCACATCCAGAGGAGCCCCGTTTCCGCCTCGTAGCTCGAGATGAGGGATCCTTTCCCTGCTTCGTCGGGAAAGAGTTCCCGGCTTTCCCGTGGCATCTCAAGAGGAGGCCCTCTCAACAGGAACGGCGAGAGGAACTCCAGGGTCGTGCCACCATTCCAAGAGTTCCCCAGATGTCTCAGTCCATTATAGAGGATCCTCTTTTCCCTTCACCGGCTCGTCTTTCACGCCGAGGATCGACTCACACCAAGGTGGCACTTGGCACAGCCCTGTGGGAAAGCCTCGTGGGAAAGCCTCGAGGGCTAGCCTCGAGGGAAAGCCACAGATCCCTTAATCCATGTGACAGGAAGCGTGACACTACTGCTGCAGCTCGGGAGGAAAGCGCACGTGCATGCCCCCACTCGAGACGAGGCCTGACTCCCCTGGGGAGACTCAGAAGCACCCCAAGATCCATGGCAACACTGGAGAGGAATCCTCAGGTTCCGGCCCCGACTCCACACAAGGACTGAGGCCCCGGCATGGACGGGAGAGGAATCCCGAGAGGTCCCCTAGCAACTCGCATGTGGACTGGCCTTTCCTGAGGCCACCAGAGCGGGTCCCTGAGGTCCCCGTCGTAACTCGAGAAGACCTGCCGCAACTCGAGAAAATCCAGGAGGTTCTCCCCTCCAGGCGAGATGAGGCCCATTTCCGCTGAGGCGTCTAGAGGCTGATCACACCTCCCCTCTGGAACTTCGAAAGGCTCCTTCACACCCTTGGTGCAAATCAAGAAGTTCCCCGACATACCCGTCTCCACACGAGAGGAATCACGAGGGTCCCGCCCACATCCAGAGGAGCCCCGTTTCCGCCTCGTAGCTCGAGATGAGGGATCCTTTCCCTGCTTCGTCGGGAAAGAGTTCCCGGCGTTCCCGTCACATCTCAAGAGGAGGCCCTCTCAACAGGAACGGCGAGAGGAACTCCAGGGTCGTGCCACCATTCCAAGAGTCCCCCAGATGTCTCAGTCCATTCCAGAAGAAACTCTTTTCCCTTCAGCAGCTCGTCTTTCACGCCGAGGATCGACTCACACCTAGGTGGCACGTGGCACAGCCCTGTGGGAAAGCCTCGTGGGAAAGCCTCGAGGGACAGCCTCGAGGGAAAGCCACAGATCCCTTGATCCACGTGACAGGAAGCGTGACACTACTGCTGCAGCTCGGGAGGAAAGCGCACGTGCATGCCCTCACTCGAGACGAGGCCTGACTCCACTGGCGAGACTCAGAAGCACCCCAAGATCCATGGCAACACTGGAGAGGAATCCTAAGGTTCCGGCCCCGAATCCACACAAGGACTGAGGCCCCGGCATGGACGGGAGAGGAATCCCAAGAGGTCCCCTAGCAACTCGCATGGGGACTGGCCTTTCCTGAGGCCACCAGAGTGGGTCCCTGATGTCCCCGTCGTACCTCGAGAAGACCTGCCGCAACTCGAGAAAATCCAGGAGGTTCTCCCATCCAGGCGAGATGAGGCCCATTTCCGCTGAGGCATCTCGAGGCTGATCACACCTCACCTCTGGAACTTTGAAAGGCTCCTTCACACCCTTGGTGCAAATCAAGAAGTTCCCCGACATACCCGTCTCCACTCGAGAGGAATCACGAGGGTCCCGCCCACATCCAGAGGAGCCCCGTTTCCGCCTCGTAGCTCGAGATGAGGGATCCTTTCCCTGCTTCGTCGGGAAAGAGTTCCCGGCTTTCCCGTGGCATCTCAAGAGGAGGCCCTCTCAACAGGAACGGCGAGAGGAACTCCAGGGTCGTGCCACCATTCCAAGAGTTCCCCAGATGTCTCAGTCCATTATAGAGGATCCTCTTTTCCCTTCACCGGCTCGTCTTTCACGCCGAGGATCGACTCACACCAAGGTGGCACTTGGCACAGCCCTGTGGGAAAGCCTCGTGGGAAAGCCTCGAGGGCTAGCCTCGAGGGAAAGCCACAGATCCCTTAATCCATGTGACAGGAAGCGTGACACTACTGCTGCAGCTCGGGAGGAAAGCGCACGTGCATGCCCCCACTCGAGACGAGGCCTGACTCCCCTGGGGAGACTCAGAAGCACCCCAAGATCCATGGCAACACTGGAGAGGAATCCTCAGGTTCCGGCCCCGACTCCACACAAGGACTGAAGCCCCGGCATGGACGGGAGAGGAATCCCGAGAGGTCCCCTAGCAACTCGCATGGGGACTGGCCTTTCCTGAGGCCACCAGAGCGGGTCCCTGAGGTCCCCGTCGTAACTCGAGAAGACCTTCCGCAACTCGAGAAAATCCAGGAGGTTCTCCCCTCCAGGCGAGATGAGGCCCATTTCCGCTGAGGCGTCTCGAGTCTGATCACACCTCACCTCTGGAACTTCGAAAGGGTCCTTCACACCCTTGGTGCAAATCAAGAAGTTCCCCGACATACCCGTCTCCACTCGAGAGGAATCACGAGGGTCCCGCCCACATCCATAGGAGCCCCGTTTCCGGCTCGAAGCTCGAGATGAGGGATCCTTTCCCTGCTTCGTCGGGAAAGAGTTCCCGGCGTTCCCGTCGCATCTCAAGAGGAGGCCCTCTCTACAGGAACGGCGAGAGGAACTCCAGGGTCGTGCCACCATTCCAAGAGTCCCCCAGATGTCTCAGTCCATTCCAGAGGAACCTCTTTTCCCTTCACCGGCTCGTCTTTCACGCCGAGGATCGACTCACACCAAGGTGGCACGTGGCACAGCCCTGTGGGAAAGCCTCGTGGGAAAGCCTCGAGGGACAGCCTCGAGGGAAAGCCACAGATCCCTTGATCCACGTGACAGGAAGCGTGACACTACTGCTGCAGCTCGGGAGGAAAGCGCACGTGCATGCCGCCACTCGAGACGAGGCCTGACTCCCCTGGGGAGACTCAGAAGCACCCCAAGATCCATGGCAACACTGGAGAGGAATCCTCAGGTTCCGGCCCCGACTCCACACAAGGACTGAGGCCCCGGCATGGACGGGAGAGGAATCCCGAGAGGTCCCCTAGCAACTCGCATGTGGACTGGCCTTTCCTGAGGCCACCAGAGCGGGTCCCTGAGGTCCCCGTCGTAACTCGAGAAGACCTGCCGCGACTCGAGAAAATCTAGGAGGTTCTCCCCTCCAGGCGAGATGAGGCCCATTTCCGCTGAGGCGTCTAGAGGCTGATCACACCTCCCCTCTGGAACTTCGAAAGGCTCCTTCACACCCTTGGTGCAAATCAAGAAGTTCCCCGACATACCGTCTCCACTCGAGAGGAATCACGAGGGTCCCGCCCACATCCAGAGGAGCCCCGTTTCCGCCTCGTAGCTCGAGATGAGGGATCCTTTCCCTGCTTCTTCGGGAAAGAGTTCCCGGCGTTCCCGTCACATTTCAAGAGGAGGCCCTCTCAACAGGAACGGCGAGAGGAACTCCAGGGTCGTGCCACAATTCCAAGAGTCCCCCAGATGTCTCAGTCCATTCCAGAGGAAACTCTTTTCCCTTCAGCAGCTCGTCTTTCACGCCGAGGATCGACTCACACCTAGGTGGCACGTGGCACAGCCCTGTGGGAAAGCCTCGTGGGAAAGCCTCGAGGGACAGCCTCGAGGAAAGCCACAGATCCCTTGATCCACGTGACAGGAAGCGTGACACTACTGCTGCAGCTCGGGAGGAAAGCGCACGTGCATGCCCACACTCGAGACGAGGCCTGACTCCACTGGCGAGACTCAGAAGCACCCCAAGATCCATGGCAACACTGGAGAGGAATCCTAAGGTTCCGGCCCCGAATCCACACAAGGACTGAGGCCCCTGCATGGACTGGAGAGGAATCCCGAGAGGTCCCCTAGCGACTTCCATGGGAACTGGCCTTTCCTGAGGCCACCAGAGCGGGTCCCTGAGGTCCCCGTCGTAACTCGACAAGACCTGCCGCAACTCGAGAAAATCCAGGAAGTTCTCCCCTCCAGGCAAGATGAGGCCCATTTCCGCTGAGGCGTCTCGAGGCTGATCACACCTCACCTCTGGAATTTCGGAAGGGTCCTTCACACCCTTGGTACAAATCAAGAAGTTCCCCGACATAACCGTCTCCACTCGAGAGGAAACACGAGGGTCCCGCCCACATCAAGAGGAGCCCCGTTTCTGCCTCGTAGCTCGAGATGAGGGATCCTTTCCCTGCTTCGTCGGGAAAGAGTTCCCGGCGTTCCCGTGGCATCTCAAGAGGAGGCCCTCTCAACAGGAATGGCGAGAGGAACTCCAGGGTCATGCCACCATTCCAAGAGTTCCCCAGATGTCTCAGTCCATTATAGAGGATCCTCTTTTCCCTTCACCGGCTCGTCTTTCACGCCGAGGATCGACTCACACCAAGTTGGCCCTTGGCACAGCCCTGTGGGAAAGCCTCGTGGGAAAGCCTCGAGGGCTAGCCTCGAGGGAAAGCCACAGATCCCTTAATCCACGTGACAGGAAGCGTGACACTACTGCTGCAGCTCGGGAGGAAAGCGCACGTGCATGCCCCCACACGAGACGAGGCCTGACTCCCCTGGGGAGACTCAGAAGCACCCCAAGATCCATGGCAACACTGGAGAGGAATCCTCAGGTTCCGGCCCCGAATCCACACAAGGACTGAGGCCCCGGCATGGACGGGAGAGGAATCCCGAGAGGTCCCCTAGCAACTCGCATGGGGACTGGCCTTTCCTGAGGCCACCAGAGCGGGTCCCTGAGGTCCCCGTCGTAACTCGAGAAGACCTGCCGCAACTCGAGAAAATCCAGGAGGTTCTCCCCTCCAGGCGAGATGAGGCCCATTTCCGCTGAGGCGTCTCGAGGCTGATCACACCTCACCTCTGGAACTTCGAAAGGCTCCTTCACACCCTTGGTGCAAATCAAGAAGTTCCCCGACATACCCGTCTCCACTGGAGAGGAGTCACGAGGGTCCCGCCCACATCCAGAGGAGCCCCGTTTCAGCCTCGTAGCTCGAGATGAGGGATCCTTTCCCTGCTTCGTCGGGAAAGAGTTCCCGGCGTTCCCGTAGCATCTCAAGAGGAGGCCCTCTCAACAGGAACGGCGAGAGGAACTCCAGGGTCGTGCCACCATTCCAAGAGTTCCCCAGATGTCTCAGTCCATTATAGAGGATCCTCTTTTCCCTTCACCGGCTCGTCTTTCACGCCGAGGATCGACTCACACCAAGGTGGCACTTGGCACAGCCCTGTGGGAAAGCCTCGTGGGAAAGCCTCGAGGGCTAGCCTCGAGGGAAAGCCACAGATCCCTTAATCCATGTGACAGGAAGCGTGACACTACTGCTGCAGCTCGGGAGGAAAGCGCACGTGCATGCCCCCACTCGAGACGAGGCCTGACTCCCCTGGGGAGACTCAGAAGCACCCCAAGATCCATGGCAACACTGGAGAGGAATCCTCAGGTTCCGGCCCCGACTCCACACAAGGACTGAGGCCCCGGCATGGACGGGAGAGGAATCCCGAGAGGTCCCCTAGCAACTCGCATGGGGACTGGCCTTTCCTGAGGCCACCAGAGCGGGTCCCTGAGGTCCCCGTCGTAACTCGAGAAGACCTTCCGCAACTCGAGAAAATCCAGGAGGTTCTCCCCTCCAGGCGAGATGAGGCCCATTTCCGCTGAGGCGTCTCGAGGCTGATCACACCTCACCTCTGGAACTTCGAAAGGGTCCTTCACACCCTTGGTGCAAATCAAGAAGTTCCCCGACATACCCGTCTCCACTCGAGAGGAATCACGAGGGTCCCGCCCACATCCAGAGGAGCCCCGTTTCCGGCTCGAAGCTCGAGATGAGGGATCCTTTCCCTGCTTCGTCGGGAAAGAGTTCCCGGCGTTCCCGTCGCATCTCAAGAGGAGGCCCTCTCTACAGGAACGGCGAGAGGAACTCCAGGGTCGTGCCACCATTCCAAGAGTCCCCCAGATGTCTCAGTCCATTCCAGAGGAACCTCTTTTCCCTTCACCGGCTCGTCTTTCACGCCGAGGATCGACTCACACCAAGGTGGCACGTGGCACAGCCCTGTGGGAAAGCCTCGTGGGAAAGCCTCGAGGGACAGCCTAGAGGGAAAGCCACAGATCCCTTGATCCACGTGACAGGAAGCGTGACACTACTGCTGCAGCTCGGGAGGAAAGCGCACGTGCATGCCGCCACTCGAGACGAGGCCTGACTCCCCTGGGGAGACTCAGAAGCACCCCAAGATCCATGGCAACACTGGAGAGGAATCCTCAGGTTCCGGCCCCGACTCCACACAAGGACTGAGGCCCCGGCATGGACGGGAGAGGAATCCCGAGAGGTCCCCTAGCAACTCGCATGTGGACTGGCCTTTCCTGAGGCCACCAGAGCGGGTCCCTGAGGTCCCCGTCGTAACTCGAGAAGACCTGCCGCAACTCGAGAAAATCCAGGAGGTTCTCCCCTCCAGGCGAGATGAGGCCCATTTCCGCTGAGGCGTCTAGAGGCTGATCACACCTCCCCTCTGGAACTTCGAAAGGCTCCTTCACACCCTTGGTGCAAATCAAGAAGTTCCCCGACATACCCGTCTCCACACGAGAGGAGTCACGAGGGTCCCGCCCACATCCAGAGGAGCCCCGTTTCCGCCTCGTAGCTCGAGATGAGGGATCCTTTCCCTGCTTCGTTGGGAAAGAGTTCCCGGCGTTCCCGTCACATCTCAAGAGGAGGCCCTCTCAACAGGAACGGCGAGAGGAACTCCAGGGTCGTGCCACCATTCCAAGAGTCCCCCAGATGTCTCAGTCCATTCCAGAGGAAACTCTTTTCCCTTCAGCAGCTCGTCTTTCACGCCGAGGATCGACTCACACCTAGGTGGCACGTGGCACAGCCCTGTGGGAAAGCCTCGTGGGAAAGCCTCGAGGGACAGCCTCGAGGGAAAGCCACAGATCCCTTGATCCACGTGACAGGAAGCGTGACACTACTGCTGCAGCTCGGGAGGAAAGCGCACGTGCATGCCCCCACTCGAGACGAGGCCTGACTCCACTGGCGAGACTCAGAAGCACCCCAAGATCCATGGCAACACTGGAGAGGAATCCTAAGGTTCCGGCCCCGACTCCACACAAGGACTGAGGCCCCGGCATGGACGGGAGAGGAATCCCAAGAGGTCCCCTAGCAACTCGCATGGGGACTGGCCTTTCCTGAGGCCACCAGAGTGGGTCCCTGAGGTCCCCGTCGTACCTCGAGAAGACCTGCCGCAACTCGAGAAAATCCAGGAGGTTCTCCCATCCAGGCGAGATGAGGCCCATTTCCGCTTAGGCATCTCGAGGCTGATCACACCTCACCTCTGGAACTTTGAAAGGCTCCTTCAAACCCTTGGTGCAAATCAAGAAGTTCCCCGACATACCCGTCTCCACTCGAGAGGAATCACGAGGGTCCCGCCCACATCCAGAGGAGCCCCGTTTCCTCCTCGTAGCTCGAGATGAGGGATCCTTTCCCTGCTTCGTCGGGAAAGAGTTCCCGGCTTTCCCGTGGCATCTCAAGAGGAGGCCCTCTCAACAGGAACGGCGAGAGGAACTCCAGGGTCGTGCCACCATTCCAAGAGTTCCCCAGATGTCTCAGTCCATTATAGAGGATCCTCTTTTCCCTTCACCGGCTCGTCTTTCACGCCGAGGATCGACTCACACCAAGGTGGCACTTGGCACAGCCCTGTGGGAAAGCCTCGTGGGAAAGCCTCGAGGGCTAGCCTCGAGGGAAAGCCACAGATCCCTTAATCCATGTGACAGGAAGCGTGACACTACTGCTGCAGCTCGGGAGGAAAGCGCACGTGCATGCCCCCACTCGAGACGAGGCCTGACTCCCCTGGGGAGACTCAGAAGCACCCCAAGATCCATGGCAACACTGGAGAGGAATCCTCAGGTTCCAGCCCCGACTCCACACAAGGACTGAAGCCCCGGCATGGACGGGAGAGGAATCCCGAGAGGTCCCCTAGCAACTCGCATGGGGACTGGCCTTTCCTGAGGCCACCAGAGCGGGTCCCTGAGGTCCCCGTCGTAACTCGAGAAGACCTTCCGCAACTCGAGAAAATCCAGGAGGTTCTCCCCTCCAGGCGAGATGAGGCCCATTTCCCCTGAGGCGTCTCGAGTCTGATCACACCTCACCTCTGGAACTTCGAAAGGGTCCTTCACACCCTTGGTGCAAATCAAGAAGTTCCCCGACATACCCGTCTCCACTCGAGAGGAATCACGAGGGTCCCGCCCACATCCAGAGGAGCCCCGTTTCCGGCTCGAAGCTCGAGATGAGGGATCCTTTCCCTGCTTCGTCGGGAAAGAGTTCCCGGCGTTCCCGTCGCATCTCAAGAGGAGGCCCTCTCTACAGGAACGGCGAGAGGAACTCCAGGGTCGTGTCACCATTCCAAGAGTCCCCCAGATGTCTCAGTCCATTCCAGAGGAACCTCTTTTCCCTTCACCGGCTCGTCTTTCACGCCGAGGATCGACTCACACCAAGGTGGCACGTGGCACAGCCCTGTGGGAAAGCCTCGTGGGAAAGCCTCGAGGGACAGCCTCGAGGGAAAGCCACAGATCCCTTGATCCACGTGACAGGAAGCGTGACACTACTGCTGCAGCTCGGGAGGAAAGCGCACGTGCATGCCGCCACTCGAGACGAGGCCTGACTCCCCTGGGGAGACTCAGAAGCACCCCAAGATCCATGGCAACACTGGAGAGGAATCCTCAGGTTCCGGCCCCGACTCCACACAAGGACTGAGGCCCCGGCATGGACGGGAGAGGAATCCCGAGAGGTCCCCTAGCAACTCGCATGTGGACTGGCCTTTCCTGAGGCCACCAGAGCGGGTCCCTGAGGTCCCCGTCGTAACTCGAGAAGACCTGCCGCAACTCGAGAAAATCTAGGAGGTTCTCCCCTCCAGGCGAGATGAGGCCCATTTCCGCTGAGGCGTCTAGAGGCTGATCACACCTCCCCTCTGGAACTTCGAAAGGCTCCTTCACACCCTTGGTGCAAATCAAGAAGTTCCCCGACATACCCGTCTCCACTCGAGAGGAATCACGAGGGTCCCGCCCACATCCAGAGGAGCCCCGTTTCCGCCTCGTAGCTCGAGATGAGGGATCCTTTCCCTGCTTCTTCGGGAAAGAGTTCCCGGCGTTCCCGTCACATCTCAAGAGGAGGCCCTCTCAACAGGAACGGCGAGAGGAACTCCAGGGTCGTGCCACCATTCCAAGAGTCCCCCAGATGTCTCAGTCCATTCCAGAGGAAACTCTTTTCCCTTCAGCAGCTCGTCTTTCACGCCGAGGATCGACTCACACCTAGGTGGCACGTGGCACAGCCCTGTGGGAAAGCCTCGTGGGAAAGCCTAGAGGGACAGCCTCGAGGGAAAGCCACAGATCCCTTGATCCACGTGACAGGAAGCGTGACACTACTGCTGCAGCTCGGGAGGAAAGCGCACGTGCATGCCCACACTCGAGACGAGGCCTGACTCCACTGGCGAGACTCAGAAGCACCCCAAGATCCATGGCAACACTGGAGAGGAATCCTAAGGTTCCGGCCCCGAATCCACACAAGGACTGAGGCCCCTGCATGGACTGGAGAGGAATCCCGAGAGGTCCCCTAGCGACTTCCATGGGAACTGGCCTTTCCTGAGGCCACCAGAGCGGGTCCCTGAGGTCCCCGTCGTAACTCGAGAAGACCTGCCGCAACTCGAGAAAATCCAGGAAGTTCTCCCCTCCAGGCAAGATGAGGCCCATTTCCGCTGAGGCGTCTCGAGGCTGATCACACCTCACCTCTGGAACTTCGGAAGGGTCCTTCACACCCTTGGTACAAATCAAGAAGTTCCCCGACATAACCGTCTCCACTCGAGAGGAAACACGAGGGTCCCGCCCACATCAAGAGGAGCCCCGTTTCCGCCTCGTAGCTCGAGATGAGGGATCCTTTCCCTGCTTCGTCGAGAAAGAGTTCCCGGCGTTCCCGTGGCATCTCAAGAGGAGGCCCTCTCAACAGGAATGGCGAGAGGAACTCCAGGGTCATGCCACCATTCCAAGAGTTCCCCAGATGTCTCAGTCCATTATAGAGGATCCTCTTTTCCCTTCACCGGCTCGTCTTTCACGCCGCGGATCGACTCACACCAAGGTGGCCCTTGGCACAGCCCTGTGGGAAAGCCTCGTGGGAAAGCCTCGAGGGCTAGCCTCGAGGGAAAGCCACAGATCCCTTAATCCACGTGACAGGAAGCGTGACACTACTGCTGCAGCTCGGGAGGAAAGCGCACGTGCATGCCCCCACACGAGACGAGGCCTGACTCCCCTGGGGAGACTCAGAAGCACCCCAAGATCCATGGCAACACTGGAGAGGAATCCTCAGGTTCCGGCCCCGAATCCACACAAGGACTGAGGCCCCGGCATGGACGGGAGAGGAATCCCGAGAGGTCCCCTAGCAACTCGCATGGGGACTGGCCTTTCCTGAGGCCACCAGAGCGGGTCCCTGAGGTCCCCGTCGTAACTCGAGAAGACCTGCCGCAACTCGAGAAAATCCAGGAGGTTCTCCCCTCCAGGCGAGATGAGGCCCATTTCCGCTGAGGCGTCTCGAGGCTGATCACACCTCACCTCTGGAACTTCGAAAGGCTCCTTCACACCCTTGGTGCAAATCAAGAAGTTCCCCGACATACCCGTCTCCACTGGAGAGGAGTCACGAGGGTCCCGCCCACATCCAGAGGAGCCCCGTTTCAGCCTCGTAGCTCGAGATGAGGGATCCTTTCCCTGCTTCGTCGGGAAAGAGTTCCCGGCGTTCCCGTAGCATCTCAAGAGGAGGCCCTCTCAACAGGAACGGCGAGAGGAACTCCAGGGTCGTGCCACCATTCCAAGAGTCCCCCAGATGTCTCAGTCCATTCCAGAGGAACCTCTTTTCCCTTCACCGGCTCGTCTTTCACGCCGAGGATCGACTCACACCAAGGTGGCACGTGGCACAGCCCTGTGGGAAAGCCTCTTGGGAAAGCCTCGAGGGACAGGCTCGAGGGAAAGCCACAGATCCCTTGATCCACGTGACAGGAAGCGTGACACTACTGCTGCAGCTCGGGAGGAAAGCGCACGTGCATGCCCCCACTCGAGACGAGGCCTGACTCCCCTGGGGAGACTCAGAAGCACCCCAAGATCCATGGCAACACTGGAGAGGAATCCTCAGGTTCCGGCCCCGACTCCACACAAGGACTGAGGCCCCGGCATGGACGGGAGAGGAATCCCGAGAGGTCCCCTAGCAACTCGCATGGGGACTGGCCTTTCCTGAGGCCACCAGAGCGGGTCCCTGAGGTCCCCGTCGTAACTCGAGAAGACCTTCAGCAACTCGAGAAAATCCAGGAGGTTCTCCCCTCCAGGCGAGATGAGGCCCATTTCCGCTGAGGCGTCTCGAGGCTGATCACACCTCACCTCTGGAACTTCGGAAGGGTCCTTCACACCCTTGGTACAAATCAAGAAGTTCCCCGACATAACCGTCTCCACTCGAGAGGAAACACGAGGGTCCCGCCCACATCAAGAGGAGCCCCGTTTCCGCCTCGTAGCTCGAGATGAGGGATCCTTTCCCTGCTTCGTCGGGAAAGAGTTCCCGGCGTTCCCGTGGCATCTCAAGAGGAGGCCCTCTCAACAGGAATGGCGAGAGGAACTCCAGGGTCATGCCACCATTCCAAGAGTTCCCCAGATGTCTCAGTCCATTATAGAGGATCCTCTTTTCCCTTCACCGGCTCGTCTTTCACGCCGCGGATCGACTCACACCAAGGTGGCCCTTGGCACAGCCCTGTGGGAAAGCCTCGTGGGAAAGCCTCGAGGGCTAGCCTCGAGGGAAAGCCACAGATCCCTTAATCCACGTGACAGGAAGCGTGACACTACTGCTGCAGCTCGGGAGGAAAGCGCACGTGCATGCCCCCACACGAGACGAGGCCTGACTCCCCTGGGGAGACTCAGAAGCACCCCAAGATCCATGGCAACACTGGAGAGGAATCCTCAGGTTCCGGCCCCGAATCCACACAAGGACTGAGGCCCCGGCATGGACGGGAGAGGAATCCCGAGAGGTCCCCTAGCAACTCGCATGGGGACTGGCCTTTCCTGAGGCCACCAGAGCGGGTCCCTGAGGTCCCCGTCGTAACTCGAGAAGACCTGCCGCAACTCGAGAAAATCCAGGAGGTTCTCCCCTCCAGGCGAGATGAGGCCCATTTCCGCTGAGGCGTCTCGAGGCTGATCACACCTCACCTCTGGAACTTCGAAAGGCTCCTTCACACCCTTGGTGCAAATCAAGAAGTTCCCCGACATACCCGTCTCCACTGGAGAGGAGTCACGAGGGTCCCGCCCACATCCAGAGGAGCCCCGTTTCAGCCTCGTAGCTCGAGATGAGGGATCCTTTCCCTGCTTCGTCGGGAAAGAGTTCCCGGCGTTCCCGTAGCATCTCAAGAGGAGGCCCTCTCAACAGGAACGGCGAGAGGAACTCCAGGGTCGTGCCACCATTCCAAGAGTCCCCCAGATGTCTCAGTCCATTCCAGAGGAACCTCTTTTCCCTTCACCGGCTCGTCTTTCACGCCGAGGATCGACTCACACCAAGGTGGCACGTGGCACAGCCCTGTGGGAAAGCCTCTTGGGAAAGCCTCGAGGGACAGGCTCGAGGGAAAGCCACAGATCCCTTGATCCACGTGACAGGAAGCGTGACACTACTGCTGCAGCTCGGGAGGAAAGCGCACGTGCATGCCCCCACTCGAGACGAGGCCTGACTCCCCTGGGGAGACTCAGAAGCACCCCAAGATCCATGGCAACACTGGAGAGGAATCCTCAGGTTCCGGCCCCGACTCCACACAAGGACTGAGGCCCCGGCATGGACGGGAGAGGAATCCCGAGAGGTCCCCTAGCAACTCGCATGGGGACTGGCCTTTCCTGAGGCCACCAGAGCGGGTCCCTGAGGTCCCCGTCGTAACTCGAGAAGACCTTCAGCAACTCGAGAAAATCCAGGAGGTTCTCCCCTCCAGGCGAGATGAGGCCCATTTCCGCTGAGGCGTCTCGAGGCTGATCACACCTCACCTCTGGAACTTCGGAAGGGTCCTTCACACCCTTGGTACAAATCAAGAAGTTCCCCGACATAACCGTCTCCACTCGAGAGGAAACACGAGGGTCCCGCCCACATCAAGAGGAGCCCCGTTTCCGCCTCGTAGCTCGAGATGAGGGATCCTTTCCCTGCTTCGTCGGGAAAGAGTTTCCGGCGTTCCCGTCGCATCTCAAGAGGAGGCCCTCTCAACAGGAATGGCGAGAGGAACTCCAGGGTCATGCCACCATTCCAAGAGTTCCCCAGATGTCTCAGTCCATTATAGAGGATCCTCTTTTCCCTTCACCGGCTCGTCTTTCACGCCGAGGATCGACTCACACCAAGGTGGCCCTTGGCACAGCCCTGTGGGAAAGCCTCGTGGGAAAGACTCGAGGGCTAGCCTCGAGGGAAAGCCACAGATCCCTTAATCCACGTGACAGGAAGCGTGACACTACTGCTGCAGCTCGGGAGGAAAGCGCACGTGCATGCCCCCACACGAGACGAGGCCTGACTCCCCTGGGGAGACTCAGAAGCACCCCAAGATCCATGGCAACACTGGAGAGGAATCCTCAGGTTCCGGCCCCGAATCCACACAAGGACTGAGGCCCCGGCATGGACGGGAGAGGAATCCCGAGAGGTCCCCTAGCAACTCGCATGGGGACTGGCCTTTCCTGAGGCCACCAGAGCGGGTCCCTGAGGTCCCCGTCGTAACTCGAGAAGACCTGCCGCAACTCGAGAAAATCCAGGAGGTTCTCCCCTCCAGGCGAGATGAGGCCCATTTCCGCTGAGGCGTCTCGAGGCTGATCACACCTCACCTCTGGAACTTCGAAAGGCTCCTTCACACCCTTGGTGCAAATCAAGAAGTTCCCCGACATACCCGTCTCCACTGGAGAGGAATCACGAGGGTCCCGCCCACATCCAGAAGAGCCCCGTTTCCGCCTCGTAGCTCGAGATGAGGGATCCTTTCCCTGCTTCGTCGGGAAAGAGTTCCCGGCGTTCCCGTCGCATCTCAAGAGGAGGCCCTCTCAACAGGAACGGCGAGAGGAACTCCAGGGTCGTGCCTCCATTCCAAGAGTCCCCCAGATGTCTCAGTCCATTCCAGAGGAACTTCTTTTCCCTTCACCGGCTCGTCTTTCACGCCGAGGATCGACTCACACCAAGGTGGCACGTGGCACAGCCCTGTGGGAAAGCCTCGTGGGAAAGCCTCGAGGGACAGCCTCGAGGGAAAGCCACAGATCCCTTGATCCACGTGACAGGAAGCGTGACACTACTGCTGCAGCTCGAGAGGAAAGCGCACGAACATGCCCCCACTCGAGACGAGGCCTGACTCTCCTGGGGAGACTCAGAAGCACCCCAAGATCCATGGCAACACTGGAGAGGAATCCTCAGGTTCCGGCCCCGACTCCAGACAAGGACTGAGACCCCGGCATGGACGGGAGAGGAATCCCGAGAGGTCCCCTAGCAACTCGCATGGGGACTGGCCTTTCCTGAGGCCACCAGAGCGGGTCCCAGAGGTCCCCGTCGTAACTCGAGAAGACCTGCCGCAACTCGAGAAAATCCAGTAAGTTCTCCCCTCCAGGCGAGATGAGGCCCATTTCCGCTGAGGCGTCTCGAGGCTGATCACACCTCACCTCTGGAACTTCGAAAGGCTCCTTCACACCCTTGGTACAAATCAAGAAGTTCCCCGACATAACCGTCTCCACTCGAGAGGAAACACGAGGGTCCCGCCCACATCAAGAGGAGCCCCGTTTCCGCCTCGTAGCTCGAGATGAGGGATCCTTTCCCTGCTTCGTCGGGAAAGAGTTCCCGGCTTTCCCGTGGCATCTCAAGAGGAGGCCCTCTCAACAGGAACGGCGAGAGGAACTCCAGGGTCGTGCCACCATTCCAAGAGTTCCCCAGATGTCTCAGTCCATTATAGAGGATCCTCTTTTCCCTTCACCGGCTCGTCTTTCACGCCGAGGATCGACTCACACCAAGGTGGCACTTGGCACAGCCCTGTGGGAAAGCCTCGTGGGAAAGACTCGAGGGCTAGCCTCGAGGGAAAGCCACAGATCCCTTGATCCACGTGACAGGAAGCGTGACACTACTGCTGCAGCTCGGGAGGAAAGCGCACGTGCATGCCCCCACTCGAGACGAGGCCTGACTCCCCTGGGGAGACTCAGAAGCACCCCAAGATCCATGGCAACACTGGAGAGGAATCCTCAGGTTCCGGCCCCGAGTCCACACAAGGACTGAGGCCCCGGCATGGACGGGAGAGGAATCCTGAGAGGTTCCCTAGCAACTCGCATGGGGACTGGCCTTTCCTGAGGCCAACAGAGCGGGTCCCTGTGGTCCCCGTCGTAACTCGAGAAGACCTGCCGCAACTCGAGAAAATCCAGGAGGTTCTCCCCTCCAGGCTAGATGAGGCCCATTTCCGCTGAGGCGTCTCGAGGCTCATCACACCTCACCTCTGGAACTTCGAAAGGGTCCTTCACTCCCTTGGTGCAAATCAAGAAGTTCCCCGACATACCCGTCTCCACTCGAGAGGAATCACGAGGGTCCCGCCCACATCCAGAGGAGCCCCGTTTCCGCCTCGTAGCTCGAGATGAGGGATCCTTTCCCTGCTTCGTCGGGAAAGAGTTCCCGGCGTTCCCGTCGCATCTCAAGAGGAGGCCCTCTCAACAGGAACGGCGAGAGGAACTCCAGGGTCGTGCCACCATTCCAAGAGTCCCCCAGATGTCTCAGTCCATTCCAGAGGAACTTCTTTTCCCTTCACCGGCTCGTCTTTCACGCCGAGGATCGACTCACACCAAGGTGGCACGTGGCACAGCCCTGTGGGAAAGCCTCGTGGGAAAGCCTCGAGGGACAGCCTCGAGGGAAAGCCACAGATCCCTTGATCCACGTGACAGGAAGCGTGACACTACTGCTGCAGCTCGGGAGGAAAGCGCAAGTGCATGCCCCCACTCGAGACGAGGCCTGACTCCCCTGGGGAGACTCAGAAGCACCCCAAGATCCATGGCAACACTGCAGAGGAATCCTCAGGTTCCGGCCCCGACTCCACACAAGGACTGAGGCCCCGGCATGGACGGGAGAGGAATCCCGAGAGGTCCCCTAGCAACTCGCATGGGGACTGGCCTTTCCTGAGGCCACCAGAGCGGGTCCCTGAGGTCCCCGTCGTAACGCGAGAAGACCTTCCGCAACTCGAGAAAATCCAGGAGGTTCTCCCCTCCAGGCGAGATGAGGCCCATTTCCGCTGAGGCGTCTCGAGGCTGATCACACCTCACCTCTGGAACTTCGGAAGGGTCCTTCACACCCTTGGTACAAATCAAAAAGTTCCCCGACATAACCGTCTCCACTCGAGAGGAAACACGAGGGTCCCGCCCACATCAAGAGGAGCCCCGTTTCCGCCTCGTAGCTCGAGATGAGGGATCCTTTCCCTGCTTCGTCGGGAAAGAGTTCCCGGCGTTCCCGTCGCATCTCAAGAGGAGGCCCTCTCAACAGGAATGGCGAGAGGAACTCCAGGGTCATGCCACCATTCCAAGAGTTCCCCAGATGTCTCAGTCCATTATAGAGGATCCTCTTTTCCCTTCACCGGCTCGTCTTTCACGCCGAGGATCGACTCACACCAAGGTGGCCCTTGGCACAGCCCTGTGGGAAAGCCTCGTGGGAAAGACTCGAGGGCTAGCCTCGAGGGAAAGCCACAGATCCCTTAATCCACGTGACAGGAAGCGTGACACTACTGCTGCAGCTCGGGAGGAAAGCGCACGTGCATGCCCCCACACGAGACGAGGCCTGACTCCCCTGGGGAGACTCAGAAGCACCCCAAGATCCATGGCAACACTGGAGAGGAATCCTCAGGTTCCGGCCCCGACTCCACACAAGGACTGAGGCCCCGGCATGGACGGGAGAGGAATCCCGAGACGTCCCCTAGCAACTCGCATGGGGACTGGCCTTTCCTGAGGCCACCAGAGCGGGTCCCTGAGGTCCCCGTCGTAACTCGAGAAGACCTTCCGCAACTCGAGAAAATCCAGGAGGTTCTCCCCTCCAGGCGAGATGAGGCCCATTTCCGCTGAGGCGTCTCGAGGCTGATCACACCTCACCTCTGGAACTTCGGAAGGGTCCTTCACACCCTTGGTACAAATCAAGAAGTTCCCCGACATAACCGTCTCCACTCGAGAGGAAACACGAGGGTCCCGCCCACATCAAGAGGAGCCCCGTTTCCGCCTCGTAGCTCGAGATGAGGGATCCTTTCCCTGCTTCGTCGGGAAAGAGTTCCCGGCGTTCCCGTCGCATCTCAAGAGGAGGCCCTCTCAACAGGAATGGCGAGAGGAACTCCAGGGTCATGCCACCATTCCAAGAGCTCCCCAGATGTCTCAGTCCATTATAGAGGATCCTGTTTTCCCTTCACCGGCTCGTCTTTCACGCCGAGGATCGACTCACACCAAGGTGGCCCTTGGCACAGCCCTGTGGGAAAGCCTCGTGGGAAAGACTCGAGGGCTAGCCTCGAGGGAAAGCCACAGATCCCTTAATCCACGTGACAGGAAGCGTGACACTACTGCTGCAGCTCGGGAGGAAAGCGCACGTGCATGCCCCCACACGAGACGAGGCCTGACTCCCCTGGGGAGACTCAGAAGCACCCCAAGATCCATGGCAACACTGGAGAGGAATCCTCAGGTTCCGGCCCCGAATCCACACAAGGACTGAGGCCCCGGCATGGACGGGAGAGGAATCCCGAGAGGTCCCCTAGCAACTCGCATGGGGACTGGCCTTTCCTGAGGCCACCAGAGCGGGTCCCTGAGGTCCCCGTCGTAACTCGAGAAGACCTGCCGCAACTCGAGAAAATCCAGGAGGTTCTCCCCTCCAGGCGAGATGAGGCCCATTTCCGCTGAGGCGTCTCGAGGCTGATCACACCTCACCTCTGGAACTTCGAAAGGCTCCTTCACACCCTTGGTGCAAATCAAGAAGTTCCCCGACATACCCGTCTCCACTGGAGAGGAATCACGAGGGTCCCGCCCACATCCAGAAGAGCCCCGTTTCCGCCTCGTAGCTCGAGATGAGGGATCCTTTCCCTGCTTCGTCGGGAAAGAGTTCCCGGCGTTCCCGTCGCATCTCAAGAGGAGGCCCTCTCAACAGGAACGGCGAGAGGAACTCCAGGGTCGTGCCACCATTCCAAGAGTCCCCCAGATGTCTCAGTCCATTCCAGAGGAACTTCTTTTCCCTTCACCGGCTCGTCTTTCACGCCGAGGATCGACTCACACCAAGGTGGCACGTGGCACAGCCCTGTGGGAAAGCCTCGTGGGAAAGCCTCGAGGGACAGCCTCGAGGGAAAGCCACAGATCCCTTGATCCACGTGACAGGAAGCGTGACACTACTGCTGCAGCTCGGGAGGAAAGCGCAAGTGCATGCCCCCACTCGAGACGAGGCCTGACTCCCCTGGGGAGACTCAGAAGCACCCCAAGATCCATGGCAACACTGGAGAGGAATCCTCAGGTTCCGGCCCCGACTCCACACAAGGACTGAGGCCCCGGCATGGACGGGAGAGGAATCCCGAGAGGTCCCCTAGCAACTCGCATGGGGACTGGCCTTTCCTGAGGCCACCAGAGCGGGTCCCTGAGGTCCCCGTCGTAACTCGAGAAGACCTTCCGCAACTCGAGAAAATCCAGGAGGTTCTCCCCTCCAGGCGAGATGAGGCCCATTTCCGCTGAGGCGTCTCGAGGCTGATCAAACCTCACCTCTGGAACTTCGGAAGGGTCCTTCACACCCTTGGTACAAATCAAGAAGTTCCCCGACATAACCGTCTCCACTCGAGAGGAAACACGAGGGTCCCGCCCACATCAAGAGGAGCCCCGTTTCCGCCTCGTAGCTCGAGATGAGGGATCCTTTCCCTGCTTCGTCGGGAAAGAGTTCCCGGCGTTCCCGTCGCATCTCAAGAGGAGGCCCTCTCAACAGGAATGGCGAGAGGAACTCCAGGGTCATGCCACCATTCCAAGAGTTCCCCAGATGTCTCAGTCCATTATAGAGGATCCTCTTTTCCCTTCACCGGCTCGTCTTTCACGCCGAGGATCGACTCACACCAAGGTGGCACGTGGCACAGCCCTGTGGGAAAGCCTCGTGGGAAAGCCTCGAGGGACAGCCTCGAGGGAAAGCCACAGATCCCTTGATCCACGTGACAGAAAGCGTGGCACTACTGCTGCAGCTCGAGAGGAAAGCGCACGAACATGCCCCCACTGGAGACGAGGCCTGACTCTCCTGGGGAGACTCAGAAGCACCCCAAGATCCATGGCAACACTGGAGAGGAATCCTCAGGTTCCGGCCCCGACTCCAGACAAGGACTGAGACCCCGGCATGGACGGGAGAGGAATCCCGAGAGGTCCCCTAGCAACTCGCATGGGGACTGGCCTTTCCTGAGGCCACCAGAGCGGGTCCCAGAGGTCCCCGTCGTAACTCGAGAAGACCTGCCGCAACTCGAGAAAATCCAGTAAGTTCTCCCCTCCAGGCGAGATGAGGCCCATTTCCGCTGAGGCGTCTCGAGGCTGATCACACCTCACCTCTGGAACTTCGAAAGGCTCCTTCACACCCTTGGTACAAATCAAGAAGTTCCCCGACATAACCGTCTCCACTCGAGAGGAAACACGAGGGTCCCGCCCACATCAAGAGGAGCCCCGTTTCCGCCTCGTAGCTCGAGATGAGGGATCCTTTCCCTGCTTCGTCGGGAAAGAGTTCCCGGCTTTCCCGTGGCATCTCAAGAGGAGGCCCTCTCAACAGGAACGGCGAGAGGAACTCCAGGGTCGTGCCACCATTCCAAGAGTTCCCCAGATGTCTCAGTCCATTATAGAGGATCCTCTTTTCCCTTCACCGGCTCGTCTTTCACGCCGAGGATCGACTCACACCAAGGTGGCACTTGGCACAGCCCTGTGGGAAAGCCTCGTGGGAAAGCCTCGAGGGCTAGCCTCGAGGGAAAGCCACAGATCCCTTAATCCATGTGACAGGAAGCGTGACACTACTGCTGCAGCTCGGGAGGAAAGCGCACGTGCATGCCCCCACTCGAGACGAGGCCTGACTCCACTGGCGAGACTCAGAAGCACCCCAAGATCCATGGCAACACTGGAGAGGAATCCTCAGGTTCCGGCCCCGACTCCACACAAGGACTGAGGCCCCGGCATGGACGGGAGAGGAATCCCGAGAGGTCCCCTAGCAACTCGCATGGGGACTGGCCTTTCCTGAGGCCACCAGAGCGGGTCCCTGAGGTCCCCGTCGTAACTCGAGAAGACCTTCCGCAACTCGAGAAAATCCAGGAGGTTCTCCCCTCCAGGCGAGATGAGGCCCATTTCCGCTGAGGCGTCTCGAGGCTGATCACACCTCACCTCTGGAACTTCGAAAGGGTCCTTCACACCCTTGGTGCAAATCAAGAAGTTCCCCGACATACCCGTCTCCACTCGAGAGGAATCACGAGGGTCCCGCCCACATCCAGAGGAGCCCCGTTTCCGGCTCGAAGCTCGAGATGAGGGATCCTTTCCCTGCTTCGTCGGGAAAGAGTTCCCGGCGTTCCCGTCGCATCTCAAGAGGAGGCCCTCTCTACAGGAACGGCGAGAGGAACTCCAGGGTCGTGCCACCATTCCAAGAGTCCCCCAGATGTCTCAGTCCATTCCAGAGGAACCTCTTTTCCCTTCACCGGCTCGTCTTTCACGCCGAGGATCGACTCACACCAAGGTGGCACGTGGCACAGCCCTGTGGGAAAGCCTCGTGGGAAAGCCTCGAGGGACAGCCTCGAGGGAAAGCCACAGATCCCTTGATCCACGTGACAGGAAGCGTGACACTACTGCTGCAGCTCGGGAGGAAAGCGCACGTGCATGCCGCCACTCGAGACGAGGCCTGACTCCCCTGGGGAGACTCAGAAGCACCCCAAGATCCATGGCAACACTGGAGAGGAATCCTCAGGTTCCGGCCCCGACTCCACACAAGGACTGAGGCCCCGGCATGGACGGGAGAGGAATCCCGAGAGGTCCCCTAGCAACTCGCATGTGGACTGGCCTTTCCTGAGGCCACCAGAGCGGGTCCCTGAGGTCCCCGTCGTAACTCGAGAAGACCTGCCGCAACTCGAGAAAATCCAGGATGTTCTCCCCTCCAGGCGAGATGAGGCCCATTTCCGCTGAGGCGTCTAGAGGCTGATCACACCTCCCCTCTGGAACTTCGAAAGGCTCCTTCACACCCTTGGTGCAAATCAAGAAGTTCCCCGACATACCCGTCTCCACACGAGAGGAATCACGAGGGTCCCGCCCACATCCAGAGGAGCCCCGTTTCCGCCTCGTAGCTCGAGATGAGGGATCCTTTCCCTGCTTCGTCGGGAAAGAGTTCCCGGCGTTCCCGTCACATCTCAAGAGGAGGCCCTCTCAACAGGAACGGCGAGAGGAACTCCAGGGTCGTGCCACCATTCCAAGAGTCCCCCAGATGTCTCAGTCCATTCCAGAAGAAACTCTTTTCCCTTCAGCAGCTCGTCTTTCACGCCGAGGATCGACTCACACCTAGGTGGCACGTGGCACAGCCCTGTGGGAAAGCCTCGTGGGAAAGCCTCGAGGGACAGCCTCGAGGGAAAGCCACAGATCCCTTGATCCACGTGACAGGAAGCGTGACACTACTGCTGCAGCTCGGGAGGAAAGCGCACGTGCATGCCCCCACTCGAGACGAGGCCTGACTCCACTGGCGAGACTCAGAAGCACCCCAAGATCCATGGCAACACTGGAGAGGAATCCTAAGGTTCCGGCCCCGAATCCACACAAGGACTGAGGCCCCGGCATGGACGGGAGAGGAATCCCAAGAGGTCCCCTAGCAACTCGCATGGGGACTGGCCTTTCCTGAGGCCACCAGAGTGGGTCCCTGATGTCCCCGTCGTACCTCGAGAAGACCTGCCGCAACTCGAGAAAATCCAGGAGGTTCTCCCATCCAGGCGAGATGAGGCCCATTTCCGCTTAGGCATCTCGAGGCTGATCACACCTCACCTCTGGAACTTTGAAAGGCTCCTTCACACCCTTGGTGCAAATCAAGAAGTTCCCCGACATACCCGTCTCCACTCGAGAGGAATCACGAGGGTCCCGCCCACATCCAGAGGAGCCCCGTTTCCGCCTCGTAGCTCGAGATGAGGGATCCTTTCCCTGCTTCGTCGGGAAAGAGTTCCCGGCTTTCCCGTGGCATCTCAAGAGGAGGCCCTCTCAACAGGAATGGCGAGAGGAACTCCAGGGTCGTGCCACCATTCCAAGAGTTCCCCAGATGTCTCAGTCCATTATAGAGGATCCTCTTTTCCCTTCACCGGCTCGTCTTTCACGCCGAGGATCGACTCACACCAAGGTGGCACGTGGCACAGCCCTGTGGGAAAGCCTCGTGGGAAAGCCTCGAGGGCTAGCCTCGAGGGAAAGCCACAGATCCCTTAATCCATGTGACAGGAAGCGTGACACTACTGCTGCAGCTCGGGAGGAAAGCGCACGTGCATGCCCCCACTCGAGACGAGGCCTGACTCCCCTGGGGAGACTCAGAAGCACCCCAAGATCCATGGCAACACTGGAGAGGAATCCTCAGGTTCCGGCCCCGAGTCCACACAAGGACTGAGGCCCCGGCATGGACGGGAGAGGAATCCTGAGAGGTTCCCTAGCAACTCGCATGGGGACTGGCCTTTCCTGAGGCCAACAGAGCGGGTCCCTGTGGTCCCCGTCGTAACTCGAGAAGACCTGCCGCAACTCGAGAAAATCCAGGAGGTTCTCCCCTCCAGGCTAGATGAGGCCCATTTCCGCTGAGGCGTCTCGAGGCTCATCACACCTCACCTCTGGAACTTCGAAAGGGTCCTTCACTCCCTTGGTGCAAATCAAGAAGTTCCCCGACATACCCGTCTCCACTCGAGAGGAATCACGAGGGTCCCGCCCACATCCAGAGGAGCCCCGTTTCCGCCTCGTAGCTCGAGATGAGGGATCCTTTCCCTGCTTCGTCGGGAAAGAGTTCCCGGCGTTCCCGTCGCATCTCAAGAGGAGGCCCTCTCAACAGGAACGGCGAGAGGAACTCCAGGGTCGTGCCACCATTCCAAGAGTCCCCCAGATGTCTCAGTCCATTCCAGAGGAACTTCTTTTCCCTTCACCGGCTCGTCTTTCACGCCGAGGATCGACTCACACCAAGGTGGCACGTGGCACAGCCCTGTGGGAAAGCCTCGTGGGAAAGCCTCGAGGGACAGCCTCGAGGGAAAGCCACAGATCCCTTGATCCACGTGACAGGAAGCGTGACACTACTGCTGCAGCTCGGGAGGAAAGCGCAAGTGCATGCCCCCACTCGAGACGAGGCCTGACTCCCCTGGGGAGACTCAGAAGCACCCCAAGATCCATGGCAACACTGCAGAGGAATCCTCAGGTTCCGGCCCCGACTCCACACAAGGACTGAGGCCCCGGCATGGACGGGAGAGGAATCCCGAGAGGTCCCCTAGCAACTCGCATGGGGACTGGCCTTTCCTGAGGCCACCAGAGCGGGTCCCTGAGGTCCCCGTCGTAACGCGAGAAGACCTTCCGCAACTCGAGAAAATCCAGGAGGTTCTCCCCTCCAGGCGAGATGAGGCCCATTTCCGCTGAGGCGTCTCGAGGCTGATCACACCTCACCTCTGGAACTTCGGAAGGGTCCTTCACACCCTTGGTACAAATCAAAAAGTTCCCCGACATAACCGTCTCCACTCGAGAGGAAACACGAGGGTCCCGCCCACATCAAGAGGAGCCCCGTTTCCGCCTCGTAGCTCGAGATGAGGGATCCTTTCCCTGCTTCGTCGGGAAAGAGTTCCCGGCGTTCCCGTCGCATCTCAAGAGGAGGCCCTCTCAACAGGAATGGCGAGAGGAACTCCAGGGTCATGCCACCATTCCAAGAGTTCCCCAGATGTCTCAGTCCATTATAGAGGATCCTCTTTTCCCTTCACCGGCTCGTCTTTCACGCCGAGGATCGACTCACACCAAGGTGGCCCTTGGCACAGCCCTGTGGGAAAGCCTCGTGGGAAAGACTCGAGGGCTAGCCTCGAGGGAAAGCCACAGATCCCTTAATCCACGTGACAGGAAGCGTGACACTACTGCTGCAGCTCGGGAGGAAAGCGCACGTGCATGCCCCCACACGAGACGAGGCCTGACTCCCCTGGGGAGACTCAGAAGCACCCCAAGATCCATGGCAACACTGGAGAGGAATCCTCAGGTTCCGGCCCCGACTCCACACAAGGACTGAGGCCCCGGCATGGACGGGAGAGGAATCCCGAGACGTCCCCTAGCAACTCGCATGGGGACTGGCCTTTCCTGAGGCCACCAGAGCGGGTCCCTGAGGTCCCCGTCGTAACTCGAGAAGACCTTCCGCAACTCGAGAAAATCCAGGAGGTTCTCCCCTCCAGGCGAGATGAGGCCCATTTCCGCTGAGGCGTCTCGAGGCTGATCACACCTCACCTCTGGAACTTCGGAAGGGTCCTTCACACCCTTGGTACAAATCAAGAAGTTCCCCGACATAACCGTCTCCACTCGAGAGGAAACACGAGGGTCCCGCCCACATCAAGAGGAGCCCCGTTTCCGCCTCGTAGCTCGAGATGAGGGATCCTTTCCCTGCTTCGTCGGGAAAGAGTTCCCGGCGTTCCCGTCGCATCTCAAGAGGAGGCCCTCTCAACAGGAATGGCGAGAGGAACTCCAGGGTCATGCCACCATTCCAAGAGCTCCCCAGATGTCTCAGTCCATTATAGAGGATCCTGTTTTCCCTTCACCGGCTCGTCTTTCACGCCGAGGATCGACTCACACCAAGGTGGCCCTTGGCACAGCCCTGTGGGAAAGCCTCGTGGGAAAGACTCGAGGGCTAGCCTCGAGGGAAAGCCACAGATCCCTTAATCCACGTGACAGGAAGCGTGACACTACTGCTGCAGCTCGGGAGGAAAGCGCACGTGCATGCCCCCACACGAGACGAGGCCTGACTCCCCTGGGGAGACTCAGAAGCACCCCAAGATCCATGGCAACACTGGAGAGGAATCCTCAGGTTCCGGCCCCGAATCCACACAAGGACTGAGGCCCCGGCATGGACGGGAGAGGAATCCCGAGAGGTCCCCTAGCAACTCGCATGGGGACTGGCCTTTCCTGAGGCCACCAGAGCGGGTCCCTGAGGTCCCCGTCGTAACTCGAGAAGACCTGCCGCAACTCGAGAAAATCCAGGAGGTTCTCCCCTCCAGGCGAGATGAGGCCCATTTCCGCTGAGGCGTCTCGAGGCTGATCACACCTCACCTCTGGAACTTCGAAAGGCTCCTTCACACCCTTGGTGCAAATCAAGAAGTTCCCCGACATACCCGTCTCCACTGGAGAGGAATCACGAGGGTCCCGCCCACATCCAGAAGAGCCCCGTTTCCGCCTCGTAGCTCGAGATGAGGGATCCTTTCCCTGCTTCGTCGGGAAAGAGTTCCCGGCGTTCCCGTCGCATCTCAAGAGGAGGCCCTCTCAACAGGAACGGCGAGAGGAACTCCAGGGTCGTGCCACCATTCCAAGAGTCCCCCAGATGTCTCAGTCCATTCCAGAGGAACTTCTTTTCCCTTCACCGGCTCGTCTTTCACGCCGAGGATCGACTCACACCAAGGTGGCACGTGGCACAGCCCTGTGGGAAAGCCTCGTGGGAAAGCCTCGAGGGACAGCCTCGAGGGAAAGCCACAGATCCCTTGATCCACGTGACAGGAAGCGTGACACTACTGCTGCAGCTCGGGAGGAAAGCGCAAGTGCATGCCCCCACTCGAGACGAGGCCTGACTCCCCTGGGGAGACTCAGAAGCACCCCAAGATCCATGGCAACACTGGAGAGGAATCCTCAGGTTCCGGCCCCGACTCCACACAAGGACTGAGGCCCCGGCATGGACGGGAGAGGAATCCCGAGAGGTCCCCTAGCAACTCGCATGGGGACTGGCCTTTCCTGAGGCCACCAGAGCGGGTCCCTGAGGTCCCCGTCGTAACTCGAGAAGACCTTCCGCAACTCGAGAAAATCCAGGAGGTTCTCCCCTCCAGGCGAGATGAGGCCCATTTCCGCTGAGGCGTCTCGAGGCTGATCAAACCTCACCTCTGGAACTTCGGAAGGGTCCTTCACACCCTTGGTACAAATCAAGAAGTTCCCCGACATAACCGTCTCCACTCGAGAGGAAACACGAGGGTCCCGCCCACATCAAGAGGAGCCCCGTTTCCGCCTCGTAGCTCGAGATGAGGGATCCTTTCCCTGCTTCGTCGGGAAAGAGTTCCCGGCGTTCCCGTCGCATCTCAAGAGGAGGCCCTCTCAACAGGAATGGCGAGAGGAACTCCAGGGTCATGCCACCATTCCAAGAGTTCCCCAGATGTCTCAGTCCATTATAGAGGATCCTCTTTTCCCTTCACCGGCTCGTCTTTCACGCCGAGGATCGACTCACACCAAGGTGGCACGTGGCACAGCCCTGTGGGAAAGCCTCGTGGGAAAGCCTCGAGGGACAGCCTCGAGGGAAAGCCACAGATCCCTTGATCCACGTGACAGAAAGCGTGGCACTACTGCTGCAGCTCGAGAGGAAAGCGCACGAACATGCCCCCACTGGAGACGAGGCCTGACTCTCCTGGGGAGACTCAGAAGCACCCCAAGATCCATGGCAACACTGGAGAGGAATCCTCAGGTTCCGGCCCCGACTCCAGACAAGGACTGAGACCCCGGCATGGACGGGAGAGGAATCCCGAGAGGTCCCCTAGCAACTCGCATGGGGACTGGCCTTTCCTGAGGCCACCAGAGCGGGTCCCAGAGGTCCCCGTCGTAACTCGAGAAGACCTGCCGCAACTCGAGAAAATCCAGTAAGTTCTCCCCTCCAGGCGAGATGAGGCCCATTTCCGCTGAGGCGTCTCGAGGCTGATCACACCTCACCTCTGGAACTTCGAAAGGCTCCTTCACACCCTTGGTACAAATCAAGAAGTTCCCCGACATAACCGTCTCCACTCGAGAGGAAACACGAGGGTCCCGCCCACATCAAGAGGAGCCCCGTTTCCGCCTCGTAGCTCGAGATGAGGGATCCTTTCCCTGCTTCGTCGGGAAAGAGTTCCCGGCTTTCCCGTGGCATCTCAAGAGGAGGCCCTCTCAACAGGAACGGCGAGAGGAACTCCAGGGTCGTGCCACCATTCCAAGAGTTCCCCAGATGTCTCAGTCCATTATAGAGGATCCTCTTTTCCCTTCACCGGCTCGTCTTTCACGCCGAGGATCGACTCACACCAAGGTGGCACTTGGCACAGCCCTGTGGGAAAGCCTCGTGGGAAAGCCTCGAGGGCTAGCCTCGAGGGAAAGCCACAGATCCCTTAATCCATGTGACAGGAAGCGTGACACTACTGCTGCAGCTCGGGAGGAAAGCGCACGTGCATGCCCCCACTCGAGACGAGGCCTGACTCCACTGGCGAGACTCAGAAGCACCCCAAGATCCATGGCAACACTGGAGAGGAATCCTCAGGTTCCGGCCCCGACTCCACACAAGGACTGAGGCCCCGGCATGGACGGGAGAGGAATCCCGAGAGGTCCCCTAGCAACTCGCATGGGGACTGGCCTTTCCTGAGGCCACCAGAGCGGGTCCCTGAGGTCCCCGTCGTAACTCGAGAAGACCTTCCGCAACTCGAGAAAATCCAGGAGGTTCTCCCCTCCAGGCGAGATGAGGCCCATTTCCGCTGAGGCGTCTCGAGGCTGATCACACCTCACCTCTGGAACTTCGAAAGGGTCCTTCACACCCTTGGTGCAAATCAAGAAGTTCCCCGACATACCCGTCTCCACTCGAGAGGAATCACGAGGGTCCCGCCCACATCCAGAGGAGCCCCGTTTCCGGCTCGAAGCTCGAGATGAGGGATCCTTTCCCTGCTTCGTCGGGAAAGAGTTCCCGGCGTTCCCGTCGCATCTCAAGAGGAGGCCCTCTCTACAGGAACGGCGAGAGGAACTCCAGGGTCGTGCCACCATTCCAAGAGTCCCCCAGATGTCTCAGTCCATTCCAGAGGAACCTCTTTTCCCTTCACCGGCTCGTCTTTCACGCCGAGGATCGACTCACACCAAGGTGGCACGTGGCACAGCCCTGTGGGAAAGCCTCGTGGGAAAGCCTCGAGGGACAGCCTCGAGGGAAAGCCACAGATCCCTTGATCCACGTGACAGGAAGCGTGACACTACTGCTGCAGCTCGGGAGGAAAGCGCACGTGCATGCCGCCACTCGAGACGAGGCCTGACTCCCCTGGGGAGACTCAGAAGCACCCCAAGATCCATGGCAACACTGGAGAGGAATCCTCAGGTTCCGGCCCCGACTCCACACAAGGACTGAGGCCCCGGCATGGACGGGAGAGGAATCCCGAGAGGTCCCCTAGCAACTCGCATGTGGACTGGCCTTTCCTGAGGCCACCAGAGCGGGTCCCTGAGGTCCCCGTCGTAACTCGAGAAGACCTGCCGCAACTCGAGAAAATCCAGGATGTTCTCCCCTCCAGGCGAGATGAGGCCCATTTCCGCTGAGGCGTCTAGAGGCTGATCACACCTCCCCTCTGGAACTTCGAAAGGCTCCTTCACACCCTTGGTGCAAATCAAGAAGTTCCCCGACATACCCGTCTCCACACGAGAGGAATCACGAGGGTCCCGCCCACATCCAGAGGAGCCCCGTTTCCGCCTCGTAGCTCGAGATGAGGGATCCTTTCCCTGCTTCGTCGGGAAAGAGTTCCCGGCGTTCCCGTCACATCTCAAGAGGAGGCCCTCTCAACAGGAACGGCGAGAGGAACTCCAGGGTCGTGCCACCATTCCAAGAGTCCCCCAGATGTCTCAGTCCATTCCAGAAGAAACTCTTTTCCCTTCAGCAGCTCGTCTTTCACGCCGAGGATCGACTCACACCTAGGTGGCACGTGGCACAGCCCTGTGGGAAAGCCTCGTGGGAAAGCCTCGAGGGACAGCCTCGAGGGAAAGCCACAGATCCCTTGATCCACGTGACAGGAAGCGTGACACTACTGCTGCAGCTCGGGAGGAAAGCGCACGTGCATGCCCCCACTCGAGACGAGGCCTGACTCCACTGGCGAGACTCAGAAGCACCCCAAGATCCATGGCAACACTGGAGAGGAATCCTAAGGTTCCGGCCCCGAATCCACACAAGGACTGAGGCCCCGGCATGGACGGGAGAGGAATCCCAAGAGGTCCCCTAGCAACTCGCATGGGGACTGGCCTTTCCTGAGGCCACCAGAGTGGGTCCCTGATGTCCCCGTCGTACCTCGAGAAGACCTGCCGCAACTCGAGAAAATCCAGGAGGTTCTCCCATCCAGGCGAGATGAGGCCCATTTCCGCTTAGGCATCTCGAGGCTGATCACACCTCACCTCTGGAACTTTGAAAGGCTCCTTCACACCCTTGGTGCAAATCAAGAAGTTCCCCGACATACCCGTCTCCACTCGAGAGGAATCACGAGGGTCCCGCCCACATCCAGAGGAGCCCCGTTTCCGCCTCGTAGCTCGAGATGAGGGATCCTTTCCCTGCTTCGTCGGGAAAGAGTTCCCGGCTTTCCCGTGGCATCTCAAGAGGAGGCCCTCTCAACAGGAATGGCGAGAGGAACTCCAGGGTCGTGCCACCATTCCAAGAGTTCCCCAGATGTCTCAGTCCATTATAGAGGATCCTCTTTTCCCTTCACCGGCTCGTCTTTCACGCCGAGGATCGACTCACACCAAGGTGGCACGTGGCACAGCCCTGTGGGAAAGCCTCGTGGGAAAGCCTCGAGGGCTAGCCTCGAGGGAAAGCCACAGATCCCTTAATCCATGTGACAGGAAGCGTGACACTACTGCTGCAGCTCGGGAGGAAAGCGCACGTGCATGCCCCCACTCGAGACGAGGCCTGACTCCCCTGGGGAGACTCAGAAGCACCCCAAGATCCATGGCAACACTGGAGAGGAATCCTCAGGTTCCGGCCCCGACTCCACACAAGGACTGAAGCCCCGGCATGGACGGGAGAGGAATCCCGAGAGGTCCCCTAGCAACTCGCATGGGGACTGGCCTTTCCTGAGGCCACCAGAGCGGGTCCCTGAGGTCCCCGTCGTAACTCGAGAAGACCTTCCGCAACTCGAGAAAATCCAGGAGGTTCTCCCCTCCAGGCGAGATGACGCCCATTTCCGCTGAGGCGTCTCGAGTCTGATCACACCTCACCTCTGGAACTTCGAAAGGGTCCTTCACACCCTTGGTGCAAATCAAGAAGTTCCCCGACATACCCGTCTCCACTCGAGAGGAATCACGAGGGTCCCGCCCACATCCAGAGGAGCCCCGTTTCCGGCTCGAAGCTCGAGATGAGGGATCCTTTCCCTGCTTCGTCGGGAAAGAGTTCCCGGCGTTCCCGTCGCATCTCAAGAGGAGGCCCTCTCTACAGGAACGGCGAGAGGAACTCCAGGGTCGTGCCACCATTCCAAGAGTCCCCCAGATGTCTCAGTCCATTCCAGAGGAAACTCTTTTCCCTTCACCGGCTGGTCTTTCACGCCGAGGATCGACTCACACCAAGGTGGCACGTGGCACAGCCCTGTGGGAAAGCCTCGTGGGAAAGCCTCGAGGGACAGCCTCGAGGGAAAGCCACAGATCCCTTGATCCACGTGACAGGAAGCGTGACACTACTGCTGCAGCTCGGGAGGAAAGCGCACGTGCATGCCGCCACTCGAGACGAGGCCTGACTCCCCTGGGGAGACTCAGAAGCACCCCAAGATCCATGGCAACACTGGAGAGGAATCCTCAGGTTCCGGCCCCGACTCCACACAAGGACTGAGGCCCCGGCATGGACGGGAGAGGAATCCCGAGAGGTCCCCTAGCAACTCGCATGGGGACTGGCCTTTCCTGAGGCCACCAGAGCGGGTCCCTGAGGTCCCCGTCGTAACTCGAGAAGACCTGCCGCGACTCGAGAAAATCTAGGAGGTTCTCCCCTCCAGGCGAGATGAGGCCCATTTCCGCTGAGGCGTCTAGAGGCTGATCACACCTCCCCTCTGGAACTTCGAAAGGCTCCTTCACACCCTTGGTGCAAATCAAGAAGTTCCCCGACATACCGTCTCCACTCGAGAGGAATCACGAGGGTCCCGCCCACATCCAGAGGAGCCCCGTTTCCGCCTCGTAGCTCGAGATGAGGGATCCTTTCCCTGCTTCTTCAGGAAAGAGTTCCCGGCGTTCCCGTCACATCTCAAGAGGAGGCCCTCTCAACAGGAACGGCGAGAGGAACTCCAGGGTCGTGCCACCATTCCAAGAGTCCCCCAGATGTCTCAGTCCATTCCAGAGGAAACTCTTTTCCCTTCAGCAGCTCGTCTTTCACGCCGAGGATCGACTCACACCTAGGTGGCACGTGGCACAGCCCTGTGGGAAAGCCTCGTGGGAAAGCCTCGAGGGACAGCCTCGAGGGAAAGCCACAGATCCCTTGATCCACGTGACAGGAAGCGTGACACTACTGCTGCAGCTCGGGAGGAAAGCGCACGTGCATGCCCCCACTCGAGACGAGGCCTGACTCCACTGGCGAGACTCAGAAGCACCCCAAGATCCATGGCAACACTGGAGAGGAATCCTAAGGTTCCGGCCCCGAATCCACACAAGGACTGAGGCCCCGGCATGGACGGGAGAGGAATCCCAAGAGGTCCCCTAGCAACTCGCATGGGGACTGGCCTTTCCTGAGGCCACCAGAGTGGGTCCCTGAGGTCCCCGTCGTACCTCGAGAAGACCTGCCGCAACTCGAGAAAATCCAGGAGGTTCTCCCATCCAGGCGAGATGAGGCCCATTTCCGCTTAGGCATCTCGAGGCTGATCACACCTCACCTCTGGAACTTTGAAAGGCTCCTTCACACCCTTGGTGCAAATCAAGAAGTTCCCCGACATACCCGTCTCCACTCGAGAGGAATCACGAGGGTCCCGCCCACATCCAGAGGAGCCCCGTTTCCGCCTCGTAGCTCGAGATGAGGGATCCTTTCCCTGCTTCGTCGGGAAAGAGTTCCCGGCTTTCCCGTGGCATCTCAAGAGGAGGCCCTCTCAACAGGAACGGCGAGAGGAACTCCAGGGTCGTGCCACCATTCCAAGAGTTCCCCAGATGTCTCAGTCCATTATAGAGGATCCTCTTTTCCCTTCACCGGCTCGTCTTTCACGCCGAGGATCGACTCACACCAAGGTGGCACTTGGCACAGCCCTGTGGGAAAGCCTCGTGGGAAAGCCTCGAGGGCTAGCCTCGAGGGAAAGCCACAGATCCCTTAATCCATGTGACAGGAAGCGTGACACTACTGCTGCAGCTCGGGAGGAAAGCGCACGTGCATGCCCCCACTCGAGACGAGGCCTGACTCCCCTGGGGAGACTCAGAAGCACCCCAAGATCCATGGCAACACTGGAGAGGAATCCTCAGGTTCCGGCCCCGACTCCACACAAGGACTGAAGCCCCGGCATGGACGGGAGAGGAATCCCGAGAGGTCCCCTAGCAACTCGCATGGGGACTGGCCTTTCCTGAGGCCACCAGAGCGGGTCCCTGAGGTCCCCGTCGTAACTCGAGAAGACCTTCCGCAACTCGAGAAAATCCAGGAGGTTCTCCCCTCCAGGCGAGATGAGGCCCATTTCCCCTGAGGCGTCTCGAGTCTGATCACACCTCACCTCTGGAACTTCGAAAGGGTCCTTCACACCCTTGGTGCAAATCAAGAAGTTCCCCGACATACCCGTCTCCACTCGAGAGGAATCACGAGGGTCCCGCCCACATCCAGAGGAGCCCCGTTTCCGGCTCGAAGCTCGAGATGAGGGATCCTTTCCCTGCTTCGTCGGGAAAGAGTTCCCGGCGTTCCCGTCGCATCTCAAGAGGAGGCCCTCTCTACAGGAACGGCGAGAGGAACTCCAGGGTCGTGCCACCATTTCAAGAGTCCCCCAGATGTCTCAGTCCATTCCAGAGGAACCACTTTTCCCTTCACCGGCTCGTCTTTCACGCCGAGGATCGACTCACACCAAGGTGGCACGTGGCACAGCCCTGTGGGAAAGCCTCGTGGGAAAGCCTCGAGGGACAGCCTCGAGGGAAAGCCACAGATCCCTTGATCCACGTGACAGGAAGCGTGACACTACTGCTGCAGCTCGGGAGGAAAGCGCACGTGCATGCCGCCACTCGAGACGAGGCCTGACTCCCCTGGGGAGACTCAGAAGCACCCCAAGATCCATGGCAACACTGGAGAGGAATCCTCAGGTTCCGGCCCCGACTCCACACAAGGACTGAGGCCCCGGCATGGACGGGAGAGGAATCCCGAGAGGTCCCCTAGCAACTCGCATGTGGACTGGCCTTTCCTGAGGCCACCAGAGCGGGTCCCTGAGGTCCCCGTCGTAACTCGAGAAGACCTGCCGCAACTCGAGAAAATCTAGGAGGTTCTCCCCTCCAGGCGAGATGAGGCCCATTTCCGCTGAGGCGTCTAGAGGCTGATCACACCTCCCCTCTGGAACTTCGAAAGGCTCCTTCACACCCTTGGTGCAAATCAAGAAGTTCCCCGACATACCCGTCTCCACTCGAGAGGAATCACGAGGGTCCCGCCCACATCCAGAGGAGCCCCGTTTCCGCCTCGTAGCTCGAGATGAGGGATCCTTTCCCTGCTTCTTCGGGAAAGAGTTCCCGGCGTTCCCGTCACATCTCAAGAGGAGGCCCTCTCAACAGGAACGGCGAGAGGAACTCCAGGGTCGTGCCACCATTCCAAGAGTCCCCCAGATGTCTCAGTCCATTCCAGAGGAAACTCTTTTCCCTTCAGCAGCTCGTCTTTCACGCCGAGGATCGACTCACACCTAGGTGGCACGTGGCACAGCCCTGTGGGAAAGCCTCGTGGGAAAGCCTCGAGGGACAGCCTCGAGGGAAAGCCACAGATCCCTTGATCCACGTGACAGGAAGCGTGACACTACTGCTGCAGCTCGGGAGGAAAGCGCACGTGCATGCCCACACTCGAGACGAGGCCTGACTCCACTGGCGAGACTCAGAAGCACCCCAAGATCCATGGCAACACTGGAGAGGAATCCTAAGGTTCCGGCCCCGAATCCACACAAGGACTGAGGCCCCTGCATGGACTGGAGAGGAATCCCGAGAGGTCCCCTAGCGACTTCCATGGGAACTGGCCTTTCCTGAGGCCACCAGAGCGGGTCCCTGAGGTCCCCGTCGTAACTCGAGAAGACCTGCCGCAACTCGAGAAAATCCAGGAAGTTCTCCCCTCCAGGCAAGATGAGGCCCATTTCCGCTGAGGCGTCTCGAGGCTGATCACACCTCACCTCTGGAACTTCGGAAGGGTCCTTCACACCCTTGGTACAAATCAAGAAGTTCCCCGACATAACCGTCTCCACTCGAGAGGAAACACGAGGGTCCCGCCCACATCAAGAGGAGCCCCGTTTCCGCCTCGTAGCTCGAGATGAGGGATCCTTTCCCTGCTTCGTCGGGAAAGAGTTCCCGGCGTTCCCGTGGCATCTCAAGAGGAGGCCCTCTCAACAGGAATGGCGAGAGGAACTCCAGGGTCATGCCACCATTCCAAGAGTTCCCCAGATGTCTCAGTCCATTATAGAGGATCCTCTTTTCCCTTCACCGGCTCGTCTTTCACGCCGAGGATCGACTCACACCAAGGTGGCCCTTGGCACAGCCCTGTGGGAAAGCCTCGTGGGAAAGCCTCGAGGGCTAGCCTCGAGGGAAAGCCACAGATCCCTTAATCCACGTGACAGGAAGCGTGACACTACTGCTGCAGCTCGGGAGGAAAGCGCACGTGCATGCCCCCACACGAGACGAGGCCTGACTCCCCTGGGGAGACTCAGAAGCACCCCAAGATCCATGGCAACACTGGAGAGGAATCCTCAGGTTCCGGCCCCGAATCCACACAAGGACTGAGGCCCCGGCATGGACGGGAGAGGAATCCCGAGAGGTCCCCTAGCAACTCGCATGGGGACTGGCCTTTCCTGAGGCCACCAGAGCGGGTCCCTGAGGTCCCCGTCGTAACTCGAGAAGACCTGCCGCAACTCGAGAAAATCCAGGAGGTTCTCCCCTCCAGGCGAGATGAGGCCCATTTCCGCTGAGGCGTCTCGAGGCTGATCACACCTCACCTCTGGAACTTTGAAAGGCTCCTTCACACCCTTGGTGCAAATCAAGAAGTTCCCCGACATACCCGTCTCCACTGGAGAGGAGTCACGAGGGTCCCGCCCACATCCAGAGGAGCCCCGTTTCAGCCTCGTAGCTCGAGATGAGGGATCCTTTCCCTGCTTCGTCGGGAAAGAGTTCCCGGCGTTCCCGTAGCATCTCAAGAGGAGGCCCTCTCAACAGGAACGGCGAGAGGAACTCCAGGGTCGTGCCACCATTCCAAGAGTCCCCCAGATGTCTCAGTCCATTCCAGAGGAACCTCTTTTCCCTTCACCGGCTCGTCTTTCACGCCGAGGATCGACTCACACCAAGGTGGCACGTGGCACAGCCCTGTGGGAAAGCCTCGTGGGAAAGCCTCGAGGGACAGGCTCGAGGGAAAGCCACAGATCCCTTGATCCACGTGACAGGAAGCGTGACACTACTGCTGCAGCTCGGGAGGAAAGCGCACGTGCATGCCCCCACTCGAGACGAGGCCTGACTCCCCTGGGGAGACTCAGAAGCACCCCAAGATCCATGGCAACACTGGAGAGGAATCCTCAGGTTCCGGCCCCGAGTCCACACAAGGACTGAGGCCCCGGCATGGACGGGAGAGGAATCCGGAGAGGTCCCCTAGCAACTCGCATGGGGACTGGCCTTTCCTGAGGCCACCAGAGCGGGTCCCTGTGGTCCCCGTCGTAACTCGAGAAGACCTGCCGCAACTCGAGAAAATCCAGGAGGTTCTCCCCTCCAGGCTAGATGAGGCCCATTTCCGCTGAGGCGTCTCGAGGCTCATCACACCTCACCTCTGGAACTTCGAAAGGGTCCTTCACACCCTTGGTGCAAATCAAGAAGTTCCCCGACATACCCGTCTCCACTCGAGAGGAATCACGAGGGTCCCGCCCACATCCAGAGGAGCCCCGTTTCCGCCTCGTAGCTCGAGATGAGGGATCCTTTCCCTGCTTCGTCGGGAAAGAGTTCCCGGCGTTCCCGTCGCATCTCAAGAGGAGGCCCTCTCAACAGGAACGGCGAGAGGAACTCCAGGGTCGTGCCACCATTCCAAGAGTCCCCCAGATGTCTCAGTCCATTCCAGAGGAACTTCTTTTCCCTTCACCGGCTCGTCTTTCACGCCAAGGATCGACTCACACCAAGGTGGCACGTGGCACAGCCCTGTGGGAAAGCCTCGTGGGAAAGCCTCGAGGGACAGCCTCGAGGGAAAGCCACAGATCCCTTGATCCACGTGACAGGAAGCGTGACACTACTGCTGCAGCTCGGGAGGAAAGCGCAAGTGCATGCCCCCACTCGAGACGAGGCCTGACTCCCCTGGGGAGACTCAGAAGCACCCCAAGATCCATGGCAACACTGGAGAGGAATCCTCAGGTTCCGGCCCCGAATCCACACAAGGACTGAGGCCCCGGCATGGACGGGAGAGGAATCCCGGGAGGTCCCCTAGCAACTCGCATGGGGACTGGCCTTTCCTGAGGCCACCAGAGCGGGTCCCTGAGGTCCCCGTCGTAACTCGAGAAGACCTTCCGCAACTCGAGAAAATCCAGGAGGTTCTCCCCTCCAGGCGAGATGAGGCCCATTTCCGCTGAGGCGTCTCGAGGCTGATCACACCTCACCTCTGGAACTTCGGAAGGGTCCTTCACACCCTTGGTACAAATCAAGAAGTTCCCCGACATAACCGTCTCCACTCGAGAGGAAACACGAGGGTCCCGCCCACATCAAGAGGAGCCCCGTTTCCGCCTCGTAGCTCGAGATGAGGGATCCTTTCCCTGCTTCGTCGGGAAAGAGTTCCCGGCGTTCCCGTCGCATCTCAAGAGGAGGCCCTCTCAACAGGAATGGCGAGAGGAACTCCAGGGTCATGCCACCATTCCAAGAGTTCCCCAGATGTCTCAGTCCATTATAGAGGATCCTCTTTTCCCTTCACCGGCTCGTCTTTCACGCCGAGGATCGACTCACACCAAGGTGGCCCTTGGCACAGCCCTGTGGGAAAGCCTCGTGGGAAAGCCTCGAGGGCTAGCCTCGAGGGAAAGCCACAGATCCCTTAATCCACGTGACAGGAAGCGTGACACTACTGCTGCAGCTCGGGAGGAAAGCGCACGTGCATGCCCCCACACGAGACGAGGCCTGACTCCCCTGGGGAGACTCAGAAGCACCCCAAGATCCATGGCAACACTGGAGAGGAATCCTCAGGTTCCGGCCCCGAATCCACACAAGGACTGAGGCCCCGGCATGGACGGGAGAGGAATCCCGAGAGGTCCCCTAGCAACTCGCATGGGGACTGGCCTTTCCTGAGGCCACCAGAGCGGGTCCCTGAGGTCCCCGTCGTAACTCGAGAAGACCTGCCGCAACTCGAGAAAATCCAGGAGGTTCTCCCCTCCAGGCGAGATGAGGCCCATTTCCGCTGAGGCGTCTCGAGGCTGATCACACCTCACCTCTGGAACTTCGAAAGGCTCCTTCACACCCTTGGTGCAAATCAAGAAGTTCCCCGACATACCCGTCTCCACTGGAGAGGAGTCACGAGGGTCCCGCCCACATCCAGAGGAGCCCCGTTTCAGCCTCGTAGCTCGAGATGAGGGATCCTTTCCCTGCTTCGTCGGGAAAGAGTTCCCGGCGTTCCCGTAGCATCTCAAGAGGAGGCCCTCTCAACAGGAACGGCGAGAGGAACTCCAGGGTCGTGCCACCATTCCAAGAGTCCCCCAGATGTCTCAGTCCATTCCAGAGGAACCTCTTTTCCCTTCACCGGCTCGTCTTTCACGCCGAGGATCGACTCACACCAAGGTGGCACGTGGCACAGCCCTGTGGGAAAGCCTCGTGGGAAAGCCTCGAGGGACAGGCTCGAGGGAAAGCCACAGATCCCTTGATCCACGTGACAGGAAGCGTGACACTACTGCTGCAGCTCGGGAGGAAAGCGCACGTGCATGCCCCCACTCGAGACGAGGCCTGACTCCCCTGGGGAGACTCAGAAGCACCCCAAGATCCATGGCAACACTGGAGAGGAATCCTCAGGTTCCGGCCCCGACTCCACACAAGGACTGAGGCCCCGGCATGGACGGGAGAGGAATCCCGAGAGGTCCCCTAGCAACTCGCATGGGGACTGGCCTTTCCTGAGGCCACCAGAGCGGGTCCCTGTGGTCCCCGTCGTAACTCGAGAAGACCTGCCGCAACTCGAGAAAATCCAGGAGGTTCTCCCCTCCAGGCGAGATGAGGCCCATTTCCGCTGAGGCGTCTCGAGGCTGATCACACCTCACATCTGGAACTTCGAAAGGCTCCTTCACACCCTTGGTGCAAATCAAGAAGTTCCCCGACATACCCGTCTCCACTCGAGAGGAATCACGAGGGTCCCGCCCACATCCAGAGGAGCCCCGTTTCCGCCTCGTAGCTCGAGATGAGGGATCCTTTCCCTGCTTCGTCGGGAAAGAGTTCCCGGCGTTCCCGTCGCATCTCAAGAGGAGGCGCTCTCAACAGGAACGGCGAGAGGAACTCCAGGGTCTTGCCACCATTCCAAGAGTCCCCCAGATGTCTCAGTCCATTCCAGAGGAACCTCTTTTCCCTTCACCGGCTCGTCTTTCACGCCGAGGATCGACTCACACCAAGGTGGCACGTGGCACAGCCCTGTGGGAAAGCCTCGTGGGAAAGCCTCGAGGGACAGCCTCGAGGGAAAGCCACAGATCCCTTGATCCACGTGACAGGAAGCGTGACACTACTGCTGCAGCTCGGGAGGAAAGCGTACCTGCATGCCCCCACTCGAGACGAGGCCTGACTCCCCTGGGGTGACTCAGAAGCACCCCAAGTTCCATGGCAACACTGGAGAGGAATCCTCAGGTTCCGGCCCTGACTCCACACAAGGACTGAGGCCCCTGCATGGACTGGAGAGGAATCCCGAGAGGTCCCCTAGCGACTTCCATGGGAACTGGCCTTTCCTGAGGCCACCAGAGCGGGTCCCTGAGGTCCCCGTCGTAACTCGAGAAGACCTGCCGCAACTCGAGAAAATCCAGGAAGTTCTCCCCTCCAGGCAAGATGAGGCCCATTTCCGCTGAGGCGTCTCGAGGCTGATCACACCTCACCTCTGGAACTTCGAAAGGGTCCTTCACACCCTTGGTACAAATCAAGAAGTTCCCCGACATAACCGTCTCCACTCGAGAGGAAACACGAGGGTCCCGCCCACATCAAGAGGAGCCCCGTTTCCGCCTCGTAGCTCGAGATGAGGGATCCTTTCCCTGCTTCGTCGGGAAAGAGTTCCCGGCGTTCCCGTGGCATCTCAAGAGGAGGCCCTCTCAACAGGAATGGCGAGAGGAACTCCAGGGTCGTGCCACCATTCCAAGAGTCCCCCAGATGTCTCAGTCCATTCCAGAGGAACCTCTTTTCCCTTCACCGGCTCGTCTTTCACGCCGAGGATCGACTCACACCAAGGTGGCACGTGGCACAGCCCTGTGGGAAAGCCTCGTGGGAAAGCCTCGAGGGACAGCCTCGAGGGAAAGCCACAGATCCCTTGATCCACGTGACAGGAAGCGTGACACTACTGCTGCAGCTCGGGAGGAAAGCGCACGTGCATGCCCCCACTCGAGACGAGGCCTGACTCTCCTGGGGAGACTCAGAAGCACCCCAAGATCCATGGCAACACTGGAGAGGTATCCTCAGGTTCCGGCCCTGACTCCACACAAGGACTGAGGCCCCGGCATGGACGGGAGAGGAATCCCGAGAGATCCCCTAGCAACTCGCATGGGGACTGGCCTTTCCTGAGGCCACCAGAGCGGGTCCCTGTGGTCCCCGTCGTAACTCGAGAAGACCTGCCGCAACTCGAGAAAATCCGGGAGGTTCTCCCCTCCAGGCGAGATGAGGCCCATTTCCGCTGAGGCGTCTCGAGGCTGATCACACCTCCCCTCTGGAACTTCGAAAGGCTCCTTCACACCCTTGGTGCAAATCAAGAAGTTCCCCGACATACCCGTCTCCACTCGAGAGGAATCACGAGGGTCCCGCCCACATCCAGAGGAGCCCCGTTTCCGCCTCGTAGCTCGAGATGAGGGATCCTTTCCCTGCTTCGTCGGGAAAGAGTTCCCGGCCTTCCCGTCGCATCTCAAGACGAGGCCCTCTCAACAGGAACGGCGAGAGGAACTCCAGGGTCGTGCCACCATTCCAAGAGTCCCCCAGATGTCTCAGTCCATTCCAGAGGAACTTCTTTTCCCTTCACCGGCTCGTCTTTCACGCCGAGGATCGACTCACACCAAGGTGGCACGTGGCACAGCCCTGTGGGAAAGCCTCGTGGGAAAGCCTCGAGGGCTAGCCTCGAGGGAAAGCCACAGATCCCTTAATCCACGTGACAGGAAGCGTGACACTACTGCTGCAGCTCGGGAGGAAAGCGCACGTGCATGCCCCCACACGAGACGAGGCCTGACTCCCCTGGGGAGACTCAGAAGCACCCCAAGATCCATGGCAACACTGGAGAGGAATCCTCAGGTTCCGGCCCCGAATCCACACAAGGACTGAGGCCCCGGCATGGACGGGAGAGGAATCCCGAGAGGTCCCCTAGCAACTCGCATGGGGACTGGCCTTTCCTGAGGCCACCAGAGCGGGTCCCTGAGGTCCCCGTCGTAACTCGAGAAGACCTGCCGCAACTCGAGAAAATCCAGGAGGTTCTCCCCTCCAGGCGAGATGAGGCCCATTTCCGCTGAGGCGTCTCGAGGCTGATCACACCTCACCTCTGGAACTTCGAAAGGCTCCTTCACACCCTTGGTGCAAATCAAGAAGTTCCCCGACATACCCGTCTCCACTGGAGAGGAGTCACGATGGTCCCGCCCACATCCAGAGGAGCCCCGTTTCAGCCTCGTAGCTCGAGATGAGGGATCCTTTCCCTGCTTCGTCGGGAAAGAGTTCCCGGCGTTCCCGTAGCATCTCAAGAGGAGGCCCTCTCAACAGGAACGGCGAGAGGAACTCCAGGGTCGTGCCACCATTCCAAGAGTCCCCCAGATGTCTCAGTCCATTCCAGAGGAACCTCTTTTCCCTTCACCGGCTCGTCTTTCACGCCGAGGATCGACTCACACCAAGGTGGCACGTGGCACAGCCCTGTGGGAAAGCCTCGTGGGAAAGCCTCGAGGGACAGGCTCGAGGGAAAGCCACAGATCCCTTGATCCACGTGACAGGAAGCGTGACACTACTGCTGCAGCTCGGGAGGAAAGCGCACGTGCATGCCCCCACTCGAGACGAGGCCTGACTCCCCTGGGGAGACTCAGAAGCACCCCAAGATCCATGGCAACACTGGAGAGGAATCCTCAGGTTCCGGCCCCGACTCCACACAAGGACTGAGGCCCCGGCATGGACGGGAGAGGAATCCCGAGAGGTCCCCTAGCAACTCGCATGGGGACTGGCCTTTCCTGAGGCCACCAGAGCGGGTCCCTGTGGTCCCCGTCGTAACTCGAGAAGACCTGCCGCAACTCGAGAAAATCCAGGAGGTTCTCCCCTCCAGGCGAGATGAGGCCCATTTCCGCTGAGGCGTCTCGAGGCTGATCACACCTCACCTCTGGAACTTCGAAAGGCTCCTTCACACCCTTGGTGCAAATCAAGAAGTTCCCCGACATACCCGTCTCCACTGGAGAGGAGTCACGATGGTCCCGCCCACATCCAGAGGAGCCCCGTTTCAGCCTCGTAGCTCGAGATGAGGGATCCTTTCCCTGCTTCGTCGGGAAAGAGTTCCCGGCGTTCCCGTAGCATCTCAAGAGGAGGCCCTCTCAACAGGAACGGCGAGAGGAACTCCAGGGTCGTGCCACCATTCCAAGAGTCCCCCAGATGTCTCAGTCCATTCCAGAGGAACCTCTTTTCCCTTCACCGGCTCGTCTTTCACGCCGAGGATCGACTCACACCAAGGTGGCACGTGGCACAGCCCTGTGGGAAAGCCTCGTGGGAAAGCCTCGAGGGACAGGCTCGAGGGAAAGCCACAGATCCCTTGATCCACGTGACAGGAAGCGTGACACTACTGCTGCAGCTCGGGAGGAAAGCGCACGTGCATGCCCCCACTCGAGACGAGGCCTGACTCCCCTGGGGAGACTCAGAAGCACCCCAAGATCCATGGCAACACTGGAGAGGAATCCTCAGGTTCCGGCCCCGACTCCACACAAGGACTGAGGCCCCGGCATGGACGGGAGAGGAATCCCGAGAGGTCCCCTAGCAACTCGCATGGGGACTGGCCTTTCCTGAGGCCACCAGAGCGGGTCCCTGTGGTCCCCGTCGTAACTCGAGAAGACCTGCCGCAACTCGAGAAAATCCAGGAGGTTCTCCCCTCCAGGCGAGATGAGGCCCATTTCCGCTGAGGCGTCTCGAGGCTGATCACACCTCACATCTGGAACTTCGAAAGGCTCCTTCACACCCTTGGTGCAAATCAAGAAGTTCCCCGACATACCCGTCTCCACTCGAGAGGAATCACGAGGGTCCCGCCCACATCCAGAGGAGCCCCGTTTCCGCCTCGTAGCTCGAGATGAGGGATCCTTTCCCTGCTTCGTCGGGAAAGAGTTCCCGGCGTTCCCGTCGCATCTCAAGAGGAGGCGCTCTCAACAGGAACGGCGAGAGGAACTCCAGGGTCTTGCCACCATTCCAAGAGTCCCCCAGATGTCTCAGTCCATTCCAGAGGAACCTCTTTTCCCTTCACCGGCTCGTCTTTCACGCCGAGGATCGACTCACACCAAGGTGGCACGTGGCACAGCCCTGTGGGAAAGCCTCGTGGGAAAGCCTCGAGGGACAGCCTCGAGGGAAAGCCACAGATCCCTTGATCCACGTGACAGGAAGCGTGACACTACTGCTGCAGCTCGGGAGGAAAGCGTACGTGCATGCCCCCACTCGAGACGAGCCCTGACTCCCCTGGGGTGACTCAGAAGCACCCCAAGTTCCATGGCAACACTGGAGAGGAATCCTCAGGTTCCGGCCCTGACTCCACACAAGGACTGAGGCCCCTGCATGGACTGGAGAGGAATCCCGAGAGGTCCCCTAGCGACTTCCATGGGAACTGGCCTTTCCTGAGGCCACCAGAGCGGGTCCCTGAGGTCCCCGTCGTAACTCGAGAAGACCTGCCGCAACTCGAGAAAATCCAGGAAGTTCTCCCATCCAGGCAAGATGAGGCCCATTTCCGCTGAGGCGTCTCGAGGCTGATCACACCTCACCTCTGGAACTTCGAAAGGGTCCTTCACACCCTTGGTACAAATCAAGAAGTTCCCCGACATAACCGTCTCCACTCGAGAGGAAACACGAGGGTCCCGCCCACATCAAGAGGAGCCCCGTTTCCGCCTCGTAGCTCGAGATGAGGGATCCTTTCCCTGCTTCGTCGGGAAAGAGTTCCCGGCGTTCCCGTGGCATCTCAAGAGGAGGCCCTCTCAACAGGAATGGCGAGAGGAACTCCAGGGTCGTGCCACCATTCCAAGAGTCCCCCAGATGTCTCAGTCCATTCCAGAGGAACCTCTTTTCCCTTCACCGGCTCGTCTTTCACGCCGAGGATCGACTCACACCAAGGTGGCACGTGGCACAGCCCTGTGGGAAAGCCTCGTGGGAAAGCCTCGAGGGACAGCCTCGAGGGAAAGCCACAGATCCCTTGATCCACGTGACAGGAAGCGTGACACTACTGCTGCAGCTCGGGAGGAAAGCGCACGTGCATGCCCCCACTCGAGACGAGGCCTGACTCTCCTGGGGAGACTCAGAAGCACCCCAAGATCCATGGCAACACTGGAGAGGTATCCTCAGGTTCCGGCCCTGACTCCACACAAGGACTGAGGCCCCGGCATGGACGGGAGAGGAATCCCGAGAGATCCCCTAGCAACTCGCATGGGGACTGGCCTTTCCTGAGGCCACCAGAGCGGGTCCCTGTGGTCCCCGTCGTAACTCGAGAAGACCTGCCGCAACTCGAGAAAATCCGGGAGGTTCTCCCCTCCAGGCGAGATGAGGCCCATTTCCGCTGAGGCGTCTCGAGGCTGATCACACCTCCCCTCTGGAACTTCGAAAGGCTCCTTCACACCCTTGGTGCAAATCAAGAAGTTCCCCGACATACCCGTCTCCACTCGAGAGGAATCACGAGGGTCCCGCCCACATCCAGAGGAGCCCCGTTTCCGCCTCGTAGCTCGAGATGAGGGATCCTTTCCCTGCTTCGTCGGGAAAGAGTTCCCGGCCTTCCCGTCGCATCTCAAGACGAGGCCCTCTCAACAGGAACGGCGAGAGGAACTCCAGGGTCGTGCCACCATTCCAAGAGTCCCCCAGATGTCTCAGTCCATTCCAGAGGAACTTCTTTTCCCTTCACCGGCTCGTCTTTCACGCCGAGGATCGACTCACACCAAGGTGGCACGTGGCACAGCCCTGTGGGAAAGCCTCGTGGGAAAGCCTCGAGGGACAGGCTCGAGGGAAAGCCACAGATCCCTTGATCCACGTGACAGGAAGAGTGACACTACTGCTGCAGCTCGGGAGGAAAGTGCACGTGCATGCCCCCACTCGAGACGAGGCCTGACTCCCCTGGGGAGACTCAGAAGCACCCCAAGATCCATGGCAACACTGGAGAGGAATCCTCAGGTTCCGGCCCCGAATCCACACAAGGACTGAGGCCCCGGCATGGACGGGAGAGGAATCCCGAGAGGTCCCCTAGCAACTCGCATGGGGACTGGCCTTTCCTGAGGCCACCAGAGCGGGTCCCTGAGGTCCCCGTCGTAACTCGAGAAGACCTTCCGCAACTCGAGAAAATCCAGGAGGTTCTCCCCTCCAGGCGAGATGAGGCCCATTTCCGCTGAGGCGTCTCGAGGCTGATCACACCTCACCTCTGGAACTTCGAAAGGCTCATTCACACCCTTGGTGCAAATCAAGAAGTTCCCCGACATACCCGTCTCCACTGGAGAGGAATCACGAGGGTCCCGCCCACATCCAGAGGAGCCCCGTTTCAGCCTCATAGCTCGAGATGAGGGATCCTTTCCCTGCTTCGTCGGGAAAGAGTTCCCGGCGTTCCCGTCGCATCTCAAGAGGAGGCCCTCTCAACAGGAACGGCGAGAGGAACTCCAGGGTCGTGCCACCATTCCAAGAGTCCCCCAGATGTCTCAGTCCATTCCAGAGGAACCTCTTTTCCCTTCACCGGCTCGTCTTTCACGCCGAGGATCGACTCACACCAAGGTGGCATGTGGCACAGCCCTGTGGGAAAGCCTCGTGGGAAAGCCTCGAGGGACAGCCTCGAGGGAAAGCCACAGATCCCTTGATCCACGTGACAGGAAGCGTGACACTACTGCTGCAGCTCGGGAGGAAAGCGCACGTGCATGCCCCCACTCGAGACGAGGCCTGACTCCCCTGGGGAGACTCAGAAGCACCCCAAGATCCATGGCAACACTGGAGAGGAATCCTCAGGTTCCGGCCCCGACTCCACACAAGGACTGAGGCCCCGGCATGGACGGGAGAGGAATCCGGAGAGGTTCCCTAGCAACTCGCATGGGGACTGGCCTTTCCTGAGGCCACCAGAGCGGGTCCCTGTGGTCCCCGTCATAACTCGAGAAGACCTGCCGCAACTCGAGAAAATCCAGGAGGTTCTCCCCTCCAGGCGAGATGAGGCCCATTTCCGCTGAGGCGTCTCGAGGCTCATCACACCTCACCTCTGGAACTTCGAAAGGGTCCTTCACACCCTTGGTGCAAATCAAGAAGTTCCCCGACATACCCGTCTCCACTCGAGAGGAATCACGAGGGTCCCGCCCACATCCAGAGGAGCCCCGTTTCCGCCTCGTAGCTCGAGATGAGGGATCCTTTCCCTGCTTCGTCGGGAAAGAGTTCCCGGCGTTCCCGTCGCATCTCAAGAGGAGGCCCTCTCAACAGGAACGGCGAGAGGAACTCCAGGGTCGTGCCACCATTCCAAGAGTCCCCCAGATGTCTCAGTCCATTCCAGAGGAACTTCTTTTCCCTTCACCGGCTCGTCTTTCACGCCGAGGATCGACTCACACCAAGGTGGCACGTGGCACAGCCCTGTGGGAAAGCCTCGTGGGAAAGCCTCGAGTGACAGCCTCGAGGGAAAGCCACAGATCCCTTGATCCACGTGACAGGAAGCGTGACACTACTGCTGCAGCTCGGGAGGAAAGCGCAAGTGAATGCCCCCACTCGAGACGAGGCCTGACTCCCCTGGGGAGACTCAGAAGCACCCCAAGATCCATGGCAACACTGGAGAGGAATCCTCAGGTTCCGGCCCCGAATCCACACAAGGACTGAGGCCCCGGCATGGACGGGAGAGGAATCCCGAGAGGTCCCCTAGCAACTCGCATGGGGACTGGCCTTTCCTGAGGCCACCAGAGCGGGTCCCTGAGGTCCCCGTCGTAACTCGAGAAGACCTTCCGCAACTCGAGAAAATCCAGGAGGTTCTCCCCTCCAGGCGAGATGAGGCCCATTTCCGCTGAGGCGTCTCGAGGCTGATCACACCTCACCTCTGGAACTTCGAAAGGCTCATTCACACCCTTGGTGCAAATCAAGAAGTTCCCCGACATACCCGTCTCCACTGGAGAGGAATCACGAGGGTCCCGCCCACATCCAGAGGAGCCCCGTTTCAGCCTCATAGCTCGAGATGAGGGATCCTTTCCCTGCTTCGTCGGGAAAGAGTTCCCGGCGTTCCCGTCGCATCTCAAGAGGAGGCCCTCTCAACAGGAACGGCGAGAGGAACTCCAGGGTCGTGCCACCATTCCAAGAGTCCCCCAGATGTCTCAGTCCATTCCAGAGGAACCTCTTTTCCCTTCACCGGCTCGTCTTTCACGCCGAGGATCGACTCACACCAAGGTGGCACGTGGCACAGCCCTGTGGGAAAGCCTCGTGGGAAAGCCTCGAGGGACAGGCTCGAGGGAAAGCCACAGATCCCTTGATCCACGTGACAGGAAGCGTGACACTACTGCTGCAGCTCGGGAGGAAAGCGCACGTGCATGCCCCCACTCGAGACGAGGCCTGACTCCCCTGGGGAGACTCAGAAGCACCCCAAGATCCATGGCAACACTGGAGAGGAATCCTCAGGTTCCGGCCCCGACTCCACACAAGGACTGAGGCCCCGGCATGGACGGGAGAGGAATCCCGAGAGGTCCCCTAGCAACTCGCATGGGGACTGGCCTTTCCTGAGGCCACCAGAGCGAGTCCCTGAGGTCCCCGTCGTAACTCGAGAAGACCTGCCGCAACTCGAGAAAATCCAGGAGGTTCTCCCCTCCAGGCGAGATGAGGCCCATTTCCGCTGAGGCGTCTCGAGGCTGATCACACCTCACATCTGGAACTTCGAAAGGCTCCTTCACACCCTTGGTGCAAATCAAGAAGTTCCCCGACATACCCGTCTCCACTCGAGAGGAATCACGAGGGTCCCGCCCACATCCAGAGGATCCCCGTTTCCGCCTCGTAGCTCGAGATGAGGGATCCTTTCCCTGCTTCGTCGGGAAAGAGTTCCCGGCCTTCCCGTCGCATCTCAAGAGGAGGCGCTCTCAACAGGAACGGCGAGAGGAACTCCAGGGTCTTGCCACCATTCCAAGAGTCCCCCAGATGTCTCAGTCCATTCCAGAGGAACCTCTTTTCCCTTCACCGGCTCGTCTTTCACGCCGAGGATCGACTCACACCAAGGTGGCACGTGGCACCGCCCTGTGGGAAAGCCTCGTGGGAAAGCCTCGAGGGACAGCCTCGAGGGAAAGCCACAGATCCCTTGATCCACGTGACAGGAAGCGTGACACTACTGCTGCAGCTCGGGAGGAAAGCGCAAGTGCATGCCCCCACTCGAGACGAGGCCTGACTCCCCTGGGGAGACTCAGAAGCACCCCAAGATCCATGGCAACACTGGAGAGGAATCCTCAGGTTCCGGCCCCGACTCCACACAAGGACTGAGGCCCCGGCATGGACGGGAGAGGAATCCGGAGAGGTTCCCTAGCAACTCGCATGGGGACTGGCCTTTCCTGAGGCCACCAGAGCGGGTCCCTGTGGTCCCCGTCATAACTCGAGAAGACCTGCCGCAACTCGAGAAAATCCAGGAGGTTCTCCCCTCCAGGCGAGATGAGGCCCATTTCCGCTGAGGCGTCTCGAGGCTCATCACACCTCACCTCTGGAACTTCGAAAGGGTCCTTCACACCCTTGGTGCAAATCAAGAAGTTCCCCGACATACCCGTCTCCACTCGAGAGGAATCACGAGGGTCCCGCCCACATCCAGAGGAGCCCCGTTTCCGCCTCGTAGCTCGAGATGAGGGATCCTTTCCCTGCTTCGTCGGGAAAGAGTTCCCGGCGTTCCCGTCGCATCTCAAGAGGAGGCCCTCTCAACAGGAACGGCGAGAGGAACTCCAGGGTCGTGCCACCATTCCAAGAGTCCCCCAGATGTCTCAGTCCATTCCAGAGGAACTTCTTTTCCCTTCACCGGCTCGTCTTTCACGCCGAGGATCGACTCACACCAAGGTGGCACGTGGCACAGCCCTGTGGGAAAGCCTCGTGGGAAAGCCTCGAGGGACAGCCTCGAGGGAAAGCCACAGATCCCTTGATCCACGTGACAGGAAGCGTGACACTACTGCTGCAGCTCGGGAGGAAAGCGCAAGTGAATGCCCCCACTCGAGACGAGGCCTGACTCCCCTGGGGAGACTCAGAAGCACCCCAAGATCCATGGCAACACTGGAGAGGAATCCTCAGGTTCCGGCCCCGAATCCACACAAGGACTGAGGCCCCGGCATGGACGGGAGAGGAATCCCGAGAGGTCCCCTAGCAACTCGCATGGGGACTGGCCTTTCCTGAGGCCACCAGACCGGGTCCCTGAGGTCCCCGTCGTAACTCGAGAAGACCTGCCGCAACTCGAGAAAATCCAGGAGGTTCTCCCCTCCAGGCGAGATGAGGCCCATTTCCGCTGAGGCGTCTCGAGGCTGATCACACCTCACCTCTGGAACTTCGAAAGGGTCCTTCACACCCTTGGTGCAAATCAAGATGTTCCCCAACATACCCGTCTCCACTCGAGAGGAATCACGAGGGTCCCGCCCACATCCAGAGGAGCCCCGTTTCCGCCTCGTAGCTCGAGATGAGGGATCCTTACCCTGCTTCGTCGGGAAAGAGTTCCCGGCGTTCCCGTCGCATCTCAAGAGGAGGCCCTCTCAACAGGAACGGCAAGAGGAACTACAGGGTCGTGCCAGCATTCCAAGAGTCCCCCAGATGTCTCAGTCCATTCCAGAGGAACCTCTTTTCCCTTCACCGGCTCGTCTTTCACGCCGAGGATCGACTCACACCAAGGTGGCACGTGGCACAGCCCTGTGGGAAAGCCTCGTGGGAAAGCCTCGAGGGACAGCCTCGAGGGAAAGCCACAGATCCCTTGATCCACGTGACAGGAAGCGTGACACTACTGCTGCAGCTCGGGAGGAAAGCGCACGTGCATGCCCCCACTCGAGACGAGGCCTGACTCCCCTGGGGAGACTCAGAAGCACCCCAAGTTCCATGGCAACACTGGAGAGGAATCCTCAGGTTCCGGCCCCGACTCCACACAAGGACTGAGGCCCCGGCATGGACGGGAGAGGAATCCCGAGAGGTCCCCTAGCAACTCGCATGGGGACTGGCCTTTCCTGAGGCCACCAGAGCGGGTCCCTGAGGTCCCCGTCGTACCTCGAGAAGACCTGCCGCAACTCGAGAAAATCCAGGAGGTTCTCCCCTCCAGGCGAGATGAGGCCCATTTCCGCTTAGGCATCTCGAGGCTGATCACACCTCACCTCTGGAACTTCGAAAGGCTCCTTCACACCCTTGGTGCAAATCAAGAAGTTCCCCGACATACCCGTCTCCACTCGAGAGGAATCACGAGGGTCCCGCCCACATCCAGAGGAGCCCCGTTTCCGCCTCGTAGCTCGAGATGAGGGATCCTTTCCCTGCTTCGTCGGGAAAGAGTTCCCGGCGTTCCCGTCGCATCTCAAGAGGAGGCCCTCTCAACAGGAACGGCGAGGGGAACTCCAGGGTCGTGCCACCATTCCAAGAGTCCCCCAGATGTCTCAGTCCATTCCAGAGGAACTTCTTTTCCCTTCACCGGCTCGTCTTTCACGCCGAGGATCGACTCACACCAAGGTGGCACGTGGCACAGCCCTGTGGGAAAGCCTCGTGGGAAAGCCTCGAGGGACAGCCTCGAGGGAAAGCCACAGATCCCTTGATCCACGTGACAGGAAGCGTGACACTACTGCTGCAGCTCGGGAGGAAAGCGCAAGTGCATGCCCCCACTCGAGACGAGGCCTGACTCCCCTGGGGAGACTCAGAAGCACCCCAAGATCCATGGCAACACTGGAGAGGAATCCTCAGGTTCCGGCCCCGAATCCACACAAGGACTGAGGCCCCGGCATGGACGGGAGAGGAATCCCGAGAGGTCCCCTAGCAACTCGCATGGGGACTGGCCTTTCCTGAGGCCACCAGACCGGGTCCCTGAGGTCCCCGTCGTAACTCGAGAAGACCTTCCGCAACTCGAGAAAATCCAGGAGGTTCTCCCCTCCAGGCGAGATGAGGCCCATTTCCGCTGAGGCGTCTCGAGGCTGATCACACCTCACCTCTGGAACTTCGAAAGGGTCCTTCACACCCTTGGTGCAAATCAAGATGTTCCCCAACATACCCGTCTCAACTCGAGAGGAATCACGAGGGTCCCGCCCACATCCAGAGGAGCCCCGTTTCCGCCTCGTAGCTCGAGATGAGGGATCCTTACCCTGCTTCGTCGGGAAAGAGTTCCCGGCGTTCCCGTCGCATCTCAAGAGGAGGCCCTCTCAACAGGAACGGCAAGAGGAACTACAGGGTCGTGCCAGCATTCCAAGAGTCCCCCAGATGTCTCAGTCCATTCCAGAGGAACCTCTTTTCCCTTCACCGGCTCGTCTTTCACGCCGAGGATCGACTCACACCAAGGTGGCACGTGGCACAGCCCTGTGGGAAAGCCTCGTGGGAAAGCCTCGAGGGACAGCCTCGAGGGAAAGCCACAGATCCCTTGATCCACGTGACAGGAAGCGTGACACTACTGCTGCAGCTCGGGAGGAAAGCGTACGTGTATGCCCCCACTCGAGACGAGGCCTGACTCCCCTGGGGAGACTCAGAAGCACCCCAAGTTCCATGGCAACACTGGAGAGGAATCCTCAGGTTCCGGCCCTGACTCCACACAAGGACTGAGGCCCCTGCATGGACTGGAGAGGAATCCCGAGAGGTCCCCTAGCGACTTCCATGGGAACTGGCCTTTCCTGAGGCCACCAGAGCGGGTCCCTGAGGTCCCCGTCGTAACTCGAGAAGACCTTCCGCAACTCGAGAAAATCCAGGAGGTTCTCCCCTCCAGGCGAGATGAGGCCCATTTCCGCTGAGGAGTCTCGAGGCTGATCACACCTCACCTCTGGAACTTCGAAAGGCTCCTTCACACCCTTGGTGCAAATCAAGAAGTTCCCCGACATACCCGTCTCCACTCGAGAGGAATCACGAGGGTCCCGCCCACATCCAGAGGAGCCCCGTTTCCGCCTCGTAGCTCGAGATGAGGGATCCTTTCCCTGCTTCGTCGGGAAAGAGTTCCCGGCGTTCCCGTCGCATCTCAAGAGGAGGCCCTCTCAACAGGAACGGCGAGAGGAACTCCAGGGTTGTGCCACCTTTCCAAGAGTCCCCCAGATGTCTCAGTCCATTCCAGAGGAACCTCTTTTCCCTTCACCGGCTCGTCTTTCACGCCGAGGATTGACTCACACCAAGGTGGCACGTGGCACAGCCCTGTGGGAAAGCCTCGTGGGAAAGCCTCGAGGGACAGCCTCGAGGGAAAGCCACAGATCCCTTGATCCACGTGACAGGAAGCGTGACACTACTGCTGCAGCTCGGGAGGAAAGCGCACGTGCATGCCCCCACTCGAGACGAGGCCTGACTCCCCTGGGGAGACTCAGAAGCACCCCAAGATCCATGGCAACACTGGAGAGGAATCCTCAGGTTCCGGCCCCGAGTCCACACAAGGACTGAGGCCCCGGCATGGACGGGAGAGGAATCCCGAGAGATCCCCTAGCAACTCGCATGGGGACTGGCCTTTCCTGAGGCCACCAGAGCGGGTCCCTGTGGTCCCCGTCGTAACTCGAGAAGACCTGCCGCTACTCGAGAAAATCCGGGAGGTTCTCCCCTCCAGGCGAGATGAGGCCCATTTCCTCTGAGGCGTCTCGAGGCTGATCACACCTCCCCTCTGGAACTTCGAAAGGCTCCTTCACACCCTTGGTGCAAATCAAGAAGTTCCCCGACATACCCGTCTCCACTCGAGAGGAATCACGAGGGTCCCGCCCACATCCAGAGGAGCCCCGTTTCCGCCTCGTAGCTCGAGATGAGGGATCCTTTCCCTGCTTCGTCGGGAAAGAGTTCCCGGCGTTCCCGTCGCATCTCAAGAGGAGGCCCTCTCAACAGGAACGGCGAGAGGAACTCCAGGGTCGTGCCACCATTCCAAGAGTCCCCCAGATGTCTCAGTCCATTCCAGAGGAACTTCTTTTCCCTTCACCGGCTCGTCTTTCACGCCGAGGATCGACTCACACCAAGGTGGCACGTGGCACAGCCCTGTGGGAAAGCCTCGTGGGAAAGCCTCGAGGGACAGGCTCGAGGGAAAGCCACAGATCCCTTAATCCACGTGACAGGAAGCGTGACACTACTGCTGCAGCTCGGGAGGAAAGCGCACGTGCATGCCCCCACACGAGACGAGGCCTGACTCCCCTGGGGAGACTCAGAAGCACCCCAAGATCCATGGCAACACTGGAGAGGAATCCTCAGGTTCCGGCCCCGAATCCACACAAGGACTGAGGCCCCGGCATGGACGGGAGAGGAATCCCGAGAGGTCCCCTAGCAACTCGCATGGGGACTGGCCTTTCCTGAGGCCACCAGAGCGGGTCCCTGAGGTCCCCGTCGTAACTCGAGAAGACCTTCCGCAACTCGAGAAAATCCAGGAGGTTCTCCCCTCCAGGCGAGATGAGGCCCATTTCCGCTGAGGCGTCTCGAGGCTGATCACACCTCACCTCTGGAACTTCGAAAGGCTCCTTCACACCCTTGGTGCAAATCAAGAAGTTCCCCGACATACCCGTCTCCACTGGAGAGGAATCACGAGGGTCCCGCCCACATCCAGAGGAGCCCCGTTTCAGCCTCGTAGCTCGAGATGAGGGATCCTTTCCCTGCTTCGTCGGGAAAGAGTTCCCGGCGTTCCCGTAGCATCTCAAGAGGAGGCCCTCTCAACAGGAACGGCGAGAGGAACTCCAGGGTCGTGCCACCATTCCAAGAGTCCCCCAGATGTCTCAGTCCATTCCAGAGGAACCTCTTTTCCCTTCACCGGCTCGTCTTTCACGCCGAGGATCGACTCACACCAAGGTGGCACGTGGCACAGCCCTGTGGGAAAGCCTCGTGGGAAAGCCTCGAGGGACAGGCTCGAGGGAAAGCCACAGATCCCTTGATCCACGTGACAGGAAGCGTGACACTACTGCTGCAGCTCGGGAGGAAAGCGCACGTGCATGCCCCCACTCGAGACGAGGCCTGACTCCCCTGGGGAGACTCAGAAGCACCCCAAGTTCCATGGCAACACTGGAGAGGAATCCTCAGGTTCCGGCCCTGACTCCACACAAGGACTGAGGCCCCTGCATGGACTGGAGAGGAATCCCGAGAGGTCCCCTAGCGACTTCCATGGGAACTGGCCTTTCCTGAGGCCACCAGAGCGGGTCCCTGAGGTCCCCGTCGTAACTCGAGAAGACCTTCCGCAACTCGAGAAAATCCAGGAGGTTCTCCCCTCCAGGCGAGATGAGGCCCATTTCCGCTGAGGAGTCTCGAGGCTGATCACACCTCACCTCTGGAACTTCGAAAGGCTCCTTCACACCCTTGGTGCAAATCAAGAAGTTCCCCGACATACCCGTCTCCACTCGAGAGGAATCACGAGGGTCCCGCCCACATCCAGAGGAGCCCCGTTTCCGCCTCGTAGCTCGAGATGAGGGATCCTTTCCCTGCTTCGTCGGGAAAGAGTTCCCGGCGTTCCCGTCGCATCTCAAGAGGAGGCCCTCTCAACAGGAACGGCGAGAGGAACTCCAGGGTTGTGCCACCTTTCCAAGAGTCCCCCAGATGTCTCAGTCCATTCCAGAGGAACCTCTTTTCCCTTCACCGGCTCGTCTTTCACGCCGAGGATCGACTCACACCAAGGTGGCACGTGGCACAGCCCTGTGGGAAAGCCTCGTGGGAAAGCCTCGAGGGACAGCCTCGAGGGAAAGCCACAGATCCCTTGATCCACGTGACAGGAAGCGTGACACTACTGCTGCAGCTCGGGAGGAAAGCGCACGTGCATGCCCCCACTCGAGACGAGGCCTGACTCCCCTGGGGAGACTCAGAAGCACCCCAAGATCCATGGCAACACTGGAGAGGAATCCTCAGGTTCCGGCCCCGACTCCACACAAGGACTGAGGCCCCGGCATGGACGGGAGAGGAATCCCGAGAGGTCCCCTAGCAACTCGCATGGGGACTGGCCTTTCCTGAGGGCACCAGAGCGGGTCCCTGAGGTCCCCGTCGTACCTCGAGAAGACCTGCCGCAACTCGAGAAAATCCAGGAGGTTCTCCCCTCCAGGCGAGATGAGGCCCATTTCCGCTTAGGCATCTCGAGGCTGATCACACCTCACCTCTGGAACTTTGAAAGACTCCTTCACACCCTTGGTGCAAATCAAGAAGTTCCCCGACATACCCGTCTCCACTCGAGAGGAATCACGAGGGTCCCGCCCACATCCAGAGGAGCCCCGTTTCCGCCTCGTAGCTCGAGATGAGGGATCCTTTCCCTGCTTCGTCGGGAAAGAGTTCCCGGCGTTCCCGTCGCATCTCAAGAGGAGGCCCTCTCAACAGGAACGGCGAGGGGAACTCCAGGGTCGTGCCACCATTCCAAGAGTCCCCCAGATGTCTCAGTCCATTCCAGAGGAACTTCTTTTCCCTTCACCGGCTCGTCTTTCACGCCGAGGATCGACTCACACCAAGGTGGCACGTGGCACAGCCCTGTGGGAAAGCCTCGTGGGAAAGCCTCGAGGGACAGCCTCGAGGGAAAGCCACAGATCCCTTGATCCACGTGACAGGAAGCGTGACACTACTGCTGCAGCTCGGGAGGAAAGCGCAAGTGCATGCCCCCACTCGAGACGAGGCCTGACTCCCCTGGGGAGACTCAGAAGCACCCCAAGATCCATGGCAACACTGGAGAGGAATCCTCAGGTTCCGGCCCCGAATCCACACAAGGACTGAGGCCCCGGCATGGACGGGAGAGGAATCCCGAGAGGTCCCCTAGCAACTCGCATGGGGACTGGCCTTTCCTGAGGCCACCAGACCGGGTCCCTGAGGTCCCCGTCGTAACTCGAGAAGACCTTCCGCAACTCGAGAAAATCCAGGAGGTTCTCCCCTCCAGGCGAGATGAGGCCCATTTCCGCTGAGGCGTCTCGAGGCTGATCACACCTCACCTCTGGAACTTCGAAAGGGTCCTTCACACCCTTGGTGCAAATCAAGATGTTCCCCAACATACCCGTCTCCACTCGAGAGGAATCACGAGGGTCCCGCCCACATCCAGAGGAGCCCCGTTTCCGCCTCGTAGCTCGAGATGAGGGATCCTTACCCTGCTTCGTCGGGAAAGAGTTCCCGGCGTTCCCGTCGCATCTCAAGAGGAGGCCCTCTCAACAGGAACGGCAAGAGGAACTACAGGGTCGTGCCAGCATTCCAAGAGTCCCCCAGATGTCTCAGTCCATTCCAGAGGAACCTCTTTTCCCTTCACCGGCTCGTCTTTCACGCCGAGGATCGACTCACACCAAGGTGGCACGTGGCACAGCCCTGTGGAAAAGCCTCGTGGGAAAGCCTCGAGGGACAGCCTCGAGGGAAAGCCACAGATCCCTTGATCCACGTGACAGGAAGCGTGACACTACTGCTGCAGCTCGGGAGGAAAGCTTACGTGCCTGCCCCCACTCGAGACGAGGCCTGACTCCCCTGGGGAGACTCAGAAGCACCCCAAGTTCCATGGCAACACTGGAGAGGAATCCTCAGGTTCCGGCCCTGACTCCACACAAGGACTGAGGCCCCTGCATGGACTGGAGAGGAATCCCGAGAGGTCCCCTAGCGACTTCCATGGGAACTGGCCTTTCCTGAGGCCACCAGAGCGGGTCCCTGAGGTCCCCGTCGTAACTCGAGAAGACCTGCCGCAACTCGAGAAAATCCAGGAAGTTCTCCCCTCCAGGCAAGATGAGGCCCATTTCCGCTGAGGCGTCTCGAGGCTGATCACACCTCACCTCTGGAACTTCGAAAGGGTCCTTCACACCCTTGGTACAAATCAAGAAGTTCCCCGACATAACCGTCTCCACTCGAGAGGAAACACGAGGGTCCCGCCCACATCAAGAGGAGCCCCGTTTCCGCCTCGTAGCTCGAGATGAGGGATCCTTTCCCTGCTTCGTCGGGAAAGAGTTCCCGGCGTTCCCGTGGCATCTCAAGAGGAGGCCCTCTCAACAGGAATGGCGAGAGGAACTCCAGGGTCATGCCACCATTCCAAGAGTTCCCCAGATGTCTCAGTCCATTATAGAGGATCCTCTTTTCCCTTCACTGGCTCGTCTTTCACGCCGAGGATCGACTCACACCAAGGTGGCCCTTGGCACAGCCCTGTGGGAAAGCCTCGTGGGAAAGCCTCGAGGGCTAGCCTCGAGGGAAAGCCACAGATCCCTTAATCCACGTGACAGGAAGCGTGACACTACTGCTGCAGCTCGGGAGGAAAGCGCACGTGCATGCCCCCACACGAGACGAGGCCTGACTCCCCTGGGGAGACTCAGAAGCACCCCAAGATCCATGGCAACACTGGAGAGGAATCCTCAGGTTCCGGCCCCGAATCCACACAAGGACTGAGGCCCCGGCAATGACGGGAGAGCAATCCCGAGAGGTCCCCTAGCAACTCGCATGGGGACTGGCCTTTCCTGAGGCCACCAGAGCGGGTCCCTGAGGTCCCCGTCGTAACTCGAGAAGACCTGCCGCAACTCGAGAAAATCCAGGAGGTTCTCCCCTCCAGGCGAGATGAGGCCCATTTCCGCTGAGGCGTCTCGAGGCTGATCACACCTCCCCTCTGGAACTTCGAAAGGCTCCTTCAAACCCTTGGTGCAAATCAAGAAGTTCCCCGACATACCCGTCTCCACTCGAGAGGAATCACGAGGGTCCCGCCCACATCCAGAGGAGCCCCGTTTCCGCCTCGTAGCTCGAGATGAGGGATCCTTTCCCTGCTTCGTCGGGAAAGAGTTCCCGGCCTTCCCGTCGCATCTCAAGAGGAGGCCCTCTCAACAGGAACGGCGAGAGGAACTCCAGGGTCGTGCCACCATTCCAAGAGTCCCCCAGATGTCTCAGTCCATTCCAGAGGAACCTCTTTTCCCTTCACCGGCTCGTCTTTCACGCCGAGGATCGACTCACACCAAGGTGGCACGTGGCACAGCCCTGTGGGAAAGCCTCGTGGGAAAGCCTCGAGGGACAGGCTCGAGGGAAAGCCACAGATCCCTTGATCCACGTGACAGGAAGCGTGACACTACTGCTGCAGCTCGGGAGGAAAGCGCACGTGCATGCCCCCACTCGAGACGAGGCCTGACTCTCCTGGGGAGACTCAGAAGCACCCCAAGATCCATGGCAACACTGGAGAGGTATCCTCAGGTTCCGGCCCTGACTCCACACAAGGACTGAGGCCCCGGCATGGACGGGAGAGGAATCCCGAGAGATCCCCTAGCAACTCGCATGGGGACTGGCCTTTCCTGAGGCCACCAGAGCGGGTCCCTGTGGTCCCCGTCGTAACTCGAGAAGACCTGCCGCAACTCGAGAAAATCCGGGAGGTTCTCCCCTCCAGGCGAGATGAGGCCCATTTCCGCTGAGGCGTCTCGAGGCTGATCACACCTCCCCTCTGGAACTTCGAAAGGCTCCTTCACACCCTTGGTGCAAATCAAGAAGTTCCCCGACATACCCGTCTCCACTCGAGAGGAATCACGAGGGTCCCGCCCACATCCAGAGGAGCCCCGTTTCCGCCTCGTAGCTCGAGATGAGGGATCCTTTCCCTGCTTCGTCGGGAAAGAGTTCCCGGCGTTCCCGTCGCATCTCAAGAGGAGGCCCTCTCAACAGGAACGGCGAGAGGAACTCCAGGGTCGTGCCACCATTCCAAGAGTCCCCCAGATGTCTCAGTCCATTCCAGAGGAACTTCTTTTCCCTTCACCGGCTCGTCTTTCACGCCGAGGATCGACTCACACCAAGGTGGCACGTGGCACAGCCCTGTGGGAAAGCCTCGTGGGAAAGCCTCGAGGGACAGGCTCGAGGGAAAGCCACAGATCCCTTGATCCACGTGACAGGAAGAGTGACACTACTGCTGCAGCTCGGGAGGAAAGTGCACGTGCATGCCCCCACTCGAGACGAGGCCTGACTCCCCTGGGGAGACTCAGAAGCACCCCAAGATCCATGGCAACACTGGAGAGGAATCCTCAGGTTCCGGCCCCGAATCCACACAAGGACTGAGGCCCCGGCATGGACGGGAGAGGAATCCCGAGAGGTCCCCTAGCAACTCGCATGGGGACTGGCCTTTCCTGAGGCCACCAGAGCGGGTCCCTGAGGTCCCCGTCGTAACTCGAGAAGACCTTCCGCAACTCGAGAAAATCCAGGAGGTTCTCCCCTCCAGGCGAGATGAGGCCCATTTCCGCTGAGGCGTCTCGAGGCTGATCACACCTCACCTCTGGAACTTCGAAAGGCTCCTTCACACCCTTGGTGCAAATCAAGAAGTTCCCCGACATACCCGTCTCCACTGGAGAGGAATCACGAGGGTCCCGCCCACATCCAGAGGAGCCCCGTTTCAGCCTCGTAGCTCGAGATGAGGGATCCTTTCCCTGCTTCGTCGGGAAAGAGTTCCCGGCGTTCCCGTAGCATCTCAAGAGGAGGCCCTCTCAACAGGAACGGCGAGAGGAACTCCAGGGTCGTGCCACCATTCCAAGAGTCCCCCAGATGTCTCAGTCCATTCCAGAGGATCCTCTTTTCCCTTCACCGGCTCGTCTTTCACGCCGAGGATCGACTCACACCAAGGTGGCACGTGGCACAGCCCTGTGGGAAAGCCTCGTGGGAAAGCCTCGAGGGACAGGCTCGAGGGAAAGCCACAGATCCCTTGATCCACGTGACAGGAAGCGTGACACTACTGCTGCAGCTCGGGAGGAAAGCGCACGTGCATGCCCCCACTCGAGACGAGGCCTGACTCCCCTGGGGAGACTCAGAAGCACCCCAAGATCCATGGCAACACTGGAGAGGAATCCTCAGGTTCCGGCCCCGACTCCACACAAGGACTGAGGCCCCGGCATGGACGGGAGAGGAATCCCGAGAGGTCCCCTAGCAACTCGCATGGGGACTGGCCTTTCCTGAGGCCACCAGAGCGAGTCCCTGAGGTCCCCGTCGTAACTCGAGAAGACCTGCCGCAACTCGAGAAAATCCGGGAGGTTCTCCCCTCCAGGCGAGATGAGGCCCATTTCCGCTGAGGCGTCTCGAGGCTGATCACACCTCCCCTCTGGAACTTCGAAAGGCTCCTTCACACCCTTGGTGCAAATCAAGAAGTTCCCCGACATACCCGTCTCCACTCGAGAGGAATCACGAGGGTCCCGCCCACATCCAGAGGAGCCCCGTTTCCGCCTCGTAGCTCGAGATGAGGGATCCTTTCCCTGCTTCGTCGGGAAAGAGTTCCCGGCGTTCCCGTCGCATCTCAAGAGGAGGCCCTCTCAACAGGAACGGCGAGAGGAACTCCAGGGTCGTGCCACCATTCCAAGAGTCCCCCAGATGTCTCAGTCCATTCCAGAGGAACTTCTTTTCCCTTCACCGGCTCGTCTTTCACGCCGAGGATCGACTCACACCAAGGTGGCACGTGGCACAGCCCTGTGGGAAAGCCTCGTGGGAAAGCCTCGAGGGACAGGCTCGAGGGAAAGCCACAGATCCCTTGATCCACGTGACAGGAAGAGTGACACTACTGCTGCAGCTCGGGAGGAAAGTGCACGTGCATGCCCCCACTCGAGACGAGGCCTGACTCCCCTGGGGAGACTCAGAAGCACCCCAAGATCCATGGCAACACTGGAGAGGAATCCTCAGGTTCCGGCCCCGAATCCACACAAGGACTGAGGCCCCGGCATGGACGGGAGAGGAATCCCGAGAGGTCCCCTAGCAACTCGCATGGGGACTGGCCTTTCCTGAGGCCACCAGAGCGGGTCCCTGAGGTCCCCGTCGTAACTCGAGAAGACCTTCCGCAACTCGAGAAAATCCAGGAGGTTCTCCCCTCCAGGCGAGATGAGGCCCATTTCCGCTGAGGCGTCTCGAGGCTGATCACACCTCACCTCTGGAACTTCGAAAGGCTCCTTCACACCCTTGGTGCAAATCAAGAAGTTCCCCGACATACCCGTCTCCACTGGAGAGGAATCACGAGGGTCCCGCCCACATCCAGAGGAGCCCCGTTTCAGCCTCGTAGCTCGAGATGAGGGATCCTTTCCCTGCTTCGTCGGGAAAGAGTTCCCGGCGTTCCCGTAGCATCTCAAGAGGAGGCCCTCTCAACAGGAACGGCGAGAGGAACTCCAGGGTCGTGCCACCATTCCAAGAGTCCCCCAGATGTCTCAGTCCATTCCAGAGGATCCTCTTTTCCCTTCACCGGCTCGTCTTTCACGCCGAGGATCGACTCACACCAAGGTGGCACGTGGCACAGCCCTGTGGGAAAGCCTCGTGGGAAAGCCTCGAGGGACAGGCTCGAGGGAAAGCCACAGATCCCTTGATCCACGTGACAGGAAGCGTGACACTACTGCTGCAGCTCGGGAGGAAAGCGCACGTGCATGCCCCCACTCGAGACGAGGCCTGACTCCCCTGGGGAGACTCAGAAGCACCCCAAGATCCATGGCAACACTGGAGAGGAATCCTCAGGTTCCGGCCCCGACTCCACACAAGGACTGAGGCCCCGGCATGGACGGGAGAGGAATCCCGAGAGGTCCCCTAGCAACTCGCATGGGGACTGGCCTTTCCTGAGGCCACCAGAGCGAGTCCCTGAGGTCCCCGTCGTAACTCGAGAAGACCTGCCGCAACTCGAGAAAATCCAGGAGGTTCTCCCCTCCAGGCGAGATGAGGCCCATTTCCGCTGAGGCATCTCGAGGCTGATCACACCTCACATCTGAAACTTCGAAAGGCTCCTTCACACCCTTGGTGCAAATCAAGAAGTTCCCCGACATACCCGTCTCCACTCGAGAGGAATCACGAGGGTCCCGCCCACATCCAGAGGAGCCCCGTTTCCGCCTCGTAGCTCGAGATGAGGGATCCTTTCCCTGCTTCGTCGGGAAAGAGTTCCCGGCGTTCCCGTCGCATCTCAAGAGGAGGCGCTCTCAACAGGAACGGCGAGAGGAACTCCAGGGTCTTGCCACCATTCCAAGAGTCCCCCAGATGTCTCAGTCCATTCCAGAGGAACCTCTTTTCCCTTCACCGGCTCGTCTTTCACGCCGAGGATCGACTCACACCAAGGTGGCACGTGGCACCGCCCTGTGGGAAAGCCTCGTGGGAAAGCCTCGAGGGACAGCCTCGAGGGAAAGCCACAGATCCCTTGATCCACGTGACAGGAAGCGTGACACTACTGCTGCAGCTCGGGAGGAAAGCGCACGTGCATGCCCCCACTCGAGACGAGGCCTGACTCCCCTGGGGAGACTCAGAAGCACCCCAAGATCCATGGCAACACTGGAGAGGAATCCTCAGGTTCCGGCCCCGAGTCCACACAAGGACTGAGGCCCCGGCATGGACGGGAGAGGAATCCGGAGAGGTTCCCTAGCAACTCGCATGGGGACTGGCCTTTCCTGAGGCCACCAGAGCGGGTCCCTGTGGTCCCCGTCGTAACTCGAGAAGACCTGCCGCAACTCGAGAAAATCCAGGAGGTTCTCCCCTCCAGGCTAGATGAGGCCCGTTTCCGCTGAGGCGTCTCGAGGCTCATCACACCTCACCTCTGGAACTTCGAAAGGGTCCTTCACACCCTTGGTGCAAATCAAGAAGTTCCCCGACATACCCGTCTCCACTCGAGAGGAATCACGAGGGTCCCGCCCACATCCAGAGGAGCCCCGTTTCCGCCTCGTAGCTCGAGAGGAGGGATCCTTACCCTGCTTCGTCGGGAAAGAGTTCCCGGCGTTCCCGTCGCATCTCAAGAGGAGGCCCTCTCAACAGGAACGGCAAGAGGAACTACAGGGTCGTGCCAGCATTCCAAGAGTCTCCCAGATGTCTCAGTCCATTCCAGAGGAACCTCTTTTCCCTTCACCGGCTCGTCTTTCACGCCGAGGATCGACTCACACCAAGGTGGCACGTGGCACAGCCCTGTGGGAAAGCCTCGTGGGAAAGCCTCGAGGGACAGCCTCGAGGGAAAGCCACAGATCCCTTGATCCACGTGACAGGAAGCGTGACACTACTGCTGCAGCTCGGGAGGAAAGCGTACGTGCATGCCCCCACTCGAGACGAGGCCTGACTCCCCTGGGGAGACTCAGAAGCACCCCAAGTTCCATGGCAACACTGGAGAGGAATCCTCAGGTTCCGGCCCTGACTCCACACAAGGACTGAGGCCCCTGCATGGACTGGAGAGGAATCCCGAGAGGTCCCCTAGCGACTTCCATGGGAACTGGCCTTTCCTGAGGCCAACAGAGCGGGTCCCTGAGGTCCCCGTCGTAACTCGAGAAGACCTGCCGCAACTCGAGAAAATCCAGGAAGTTCTCCCCTCCAGGCAAGATGAGGCCCATTTCCGCTGAGGCGGCTCGAGGCTGATCACACCTCACCTCTGGAACTTCGAAAGGGTCCTTCACACCCTTGGTACAAATCAAGAAGTTCCCCGACATAATCGTCTCCACTCGAGAGGAAACACGAGGGTCCCGCCCACATCAAGAGGAGCCCCGTTTCCGCCTCGTAGCTCGAGATGAGGGATCCTTTCCCTGCTTCGTCGGGAAAGAGTTCCCGGCGTTCCCGTGGCATCTCAAGAGGAGGCCCTCTCAAGAGGAACGGCGAGAGGAACTCCAGGGTCATGCCACCATTCCAAGAGTTCCCCAGATGTCTCAGTCCATTATAGAGGATCCTCTTTTCCCTTCACCGGCTCGTCTTTCACGCCGAGGATCGACTCACACCAAGGTGGCCCTTGGCACAGCCCTGTGGGAAAGCCTCGTGGGAAAGCCTCGAGGGCTAGCCTCGAGGGAAAGCCACAGATCCCTTAATCCACGTGACAGGAAGCGTGACACTACTGCTGCAGCTCGGGAGGAAAGCGCACGTGCATGCCCCCACACGAGACGAGGCCTGACTCCCCTGGGGAGACTCAGAAGCACCCCAAGATCCATGGCAACACTGGAGAGGAATCCTCAGGTTCCGGCCCCGAATCCACACAAGGACTGAGGCCCCGGCAATGACGGGAGAGGAATCCCGAGAGGTCCCCTAGCAACTCGCATGGGGACTGGCCTTTCCTGAGGCCACCAGAGCGGGTCCCTGAGGTCCCCGTCGTAACTCGAGAAGACCTTCCGCAACTCGAGAAAATCCAGGAGGTTCTCCCCTCCAGGCGAGATGAGGCCCATTTCCGCTGAGGCGTCTCGAGGCTGATCACACCTCACCTCTGGAACTTCGAAAGGCTCATTCACACCCTTGGTGCAAATCAAGAAGTTCCCCGACATACCCGTCTCCACTCGAGAGGAATCACGAGGGTCCCGCCCACATCCAGAGGAGCCCCGTTTCACCTCGTAGCTCGAGATGAGGGATCCTTTCCCTGCTTCGTCGGGAAAGAGTTCCCGGCGTTACCGTCGCATCTCAAGAGGAGGCCCTCTCAACAGGAACGGCGAGAGGAACGCCAGGGTTGTGCCACCTTTCCAAGAGTCCCCCAGATGTCTCAGTCCATTCCAGAGGAACCTCTTTTCCCTTCACCGGCTCGTCTTTCACGCCGAGGATCGACTCACACCAAGGTGGCACGTGGCACAGCCCTGTGGGAAAGCCTCGAGGGAAAGCCTCGAGGGAAAGCCTCAAGGGACAGTCTCGAGGGAAAGCCACAGATCCCTTGATCCACGTGACAGGAGGCTTGACACTACTGCTGCAGCTCGGGAGGAAAGCGCACGTGCATGCCCCCACTCGAGACGAGGCCTGACTCTCCTGGGGAGACTCAGAAGCACCCCAAGATCCATGGCAACACTGGAGAGGTATCCTCAGGTTCCGGCCCTGACTCCACACAAGGACTGAGGCCCCGGCATGGACGGGAGAGGAATCCCGAGAGATCCCCTAGCAACTCGCATGGGGACTGGCCTTTCCTGAGTCCACCAGAGCGGGTCCCTGAAGTCCCCGTCGTAACTCGAGAAGACCTGCCGCAACTCGAGAAAATCCGGGAGGTTCTCCCCTCCAGGCGAGATGAGGCCCATTTCCGCTGAGGCGTCTCGAGGCTGATCACACCTCCCCTCTGGAACTTCCAAAGGCTCCTTCACACCCTTGGTGCAAATCAAGAAGTTCCCCGACATACCCGTCTCCACTCGAGAGGAATCACGAGGGTCCCGCCCACATCCAGAGGAGCCCCGTTTCCGCCTCGTAGCTCGAGATGAGGGATCCTTTCCCTGCTTCGTCGGGAAAGAGTTCCCGGCGTTCCCGTCGCATCTCAAGAGGAGGCCCTCTCAACAGGAACGGCGAGAGGAACTCCAGGGTCGTGCCACCATTCCAAGAGTCCCCCAGATGTCTCAGTCCATTCCAGAGGAACTTCTTTTCCCTTCACCGGCTCGTCTTTCACGCCGAGGATCGACTCACACCAAGGTGGCACGTGGCACAGCCCTGTGGGAAAGCCTCGTGGGAAAGCCTCGAGGGACAGCCTCGAGGGAAAGCCACACATCCCTTGATCCACGTGACAGGAAGCGTGACACTACTGCTGCAGCTCGGGAGGAAAGCGCACGTGCATGCCCCCACTCGAGACGAGGCCTGACTCCCCTGGGAAGACTCAGAAGCACCCCAAGATCCATGGCAACACTGGAGAGGAATCCTCAGGTTCCGGCCCGGACTCCACACAAGGACTGAGGCCCCGGCATGGACAGGAGAGGAATCCCGAGAGGTCCCCAAGCAACTCGCATGGGGACTGGCCTTTCCTGAGGCCACCAGAGCGGGTCTCTGAGGTTCCCGTCGTAACTCGAGAAGACCTGCCGCAACTCGAGAAAATCCAGGAGGTTCTCCCCTCCAGGCGAGATGAGGCCCATTTCTGCTGAGGCGTCTCAAGGCTGATCACACCTCACCTCTGGAACTTCGAAAGGGTCCTTCACACCCTTGGTGCAAATCAAGAAGTTCCCCGACATACCCGTCTCCCCTCGAGAGGAAACACGAGGGTACCGCCCACATCCAGAGGAGCCCCGTTTCCGCCTCGTAGCTCGAGATGAGGGATCCTTTCCCTGCTTCGTCGGGAAAGAGTTCCCGGCGTTCCCGTCGCATCTCAAGAGGAGGCCCTCTCAACAGGAACGGAGAGAGTAACGCCAGTGTCGTGCCACCATTCCTGGAGTCCCCCAGATGTCTCAGTCCATTCCAGAGGAATCTCGTTTCCCTTCACCGGCTCGTCTTTCACGCCGAGGATCGACTCACACCAAGGTGGCACGTGGCACAGCCCTGTGGGAGAGCCTCGTGGGAAAGCCTCGAGAGACAGCCTCGAGGGAAAGCCACAGATCCATTGATCCACGTGACAGGAAGCGTGACACTACTGCTGCAGCTCGGGAGGAAAGCGCTCGTGCATGCCCCCACTCGAGACGAGGCCTGACTCCCCTGGGGAGACTCAGAAGCACCCCAAGATCCATGGCAACACTGGAGAGGAATCCTCAGGTTCCGGCCCCGACTCCACACAAGGACTGAGGCCCCGGCATGGACGGGAGAGGAATCCCGAGTGGTCCCCTAGCAACTCGCATGGGGACTGGCCTTTCATGAGGCCACCAGAGCGGGTCCCTGAGGTCCCCGTCATAACTCGAGAAGACCTGCCACAACTCGAGAAAATCCAGTAGGTTCTCCCCTCCAGGCGAGATGAGGCCCATTTCCGCTGAGGCGTCTCGAGGCTGATCACACCTCACCTCTGGAACTTCGAAAGGGTCCTTCACACCCTTGGTGCAAATCAAGAAGTTCCCCGACATACCCGTCTCCACTCGAGAGGAAACACGAGGGTCCCGCCCACATCCAGAGGAGCCCCGTTTCCGCCTCGTAGCTCGAGATGAGGGATTCTTTCCCTGCTTCTTCGGGAAAGAGTTCCCGGCGTTCCCGTCGCATCTCAAGAGGAGGCCCTCTCAACAGGAACGGCGAGAGGAACTCCAGGGTCCTGCCACCATTCCAAGAGTCCCCCAGATGTCTCAGTCCATTCCAGAGGAATCTCGTTTCCCTTCACCGGCTCGTCTTTCACGCCGAGGATCGACTCACACCAAGGTGGCACGTGGCACAGCCCTGTGGGAGAGCCTCGTGGGAAAGCCTCGAGAGACAGCCTCGAGGGAAAGCCACAGATCCCTTGATCCACGTGACAGGAAGCGTGACACTACTGCTGCAGCACGGGAGGAAAGCGCACGTGCATGCCCCCACTCGAGACGAGGCCTGATTCCCCTGGGGAGACTCAGAAGCACCCCAAGATCCATGGCAACACTGGAGAGGAATCCTCAGGTTCCGGCCCCGACTCCACACAAAGTCTTTAGCCCCGACATGGATGGGAGAGGAATCCCGAGATGGCCCCTAGCAACTCGCATGGGGACTGGCCTTTCCTGACGCCACCAGAGCGGGTCCCTGAGGTTCCCGTCGTAACTCGAGAAGACCTGCCGCAACTCGAGAAAATCCAGGAGGTGCTCCCCTCCAGGCGAGACGAGGCCCATTTCCCCTGAGGCGTCTCGAGGCTGATCACACCTCACCTCTGGAACTTCGAAAGGGTCTTTCACACCCTTGGTGCAAATGAAGATGTTCCCCGACATACCCGGCTCCCCTCGAGAGGAAACACGAGGGTCCCGCCCACATCCAGAGGAGCCCCGTTTCCGCCTCGCAGCTCGAGATGAGGGATCCTTTCCCTGCGTCGTCGGTAAAGAGTTCTCGGCGTTCCTGTCGCATCTCAAGTGGAGGCCCTCTCAACAGGAACGGCGAGAGGAACTCCAGGGTCGTGCCACCATTCCTCGAGTCCCCCAGATGTCTCAGTCCATTCCAGAGGAACCTCTTTTCCCTTCACCGGCTCGTCTTTCACGCCGAGGATCGACTCACACCAAGGTGGCACGTGGCACAGCCCTGTGGGAGAGCCTCGTGGGAAAGCCTCGAGGGACAGCCTCGAGGGAAAGCCACAGATCCCTTGATCCACGTGACAGGAAGCGTGACACTACTGCTGCAGCTCGGGAGGAAAGCGCACGTGCATGCCCCCACTCGAGACGAGGCCTGACTCCCCTCGGGAGACTCAGAAGCACCCCAAGATCCATGGCAACACCGGAGAGGAATCCTAATGTTCCGGCCCCGACTCCACACAAGGTCTTTAGCCCCGACATGGACGGGAGAGAAATCCCGAGATGGCCCCTAGCAACTCGCATGGGGACTGGCCTTTCCTGAGGCCACCAGAGCGGGTCCCTGAGGTCCCCGTCGTAACTCGAGAAGACCTGCCGCAACTCGAGAAAATCCAGGAGGTTCTCCCCTCCAGGCGAGACGAGGCCCATTTCCGCTGAGGCGTCTCGAGGCTGATCACACCTCACCTCTGGAACTTCGAAAGGGTCCTTCACACCCGTGGGGCAAATGAAGAAGTTTGCCGACATACCCGTCTCCACTCGAGAGGAAACACGAGGGTCCCGTCCACATCCAGAGGAGCCCCGTTTCCGCCTCGTAGCTCGAGATGAGGGATCCTTTCCCTGCTTCGTCGGAAAAGAGTTCCCGGCGTTCCCGTCGCATCTCAAGAGGAGGCCCTCTCAACAGGAACGGCGAGAGGAACTCCAGGGTCCTGCCACCTTTCCAAGAGTCCCCCAGATGTCTGAGTCCATTCCAGAGGAACCTCTTTTTCCTTCACCGGCTCGTCTTTCACGCCGAGGATCGACTCACACCAAGGTGGCACGTGGCACAGCCTTGTGGGTAAGCCTCGTGGGAAAGCCTCCAGGGACAGCCTCGAGGGAAAGCCACACATCCCTTGATCCACGTGACAGGACGCGTGACAGTACTGCTGCAGCTCGGGTGGAAAGCGCACGTGCATGCCCCCACACGAGACGAGTCCTGACTCCCCTGGGGAGACTCAGAAGCACCCCAAGATCCATGGCAACACTGGAGAGGAATCCTCAGGTTCCGGCCCCGACTCCACACAAGGACTGAGGCCCCGGCATGGACGGGAGAGGAATCCCGAGAGGTCCCCTAGCAACTCGCATGGGTACTGGCCTTTCATGAGGCCACCAGAGCGGGTCCCTGAGGTCCCCGTTGTAACTCGAGAAGACCTGCCACAACTCGAGAAAATCCAGTAGGTTCTCCCCTCCCGGCGAGATGAGGCCCATTTCCGCTGAGGCGTCTCGAGGCTGATCACACCTCACCTCTGGATCTTCGAAAGGGTCCTTCACACACTTGGTGCTAATCAAGAAGTTCCCCGACATACCCGTCTCCACTCGAGAGGAATCACGAGGGTCCCGCCCACATCCAGAGGAGCCCCTTTTCCGCCTCGTAGCTCGAGATGAGGGATCCTTTCCCTGCTTCGTCGGGAAAGAGTTCCCGGCGTTCCCGTCGCATCTCAACAGGAGGCCCTCTCAACAGGAATGGCGAGAGGAACTCCAGGGTCGTGCCACCATTCCAAGAGTCCCCCAGATTTCTCAGTGCATTCCAGAGGAACCTCTTTTCCCGTCACCGACTCATCTTTCACGCCGAGGATCGACTCACACCAAGGTGGCACGTGGCACAGCCCTGTGGGAAAGCCTCATGGGAAAGACTCGAGGGACAGCCTCGAGGGAAAGCCATAGATCCCTTGATCCACGTGACAGGAAGCGTGACACTACTGCTGCAGCTCGGGAGGAAAGCGCACGTGCATGCCCCCACTCGAGACGAGGCCTGACTCCCCTGGGGAGACTCAGAAGCAACCCAAGATCCATGGCAACACTGGAGAGGAATCCTCTGGTTCCGGCCCCGACTCCACACAAGGTCTTAGGCCACGGCATGGTCGGGAGAGGAATCCCGAGATGGCCCTTAGCACCTCGCATGGGGACTGGCCTTTCCTGAGGCCACCAGAGCGCGTCCCTGAAGTCCCCGTCGTAACTCGAGAAGACCTGCCGCAACTCGAGAAAATCCAGGAGGTTCTCCCCTCCAGGCCAGATGAGGCCCATTTCCGCTGAGGCGTCTCGAGGCTGATCACACCTCACCTCTGGAACTTCGAAAGGGTCCTTCACACCCTGGGGCAAATCAAGAAGTTCGCCGACATACCCGTCTCCACTCGAGAGGAAACACGAGGGTCCCGCCCACATCCAGAGGAGCCCCGTTTCCGCCTCGTAGCTCGAGATGAGGGATCCTTTCCCTGCTTCGTCGGGAACGAGTTTCCGGCTATCCCGTCGCATCTCAGAGGAGGCCCTCTCAACAGGAACGGCGAGAGGAACTCCAGGGTCGTGCCACCATTCCAAGAGTCCCCCAGATGTCTCAGTCCATTCCAGAGGAACCTCTTTTCCCTTCACCGGCTCGTCTTTCACGCCGAGGATCGACTCACACCAAGGTGGCACGTGGCACAGCCCTGTGGGAAAGCCTCGTGGGAAAGCCTCGAGGCACAGCCTCGAGGGAAAGCCACAGATCCCTTGATCCACGTGACAGGAAGCGTGACACTACTGCTGCCGCTGCGGAGGAAAGCGCACGTGCGTGCCCCCACTCGAGACGAGGCCTGACTCCCCTGGGGAGACTCAGAAGCACCCCAAGATCCATGGCAACACTGGAGAGGAATCCTCAGGTTTTGGCCCCGACTCAACACAAGGTCTTTAGCCCCGACATGGATGGGAGATGAATCCCGAGAGGTCCCCTAGCAACTCGCATGGGGACTGGCCTTTCCTGAGGCCACCAGTGCGGGTCCCTGAGGTCCCCGTCGTAACTCGAGAAGACCTGCCGCAACTCGAGAAAATCCAGGAGGTTCTCCCCTCCAGGCGAGATGAGGCCCATTTCCGCTGAGGCGTCTCGAGGCTGATCACACCTCCCCTCTGGAACTTCGAAAGGGTCCTTCACACTCTTGGTGCAAATCAAGAAGTTCGCCGACATACCCGTCTCCACTCGAGAGGAAACACGAGGGTCCCGCCCACATCCAGAGGAGCCCCGTTTCCGCCTCGTAGCTCGAGATGAGGGATCCTTTCCCTGTTTCGTCGGGAACGATTTCCCGGCGTTCCCGTCGCATCTCAAGAGGAGGCCCTCTCAACAGGAACGGCGAGAGGAACTCCAGGGTCGTGCCACCTTTCCAAGAGTCCCCCAGATGTCTCAGTCCATTCCAGAGGAACCTCTTTTCCCTTCACCGGCTCATCTTTCACGCCGAGGATCGACTCACACCAAGGTGGCCCGTGGCACAGCCCTGTGGGAAAGCCTCGTGGGAAAGCCTCGAGGGACACCCTCGAGGGAAAGCCACAGATCCCTTGATCCACGTGACAGGAAGCATGACACTACTGCTGCAGCTCGGGAGGAAAGCGCACGTGCATGCTCTCACTCGAGACAAGGCCTGACTCCCCTGGGGAGACTCAGAAGCACCCCAAGATCCATGGCAACACTGGAGAGGAATCCTCAGGTTCCGGCCCCGACTCCACACAAGGTCTTAGGCCCCGACATGGACGGGAGAGGAATCCGGAGATGGCCCCTAGCAACTCGCATGGGGACTGGCCTTTCCTGAGGCCACCAGAGCGGGTCCCTGAGGTCCTCGTCGTAACTCGAGAAGACCTGCCGCAACTCGAGAAAATCCATGAGGTTCTCCCCTCCAGGCGAGACGAGGCCCATTTCCCATGAGGCGTCTCGAGGCTGATCACACCTCACCTCTGGAACTTCGAAAGGGTCCTTCACACCCTTGGGGCAAATCAAGAAGTTTCCCGACATACCCGTCTCCACTGGAGAGGAATCACGAGGGTCCCGCCCACATCCAGAAGAGCCCCGTTTCCGCCTCGTAGCTCGAGATGAGGGATCCTTTCCCTGCTTCGTCGGGAACGAGTTTCCGGCTATCCCGTCGCATCTCAGAGGAGGCCCTCTCAACAGGAACGGCGAGAGGAACTCCAGGGTCGTGCCACCATTCCAAGAGTCCCCCAGATGTCTCAGTCCATTCCAGAGGAACCTCTTTTCCCTTCACCGGCTCGTCTTTCACGCCGAGGATCGACTCACACCAAGGTGGCACGTGGCACAGCCCTGTGGGAAAGCCTCGTGGGAAAGCCTCGAGGCACAGCCTCGAGGGAAAGCCACAGATCCCTTGATCCACGTGACAGGAAGCGTGACACTACTGCTGCCGCTGCGGAGGAAAGCGCACGTGCGTGCCCCCACTCGAGACGAGGCCTGACTCCCCTGGGGAGACTCAGAAGCACCCCAAGATCCATGGCAACACTGGAGAGGAATCCTCAGGTTCTGGCCCCGACTCCACACAAGGTCTTTAGCCCCGACATGGATGGGAGATGAATCCCGAGAGGTCCCCTAGCAACTCGCATGGGGACTGGCCTTTCCTGAGGCCACCAGAGCGGGTCCCTGAGGTCCCCGTCGTAACTCGAGAAGACCTGCCGCAACTCGAGAAAATCCATGAGGTTCTCCCCTCCAGGCGAGACGAGGCCCATTTCCCCTGAGGCGTCTCGAGGCTGATCACACCTCACCTCTGGAACTTCGAAAGGGTCCTTAACACCCTTGGGGCAAATCAAGAAGTTTCTCGACATACCCGTCTCCACTCGAGAGGAAACACGAGGGTCCCGCCCACATCCAGAGGAGCCCCGTATCCGCCTCGTAGCTCGAGATGAGGGATCCTTTCCCTGCTTCGTCGGGAACGAGTTTCCGGCTATCCCGTCGCATCTCAGAGGAGGCCCTCTCAACAGGAACGGCGAGAGGAACTCCAGGGTCGTGCCACCATTCCAAGAGTCCCCCAGATGTCTCAGTCCATTCCAGAGGAACCTCTTTTCCCTTCACCGGCTCGTCTTTCACGCCGAGGATCGACTCACACCAAGGTGGCACGTGGCACAGCCCTGTGGGAAAGCCTCGTGGGAAAGCCTCGAGGCACAGCCTCGAGGGAAAGCCACAGATCCCTTGATCCACGTGACAGGAAGCGTGACACTACTGCTGCCGCTGCGGAGGAAAGCGCACGTGCGTGCCCCCACTCGAGACGAGGCCTGACTCCCCTGGGGAGACTCAGAAGCACCCCAAGATCCATGACAACACTGGAGAGGAATCCCCAGTTTCCGGCCCCGACTCCCCACAAGGACTGAGGCCCCGGCATGGATGGGAGAGGAATCCCGCGATGGACCCTGAAAACTCGCATGGGGACTGGCGCTTCTGAGGCCACCAGAGCGGGTCCCTGAGTTCCCAGTCGTATCTCGAGAAGACCTGCCGCAACTCGAGAAAATCCAGGAGGTTCTCCCCTGCAGGCGAGATGAGGCCCATTTCCGCAGAGGCTTCTCGGGGCTAATCACACCTCACCTCTGGAACGTCGAATGGGTCCTTCCCACCCTTTGTGCAACTCAAGAAGATCCCCGACATACCCGTCTCCACTCGAGAGGAAACACGAGGGTCCCGCCCACATCCAGAGTAGCCCCGTTTCCGCCTCGTAGCTCGAGGTGAGGGATCCTTTCCCTGCTTCTTCGGGAAAGAATTCCCGGCGTTCCTGTCGCATCTCAAGTGGAGGCCCTCTCAACAATAACGGCGAGAGGAACTCCAGGGTTGTGCCACCATTCCAAGAGTCCCCCACATGTCTCAGTCCATTCCAGAGGAACCTATTTTCCCTTCACCGGCTCGTCTTTCACGCGGAGGATCGACTCACACCAAGGTGGTACGTGGCACAGCCCTGTGGGAAAGCCTCGAGGGAAAGCCACAGATCCCTTGATCCACGTGACAGGAAGCGTGACCCTATTGCTGCAGCTCGGGAGGGCAGCACACCTGCATGCCCCCACTCGAGACGAGGCCTGACTCCCCTGGGGAGACTCAGAGGCACCCCAAGATCCATGTCAACACTGGAGAGGAATGCTCAGGTTCCAGCCCCGACTCCACGCAAGGTCTTAGGCCCCGGCATCGACTGGAGAGGAATCACGAGATGGCCCCTAGCAACTCGCATGGGGACTGGCCCTTCCTCAGGCCAACAGAGCGGGTCCGTGAGGTCCCCGTCGTAACTCGAGAAGACCTGCCGCAACTCGAGAACATCCAGGAGGTTCTCCCCTGCAGGCGAGAGGAGGCCCATTTCCACAAAGGCTTCTCGGGGCTAATCACACCTCACCTCTGGAACGTCGAAAGGGTCCTTCCCACACTTGGGGCAACTCAAGAAGTTCGCCGACATACCCGTCTCCATTCGAGAGGAAACACGAGGTCCCGCCCACATCCAGAGGAGCCCCGTTTCCGCCTGGTAGATCGAGGTGAGGGATCCTTTCCGTGCTTCGTTGGGAAAGAATTCCCGGCGTTCCCGTCGCAACTCAAGAGGAGGCCCTCTCAACAGGAAAGGCGAGAGGAACTCCAGGGTCGTGCCACCATTCCAAGAGTCCCCCAGATGTTTCTGTCCATTCCAGAGGAACCTCTTTTCCCTTCACCGGCTCGTCTTTCACGCCGAGGATTGACTCACACCAAGGTGGCACTTCGCACAGCCCTCTGGGAAAGCCTCGTGGGAAAGCCTTGAGGGAAAGCCTCGAGGGAAAGCCACAGATCCCTTGATCCACGTGACAGGAAGCGTGACCCTACTGCGGCAGCTCGGGAGGGAAGCGCACGTGCATGCCCCCAATCGAGACGAGGCCTGACTCCCCTGGGGAGACTTAGAGGCACCCCAACATCCATGTCAATACTGGAGAGGAATCCTCTGGTTCCGGCCCCAACTACACACAAGGTCTTCGGCCCCGGCATCGACGGGAGAGGAATCCTGAGATGGCCCCTAGCAACTCGCATGGGGACTGGCCCTTCCTGAGGCCACCAGAGCGGGTCCCTGAGGTCCCCGTCGTAACTCGAGAAGACCAGCCGTAACTCGAGAATATCCAGGAGGTTCTCCCCTGCAGGCGAGATGAGGCCCATTTCCGAAGAGGCTTCTCGGGGCTAATCACACCTCACCTCTGGAACGTAGATAGGGTCCTTCCCACCCTTGGTGCAATTCAAGAAGTTCCCTGACATACCCTTCTCCACTCGAGAGGAAACACGAGGGTCCCGCCCACATCCAGAGGAGCCCCGTTTCCGCCTCGTAGCTCGAGGTGAGGGATCCTTTCCCTGCTTCGTCGGGAAAGAATTCCCGGCGTTCCCGTCGCATCTCAAGAGGAGGCCCTCTCAAGAGGAACGGCGAGAGGAACTCCAGGGTCGTGCCACCGTTCCAAGAGTCCCCCAGATGTCTCAGTCCATTCCAGAGGAACCTCTTTTCCCTTCCTCGGCTCGTCTTTCACGCCGAGGATCGACTCACACCAAGGTGGCACTTGGCACAGCCCTGTGGGAAAGCCTCGTGGGAAAGCCTCGAGGGACAGCCTCGAGGGAATGCCACACATCCCTTGATCCACGTGACAGGAAGCGTGACCCTACTGCTGCAGCTCGGGAGGGCAGCGCACGCGCATGCCCCCACTCGAGACGAGGCCTGACTCCCCTGGGGAGACTCAGAGGCACCCCAAGATCCATGTCAACACTGGAGAGGAATCCTCAGGTTCAGGCCCCGACTCCACACAAGGTCTTAGGCCCCAGCATCGACGGGAGAGGAATCCCGCGATGGCCCCTAGCAACTCGCATGGTGACTGGCGCTTCTGAGGCCACCAGAGCGGGTCCCTGAGGTCCCCGTCGTAACTCGAGAAGACCTGCCGCAACTCGAGAATATCCAGGAGGTTCTCCCCTGCAGGCGAGATGAGGCCCATTTCCACAGAGGCTTCAGGAGGCTAATCACACCTCACCTCTGGAACGTCGAACGGGTCTTTCACACCGTTGGTGCAACTCAAGAATTTCCCCGACATACCCGTCTCCACTCGAGAGGAAACACGAGGGTCCCGCCCACATCCAGAGGAGCCCCGTTTCCGCCTCGTAGCTCGAGGTGAGGGATCTTTTCCCTGCTTCGTCGGGAAAGAATTCCGGGCCTTCCCGTCGCATCTCAAGAGGAGGCCCTCTCAACAGGAACGGCGAGAGGAACTCCCGGGTCGTGCCACCATTCCAAGAGTCCCCCAGATGTCTCAGTCCATTCCAGAGGAACCTCTTTTCCCTTCACCGGCTCATCTTTCACGCCGAGGATCGACTCACACCAAGGTGGCACTTGGCACAGCCCTGTGGGAAAAACTCTTGGGAAAGCCTCGAGGGAAAGCCTCGAGGGAAAGCCACAGATCCCTTGATCCACGTGACAGGAAGCGTGACCCTACTGCTGCAGCTCGGGAGGGAAGCGCACGTGCATGACCCATTCGAGACGAGGCCTGACTCGCCTGGGGAGACTCAGAGGCACCCCAAAATCCATGTCAACATTGGAGAGGAATCCTCAGGTTCCGGCCCCGATTCCACACAAGGTCTTAGTCCGCGGCATCGACAGGAGAGGAATCCCCAGATGGCCCCTAGCAACTCGCAAAGGGACTGGCCCTTCCTGAGGCCACCAGAGCGGGTCCCTGAGGTCCCCGTCGTAACTCAAGAAGACCTGCCTCAACTCAGGAATATCCAGGAGGTTCTCCCCTCCAGGCGAGATGAGGCCCATTTCCGCTGAGGCTTCAGGAGGCTAATCACACCTCACCTCTGGAACGTCGAAAGGGTCCTTCACACCCTTGGTGCAACTCAAGAATTTCCCCGACATACCCGTCTCCACTCGAGAGGAAACACGAGGGTCCCGCCCACATCCAGAGGAGCCCCGTTTCCGCCTCGTAGCTCGAGGTGAGGGATCCTTTCCCTGCTTCGTCGGAAAAGAATTCCGGGCGTTCCCGTCGCATCTCAAGAGGAGGCCCTCTCAACAGGAAAGGCGAGAGGAACTCCCGGGTCGTGCCACCATTCCAAGAGTCCCCCAGATGTCTCAGTCCATTCCAGAGGAAACTCTTTTCCCTTCACCGGCTCGTCTTTCACGCCGAGGTTCGATTCAGAGCAAGCTGGCACTTGGCACAGCCCTGTGGGAAAGCCTCGTGGGAAAGCCTCGAGGGAAAGGCTCGAGGGAAAGACACATATCCCTTGATCCACGTGACAGGAAGCGTGACCCTACTGCTGCAGCTCGGGAGGGAAGCCCAGGTGCATGCCCCCATTCGAGACGAGGCCTGACTCGCATGGGGAGACTCAGAGGCACCCCAAAATCCATGTCAACACTGGAGAGGAATCCTCAGGATCCGGCCTCGACTCCACACAAGGTCTTAGGCCCCTGCATCGATGGGAGAGGAATCCCGAAATGGCTCCTAGCAACTCGCATGGGGACTGGCCCTTCCTGAGGCCACCAGAGCGGGTCCCTGTGGTCCCCGTGGTAACTCGAGAAGACCTGCCGCCACTCGAGAATATCCAGGAGGTTCTCCCCTGCAGGCGAGATGAGGCCCATTTCCGCTGAGGCTTCTCGGGGCTAATCACACCTCACCTCTGGAACGTCGAAAGGGTCCTTCACACCCTTGGTGCAACTCAAGAAGTTCCCCGACATACCCATCTCCACCCGAGAGAAAACACGAGGGTCCCTCCCACATCCAGAGGAGCCCCGTTTCCGCCTCGTAGCTCGAGGTGAGGGATCCTTTCCCTGCTTCGTCGGGAAAGAATTCCGGGCGTTCCTGTCGCATCTCAAGAGGAGGCCCTCTCAACAGGAATGGCAAGAGGAACTCCAGGGTCCTGTCACGGTTCCAAGAGTCCCCCAGATGTCTCAGTCCATTCCAGAGGAACCTCTTTTCCCTTCACCGGCTCGTCTTTCACGCCGAGGGTCGACACACACCAAGGTGGCACTTGGCACAGCCCTGTGGGAAAGCCTCGTGGGAAAGCCTCGAGGGAAAGCCACAGATCCCTTGATCCACGTGACAGGAAGCGTGACCCTACTGCTGCAGCTCGGGAGGGAAGCGCACGTGCATGCCCCCATTCGAGACGAGCCCTGACTCGCCTGGGGAGACTCAGAGGCACCCCAAAATCCATGTCAACACAGGAGAGGAATCCTCAGGTTCCGGCCCCGACTCCACACAAGGTCTTAGGCCCCTGCATCGATGGGAGAGGAATCCCGAAATGGCTCCTAGCAACTCGCATGGGGACTGGCCCTTCCTGAGGCCAACAGAGCGGGTCCCTGTGGTCCCCGTCGTAACTCGAGAAGACCTGCCTCAACTCGAGAATATCCAGGAGGTTCTCCCCTGCAGGCGAGATGAGGCCCATTTCCGCTGAGGCTTCTCGGGGCTAATCACACCTCACCTCTGGAACGTCGAAAGGGTCCTTCACACCCTTGGTGCAACTCAAGAAGTTCCCCGACATACCCTTCTCCACCCGAGAGAAAACACGAGGATCCCTCCCACATCCAGAGGTGCCCCGGTTCCGCCTCGTAGCTCGAAGTGAGGGATCCTTTCCTGCTTCTTTGGGAAAGAATTCCCGGCGTTCCCGTCGCATCTCAAGAGGAGGCCCTCTCAACAGGAAAGGCGAGAGGAACTCCAGGGTCGTGCCCCCATTCCAAGAGTCCCCCAGATGTCTCTGTCCATTCCAGAGGAACCTCTTTTCCCTTCACCGGCTCGCCTTTCACGCCGAGGATCGACTCACACCAAGGTGGCACTTGGCACAGCCCTGTTGGAAAGCCTCGTGGGAAAGCCTCGAGGGAAAGCCACAGATCCCTTGATCCACGTGACAGGAAGCGTGACCCTACTGCTGCAGCTCGGGAGGGAAGCGCACGTGCATGGCCCCACTCGAGACGAGTCCTGACTCCCCTGGGGAGACTCAGAGGCACCCCAAGATCCATGTCAACACTGGAGAGGAAACCTCAGGTTCCGGCCCCGACTCCACACAAGGTCTTAGGCCCCGGCATCGACGGGAGAGGAATCCCGCGATGGCCCCTAGCAACTCGCATGGGGACTGGCGCTTCTGAGGCCACCAGAGCGGGTCCCTGAGGTCCCCGTCGTAACTCGAGAAGACCTGCCGCAACTCGAGAATATCCAGGAGGTTCTCCCCTGCAGGCGAGATGAGGCCCATTTCCGCTGAGGCTTCACGAGGCTAATCACACCTCACCTCAGGAACGTCGAATGGGTTCTTCACACCCTTGGTGCCACTCAAGAAGTTCCCCGACATACCCGTCTCCACTCGAGAGGAAACACGAGGTCCCGCCCACATCCAGAGGAGCCCCGTTTCCGCCTCGTAGCTCGAGGTGAGGGATCCTTTCCCTGCTTCTTCGGGAAAGAATTCCCGGCGTTCCTGTCGCATCTCAAGAGGAGGCCCTCTCAACAATAACGGCGAGAGGAACTCCAGGGTTGTGCCACCATTCCAAGAGTCCCCCAGATGTCTCTGTCCATTCCAGAGGAACCTCTTTTCCCTTCACCGGCTCGTCTTTCACGCGGAGGATCGACTCACACCAAGGTGGTACTTGGCACAGCCCTGTGGGAAAACCTCGAGGGAAAGCCACAGATTCCTTGATCCACGTGACAGGAAGCGTGACCCTACTGCTGCAGCTCGGGAGGGAAGCGCACTTGCATGCCCCCACTCGAGACGAGGCCTGACTCCCCTGGGGAGACTCAGAGGCACCCCAAGATCCATGTCAACACTGGAGAGGAATGCTCAGGTTCCAGCCCCGACTCCACGCAAGGTCTTAGGCCCCGGCATCGACTGGAGAGGAATCACGAGATGGCCCCTAGCAACTCGCATGGGGACTGGCCCTTCCTGAGGCCACCAGAGCGGGTCCCTGAGGTCCCCTTCGTAACTCGAGAAGACATGCCGCAACTCGAGAATATCCAGGAGGTTCTCCCCTGCAGGCGAGATGAGGCCCATTTCCGCAGAGGATTCTCGGGGCTAATCACACCTAACCTCTGGAACGTCGAAAGGGTCCTTCACACCCTTGGTGCAACTCAAGTAGGTCCCCGACATACCCGTCTCCACTCGAGAGGAAACACGAGGGTCCCGCCCACATCCAGAGGAGCCCCGTATCCGCCTCATAGCTCGAGATGAGGGATCCTTTCCCTTCTTCGTCGGGAAAGAATTCCGGGCGTTCCCGTCGCATCTCAAGAGGATGCCCTCTCAACAGGAACAGCGAGAGGAACTCCAGGGTCCTGCCACCGTTCCAAGAGTCCCCCAGATCTCTCAGTTCTTTCCAGAGGAAACACTTTTCCCTTCACCGGCTCGTCTTTCACGCCGAGGATCGACTCACACCAAGGTGGCACTTGGCACAGCCCTGTGGGAAAGCCTCGTGGGAAAGCCTTGAGGAAAAGCCTCGAGGGAAAGACACAGATCCCTTGATCCACGTGACAGGAAGCGTGACCCTACTGCTGCAGCTCGGGAGGGCAGCGCACGCGCATGCCCCCACTCGAGACGAGGCTTGATTCCCCTGAGGAGACTCAGAGGCACCCCCTGATCCAAGTCAACACTGGAGAGGAATGCTCAGGTTCAAGCCCCGACTCCACACAAGGTCTTAGGCCCCGGCATCGATGGGAGAGGAATCCCGAGATGGCTCCTAGCAACTCGCATGGGGACTGGCCCGTCCTGAGGCCACCAGAGCGGGTCCCTGTGGTCCCCGTCGTAACTCGAGAAGACCTGCCTCAACTCGAGAATATCCAGGAGGTTCTCCCCTGCAGGCGAGATGAGGCCCATTTCCGCTGAGGCTTCTCGGGGCTAATCACACCTCACCTCTGGAACGTCGAAAGGGTCCTTCACACCCTTGGTGCAACTCAGGAAGTTCCCCGACATACCCTTCTCCACTCGAGAGAAAACACGAGGGTCCCTCCCACATCCAGAGGTGCCCCGGTTCCGCCTCGTAGCTCGAAGTGAGGGATCCTTTCCTGCTTCGTTGGGAAAGAATTCCGGGCGTTCCCGTCGCATCTCAAGAGGAGGCCCTCTCAACAGGAAAGGCGAGAGGAACTCCAGGGTCGTGCCCCCATTCCAAGAGTCCCCCAGATGTCTCTGTCCATTCCAGAGGAACCTCTTTTCCCTTCACCGGCTCGCCTTTCACGCCGAGGATCGACTCACACCAAGGTGGCACTTGGCACAGCCCTGTTGGAAAGCCTCGTGGGAAAGCCTCGAGGGAAAGCCACAGATCCCTTGATCCACGTGACAGGAAGCGTGACCCTACTGCTGCAGCTCGGGAGCGAAGCGCACGTGCATAGCCCCACTCGAGACGAGTCCTGACTCCCCTGGGGAGACTCAGAGGCACCCCAAAATACATGTCAACACTGGAGAGGAATCCTCAGGATCCGGCCCCGACTCCACACAAGGTCTTAGGCCCCTGCATCGATGGGAGAGGAATCCCGAAATGGCTCCTAGCAACTCGCATGGGGACTGGCCCTTCCTGAGGCCACCAGAGCGGGTCCCTGTGGTCCCCGTCGTAACTCGAGAAGACCTGCCGCAACTCGAGAATATCCAGGAGGTTCTCCCATGCAGGCGAGATGAGGCCCATTTCCGCTGAGGCTTCTCGGGGCTAATCACACCTCACCTCTGGAACGTCGAAAGGGTCCTTCACACCCTTGGTGCAACTCAAGAAGTTCCCCGACATACCCATCTCCACCCGAGAGAAAACACGAGGGTCCCTCCCACATCCAGAGGAGCCCCGTTTCCGCCTCGTAGCTCGAGGTGAGGGATCCTTTCCCTGCCTCGTCGGGAAAGAATTCCGGGCGTTCCCGTCGCATCTCAAGAGGAGGCCCTCTCAACAGGAATGGCGAGAGGAGCTCCAGGGTCCTGTCACCGTTCCAAGAGTCCGCCAGATGTCTCAGTCCATTCCAGAGGAACCTCTTTTCCCTTCACCGGCTCGTCTTTCACGCCGAGGGTCGACACACACCAAGGTGGCACTTGGCACAGTCCTGTGGGAAAGCCTCGTTGGAAAGCTTCGAGGGAAAGCCTCGAGGGAAAGCCACAGATCCCTTGATCCACATGACAGGAAGTGTGGCCCTACTCCTGCAGCTCTGGAGGGAAGCGCACGCGCATGCCCCCACTCGAGACGAGGCCAGACTCCCCTGGGGAGACTCAGAGGCACCCCAAGATCCATGTCAACACTGGAGAGGAATGCTCAGGTTCCGGCCCCGACTCCACACAAGGTCTTAGGCCCCGGCATCGATGGGAGAGGAATCCCGAGATGGCCCCTAGCAACACGCATGGGGACTGGCCCTTCCTGAGGCCCCTAGAGCGGGTCCCTGAGGTCCCCGTCGTAACTCGAGAAGACCTGCCGCAACTCGAGAATATCCAGGAGGTTCTCCCCTGCAGGCGAGATGAGGCCGATTTCCGCAGAGGATTCTCGGGGCTAATCACACCTCACCTCTGGAACGTCGAAAGGGTCCTTCACACCCTTGGTGCAACTCAAGAAGTTCCCCGACATACCCGTCTCCACTCGAGAGGAAACACGAGGTCCCGCCCACATCCAGAGGAGCCCCGTTTCCGCCTCGTAGCTCGAGGTGAGGGATCCTTTCCCTGCTTCGTCGGGAAAGAATTCCCGGCGTTCCCGTCGCATCTCAAGAGGAGGCCCTCTCAACAGGAATGGCGAGAGGAACTCCAGGGTCCTGTCACCGTTCCAAGAGTCCCCCAGATGTCTCAGTCCATTCCAGAGGAACCTCTTTTCCCTTCACCGGGTCGTCTTTCACGCCGAGGGTCGACACACACCAAGGTGGCACTTGGCACAGCCCTGTGGGAAAGCCTCGTGGGAAAGCCTCGAGGGAAAGCCACAGATCCCTTGATCCACGTGACAGGAAGCGTGACCCTACTGCTGCAGCTCGGGAGGGAAGCGCACGTGCATGCCCCCATTCGAGACGAGGCCTGACTCGCATGGGGAGACTCAGAGGCACCCCAAAATCCATGTCAACACAGGAGAGGAATCCTCAGGTTCCGGCCCCGACTCCACACAAGGTTATAGGCCCCTGCATCGATGGGAGAGGAATCCCGAAATGGCTCCTAGCAACTCGCATGGGGACTGGCCCTTCCTGAGGCCACCAGAGCGGGTCCCTGTGGTCCCCGTCGTAACTCGAGAAGACCTGCCTCAACTCGAGAATATCCAGGAGGTTCTCCCCTGCAGGCGAGATGAGGCCCATTTCCGCTGAGGCTTCTCGGGGCTAATCACACCTCACCTCTGGAACGTCGAAAGGGTCCTTCACACCCTTGGTGCAACTCAAGAAGTTCCCCGACATACCCTTCTCCACCCGAGAGAAAACACGAGGATCCCTCCCACATCCAGAGGTGCCCCGGTTCCGCCTCGTAGCTCGAACTGATGGATCCTTTCCTGCTTCTTTGGGAAAGAATTCCGGGCGTTCCCGTCGCATCTCAAGAGGAGGCCCTCTCAACAGGAAAGGCGAGAGGAACTCCAGGGTCGTGCCCCCATTCCAAGAGTCCCCCAGATGTCTCTGTCCATTCCAGAGGAACCTCTTTTCCCTTCACCGGCTCGCCTTTCACGCCGAGGATCGACTCACACCAAGGTGGCACTTGACACAGCCCTGTTGGAAAGCCTCGTGGGAAAGCCTCGAGGGAAAGCCACAGATCCCTTGATCCACGTGACAGGAAGCGTGACCCTACTGCTGCAGCTCGGGAGGGAAGCGCACGTGCATGGCCCCACTCGAGACGAGTCCTGACTCCCCTGGGGAGACTCAGAGGCACCCCAAGATCCATGTCAACACTGGAGAGGAAACCTCAGGTTCCGGCCCCGACTCCACACAAGGTCTTAGGCCCCGGCATCGACGGGAGAGGAATCCCGCGATGGCCCCTAGCAACTCGCATGGGGACTGGCGATTCTGAGGCCACCAGAGCGGGTCCCTGAGGTCCCCGTCGTAACTCGAGAAGACCTGCCGCAACTCGAGAATATCCAGGAGGTTCTCCCCTGCAGGCGAGATGAGGCCCATTTCCGCTGAGGCTTCAGGAGGCTAATCACACCTCACCTCAGGAACGTCGAATGGGTTATTCACACCCTTGGTGCCACTCAAGAAGTTCCCCGACATACCCGTCTCCACTCGAGAGGAAACACGAGGTCCCGCCCACATCCAGAGGAGCCCCGTTTCCGCCTCGTAGCTCGAGGTGAGGGATCCTTTCCCTGCTTCTTCGGGAAAGAATTCCCGGCGTTCCTGTCGCATCTCAAGAGGAGGCCCTCTCAACAATAACGGCGAGAGGAACTCCAGGGTTGTGCCACCATTCCAAGAGTCCCCCAGATGTCTCAGTCCATTCCAGAGGAACCTCTTTTCCCTTCACCGGCTCGTCTTTCACGCGGAGGATCGACTCACACCAAGGTGGTACTTGGCACAGCCCTGTGGGAAAACCTCGAGGGAAAGCCACAGATTCCTTGATCCACTTGACAGGAAGCGTGACCCTACTGCTGCAGCTCGGGAGGAAAGCGCACGTGCATGCCCCGACTTGAGACGAGGCCTGACTCCCCTGGGGAGTCTCAGAAGCACCCCAAGATCCATGGCAACACTGGAGAGGAATCCTCAGGTTCCGGCCCCGACTCCACACAAGGACTGAGGCCCCGGCATGGACGGGAGAGGAATCCCGAGAGGTCCCCTAGCAACTCGCATGGGGACTGGCCTTTCCTGAGGCCACCAGAGCGGGTCCCTGTGGTCCCCGTCGTAACTCGAGAAGACCTGCCGCAACTCGAGAAAATCCAGGAGGTTCTCCCCTCCAGGCGAGATGAGGCCCATTTCCGCTGAGGCGTCTCGAGGCTGATCACACCTCACCTCTGGAACTTCGAAAGGGTCCTTCACACCCTTGGTGCAAATCAAGAAGTTCCCCGACCTAGCCGTCTCCACTCGAGAGGAATCACGAGGGTCCCGCCCACATCCAGAGGAGCCCCGTTTCCGCCTCGTAGCTCGAGATGAGGGATCCTTTCCCTGCTTCGTCGGGAAAGAGTTCCCGGCGTTCCCGTCGCATCTCAAGAGGAGGCCCTCTCAACAGGAACGGCGAGAGGAACTCCAGGGTCGTGCCACCATTCCAAGAGTCCCCCAGATGTCTCAGTCCATTCCAGAGGAACCTCTTTTCCCTTCACCGGCTCGTCTTTCACGCCGAGGATCGACTCACACCAAGGTGACACGTGGCACAGCCCTGTGGGAAAGCCTCGTGGGAAAGCCTCGAGGGACAGCCTCGAGGGAAAGCCACAGATCCCTTGATCCAGGTGACAGGAAGCGTGACACTACTGCTGCAGCTCGGGAGGAAAGCGCACGTGCATGCCCCCACTCGAGACGAGGCCTGACTCCCCTGGGGAGACTCAGAAGCACCCCAAGATCCATGGCAACACTGGAGAGGAATCCTCAGGTTCCGGCCCCGACTCCACACAAGGACTGAGGCCCCGGCATGGACGGGAGAGGAATCCCGAGAGGTCCCCTAGCAACTCGCATGGGGACTGGCCTTTCCTGAGGCCACCAGAGCGGGTCCCTGAGGTCCCCGTCGTAACTCGAGAAGACCTGCCGCAACTCGAGAAAATCCAGGAGGTTCTCCCCTCCAGGCGAGATGAGGCCCATTTCCGCTGAGGCGTGTCGTGGCTGATCACACCTCACCTCTGGAACTTCGAAAGGGTCCTTCACACCCTTGGTGCAAATCAAGAAGTTCCCCGACATACCCTTCTCCACTCGAGAGAAAACACGAGGGTCCCTCCCTCATCCAGAGGTGCCCCGGTTCCCCCTCGTAGCTCGAAGTGAGGGATCCTTTCCTGCTTCGTTGGGAAAGAATTCCTGGCATTCCCGTCGCATCTCAACAGGAGGCCCTCTCAACAAGAAAGGCGAGAGGAACTCCAGGGTCGTGCCCCCATTCCAAGAGTCCCCCAGATGTCTCTGTCCATTCCAGAGGAAACTCTTTTCCCTTCACCGGCTCGCCTTTCACGCCGAGGATCAACTCACACCAAGGTGGCACTTGGCACAGCCCTGTTGGAAAGCCTCGAGGGAAAGCCTCGAGGGAATGCCACACATCCCTTGATCCACGTGACAGGAAGCGTGACCCTACTGCTGCAGCTCGGGAGGGCAGCGCACGCGCATGCCCCCACTCGAAACGAGGCCTGACTCCCCTGGGGAGACTCAGAGGCACCCCAAGATCCATGTCAACACTGGAGAGGAATCCTCAGGTTCCAGCCCCGACTCCACACAAGGTCTTAGGCCCCAGCATCGATGGGAGAGGAATCCCGCGATGGACCCTGAAAACTCGCATGGGGACTGGCGCTTCTGAGGCCACCAGAGCGGGTCCCTGAGTTCCCAGTCGTATCTCGAGAAGACCTGCCGCAACTCGAGAAAATCCAGGAGGTTCTCCCCTGCAGGCGAGATGAGGCCCATTTCCGCAGAGGCTTCTCGGGGCTAATCACACCTCACCTCTGGAACGTCGAATGGGTCCTTCCCACCCTTTGTGCAACTCAAGAAGATCCCCGACATACCCGTCTCCACTCGAGAGGAAACACGAGGGTCCCGCCCACATCCAGAGTAGCCCCGTTTCCGCCTCGTAGCTCGAGGTGAGGGATCCTTTCCCTGCTTCTTCGGGAAAGAATTCCCGGCGTTCCTGTCGCATCTCAAGTGGAGGCCCTCTCAACAATAACGGCGAGAGGAACTCCAGGGTTGTGCCACCATTCCAAGAGTCCCCCACATGTCTCAGTCCATTCCAGAGGAACCTGTTTTCCCTTCACCGGCTCGTCTTTCACGCGGAGGATCGACTCACACCAAGGTGGTACGTGGCACAGCCCTGTGGGAAAGCCTCGAGGGAAAGCCACAGATCCCTTGATCCACGTGACAGGAAGCGTGACCCTATTGCTGCAGCTCGGGAGGGCAGCACACCTGCATGCCCCCACTCGAGACGAGGCCTGACTCCCCTGGGGAGACTCAGAGGCACCCCAAGATCCATGTCAACACTAGGAGAGGAATGCTCAGGTTCCAGCCCCGACTCCACGCAAGGTCTTAGGCCCCGGCATCGACTGGAGAGGAATCACGAGATGGCCCCTAGCAACTCGCATGGGGACTGGCCCTTCCTCAGGCCAACAGAGCGGGTCCGTGAGGTCCCCGTCGTAACTCGAGAAGACCTGCCGCAACTCGAGAACATCCAGGAGGTTCTCCCCTGCAGGCGAGAGGAGGCCCATTTCCACAAAGGCTTCTCGGGGCTAATCACACCTCACCTCTGGAACGTCGAAAGGGTCCTTCCCACACTTGGGGCAACTCAAGAAGTTCGCCGACATACCCGTCTCCATTCGAGAGGAAACACGAGGTCCCGCCCACATCCAGAGGAGCCCCGTTTCCGCCTCGTAGCTCGAGGTGAGGGATCCTTTCCCTGCTTCTTCGGGAAAGAATTCCCGGCGTTCCCGTCGCATCTCAAGAGGAGGCCCTCTCAACAGGAACGTCGAGAGGAAATCCAGGGTCCTGCCACCATTCCAAGAGTCCCCCAGATGTCTCAGTCCATTCCAGAGGAACCTCTTTTCCCTTCACCGGCTCGTCTTTCACGCCGAGGATCGACTCACACCAAGGTGGCACTTGGCACAGCCCTGTGGGAAAGCCTCGAGGGAAATCCTCGAGGGAAAGCCTTGAGGGAAAGCCACAGATCCCTTGATCCACGTGACAGGAAGCGTGACCCTACTGCTGCAGCTCAGGGGGGAAGCGCACGCGCATGCCCCCACTCGAAACGAGGCCTGACTCCCCTGGGGAGACTCAGAGGCACCCGAAGATCCATGTAAACACTGGAGAGGAATCCTCAGGTTCCGGCCCCGACTACACACAAGGTCTTAGGCCCCGGCATCGATGGGAGAGGAATCCCGAGATGGCTCCTAGCAACGCGCATGGGGACTGGCCCTTCCTGAGGCCACCGGAGCGGGTCCCTGAGGTCCCCGTCCTAAGTCGAGAAGACCTGCCGCAACTCGAGAATATCCAGGAGGTTCTCCCTTGCAGGCGAGATGAGGCCCATTTCCGCAGATGCTTCTCGGGGCTAATCACACCTCACCTCTGGAACGTCGAAAGGGTCCTTCCCACCCTTGGTGCAACTCAAGAAGTTCCGGGACATACCCGTCTCCACTCCAGAGGAAACACGAGGGTCCCGCCCACATCCAGAGTAGCCCCGTTTCCGCCTGGTAGATCGAGGTGAGGGATCCTTTCCGTGCTTCGTTGGGAAAGAATTCCCGGCGTTCCCGTCGCAACTCAAGAGGAGGCCCTCTCAACAGGAAAGGCGAGAGGAACTCCAGGGTCGTGCCACCATTCCAAGAGTCCCCCAGATGTTTCTGTCCATTCCAGAGGAACCTCTTTTCCCTTCACCGGCTCGTCTTTCACGCCGAGGATTGACTCACACCAAGGTGGCACTTCGCACAGCCCTCTGGGAAAGCCTCGTGGGAAAGCCTTGAGGGAAAGCCTCGAGGGAAAGCCACAGATCCCTTGATCCACGTGACAGGAAGCGTGACCCTACTGCGGCAGCTCGGGAGGGAAGCGCACGTGCATGCCCCCAATCGAGACGAGGCCTGACTCCCCTGGGGAGACTTAGAGGCACCCCAACATCCATGTCAATACTGGAGAGGAATCCTCTGGTTCCGGCCCCAACTCCACACAAGGTCTTCGGCCCCGGCATCGACGGGAGAGGAATCCTGAGATGGCCCCTAGCAACTCGCATGGGGACTGGCCCTTCCTGAGGCCACCAGAGCGGGTCCCTGAGGTCCCCGTCGTAACTCGAGAAGACCTGCCGCAACTCGAGAATATCCAGGAGGATCTCCCCTGCCGGCGAGATGAGGCCCATTTCCACAGAGGCTTCTCGGGACTAATCACACGTCACCTCTGGAACGTCGATAGGGTCCTTCACACTCTTGGTGCAACTCAAGAAGTTCCCTGACATACCCGTCTCCACTCGAGAGGAAACACGAGGGTCCCGCCCACATCCAGAGGAGCCCCGTTTCCGCCTCGTAGCTCGAGGTGAGGGATCCTTTCCCTGCTTCTTCGGGAAAGAATTCCCGGCGTTCCCGTCGCATCTCAAGAGGAGGCCCTCTCAAGAGGAACAGTGAGAGGAACTCCAGGGTCGTGCCACCATTCCAAGAGTCCCCCAGATGTCTCAGTCCATTCCAGAGGAACCTCTTTTCCCTTCACCGGCTCGCCTTTCACGCCGAGGATCGACTCACACCAAGGTGGCACTTGGCACAGCCCTGTTGGAAAGCCTCGTGGGAAAGCTTCGAGGGAAAGCCACAGATCCCTTGATCCACGTGACAGGAAGCGTGACCCTACTTCTGCAGCTCGGGAGAGAAGCGCACGTGCATGGCCCCACGCGAGATGAGTCCTGACTCCCCTGGGGAGACTCAGAGGCACCCCAAAATCCATGTCAACACTGGAGAGGAATCCTCAGGTTCCGGCCCCGCCTCCACACAAGGTCTTAGGCCCCGGCATCGATGGGAGAGGAATCCCGAGATCGCCCCTAGCAACTCGCAAGGGGACTGGCCATTCCTGAGGCCACCAGAGCGGGTCCCTGAGGCCCCGACGTAACTCGAGAAGACCAGCCGTAACTCGAGAATATCCAGGAGGTTCTCCCCTGCAGGCGAGATGAGGCCCATTTCCGAAGAGGCTTCTCGGGGCTAATCACACCTCACCTCTGGAACGTCGAAAGGGTTCTTCCCACCCTTGGTGCAACTCAAGAAGTTCCCCGACATACCCGTCTCCACTCGAGAGGAAACACGAGGGTCCCGCCCACATCCAGAGTAGCCCCGTTTCTGCCTCGTAGCTCGAGGTGAGGGTTCCTGTCCCTGCTTCGTCGGGAAAGAATTCCGGGCGTTCCCGTCGCATCTCAAGAGGAGGCCCTCTCAACAGGAACGGCGAGAGGAACTCCAGCGTCCTGCCACCGTTTCAAGAGTCCCCCAGATGTCTCAGTCCATTCCAGAGGAACCTCTTTTCCCTTCCCCGGCTCGTCTTTCACGCCGAGGATCGACTCACACCAAGGTGGCACTTGGCACAGCCCTGTGGGAAAGCCTCGTGGGAAAGCCTCGAGGGACAGCCTCGAGGGAATGCCACACATCCCTTGATCCACGTGACAGGAAGCGTGACCCTACTGCTGCAGCTCGGGAGGGCAGCGCACGCGCATGCCCCCACTCGAGACGAGGCCTGACTCCCCTGGGGAGACTCAGAGGCACCCCAAGATCCATGTCAACACTGGAGAGGAATCCTCAGGTTCAGGCCCCGACTCCACACAAGGTCTTAGGCCCCAGCATCGACGGGAGAGGAATCCCGCGATGGCCCCTAGCAACTCGCATGGTGACTGGCGCTTCTGAGGCCACCAGAGCGGGTCCCTGAGGTCCCCGTCGTAACTCGAGAAGACCTGCCGCAACTCGAGAATATCCAGGAGGTTCTCCCCTGCAGGCGAGATGAGGCCCATTTCCACAGAGGCTTCAGGAGGCTAATCACACCTCACCTCTGGAACGTCGAACGGGTCTTTCACACCGTTGGTGCAACTCAAGAATTTCCCCGACATACCCGTCTCCACTCGAGAGGAAACACGAGGGTCCCGCCCACATCCAGAGGAGCCCCGTTTCCGCCTCGTAGCTCGAGGTGAGGGATCCTTTCCCTGCTTCGTCGGGAAAGAATTCCGGGCGTTCCCGTCGCATCTCAAGAGGAGGCCCTCTCAACAGGAACGGCGAGAGGAACTCCCGGGTCGTGCCACCATTCCAAGAGTCCCCCAGATGTCTCAGTCCATTCCAGAGGAACCTCTTTTCCCTTCACCGGCTCATCTTTCACGCCGAGGATCGACTCACACCAAGGTGGCACTTGGCACAGCCCTGTGGGAAAAACTCTTGGGAAAGCCTCGAGGGAAAGCCTCGAGGGAAAGCCACAGATCCCTTGATCCACGTGACAGGAAGCGTGACCCTACTGCTGCAGCTCGGGAGGGAAGCGCACGTGTATGACCCATTCGAGACGAGGCCTGACTCGCCTGGGGAGACTCAGAGGCACCCCAAAATCCATGTCAACATTGGAGAGGAATCCTCAGGTTCCGGCCCCGATTCCACACAAGGTCTTAGTCCGCGGCATCGACAGGAGAGGAATCCCCAGATGGCCCCTAGCAACTCGCAAAGGGACTGGCCCTTCCTGAGGCCACCAGAGCGGGTCCCTGAGGTCCCCGTCGTAACTCAAGAAGACCTGCCTCAACTCAGGAATATCCAGGAGGTTCTCCCCTCCAGGCGAGATGAGGCCCATTTCTGCTGAGGCTTCAGGAGGCTAATCACACCTCACCTCTGGAACGTCGAAAGGGTCCTTCACACCCTTGGTGCAACTCAAGAATTTCCCCGACATACCCGTCTCCACTCGAGAGGAAACACGAGGGTCCCGCCCACATCCAGAGGAGCCCCGTTTCCGCCTCGTAGCTCGAGGTGAGGGATCCTTTCCCTGCTTCGTCGGAAAAGAATTCCGGGCGTTCCCGTCGCATCTCAAGAGGAGGCCCTCTCAACAGGAAAGGCGAGAGGAACTCCCGGGTCGTGCCACCATTCCAAGAGTCCCCCAGATGTCTCAGTCCATTCCAGAGGAAACTCTTTTCCCTTCACCGGCTCGTCTTTCACGCCGAGGTTCGATTCAGAGCAAGCTGGCACTTGGCACAGCCCTGTGGGAAAGCCTCGTGGGAAAGCCTCGAGGGAAAGGCTCGAGGGAAAGACACATATCCCTTGATCCACGTGACAGGAAGCGTGACCCTACTGCTGCAGCTCGGGAGGGAAGCCCAGGTGCATGCCCCCATTCGAGACGAGGCCTGACTCGCATGGGGAGACTCAGAGGCACCCCAAAATCCATGTCAACACTGGAGAGGAATCCTCAGGATCCGGCCTCGACTCCACACAAGGTCTTAGGCCCCTGCATCGATGGGAGAGGAATCCCGAAATGGCTCCTAGCAACTCGCATGGGGACTGGCCCTTCCTGAGGCCACCAGAGCGGGTCCCTGTGGTCCCCGTGGTAACTCGAGAAGACCTGCCGCCACTCGAGAATATCCAGGAGGTTCTCCCCTGCAGGCGAGATGAGGCCCATTTCCGCTGAGGCTTCTCGGGGCTAATCACACCTCACCTCTGGAACGTCGAAAGGGTCCTTCACACCCTTGGTGCAACTCAAGAAGTTCCCCGACATACCCATCTCCACCCGAGAGAAAACACGAGGGTCCCTCCCACATCCAGAGGAGCCCCGTTTCCGCCTCGTAGCTCGAGGTGAGGGATCCTTTCCCTGCTTCGTCGGGAAAGAATTCCGGGCGTTCCTGTCGCATCTCAAGAGGAGGCCCTCTCAACAGGAATGGCAAGAGGAACTCCAGGGTCCTGTCACGGTTCCAAGAGTCCCCCAGATGTCTCAGTCCATTCCAGAGGAACCTCTTTTCCCTTCACCGGCTCGTCTTTCACGCCGAGGGTCGACACACACCAAGGTGGCACTTGGCACAGCCCTGTGGGAAAGCCTCGTGGGAAAGCCTCGAGGGAAAGCCACAGATCCCTTGATCCACGTGACAGGAAGCGTGACCCTACTGCTGCAGCTCGGGAGGGAAGCGCACGTGCATGCCCCCATTCGAGACGAGGCCTGACTCGCCTGGGGAGACTCAGAGGCACCCCAAAATCCATGTCAACACAGGAGAGGAATCCTCAGGTTCCGGCCCCGACTCCACACAAGGTCTTAGGCCCCTGCATCGATGGGAGAGGAATCCCGAAATGGCTCCTAGCAACTCGCATGGGGACTGGCCCTTCCTGAGGCCAACAGAGCGGGTCCCTGTGGTCCCCGTCGTAACTCGAGAAGACCTGCCTCAACTCGAGAATATCCAGGAGGTTCTCCCCTGCAGGCGAGATGAGGCCCATTTCCGCTGAGGCTTCTCGGGGCTAATCACACCTCACCTCTGGAACGTCGAAAGGGTCCTTCACACCCTTGGTGCAACTCAAGAAGTTCCCCGACATACCCTACTCCACCCGAGAGAAAACACGAGGATCCCTCCCACATCCAGAGGTGCCCCGGTTCCGCCTCGTAGCTCGAAGTGAGGGATCCTTTCCTGCTTCTTTGGGAAAGAATTCCCGGCGTTCCCGTCGCATCTCAAGAGGAGGCCCTCTCAACAGGAAAGGCGAGAGGAACTCCAGGGTCGTGCCCCCATTCCAAGAGTCCCCCAGATGTCTCTGTCCATTCCAGAGGAACCTCTTTTCCCTTCACCGGCTCGCCTTTCACGCTGAGGATCGACTCACACCAAGGTGGCACTTGGCACAGCCCTGTTGGAAAGCCTCGTGGGAAAGCCTCGAGGGAAAGCCACAGATCCCTTGATCCACGTGACAGGAAGCGTGACCCTACTGCTGCAGCTCGGGAGGGAAGCGCACGTGCATGGCCCCACTCGAGACGAGTCCTGACTCCCCTGGGGAGACTCAGAGGCACCCCAAGATCCATGTCAACACTGGAGAGGAAACCTCAGGTTCCGGCCCCGACTCCACACAAGGTCTTAGGCCCCGGCATCGACGGGAGAGGAATCCCGCGATGGCCCCTAGCAACTCGCATGGGGACTGGCGCTTCTGAGGCCACCAGAGCGGGTCCCTGAGGTCCCCGTCGTAACTCGAGAAGACCTGCCGCAACTCGAGAATATCCAGGAGGTTCTCCCCTGCAGGCGAGATGAGGCCCATTTCCGCTGAGGCTTCACGAGGCTAATCACACCTCACCTCAGGAACGTCGAATGGGTTCTTCACACCCTTGGTGCCACTCAAGAAGTTCCCCGACATACCCGTCTCCACTCGAGAGGAAACACGAGGTCCCGCCCACATCCAGAGGAGCCCCGTTTCCGCCTCGTAGCTCGAGGTGAGGGATCCTTTCCCTGCTTCTTCGGGAAAGAATTCCCGGCGTTCCTGTCGCATCTCAAGAGGAGGCCCTCTCAACAATAACGGCGAGAGGAACTCCAGGGTTGTGCCACCATTCCAAGAGTCCCCCAGATGTGTCTGTCCATTCCAGAGGAACCTCTTTTCCCTTCACCGGCTCGTCTTTCACGCGGAGGATCGACTCACACCAAGGTGGTACTTGGCACAGCCCTGTGGGAAAACCTCGAGGGAAAGCCACAGATTCCTTGATCCACGTGACAGGAAGCGTGACCCTACTGCTGCAGCTCGGGAGGGAAGCGCACTTGCATGCCCCCACTCGAGACGAGGCCTGACTCCCCTGGGGAGACTCAGAGGCACCCCAAGATCCATGTCAACACTGGAGAGGAATGCTCAGGTTCCAGCCCCGACTCCACGCAAGGTCTTAGGCCCCGGCATCGACTGGAGAGGAATCACGAGATGGCCCCTAGCAACTCGCATGGGGACTGGCCCTTCCTGAGGCCACCAGAGCGGGTCCCTGAGGTCCCCTTCGTAACTCGAGAAGACATGCCGCAACTCGAGAATATCCAGGAGGTTCTCCCCTGCAGGCGAGATGAGGCCCATTTCCGCAGTGGATTCTCGGGGCTAATCACACCTAACCTCTGGAACGTCGAAAGGGTCCTTCACACCCTTGGTGCAACTCAAGTAGGTCCCCGACATACCCGTCTCCACTCGAGAGGAAACACGAGGGTCCCGCCCACATCCAGAGGAGCCCCGTATCCGCCTCATAGCTCGAGATGAGGGATCCTTTCCCTTCTTCGTCGGGAAAGAATTCCGGGCGTTCCCGTCGCATCTCAAGAGGATGCCCTCTCAACAGGAACAGCGAGAGGAACTCCAGGGTCCTGCCACCGTTCCAAGAGTCCCCCAGATCTCTCAGTTCTTTCCAGAGGAAACACTTTTCCCTTCACCGGCTCGTCTTTCACGCCGAGGATCGACTCACACCAAGGTGGCACTTGGCACAGCCCTGTGGGAAAGCCTCGTGGGAAAGCCTTGAGGAAAAGCCTCGAGGGAAAGACACAGATCCCTTGATCCACGTGACAGGAAGCGTGACCCTACTGCTGCAGCTCGGGAGGGCAGCGCACGCGCATGCCCCCACTCGAGACGAGGCTTGACTCCCCTGAGGAGACTCAGAGGCACCCCCTGATCCAAGTCAACACTGGAGAGGAATGCTCAGGTTCCAGCCCCGACTCCACACAAGGTCTTAGGCCCCGGCATCGATGGGAGAGGAATCCCGAGATGGCTCCTAGCAACTCGCATGGGGACTGGCCCGTCCTGAGGCCACCAGAGCGGGTCCCTGAGGTCCCCGTCGTAACTCGAGAAGACCTGCCTCAACTCGAGAATATCCAGGAGGTTCTCCCCTGCAGGCGAGATGAGGCCCATTTCCGCTGAGGCTTCTCGGGTCTAATCACACCTCACCTCTGGAACGTCGAAAGGGTCCTTCACACCCTTGGTGCAACTCAGGAAGTTCCCCGACATACCCTTCTCCACTCGAGAGAAAACACGAGGGTCCCTCCCACATCCAGAGGTGCCCCGGTTCCGCCTCGTAGCTCGAAGTGAGGGATCCTTTCCTGCTTCGTTGGGAAAGAATTCCGGGCGTTCCCGTCGCATCTCAAGAGGAGGCCCTCTCAACAGGAAAGGCGAGAGGAACTCCAGGGTCGTGCCCCCATTCCAAGAGTCCCCCAGATGTCTCTGTCCATTCCAGAGGAACCTCTTTTCCCTTCACCGGCTCGCCTTTCACGCTGAGGATCGACTCACACCAAGGTGGCACTTGGCACAGCCCTGTTGGAAAGCCTCGTGGGAAAGCCTCGAGGGAAAGCCACAGATCCCTTGATCCACGTGACAGGAAGCGTGACCCTACTGCTGCAGCTCGGGAGGGAAGCGCACGTGCATGGCCCCACTCGAGACGAGTCCTGACTCCCCTGGGGAGACTCAGAGGCACCCCAAGATCCATGTCAACACTGGAGAGGAAACCTCAGGTTCCGGCCCCGACTCCACACAAGGTCTTAGGCCCCGGCATCGACGGGAGAGGAATCCCGCGATGGCCCCTAGCAACTCGCATGGGGACTGGCGCTTCTGAGGCCACCAGAGCGGGTCCCTGAGGTCCCCGTCGTAACTCGAGAAGACCTGCCGCAACTCGAGAATATCCAGGAGGTTCTCCCCTGCAGGCGAGATGAGGCCCATTTCCGCTGAGGCTTCACGAGGCTAATCACACCTCACCTCAGGAACGTCGAATGGGTTCTTCACACCCTTGGTGCCACTCAAGAAGTTCCCCGACATACCCGTCTCCACTCGAGAGGAAACACGAGGTCCCGCCCACATCCAGAGGAGCCCCGTTTCCGCCTCGTAGCTCGAGGTGAGGGATCCTTTCCCTGCTTCGTCGGGAAAGAATTCCGGGCGTTCCCGTCGCATCTCAAGAGGAGGCCCTCTCAACAGGAATGGCGAGAGGAGCTCCAGGGTCCTGTCACCGTTCCAAGAGTCCCCCAGATGTCTCAGTCCATTCCAGAGGAACCTCTTTTCCCTTCACCGGCTCGTCTTTCACGCCGAGGGTCGACACACACCAAGGTGGCACTTGGCACAGTCCTGTGGGAAAGCCTCGTTGGAAAGCTTCGAGGGAAAGCCTCGAGGGAAAGCCACAGATCCCTTGATCCACATGACAGGAAGTGTGACCCTACTCCTGCAGCTCTGGAGGGAAGCGCACGCGCATGCCCCCACTCGAGACGAGGCCAGACTCCCCTGGGGAGACTCAGAGGCACCCCAAGATCCATGTCAACACTGGAGAGGAATGCTCAGGTTCCGGCCCCGACTCCACACAAGGTCTTAGGCCCCGGCATCGATGGGAGAGGAATCCCGAGATGGCCCCTAGCAACACGCATGGGGACTGGCCCTTCCTGAGGCCCCTAGAGCGGGTCCCTGAGGTCCCCGTCGTAACTCGAGAAGACCTGCCGCAACTCGAGAATATCCAGGAGGTTCTCCCCTGCAGGCGAGATGAGGCCGATTTCCGCAGAGGATTCTCGGGGCTAATCACACCTCACCTCTGGAACGTCGAAAGGGTCCTTCACACCCTTGGTGCAACTCAAGAAGTTCCCCGACATACCCGTCTCCACTCGAGAGGAAACACGAGGTCCCGCCCACATCCAGAGGAGCCCCGTTTCCGCCTCGTAGCTCGAGGTGAGGGATCCTTTCCCTGCTTCGTCGGGAAAGAATTCCGGGCGTTCCCGTCGCATCTCAAGAGGAGGCCCTCTCAACAGGAATGGCGAGAGGAACTCCAGGGTCCTGTCACCGTTCCAAGAGTCCCCCAGATGTCTCAGTCCATTCCAGAGGAACCTCTTTTCCCTTCACCGGCTCGTCTTTCACGCCGAGGGTCGACACACACCAAGGTGGCACTTGGCACAGCCCTGTGGGAAAGCCTCGTGGGAAAGCCTCGAGGGAAAGCCACAGATCCCTTGATCCACGTGACAGGAAGCGTGACCCTACTGCTGCAGCTCGGGAGGGAAGCGCACGTGCATGCCCCCATTCGAGACGAGGCCTGACTCGCATGGGGAGACTCAGAGGCACCCCAAAATCCATGTCAACACAGGAGAGGAATCCTCAGGTTCCGGCCCCGACTCCACACAAGGTTATAGGCCCCTGCATCGATGGGAGAGGAATCCCGAAATGGCTCCTAGCAACTCGCATGGGGACTGGCCCTTCCTGAGGCCACCAGAGCGGGTCCCTGTGGTCCCCGTCGTAACTCGAGAAGACCTGCCTCAACTCGAGAATATCCAGGAGGTTCTCCCCTGCAGGCGAGATGAGGCCCATTTCCGCTGAGGCTTCTCGGGGCTAATCACACCTCACCTCTGGAACGTCGAAAGGGTCCTTCACACCCTTGGTGCAACTCAAGAAGTTCCCCGACATACCCTTCTCCACCCGAGAGAAAACACGAGGATCCCTCCCACATCCAGAGGTGCCCCGGTTCCGCCTCGTAGCTCGAACTGATGGATCCTTTCCTGCTTCTTTGGGAAAGAATTCCGGGCGTTCCCGTCGCATCTCAAGAGGAGGCCCTCTCAACAGGAAAGGCGAGAGGAACTCCAGGGTCGTGCCCCCATTCCAAGAGTTCCCCAGATGTCTCTGTCCATTCCAGAGGAACCTCTTTTCCCTTCACCGGCTCGCCTTTCACGCCGAGGATCGACTCACACCAAGGTGGCACTTGACACAGCCCTGTTGGAAAGCCTCGTGGGAAAGCCTCGAGAGAAAGCCACAGATCCCTTGATCCACGTGACAGGAAGCGTGACCCTACTGCTGCAGCTCGGGAGGGAAGCGCACGTGCATGGCCCCACTCGAGACGAGTCCTGACTCCCCTGGGGAGACTCAGAGGCACCCCAAGATCCATGTCAACACTGGAGAGGAAACCTCAGGTTCCGGCCCCGACTCCACACAAGGTCTTAGGCCCCGGCATCGACGGGAGAGGAATCCCGCGATGGCCCCTAGCAACTCGCATGGGGACTGGCGATTCTGAGGCCACCAGAGCGGGTCCCTGAGGTCCCCGTCGTAACTCGAGAAGACCTGCCGCAACTCGAGAATATCCAGGAGGTTCTCCCCTGCAGGCGAGATGAGGCCCATTTCCGCTGAGGCTTCAGGAGGCTAATCACACCTCACCTCAGGAACGTCGAATGGGTTATTCACACCCTTGGTGCCACTCAAGAAGTTCCCCGACATACCCGTCTCCACTCGAGAGGAAACACGAGGTCCCGCCCACATCCAGAGGAGCCCCGTTTCCGCCTCGTAGCTCGAGGTGAGGGATCCTTTCCCTGCTTCTTCGGGAAAGAATTCCCGGCGTTCCTGTCGCATCTCAAGAGGAGGCCCTCTCAACAATAACGGCGAGAGGAACTCCAGGGTTGTGCCACCATTCCAAGAGTCCCCCAGATGTCTCAGTCCATTCCAGAGGAACCTCTTTTCCCTTCACCGGCTGGTCTTTCACGCGGAGGATCGACTCACACCAAGGTGGTACTTGGCACAGCCCTGTGGGAAAACCTCGAGGGAAAGCCACAGATTCCTTGATCCACGTGACAGGAAGCGTGACCCTACTGCTGCAGCTCGGGAGGAAAGCGCACGTGCATGCCCCGACTTGAGACGAGGCCTGACTCCCCTGGGGAGTCTCAGAAGCACCCCAAGATCCATGGCAACACTGGAGAGGAATCCTCAGGTTCCGGCCCCGACTCCACACAAGGACTGAGGCCCCGGCATGGACGGGAGAGGAATCCCGAGAGGTCCCCTAGCAACTCGCATGGGGACTGGCCTTTCCTGAGGCCACCAGAGCGGGTCCCTGTGGTCCCCGTCGTAACTCGAGAAGACCTGCCGCAACTCGAGAAAATCCAGGAGGTTCTCCCCTCCAGGCGAGATGAGGCCCATTTCCGCTGAGGCGTCTCGAGGCTGATCACACCTCACCTCTGGAACTTCGAAAGGGTCCTTCACACCCTTGGTGCAAATCAAGAAGTTCCCCGACCTAGCCGTCTCCACTCGAGAGGAATCACGAGGGTCCCGCCCACATCCAGAGGAGCCCCGTTTCCGCCTCGTAGCTCGAGATGAGGGATCCTTTCCCTGCTTCGTCGGGAAAGAGTTCCCGGCGTTCCCGTCGCATCTCAAGAGGAGGCCCTCTCAACAGGAACGGCGAGAGGAACTCCAGGGTCGTGCCACCATTCCAAGAGTCCCCCAGATGTCTCAGTCCATTCCAGAGGAACCTCTTTTCCCTTCACCGGCTCGTCTTTCACGCGGAGGATCGACTCACACCAAGGTGGTACTTGGCACAGCCCTGTGGGAAAACCTCGAGGGAAAGCCACAGATTCCTTGATCCACGTGACAGGAAGCGTGACCCTACTGCTGCAGCTCGGGAGGGAAGCGCACTTGCATGCCCCCACTCGAGACGAGGCCTGACTCCCCTGGGGAGACTCAGAGGCACCCCAAGATCCATGTCAACACTGGAGAGGAATGCTCAGGTTCCAGCCCCGACTCCACGCAAGGTCTTAGGCCCCGGCATCGACTGGAGAGGAATCACGAGATGGCCCCTAGCAACTCGCATGGGGACTGGCCCTTCCTGAGGCCACCAGAGCGGGTCCCTGATGTCCACTTCGTAACTCGAGAAGACCTGCCGCAACTCGAGAATATCCAGGAGGTTCTCCCCTGCAGGCGAGATGAGGCCCATTTCCGCAGAGGATTCTCGGGGCTAATCACACCTAACCTCTGGAACGTCGAAAGGGTCCTTCACACCCTTGGTGCAACTCAAGTAGGTCCCCGACATACCCGTCTCCACTCGAGAGGAAACACGAGGGTCCCGCCCACATCCAGAGGAGCCCCGTATCCGCCTCATAGCTCGAGATGAGGGATCCTTTCCCTTCTTCGTCGGGAAAGAATTCCGGGCGTTCCCGTCGCATCTCAAGAGGATGCCCTCTCAACAGGAACAGCGAGAGGAACTCCAGTGTCCTGCCACCGTTCCAAGAGTCCCCCAGATCTCTCAGTTCTTTCCAGAGGAAACTCTTTTCCCTTCACCGGCTCGTCTTTCACGCCGAGGATCGCCTCACACCAAGGTGGCACTTGGCACAGCCCTGTGGGAAAGCCTCGTGGGAAAGCCTTGAGGGAAAGCCTCGAGGGAAAGACACAGATCCCTTGATCCACGTGACAGGAAGCGTGACCCTACTGCTGCAGCTCGGGAGGGCAGCGCACGCGCATTCCCCCACTCGAGACGAGACTTGACTCCCCTGAGGAGACTCAGAGGCACCCCCTGATCCATGTCAACACTGGAGAGGAATGCTCAGGTTCCAGCCCCGACTCCACACAAGGTCTTAGGCCCCGGCATCGATGGGAGAGTAATCCCGAGATGGCTCCTAGCAACTCGCATGGGGACTGGCCCTTCCTGAGGCCACCAGAGCGGGTCCCTGTGGTCCCCGTCGTAACTCGAGAAGACCTGCCTCAACTCGAGAATATCCAGGAGGTTCTCCCCTGCAGGCGAGATGAGGCCCATTTCCGCTGAGGCTTCTCGGGGCTAATCACACCTCACCTCTGGAACGTCGAAAGGGTCCTTCACACCCTTGGTGCAACTCAAGAAGTTCCCCGACATACCCTTCTCCACTCGAGAGAAAACACGAGGGTCCCTCCCACATCCAGAGGTGCCCCGGTTCCGCCTCGTAGCTCGAAGTGAGGGATCCTTTCCTGCTTCGTTGGGAAAGAATTCCGGGCGTTCCCGTCGCATCTCAAGAGGAGGCCCTCTCAACAGGAAAGGCGAGAGGAACTCCAGGGTCCTGTCACCGTTCCAAGAGTCCCCCAGATGTCTCAGTCCATTCCAGAGGAACCTCTTTTCCCTTCACCGGCTCGTCTTTCACGCCGAGGGTCGACACACACCAAGGTGGCACTTGGCACAGTCCTGTGGGAAAGCCTCGTTGGAAAGCTTCGAGGGAAAGCCTCGAGGGAAAGCCACAGATCCCTTGATCCACATGACAGGAAGTGTGGCCCTACTCCTGCAGCTCTGGAGGGAAGCGCACGCGCATGCCCCCACTCGAGACGAGGCCAGACTCCCCTGGGGAGACTCAGAGGCACCCCAAGATCCATGTCAACACTGGAGAGGAATGCTCAGGTTCCGGCCCCGACTCCACACAAGGTCTTAGGCCCCGGCATCGATGGGAGAGGAATCCCGAGATGGCCCCTAGCAACACGCATGGGGACTGGCCCTTCCTGAGGCCCCTAGAGCGGGTCCCTGAGGTCCCCGTCGTAACTCGAGAAGACCTGCCGCAACTCGAGAATATCCAGGAGGTTCTCCCCTGCAGGCGAGATGAGGCCGATTTCCGCAGAGGATTCTCGGGGCTAATCACACCTCACCTCTGGAACGTCGAAAGGGTCCTTCACACCCTTGGTGCAACTCAAGAAGTTCCCCGACATACCCGTCTCCACTCGAGAGGAAACACGAGGTCCCGCCCACATCCAGAGGAGCCCCGTTTCCGCCTCGTAGCTCGAGGTGAGGGATCCTTTCCCTGCTTCGTCGGGAAAGAATTCCGGGCGTTCCCGTCGCATCTCAAGAGGAGGCCCTCTCAACAGGAAAGGCGAGAGGAACTCCAGGGTCGTGCCCCCATTCCAAGAGTCCCCCAGATGTCTCTGTCCATTCCAGAGGAACCTCTTTTCCCTTCACCGGCTCGCCTTTCACGCCGAGGATCGACTCACACCAAGGTGGCACTTGACACAGCCCTGTTGGAAAGCCTCGTGGGAAAGCCTCGAGAGAAAGCCACAGATCCCTTGATCCACGTGACAGGAAGCGTGACCCTACTGCTGCAGCTCGGGAGGGAAGCGCACGTGCATGGCCCCACTCGAGACGAGTCCTGACTCCCCTGGGGAGACTCAGAGGCACCCCAAGATCCATGTCAACACTGGAGAGGAAACCTCAGGTTCCGGCCCCGACTCCACACAAGGTCTTAGGCCCCGGCATCGACGGGAGAGGAATCCCGCGATGGCCCCTAGCAACTCGCATGGGGACTGGCGATTCTGAGGCCACCAGAGCGGGTCCCTGAGGTCCCCGTCGTAACTCGAGAAGACCTGCCGCAACTCGAGAATATCCAGGAGGTTCTCCCCTGCAGGCGAGATGAGGCCCATTTCCGCTGAGGCTTCAGGAGGCTAATCACACCTCACCTCAGGAACGTCGAATGGGTTATTCACACCCTTGGTGCCACTCAAGAAGTTCCCCGACATACCCGTCTCCACTCGAGAGGAAACACGAGGTCCCGCCCACATCCAGAGGAGCCCCGTTTCCGCCTCGTAGCTCGAGGTGAGGGATCCTTTCCCTGCTTCTTCGGGAAAGAATTCCCGGCGTTCCTGTCGCATCTCAAGAGGAGGCCCTCTCAACAATAACGGCGAGAGGAACTCCAGGGTTGTGCCACCATTCCAAGAGTCCCCCAGGTGTCTCAGTCCATTCCAGAGGAACCTCTTTTCCCTTCACCGGCTCGTCTTTCACGCGGAGGATCGACTCACACCAAGGTGGTACTTGGCACAGCCCTGTGGGAAAACCTCGAGGGAAAGCCACAGATTCCTTGATCCACGTGACAGGAAGCGTGACCCTACTGCTGCAGCTCGGGAGGAAAGCGCACGTGCATGCCCCGACTTGAGACGAGGCCTGACTCCCCTGGGGAGTCTCAGAAGCACCCCAAGATCCATGGCAACACTGGAGAGGAATCCTCAGGTTCCGGCCCCGACTCCACACAAGGACTGAGGCCCCGGCATGGACGGGAGAGGAATCCCGAGAGGTCCCCTAGCAACTCGCATGGGGACTGGCCTTTCCTGAGGCCACCAGAGCGGGTCCCTGTGGTCCCCGTCGTAACTCGAGAAGACCTGCCGCAACTCGAGAAAATCCAGGAGGTTCTCCCCTCCAGGCGAGATGAGGCCCATTTCCGCTGAGGCGCCTCGAGGCTGATCACACCTCACCTCTGGAACTTCGAAAGGGTCCTTCACACCCTTGGTGCAAATCAAGAAGTTCCCCGACCTAGCCGTCTCCACTCGAGAGGAATCACGAGGGTCCCGCCCACATCCAGAGGAGCCCCGTTTCCGCCTCGTAGCTCGAGATGAGGGATCCTTTCCCTGCTTCGTCGGGAAAGAGTTCCCGGCGTTCCCGTCGCATCTCAAGAGGAGGCCCTCTCAACAGGAACGGCGAGAGGAACTCCAGGGTCGTGCCACCATTCCAAGAGTCCCCCAGATGTCTCAGTCCATTCCAGAGGAACCTCTTTTCCCTTCACCGGCTCGTCTTTCACGCCGAGGATCGACTCACACCAAGGTGACACGTGGCACAGCCCTGTGGGAAAGCCTCGTGGGAAAGCCTCGAGGGACAGCCTCGAGGGAAAGCCACAGATCCCTTGATCCAGGTGACAGGAAGCGTGACACTACTGCTGCAGCTCGGGAGGAAAGCGCACGTGCATGCCCCCACTCGAGACGAGGCCTGACTCCCCTGGGGAGACTCAGAAGCACCCCAAGATCCATGGCAACACTGGAGAGGAATCCTCAGGTTCCGGCCCCGAATCCACACAAGGACTGAGGCCCCGGCATGGACGGGAGAGGAATCCCGAGAGGTCCCCTAGCAACTCGCATGGGGACTGGCCTTTCCTGAGGCCACCAGAGCGGGTCCCTGAGGTCCCCGTCGTAACTCGAGAAGACCTGCCGCAACTCGAGAAAATCCAGGAGGTTCTCCCCTCCAGGCGAGATGAGGCCCATTTCCGCTGAGGCGTGTCGTGGCTGATCACACCTCACCTCTGGAACTTCGAAAGGGTCCTTCACACCCTTGTTGCAAATCAAGAAGTTCCCCGACCTAGCCGTCTCCACTCGAGAGGAATCACGAGGGTCCCGCCCACATCCAGAGGAGCCCCGTTTCCGCCTCGTAGCTCGAGATGAGGGATCCTTTCCCTGCTTCGTCGGGAAAGAGTTCCCGGCGTTCCCGTCGCATCTCAAGAGGAGGCCCTCTCAACAGGAACGGCGAGAGGAACTCCAGGGTCGTGCCACCATTCCAAGAGTCCCCCAGATGTCTCAGTCCATTCCAGAGGAACCTCTTTTCCCTTCACCGGCTCGTCTTTCACGCGGAGGATCGACTCACACCAAGGTGGAACTTGGCACAGCCCTGTGGGAAAACCTCGAGGGAAAGCCACAGATTCCTTGATCCACGTGACAGGAAGCGTGACCCTACTGCTGCAGCTCGGGAGGGAAGCGCACTTGCATGCCCCCACTCGAGACGAGGCCTGACTCCCCTGGGGAGACTCAGAGGCACCCCAAGATCCATGTCAACACTGGAGAGGAATGCTCAGGTTCCAGCCCCGACTCCACGCAAGGTCTTAGGCCCCGGCATCGACTGGAGAGGAATCACGAGATGGCCCCTAGCAACTCGCATGGGGACTGGCCCTTCCTGAGGCCACCAGAGCGGGTCCCTGATGTCCACTTCGTAACTCGAGAAGACCTGCCGCAACTCGAGAATATCCAGGAGGTTCTCCCCTGCAGGCGAGATGAGGCCCATTTCCGCAGAGGATTCTCGGGGCTAATCACACCTAACCTCTGGAACGTCGAAAGGGTCCTTCACACCCTTGGTGCAACTCAAGTAGGTCCCCGACATACCCGTCTCCACTCGAGAGGAAACACGAGGGTCCCGCCCACATCCAGAGGAGCCCCGTATCCGCCTCATAGCTCGAGATGAGGGATCCTTTCCCTTCTTCGTCGGGAAAGAATTCCGGGCGTTCCCGTCGCATCTCAAGAGGATGCCCTCTCAACAGGAACAGCGAGAGGAACTCCAGTGTCCTGCCACCGTTCCAAGAGTCCCCCAGATCTCTCAGTTCTTTCCAGAGGAAACTCTTTTCCCTTCACCGGCTCGTCTTTCACGCCGAGGATCGCCTCACACCAAGGTGGCACTTGGCACAGCCCTGTGGGAAAGCCTCGTGGGAAAGCCTTGAGGGAAAGCCTCGAGGGAAAGACACAGATCCCTTGATCCACGTGACAGGAAGCGTGACCCTACTGCTGCAGCTCGGGAGGGCAGCGCACGCGCATGCCCCCACTCGAGACGAGGCTTGACTCCCCTGAGGAGACTCAGAGGCACCCCCTGATCCAAGTCAACACTGGAGAGGAATGCTCAGGTTCCAGCCCCGACTCCACACAAGGTCTTAGGCCCCGGCATCGATGGGAGAGGAATCCCGAGATGGCTCCTAGCAACTCGCATGGGGACTGGCCCGTCCTGAGGCCACCAGAGCGGGTCCCTGTGGTCCCCGTCGTAACTCGAGAAGACCTGCCTCAACTCGAGAATATCCAGGAGGTTCTCCCCTGCAGGCGAGATGAGGCCCATTTCCGCTGAGGCTTCTCGGGGCTAATCACACCTCACCTCTGGAACGTCGAAAGGGTCCTTCACACCCTTGGTGCAACTCAGGAAGTTCCCCGACATACCCTTCTCCACTCGAGAGAAAACACGAGGGTCCCTCCCACATCCAGAGGTGCCCCGGTTCCGCCTCGTAGCTCGAAGTGAGGGATCCTTTCCTGCTTCGTTGGGAAAGAATTCCGGGCGTTCCCGTCGCATCTCAAGAGGAGGCCCTCTCAACAGGAAAGGCGAGAGGAACTCCAGGGTCGTGCCCCCATTCCAAGAGTCCCCCAGATGTCTCTGTCCATTCCAGAGGAACCTCTTTTCCCTTCACCGGCTCGCCTTTCACGCCGAGGATCGACTCACACCAAGGTGGCACTTGGCACAGCCCTGTTGGAAAGCCTCATGGGAAAGCCTCGAGGGAAAGCCACAGATCCCTTGATCCACGTGACAGGAAGCGTGACCCTACTGCTGCAGCTCGGGAGCGAAGCGCACGTGCATAGCCCCACTCGAGACGAGTCCTGACTCCCCTGGGGAGACTCAGAGGCACCCCAAAATACATGTCAACACTGGAGAGGAATCCTCAGGATCCGGCCCCGACTCCACACAAGGTCTTAGGCCCCTGCATCGATGTGAGAGGAATCCCGAAATGGCTCCTAGCAACTCGCATGGGGACTGGCCCTTCCTGAGGCCACCAGAGCGGGTCCCTGTGGTCCCCGTCGTAACTTGAGAAGACCTGCCGCAACTCGAGAATATCCAGGAGGTTCTCCCATGCAGGCGAGATGAGGCCCATTTCCGCTGAGGCTTCTCGGGGCTAATCACACCTCACCTCTGGAACGTCGAAAGGGTCCTTCACACCCTTGGTGCAACTCAAGAAGTTCCCCGACATACCCATCTCCACCCGAGAGAAAACACGAGGGTCCCTCCCACATCCAGAGGAGCCCCGTTTCCGCCTCGTAGCTCGAGGTGAGGGATCCTTTCCCTGCTTCGTCGGGAAAGAATTCCGGGCGTTCCCGTCGCATCTCAAGAGGAGGCCCTCTCAACAGGAATGGCGAGAGGAGCTCCAGGGTCCTGTCACCGTTCCAAGAGTCCCCCAGATGTCTAAGTCCATTCCAGAGGAACCTCTTTTCCCTTCACCGGCTCGTCTTTCACGCCGAGGGTCGACTCACACCAAGGTGGCACTTGGCACAGTCCTGTGGGAAAGCCTCGTTGGAAAGCTTCGAGGGAAAGCCTCGAGGGAAAGCCACAGATCCCTTGATCCACATGACAGGAAGTGTGACCCTACTCCTGCAGCTCTGGAGGGAAGCGCACGTGCATGCCCCCACTCGAGACGAGGCCAGACTCCCCTGGGGAGACTCAGAGGCACCCCAAGATCCATGTCAACACTGGAGAGGAATGCTCAGGTTCCGGCCCCGACTCCACACAAGGTCTTAGGCCCCGGCATCGATGGGAGAGGAATCCCGAGATGGCCCCTAGCAACACGCATGGGGACTGGCCCTTCCTGAGGCCCCTAGAGCGGGTCCCTGAGGTCCCCGTCGTAACTCGAGAAGACCTGCCGCAACTCGAGAATATCCAGGAGGTTCTCCCCTGCAGGCGAGATGAGGCCGATTTCCGCAGAGGATTCTCGGGGCTAATCACACCTCACCTCTGGAACGTCGAAAGGGTCCTTCACACCCTTGGTGCAACTCAAGAAGTTCCCCGACATACCCGTCTCCACTCGAGAGGAAACACGAGGTCCCGCCCACATCCAGAGGAGCCCCGTTTCCGCCTCGTAGCTCGAGGTGAGGGATCCTTTCCCTGCTTCGTCGGGAAAGAATTCCGGGCGTTCCCGTCGCATCTCAAGAGGAGGCCCTCTCAACAGGAATGGCGAGAGGAACTCCAGGGTCCTGTCACCGTTCCAAGAGTCCCCCAGATGTCTCAGTCCATTCCAGAGGAACCTCTTTTCCCTTCACCGGCTCGTCTTTCACGCCGAGGGTCGACACACACCAAGGTGGCACTTGGCACAGCCCTGTGGGAAAGCCTCGTGGGAAAGCCTCGAGGGAAAGCCACAGATCCCTTGATCCACGTGACAGGAAGCGTGACCCTACTGCTGCAGCTCGGGAGGGAAGCGCACGTGCATGCCCCCATTCGAAACGAGGCCTGACTCGCATGGGGAGACTCAGAGGCACCCCAAAATCCATGTCAACACAGGAGAGGAATCCTCAGGTTCCGGCCCCGACTCCACACAAGGTTATAGGCCCCTGCATCGATGGGAGAGGAATCCCGAAATGGCTCCTAGCAACTCGCATGGGGACTGGCCCTTCCTGAGGCCACCAGAGCGGGTCCCTGTGGTCCCCGTCGTAACTCGAGAAGACCTGCCTCAACTCGAGAATATCCAGGAGGTTCTCCCCTGCAGGCGAGATGAGGCCCATTTCCGCTGAGGCTTCTCGGGGCTAATCACACCTCACCTCTGGAACGTCGAAAGGGTCCTTCACACCCTTGGTGCAACTCAAGAAGTTCCCCGACATACCCTTCTCCACCCGAGAGAAAACACGAGGATCCCTCCCACATCCAGAGGTGCCCCGGTTCCGCCTCGTAGCTCGAACTGATGGATCCTTTCCTGCTTCTTTGGGAAAGAATTCCGGGCGTTCCCGTCGCATCTCAAGAGGAGGCCCTCTCAACAGGAAAGGCGAGAGGAACTCCAGGGTCGTGCCCCCATTCCAAGAGTCCCCCAGATGTCTCTGTCCATTCCAGAGGAACCTCTTTTCCCTTCACCGGCTCGCCTTTCACGCCGAGGATCGACTCACACCAAGGTGGCACTTGGCACAGCCCTGTTGGAAAGCCTCATGGGAAAGCCTCGAGGGAAAGCCACAGATCCCTTGATCCACGTGACAGGAAGCGTGACCCTACTGCTGCAGCTCGGGAGCGAAGCGCACGTGCATAGCCCCACTCGAGACGAGTCCTGACTCCCCTGGGGAGACTCAGAGGCACCCCAAAATACATGTCAACACTGGAGAGGAATCCTCAGGATCCGGCCCCGACTCCACACAAGGTCTTAGGCCCCTGCATCGATGTGAGAGGAATCCCGAAATGGCTCCTAGCAACTCGCATGGGGACTGGCCCTTCCTGAGGCCACCAGAGCGGGTCCCTGTGGTCCCCGTCGTAACTTGAGAAGACCTGCCGCAACTCGAGAATATCCAGGAGGTTCTCCCATGCAGGCGAGATGAGGCCCATTTCCGCTGAGGCTTCTCGGGGCTAATCACACCTCACCTCTGGAACGTCGAAAGGGTCCTTCACACCCTTGGTGCAACTCAAGAAGTTCCCCGACATACCCATCTCCACCCGAGAGAAAACACGAGGGTCCCTCCCACATCCAGAGGAGCCCCGTTTCCGCCTCGTAGCTCGAGGTGAGGGATCCTTTCCCTGCTTCGTCGGGAAAGAATTCCGGGCGTTCCCGTCGCATCTCAAGAGGAGGCCCTCTCAACAGGAATGGCGAGAGGAGCTCCAGGGTCCTGTCACCGTTCCAAGAGTCCCCCAGATGTCTAAGTCCATTCCAGAGGAACCTCTTTTCCCTTCACCGGCTCGTCTTTCACGCCGAGGGTCGACTCACACCAAGGTGGCACTTGGCACAGTCCTGTGGGAAAGCCTCGTTGGAAAGCTTCGAGGGAAAGCCTCGAGGGAAAGCCACAGATCCCTTGATCCACATGACAGGAAGTGTGACCCTACTCCTGCAGCTCTGGAGGGAAGCGCACGTGCATGCCCCCACTCGAGACGAGGCCAGACTCCCCTGGGGAGACTCAGAGGCACCCCAAGATCCATGTCAACACTGGAGAGGAATGCTCAGGTTCCGGCCCCGACTCCACACAAGGTCTTAGGCCCCGGCATCGATGGGAGAGGAATCCCGAGATGGCCCCTAGCAACACGCATGGGGACTGGCCCTTCCTGAGGCCCCTAGAGCGGGTCCCTGAGGTCCCCGTCGTAACTCGAGAAGACCTGCCGCAACTCGAGAATATCCAGGAGGTTCTCCCCTGCAGGCGAGATGAGGCCGATTTCCGCAGAGGATTCTCGGGGCTAATCACACCTCACCTCTGGAACGTCGAAAGGGTCCTTCACACCCTTGGTGCAACTCAAGAAGTTCCCCGACATACCCGTCTCCACTCGAGAGGAAACACGAGGTCCCGCCCACATCCAGAGGAGCCCCGTTTCCGCCTCGTAGCTCGAGGTGAGGGATCCTTTCCCTGCTTCGTCGGGAAAGAATTCCGGGCGTTCCCGTCGCATCTCAAGAGGAGGCCCTCTCAACAGGAATGGCGAGAGGAACTCCAGGGTCCTGTCACCGTTCCAAGAGTCCCCCAGATGTCTCAGTCCATTCCAGAGGAACCTCTTTTCCCTTCACCGGCTCGTCTTTCACGCCGAGGGTCGACACACACCAAGGTGGCACTTGGCACAGCCCTGTGGGAAAGCCTCGTGGGAAAGCCTCGAGGGAAAGCCACAGATCCCTTGATCCACGTGACAGGAAGCGTGACCCTACTGCTGCAGCTCGGGAGGGAAGCGCACGTGCATGCCCCCATTCGAAACGAGGCCTGACTCGCATGGGGAGACTCAGAGGCACCCCAAAATCCATGTCAACACAGGAGAGGAATCCTCAGGTTCCGGCCCCGACTCCACACAAGGTTATAGGCCCCTGCATCGATGGGAGAGGAATCCCGAAATGGCTCCTAGCAACTCGCATGGGGACTGGCCCTTCCTGAGGCCACCAGAGCGGGTCCCTGTGGTCCCCGTCGTAACTCGAGAAGACCTGCCTCAACTCGAGAATATCCAGGAGGTTCTCCCCTGCAGGCGAGATGAGGCCCATTTCCGCTGAGGCTTCTCGGGGCTAATCACACCTCACCTCTGGAACGTCGAAAGGGTCCTTCACACCCTTGGTGCAACTCAAGAAGTTCCCCGACATACCCTTCTCCACCCGAGAGAAAACACGAGGATCCCTCCCACATCCAGAGGTGCCCCGGTTCCGCCTCGTAGCTCGAACTGATGGATCCTTTCCTGCTTCTTTGGGAAAGAATTCCGGGCGTTCCCGTCGCATCTCAAGAGGAGGCCCTCTCAACAGGAAAGGCGAGAGGAACTCCAGGGTCGTGCCCCCATTCCAAGAGTCCCCCAGATGTCTCTGTCCATTCCAGAGGAACCTCTTTTCCCTTCACCGGCTCGCCTTTCACGCCGAGGATCGACTCACACCAAGGTGGCACTTGACACAGCCCTGTTGGAAAGCCTCGTGGGAAAGCCTCGAGAGAAAGCCACAGATCCCTTGATCCACGTGACAGGAAGCGTGACCCTACTGCTGCAGCTCGGGAGGGAAGCGCACGTGCATGGCCCCACTCGAGACGAGTCCTGACTCCCCTGGGGAGACTCAGAGGCACCCCAAGATCCATGTCAACACTGGAGAGGAAACCTCAGGTTCCGGCCCCGACTCCACACAAGGTCTTAGGCCCCGGCATCGACGGGAGAGGAATCCCGCGATGGCCCCTAGCAACTCGCATGGGGACTGGCGATTCTGAGGCCACCAGAGCGGGTCCCTGAGGTCCCCGTCGTAACTCGAGAAGACCTGCCGCAACTCGAGAATATCCAGGAGGTTCTCCCCTGCAGGCGAGATGAGGCCCATTTCCGCTGAGGCTTCAGGAGGCTAATCACACCTCACCTCAGGAACGTCGAATGGGTTATTCACACCCTTGGTGCCACTCAAGAAGTTCCCCGACATACCCGTCTCCACTCGAGAGGAAACACGAGGTCCCGCCCACATCCAGAGGAGCCCCGTTTCCGCCTCGTAGCTCGAGGTGAGGGATCCTTTCCCTGCTTCTTCGGGAAAGAATTCCCGGCGTTCCTGTCGCATCTCAAGAGGAGGCCCTCTCAACAATAACGGCGAGAGGAACTCCAGGGTTGTGCCACCATTCCAAGAGTCCCCCAGATGTCTCAGTCCATTCCAGAGGAACCTCTTTTCCCTTCACCGGCTCGTCTTTCACGCGGAGGATCGACTCACACCAAGGTGGTACTTGGCACAGCCCTGTGGGAAAACCTCGAGGGAAAGCCACAGATTCCTTGATCCACGTGACAGGAAGCGTGACCCTACTGCTGCAGCTCGGGAGGAAAGCGCACGTGCATGCCCCGACTTGAGACGAGGCCTGACTCCCCTGGGGAGTCTCAGAAGCACCCCAAGATCCATGGTAACACTGGAGAGGAATCCTCAGGTTCCGGCCCCGACTCCACACAAGGACTGAGGCCCCGGCATGGACGGGAGAGGAATCCCGAGAGGTCCCCTAGCAACTCGCATGGGGACTGGCCTTTCCTGAGGCCACCAGAGCGGGTCCCTGTGGTCCCCGTCGTAACTCGAGAAGACCTGCCGCAACTCGAGAAAATCCAGGAGGTTCTCCCCTCCAGGCGAGTTGAGGCCCATTTCCGCTGAGGCGTCTCGAGGCTGATCACACCTCACCTCTGGAACTTCGAAAGGGTCCTTCACACCCTTGGTGCAAATCAAGAAGTTCCCCGACCTAGCCGTCTCCACTCGAGAGGAATCACGAGGGTCCCGCCCACATCCAGAGGAGCCCCGTTTCGGCCTCGTAGCTCGAGATGAGGGATCCTTTCCCTGCTTCGTCGGGAAAGAGTTCCCGGCGTTCCCGTCGCATCTCAAGAGGAGGCCCTCTCAACAGGAACGGCGAGAGGAACTCCAGGGTCGTGCCACCATTCCAAGAGTCCCCCAGATGTCTCAGTCCATTCCAGAGGAACCTCTTTTCCCTTCACCGGCTCGTCTTTCACGCCGAGGATCGACTCACACCAAGGTGACACGTGGCACAGCCCTGTGGGAAAGCCTCGTGGGAAAGCCTCGAGGGACAGCCTCGAGGGAAAGCCACAGATCCCTTGATCCAGGTGACAGGAAGCGTGACACTACTGCTGCAGCTCGGGAGGATAGCGCACGTGCATGCCCCCACTCGAGACGAGGCCTGACTCCCCTGGGGAGACTCAGAAGCACCCCAAGATCCATGGCAACACTGGAGAGGAATCCTCAGGTTCCGGCCCCGACTCCACACAAGGACTGAGGCCCCGGCATGGACGGGAGAGGAATCCCGAGAGGTCCCCTAGCAACTCGCATGGGGACTGGCCTTTCCTGAGGCCACCAGAGCGGGTCCCTGAGGTCCCCGTCGTAACTCGAGAAGACCTGCCGCAACTCGAGAAAATCCAGGAGGTTCTCCCCTCCAGGCGAGATGAGGCCCATTTCCGCTGAGGCGTGTCGTGGCTGATCACACCTCACCTCTGGAACTTCGAAAGGGTCCTTCACACCCTTGGTGCAAATCAAGAAGTTCCCCGACCTAGCCGTCTCCACTCGAGAGAAATCACGAGGGTCCCGCCCACATCCAGAGGAGCCCCGTTTCCGCCTCGTAGCTCGAGATGAGGGATCCTTTCCCTGCTTCGTCGGGAAAGAGTTCCCGGCGTTCCCGTCGCATCTCAAGAGGAGGCCCTCTCAACAGGAACGGCGAGAGGAACTCCAGGGTCGTGCCACCATTCCAAGAGTCCCCCAGATGTCTCAGTCCATTCCAGAGGAACCTCTTTTCCCTTCACCGGCTCGTCTTTCACGCGGAGGATCGACTCACACCAAGGTGGTACTTGGCACAGCCCTGTGGGAAAACCTCGAGGGAAAGCCACAGATTCCTTGATCCACGTGACAGGAAGCGTGACCCTACTGCTGCAGCTCGGGAGGGAAGCGCACTTGCATGCCCCCACTCGAGACGAGGCCTGACTCCCCTGGGGAGACTCAGAGGCACCCCAAGATCCATGTCAACACTGGAGAGGAATGCTCAGGTTCCAGCCCCGACTCCACGCAAGGTCTTAGGCCCCGGCATCGACTGGAGAGGAATCACGAGATGGCCCCTAGCAACTCGCATGGGGACTGGCCCTTCCTGAGGCCACCAGAGCGGGTCCCTGATGTCCACTTCGTAACTCGAGAAGACCTGCCGCAACTCGAGAATATCCAGGAGGTTCTCCCCTGCAGGCGAGATGAGGCCCATTTCCGCAGAGGATTCTCGGGGCTAATCACACCTAACCTCTGGAACGTCGAAAGGGTCCTTCACACCCTTGGTGCAACTCAAGTAGGTCCCCGACATACCCGTCTCCACTCGAGAGGAAACACGAGGGTCCCGCCCACATCCAGAGGAGCCCCGTATCCGCCTCATAGCTCGAGATGAGAGATCCTTTCCCTTCATCGTCGGGAAAGAATTCCGGGCTTTCCCGTCGCATCTCAAGAGGATGCCCTCTCAACAGGAACAGCGAGAGGAACTCCAGTGTCCTGCCACCGTTCCAAGAGTCCCCCAGATCTCTCAGTTCTTTCCAGAGGAAACTCTTTTCCCTTCACCGGCTCGTCTTTCACGCCGAGGATCGCCTCACACCAAGGTGGCACTTGGCACAGCCCTGTGGGAAAGCCTCGTGGGAAAGCCTTGAGGGAAAGCCTCGAGGGAAAGACACAGATCCCTTGATCCACGTGACAGGAAGCGTGACCCTACTGCTGCAGCTCTGGAGGGCAGTGCACGCGCATTCCCCCACTCGAGACGAGGCTTGACTCCCCTGAGGAGACTCAGAGGCACCCCCTGATCCATGTCAACACTGGAGAGGAATGCTCAGGTTCCAGCCACGACTCCACACAAGGTCTTAGGCCCCGGCATCGATGGGAGAGTAATCCCGAGATGGCTCCTAGCAACTCGCATGGGGACTGGCCCTTCCTGAGGCCACCAGAGCGGGTCCCTGTGGTCCCCGTCGTAACTCGAGAAGACCTGCCTCAACTCGAGAATATCCAGGAGGTTCTCCCCTGCAGGCGAGATGAGGCCCATTTCCGCTGAGGCTTCTCGGGGCTAATCACACCTCACCTCTGGAACGTCGAAAGGGTCCTTCACACCCTTGGTGCAACTCAAGAAGTTCCCCGACATACCCTTCTCCACTCGAGAGAAAACACGAGGGTCCCTCCCACATCCAGAGGTGCCCCGGTTCCGCCTCGTAGCTCGAAGTGAGGGATCCTTTCCTGCTTCGTTGGGAAAGAATTCCGGGCGTTCCCGTCGCATCTCAAGAGGAGGCCCTCTCAACAGGAAAGGCGAGAGGAACTCCAGGGTCCTGTCACCGTTCCAAGAGTCCCCCAGATGTCTCAGTCCATTCCAGAGGAACCTCTTTTCCCTTCACCGGCTCGTCTTTCACGCCGAGGGTCGACACACACCAAGGTGGCACTTGGCACAGTCCTGTGGGAAAGCCTCGTTGGAAAGCTTCGAGGGAAAGCCTCGAGGGAAAGCCACAGATCCCTTGATCCACATGACAGGAAGTGTGGCCCTACTCCTGCAGCTCTGGAGGGAAGCGCACGCGCATGTCCCCACTCGAGACGAGGCCAGACTCCCCTGGGGAGACTCAGAGGCACCCCAAGATCCATGTCAACACTGGAGAGGAATGCTCAGGTTCCGGCCCCGACTCCACACAAGGTCTTAGGCCCCGGCATCGATGGGAGAGGAATCACGAGATGGCCCCTAGCAACACGCATGGGGACTGGCCCTTCCTGAGGCCCCTAGAGCGGGTCCCTGAGGTCCCCGTCGTAACTCGAGAAGACCTGCCGCAACTCGAGAATATCCAGGAGGTTCTCCCCTGCAGGCGAGATGAGGCCGATTTCCGCAGAGGATTCTCGGGGCTAATCACACCTCACCTCTGGAACGTCGAAAGGGTCCTTCACACCCTTGGTGCAACTCAAGAAGTTCCCCGACATACCCGTCTCCACTCGAGAGGAAACACGAGGTCCCGCCCACATCCAGAGGAGCCCCGTTTCCGCCTCGTAGCTCGAGGTGAGGGATCCTTTCCCTGCTTCGTCGGGAAAGAATTCCGGGCGTTCCCGTCGCATCTCAAGAGGAGGCCCTCTCAACAGGAATGGCGAGAGGAACTCCAGGGTCCTGTCACCGTTCCAAGAGTCCCCCAGATGTCTCAGTCCATTCCAGAGGAACCTCTTTTCCCTTCACCGGCTCGTCTTTCACGCCGAGGGTCGACACACACCAAGGTGGCACTTGGCACAGCCCTGTGGGAAAGCCTCGTGGGAAAGCCTCGAGGGAAAGCCACAGATCCCTAGATCCACGTGACAGGAAGCGTGACCCTACTGCTGCAGCTCGGGAGGGAAGCGCACGTGCATGCCCCCATTCGAGACGAGGCCTGACTCGCATGGGGAGACTCAGAGGCACCCCAAAATCCATGTCAACACAGGAGAGGAATCCTCAGGTTCCGGCCCCGACTCCACACAAGGTTATAGGCCCCTGCATCGATGGGAGAGGAATCCCGAAATGGCTCCTAGCAACTCGCATGGGGACTGGCCCTTCCTGAGGCCACCAGAGCGGGTCCCTGTGGTCCCCGTCGTAACTCGAGAAGACCTGCCTCAACTCGAGAATATCCAGGAGGTTCTCCCCTGCAGGCGAGATGAGGCCCATTTCCGCTGAGGCTTCTCGGGGCTAATCACACCTCACCTCTGGAACGTCGAAAGGGTCCTTCACACCCTTGGTGCAACTCAAGAAGTTCCCCGACATACCCTTCTCCACCTGAGAGAAAACACGAGGATCCCTCCCACATCCAGAGGTGCCCCGGTTCCGCCTCGTAGCTCGAACTGATGGATCCTTTCCTGCTTCTTTGGGAAAGAATTCCGGGCGTTCCCGTCGCATCTCAAGAGGAGGCCCTCTCAACAGGAAAGGCGAGAGGAACTCCAGGGTCGTGCCCCCATTCCAAGAGTCCCCCAGATGTCTCTGTCCATTCCAGAGGAACCTCTTTTCCCTTCACCGGCTCGCCTTTCACGCCGAGGATCGACTCACACCAAGGTGGCACTTGACACAGCCCTGTTGGAAAGCCTCGTGGGAAAGCCTCGAGAGAAAGCCACAGATCCCTTGATCCACGTGACAGGAAGCGTGACCCTACTGCTGCAGCTCGGGAGGGAAGCGCACGTGCATGGCCCCACTCGAGACGAGTCCTGACTCCCCTGGGGAGACTCAGAGGCACCCCAAGATCCATGTCAACACTGGAGAGGAAACCTCAGGTTCCGGCCCCGACTCCACACAAGGTCTTAGGCCCCGGCATCGACGGGAGAGGAATCCCGCGATGGCCCCTAGCAACTCGCATGGGGACTGGCGATTCTGAGGCCACCAGAGCGGGTCCCTGAGGTCCCCGTCGTAACTCGAGAAGACCTGCCGCAACTCGAGAATATCCAGGAGGTTCTCCCCTGCAGGCGAGATGAGGCCCATTTCCGCTGAGGCTTCAGGAGGCTAATCACACCTCACCTCAGGAACGTCGAATGGGTTATTCACACCCTTGGTGCCACTCAAGAAGTTCCCCGACATACCCGTCTCCACTCGAGAGGAAACACGAGGTCCCGCCCACATCCAGAGGAGCCCCGTTTCCGCCTCGTAGCTCGAGGTGAGGGATCCTTTCCCTGCTTCTTCGGGAAAGAATTCCCGGCGTTCCTGTCGCATCTCAAGAGGAGGCCCTCTCAACAATAACGGCGAGAGGAACTCCAGGGTTGTGCCACCATTCCAAGAGTCCCCCAGATGTCTCAGTCCATTCCAGAGGAACCTCTTTTCCCTTCACCGGCTCGTCTTTCACGCGGAGGATTGACTCACACCAAGGTGGTACTTGGCACAGCCCTGTGGGAAAACCTCGAGGGAAAGCCACAGATTCCTTGATCCACGTGACAGGAAGCGTGACCCTACTGCTGCAGCTCGGGAGGAAAGCGCACGTGCATGCCCCGACTTGAGACGAGGCCTGACTCCCCTGGGGAGTCTCAGAAGCACCCCAAGATCCATGGCAACACTGGAGAGGAATCCTCAGGTTCCGGCCCCGACTCCACACAAGGACTGAGGCCCCGGCATGGACGGGAGAGGAATCCCGAGAGGTCCCCTAGCAACTCGCATGGGGACTGGCCTTTCCTGAGGCCACCAGAGCGGGTCCCTGTGGTCCCCGTCGTAACTCGAGAAGACCTGCCGCAACTCGAGAAAATCCAGGAGGTTCTCCCCTCCAGGCGAGATGAGGCCCATTTCCGCTGAGGCGTCTCGAGGCTGATCACACCTCACCTCTGGAACTTCGAAAGGGTCCTTCACACCCTTGGTGCAAATCAAGAAGTTCCCCGACCTAGCCGTCTCCACTCGAGAGGAATCACGAGGGTCCCGCCCACATCCAGAGGAGCCCCGTTTCCGCCTCGTAGCTCGAGATGAGGGATCCTTTCCCTGCTTCGTCGGGAAAGAGTTCCCGGCGTTCCCGTCGCATCTCAAGAGGAGGCCCTCTCAACAGGAACGGCGAGAGGAACTCCAGGGTCGTGCCACCATTCCAAGAGTCCCCCAGATGTCTCAGTCCATTCCAGAGGAACCTCTTTTCCCTTCACCGGCTCGTCTTTCACGCCGAGGATCGACTCACACCAAGGTGACACGTGGCACAGCCCTGTGGGAAAGCCTCGTGGGAAAGCCTCGAGGGACAGCCTCGAGTGAAAGCCACAGATCCCTTGATCCAGGTGACAGGAAGCGTGACACTACTGCTGCAGCTCGGGAGGAAAGCGCACGTGCATGCCCCCACTCGAGACGAGGCCTGACTCCCCTGGGGAGACTCAGAAGCACCCCAAGATCCATGGCAACACTGGAGAGGAATCCTCAGGTTCCGGCCCCGACTCCACACAAGGACTGAGGCCCCGGCATGGACGGGAGAGGAATCCCGAGAGGTCCCCTAGCAACTCGCATGGGGACTGGCCTTTCCTGAGGCCACCAGAGCGGGTCCCTGAGGTCCCCGTCGTAACTCGAGAAGACCTGCCGCAACTCGAGAAAATCCAGGAGGTTCTCCCCTCCAGGCGAGATGAGGCCCATTTCCGCTGAGGCGTGTCGTGGCTGATCACACCTCACCTCTGGAACTTCGAAAGGGTCCTTCACACCCTTGTTGCAAATCAAGAAGTTCCCCGACCTAGCCGTCTCCACTCGAGAGGAATCACGAGGGTCCCGCCCACATCCAGAGGAGCCCCGTTTCCGCCTCGTAGCTCGAGATGAGGGATCCTTTCCCTGCTTCGTCGGGAAAGAGTTCCCGGCGTTCCCGTCGCATCTCAAGAGGAGGCCCTCTCAACAGGAACGGCGAGAGGAACTCCAGGGTCGTGCCACCATTCCAAGAGTCCCCCAGATGTCTCAGTCCATTCCAGAGGAACCTCTTTTCCCTTCACCGGCTCGTCTTTCACGCGGAGGATCGACTCACACCAAGGTGGTACTTGGCACAGCCCTGTGGGAAAACCTCGAGGGAAAGCCACAGATTCCTTGATCCACGTGACAGGAAGCGTGACCCTACTGCTGCAGCTCGGGAGGGCAGCGCACGCGCATTCCCCCACTCGAGACGAGGCTTGACTCCCCTGAGGAGACTCAGAGGCACCCCCTGATCCATGTCAACACTGGAGAGGAATGCTCAGGTTCCAGCCCCGACTCCACACAAGGTCTTAGGCCCCGGCATCGATGGGAGAGTAATCCCGAGATGGCTCCTAGCAACTCGCATGGGGACTGGCCCTTCCTGAGGCCACCAGAGCGGGTCCCTGTGGTCCCCGTCGTAACTCGAGAAGACCTGCCTCAACTCGAGAATATCCAGGAGGTTCTCCCCTGCAGGCGAGATGAGGCCCATTTCCGCTGACGCTTCTCGGGGCTAATCACACCTCACCTCTGGAACGTCGAAAGGGTCCTTCACACCCTTGGTGCAACTCAAGAAGTTCCCCGACATACCCTTCTCCACTCGAGAGAAAACACGAGGGTCCCTCCAACATCCAGAGGTGCCCCGGTTCCGCCTCGTAGCTCGAAGTGAGGGATCCTTTCCTGCTTCGTTGGGAAAGAATTCCGGGCGTTCCCGTCGCATCTCAAGAGGAGGCCCTCTCAACAGGAAAGGCGAGAGGAACTCCAGGGTCCTGTCACCGTTCCAAGAGTCCCCCAGATGTCTCAGTCCATTCCAGAGGAACCTCTTTTCCCTTCACCGGCTCGTCTTTCACGCCGAGGGTCGACACACACCAAGGTGGCACTTGGCACAGTCCTGTGGGAGCGCCTCGTTGGAAAGCTTCGAGGGAAAGCCTCGAGGGAAAGCCACAGATCCCTTGATCCACATGACAGGAAGTGTGACCCTACTCCTGCAGCTCTGGAGGGAAGCGCACGCGCATGCCCCCAGTCGAGACGAGGCCTGACTCCCCTGGGGAGACTCAGAGGCACCCCAAGATCCATGTCAACACTGGAGAGGAATGCTCAGGTTCCGGCCCCGACTCCACACAAGGTCTTAGGCCCCGGCATCGATGGGAGAGGAATCCCGAGATGGCCCCTAGCAACACGCATGGGGACTGGCCCTTCCTGAGGCCCCCAGAGCGGGTCCCTGAGGTCCCCGTCGTAACTCGAGAAGACCTGCCGCAACTCGAGAATATCCAGTAGGTTCTCTCCTGCAGGCGAGATGAGGCCCATTTCCGCAGAGGATTCTCGGGGCTAATCACACCTCACATCTGGAACGTCGAAAGGGTCCTTCACACCCTTGGTGCAACTCAAGAAGTTCCCCGACATACCCATCTCCACCCGAGAGAAAACACGAGGGTCCCTCCCACATCCAGAGGAGCCCCGTTTCCGCCTCGTAGCTCGAGGTGAGGGATCCTTTCCCTGCTTCGTCGGGAAAGAATTCCGGGCGATCCTGTCGCATCTCAAGAGGAGGCCCTCTCAACAGGAATGGCAAGAGGAACTCCAGGGTCCTGTCACGGTTCCAAGAGTCCCCCAGATGTCTCAGTCCATTCCAGAGGAACCTCTTTTCCCTTCACCGGCTCGTCTTTCACGCCGAGGGTCGACACACACCAAGGTGGCACTTGGCACAGCCCTGTGGGAAAGCCTCGTGGGAAAGCCTCGAGGGAAAGCCACAGATCCCTTGATCCACGTGACAGGAAGCGTGACCCTACTGCTGCAGCTCGGGAGGGAAGCGCACGTGCATGCCCCCATTCGAGACGAGGCCTGACTCGCCTGGGGAGACTCAGAGGCACCCCAAAATCCATGTCAACACAGGAGAGGATCCTCAGGTTCCGGCCCCGACTCCACACAAGGTCTTAGGCCCCTGCATCGATGGGAGAGGAATCCCGAAATGGCTCCTAGCAACTCGCATGGGGACTGGCCCTTCCTGAGGCCACCAGAGCGGGTCCCTGTGGTCCCCGTCGTAACTCGAGAAGACCTGCCTCAACTCGAGAATATCCAGGAGGTTCTCCCCTGCAGGCGAGATGAGGCCCATTTCCGCTGAGGCTTCTCGGGGCTAATCACACCTCACCTCTGGAACGTCGAAAGGGTCCTTCACACCCTTGGTGCAACTCAAGAAGTTCCCCGACATACCCTTCTCCACCCGAGAGAAAACACGAGGATCCCTCCCACATCCAGAGGTGCCCCGGTTCCGCCTCGTAGCTCGAAGTGAGGGATCCTTTCCTGCTTCTTTGGGAAAGAATTCCCGGCGTTCCCGTCGCATCTCAAGAGGAGGCCCTCTCAACAGGAAAGGCGAGAGGAACTCCAGGGTCGTTCCCCCATTCCAAGAGTCCCCCAGATGTCTCTGTCCATTCCAGAGGAACCTCTTTTCCCTTCACCGGCTCGCCTTTCACGCCTAGGATCGACTCACACCAAGGTGGCACTTGGCACAGCCCTGTTGGAAAGCCTCGTGGGAAAGCCTCGAGGGAAAGCCACAGATCCCTTGATCCACGTGACAGGAAGCGTGACCCTACTGCTGCAGCTCGGGAGGGAAGCGCACGTGCATGGCCCCACTCGAGACGAGTCCTGACTCCCCTGGGGAGACTCAGAGGCACCCCAAGATCCATGTCAACACTGGAGAGGAAACCTCAGGTTCCGGCCCCGACTCCACACAAGGTCTTAGGCCCCGGCATCGACGGGAGAGGAATCCCGCGATGGCCCCTAGCAACTCGCATGGGGACTGGCGCTTCTGAGGCCACCAGAGCGGGTCCCTGAGGTCCCCGTCGTAACTCGAGAAGACCTGCCGCAACTCGAGAATATCCAGGAGGTTCTCCCCTGCAGGCGAGATGAGGCCCATTTCCGCTGAGGCTTCAGGAGGCTAATCACACCTCACCTCAGGAACGTCGAATGGGTTCTTCACACCCTTGGTGCCACTCAAGAAGTTCCCCGACATACCCGTCTCCACTCGAGAGGAAACACGAGGTCCCGCCCACATCCAGAGGAGCCCCGTTTCCGCCTCGTAGCTCGAGGTGAGGGATCCTTTCCCTGCTTCTTCGGGAAAGAATTCCCGGCGTTCCTGTCGCATCTCAAGAGGAGGCCCTCTCAACAATAACGGCGAGAGGAACTCCAGGGTTGTGCCACCATTCCAAGAGTCCCCCAGATGTCTCAGTCCATTCCAGAGGAACCTCTTTTCCCTTCACCGGCTCGTCTTTCACGCGGAGGATCGACTCACACCAAGGTGGTACTTGGCACAGCCCTGTGGGAAAACCTCGAGGGAAAGCCACAGATCCCTTGATCCACGTGACAGGAAGCGTGACCCTACTGCTGCAGCTCGGGAGGGAAGCGCACTTGCATGCCCCCACTCGAGACGAGGCCTGACTCCCCTGGGGAGACTCAGAGGCACCCCAAGATCCATGTCAACACTGGAGAGGAATGCTCAGGTTCCAGCCCCGACTCCACGCAAGGTCTTAGGCCCCGGCATCGACTGGAGAGGAATCACGAGATGGCCCCTAGCAACTCGCATGGGGACTGGCCCTTCCTGAGGCCACCAGAGCGGGTCCCTGAGATCCCCTTCGTAACTCGAGAAGACATGCCGCAACTCGAGAATATCCAGGAGGTTCTCCCCTGCAGGCGAGATGAGGCCCATTTCCGCAGAGGATTCTCGGGGCTAATCACACCTAACCTCTGGAACGTCGAAAGGGTCCTTCACACCCTTGGTGCAACTCAAGTAGGTCCCCGACATACCCGTCTCCACTCGAGAGGAAACACGAGGGTCCCGCCCACATCCAGAGGAGCCCCGTATCAGCCTCATAGCTCGAGATGAGGGATCCTTTCCCTTCTTCGTCGGGAAAGAATTCCGGGCGTTCCCGTCGGATCTCAAGAGGATGCCCTCTCAACAGGAACAGCGAGAGGAAATCCAGGGTCCTGCCACCGTTCCAAGAGTCCCCCAGATCTCTCAGTTCTTTCCAGAGGAAACTCTTTTCCCTTCACCGGCTCGTCTTTCACGCCGAGGATCGACTCACACCAAGGTGGCACTTGGCACAGCCCTGTGGGAAAGCCTCGTGGGAAAGCCTTGAGGAAAAGCCTCGAGGGAAAGACACAGATCCCTTGATCCACGTGACAGGAAGCGTGACCCTACTGCTGCAGCTCGGGAGGGCAGCGCACGCGCATGCCCCCACTCGAGACGAGGCTTGACTCCCCTGAGGAGACTCAGAGGCACCCCCTGATCCAAGTCAACACTGGAGAGGAATGCTCAGGTTCCAGCCCCGACTCCACACAAGGTCTTAGGCCCCGGCATCGATGGGAGAGGAATCCCGAGATGGCTCCTAGCAACTCGCATGGGGACTGGCCCTTCCTGAGGCCACCAGAGCGGGTCCCTGTGGTCCCCGTCGTAACTCGAGAAGACCTGCCTCAACTCGAGAATATCCAGGAGGTTCTCCCCTGCAGGCGAGATGAGGCCCATTTCCGCTGAGGCTTCTCGGGGCTAATCACACCTCACCTCTGGAACGTCGAAAGGGTCCTTCACACCCTTGGTGCAACTCAGGAAGTTCCCCGACATACCCTTCTCCACTCGAGAGAAAACACGAGGGTCCCTCCCACATCCAGAGGTGCCCCGGTTCCGCCTCGTAGCTCGAAGTGAGGGATCCTTTCCTGCTTCGTTGGGAAAGAATTCCGGGCGTTCCCGTCGCATCTCAAGAGGAGGCCCTCTCAACAGGAAAGGCGAGAGGAACTCCAGGGTCGTGCCCCCATTCCAAGAGTCCCCCAGATGTCTCTGTCCATTCCAGAGGAACCTCTTTTCCCTTCACCGGCTCGCCTTTCACGCCGAGGATCGACTCACACCAAGGTGGCACTTGGCACAGCCCTGTTGGAAAGCCTCGTGGGAAAGCCTCGAGGGAAAGCCACAGATCCCTTGATCCACGTGACAGGAAGCGTGACCCTACTGCTGCAGCACGGGAGCGAAGCGCACGTGCATAGCCCCACTCAAGACGAGTCCTGACTCCCCTGGGGAGACTCAGAGGCACCCCAAAATACATGTCAACACTGGAGAGGAATCCTCAGGATCCGGCCCCGACTCCACACAAGGTCTTAGGCCCCTGCATCGATGGGAGAGGAATCCCGAAATGGCTCCTAGCAACTCGCATGGGGACTGGCCCTTCCTGAGGCCACCAGAGCGTGTCCCTGTGGTCCCCGTCGTAACTCGAGAAGACCTGCCGCAACTCGAGAATATCCAGGAGGTTCTCCCATGCAGGCGAGATGAGGCCCATTTCCGCTGAGGCTTCTCGGGGCTAATCACACCTCACCTCTGGAACGTCGAAAGGGTCCTTCACACCCTTGGTGCAACTCAAGAAGTTCCCCGACATACCAATCTCCACCCGAGAGAAAACACGAGGGTCCCTCCCACATCCAGAGGAGCCCCGTTTCCGCCTCGTAGCTCGAGGTGAGGGATCCTTTCCCTGCTTCGTCGGGAAAGAATTCCCGGCGTTCCCGTCGCATCTCAAGAGGAGGCCCTCTCAACAGGAATGGCGAGAGGAGCTCCAGGGTCCTGTCACCGTTCCAAGAGTCCCCCAGATGTCTCAGTCCATTCCAGAGCAACCTCTTTTCCCTTCACCGGCTCGTCTTTCACGCCGAGGGTCGACACACACCAAGGTGGCACTTGGCACAGTCCTGTGGGAAAGCCTCGTTGGAAAGCTTCGAGGGAAAGCCTCGAGGGAAAGCCACAGATCCCTTGATCCACATGACAGGAAGTGTGACCCTACTCCTGCAGCACTGGAGGGAAGCGCACGCGCATGCCCCCACTCGAGACGAGGCCTGACTCCCCTGGGGAGACTCAGAGGCACCCCAAGATCCATGTCAACACTGGAGAGGAATGCTCAGGTTCCGGCCCCGACTCCACACAAGGTCTTAGGCCCCGGCATCGATGGGAGAGGAATCCCGAGATGGCCCCTAGCAACACGCATGGGGACTGGCCCTTCCTGAGGCCCCTAGAGCGGGTCCCTGAGGTCCCCGTCGTAACTCGAGAAGACCTGCCGCAACTCGAGAATATCCAGGAGGTTCTCCCCTGCAGGCGAGATGAGGCCGATTTCCGCAGAGGATTCTCGGGGCTAATCACACCTCACCTCTGGAACGTCGAAAGGGTCCTTCACACCCTTGGTGCAACTCAAGAAGTTCCCCGACATACCCGTCTCCACTCGAGAGGAAACACGAGGTCCCGCCCACATCCAGAGGAGCCCCGTTTCCGCCTCGTAGCTCGAGGTGAGGGATCCTTTCCCTGCTTCGTCGGGAAAGAATTCCGGGCGTTCCCGTCGCATCTCAAGAGGAGGCCCTCTCAACAGGAATGGCGAGAGGAACTCCAGGGTCCTGTCACCGTTCCAAGAGTCCCCCAGATGTCTCAGTCCATTCCAGAGGAACCTCTTTTCCCTTCACCGGCTCGTCTTTCACGCCGAGGGTCGACACACACCAAGGTGGCACTTGGCACAGCCCTGTGGGAAAGCCTCGTGGGAAAGCCTCGAGGGAAAGCCACAGATCCCTTGATCCACGTGACAGGAAGCGTGACCCTACTGCTGCAGCTCGGGAGGGAAGCGCACGTGCATGCCCCCATTCGAGACGAGGCCTGACTCGCATGGGGAGACTCAGAGGCACCCCAAAATCCATGTCAACACAGGAGAGGAATCCTCAGGTTCCGGCCCCGACTACACACAAGGTTTTAGGCCCCTGCATCGATGGGAGAGGAATCCCGAAATGGCTCCTAGCAACGCGCATGGGGACTGGCCCTTCCTGAGGCCACCAGAGCGGGTCCCTGTGGTCCCCGTCGTAACTCGAGAAGACCTGCCTCAACTCGAGAATATCCAGGAGGTTCTCCCCTGCAGGCGAGATGAGGCCCATTTCCGCTGAGGCTTCTCGGGGCTAATCACACCTCACCTCTGGAACGTCGAAAGGGTCCTTCACACCCTTGGTGCAACTCAAGAAGTTCCCCGACATACCCTTCTCCACCCGAGAGAAAACACGAGGATCCCTCCCACATCCAGAGGTGCCCCGGTTCCGCCTCGTAGCTCGAACTGATGGATCCTTTCCTGCTTCTTTGGGAAAGAATTCCGGGCGTTCCCGTCGCATCTCAAGAGGAGGCCCTCTCAACAGGAAAGGCGAGAGGAACTCCAGGGTCGTGCCCCCATTCCAAGAGTCCCCCAGATGTCTCTGTCCATTCCAGAGGAACCTCTTTTCCCTTCACCGGCTCGTCTTTCACGCCGAGGATCGACTCACACCAAGGTGGCACTTGGCACAGCCCTGTTGGAAAGCCTCGTGGGAAAGCCTCGAGAGAAAGCCACAGATCCCTTGATCCACGTGACAGGAAGCGTGACCCTACTGCTGCAGCTCGGGAGGTAAGCGCACGTGCATGGCCCCACTCGAGACGAGTCCTGACTCCCCTGGGGAGACTCAGAGGCACCCAAGATCCATGTCAACACTGGAGAGGAAACCTCAGGTTCCGGCCCCGACTCCACACAAGGTCTTAGGCACCGGCATCGACGGGAGAGGAATCCCGCGATGGCCCCTAGCAACTCGCATGGGGACTGGCGATTCTGAGGCCACCAGAGCGGGTCCCTGAGGTCCCCGTCGTAACTCGAGAAGACCTGCCGCAACTCGAGAATATCCAGGAGGTTCTCCCCTGCAGGCGAGATGAGGCCCATTTCCGCTGAGGCTTCAGGAGGCTAATCACACCTCACCTCAGGAACGTCGAATGGGTTATTCACACCCTTGGTGCCACTCAAGAAGTTCCCCGACATACCCGTCTCCACTCGAGAGGAAACACGAGGTCCCGCCCACATCCAGAGGAGCCCCGTTTCCGCCTCGTAGCTCGAGGTGAGGGATCCTTTCCCTGCTTCTTCGGGAAAGAATTCCCGGCGTTCCTGTCGCATCTCAAGAGGAGGCCCTCTCAACAATAACGGCGAGAGGAACTCCAGGGTTGTGCCACCATTCCAAGAGTCCCCCAGATGTCTCAGTCCATTCCAGAGGAACCTCTTTTCCCTTCACCGGCTCGTCTTTCACGCGGAGGATCGACTCACACCAAGGTGGTACTTGGCACAGCCCTGTGGGAAAACCTCGAGGGAAAACCACAGATTCCTTGATCCACGTGACAGGAAGCGTGACCCTACTGCTGCAGCTCGGGAGGAAAGCGCACGTGCATGCCCCGACTCGAGACGAGGCCTGACTCCCCTGGGGAGTCTCAGAAGCACCCCAAGATCCATGGCAACACTGGAGAGGAATCCTCAGGTTCCAGCCCCGACTCCACACAAGGACTGAGGCCCCGGCATGGACGGGAGAGGAATCCCGAGAGGTCCCCTAGCAACTCACATGGGGACTGGCCTTTCCTGAGGCCACCAGAGCGGGTCCCTGTGGTCCCCGTCGTAACTCGAGAAGACCTGCCGCAACTGGAGAAAATCCAGGAGGTTCTCCCCTCCAGGCGAGATGAGGCCCATTTCCGCTGAGGCGTCTCGAGGCTGATCACACCTCACCTCTGGAACTTCGAAAGGGTCCTTCACACCGTTGGTGCAAATCAAGAAGTTCCCCGACCTAGCCGTCTCCACTCGAGAGGAATCACGAGGGTCCCGCCCACATCCAGAGGAGCCCCGTTTCCGCCTCGTAGCTCAAGATGAGGGATCCTTTCCCTGCTTCGTCGGGAAAGAGTTCCCGGCGTTCCCGTCGCATCTCAAGAGGAGGCCCTCTCAACAGGAACGGCGAGAGGAACTCCAGGGTCGTGCCACCATTCCAAGAGTCCCCCAGATGTCTCAGTCCATTCCAGAGGAACCTCTTTTCCCTTCACCGGCTCGTCTTTCACGCCGAGGATCGACTCACACCAAGGTGGCACGTGGCACAGCCCTGTGGGAAAGCCTCGTGGGAAAGCCTCGAGGGACAGCCTCGAGGGAAAGCCACAGATCCCTTGATCCACGTGACAGGAAGCGTGACACTACTGCTGCAGCTCGGGAGGAAAGCGCACGTGCATGCCCCCACTCGAGACGAGGCCTGACTCCCCTGGGGAGACTCAGAAGCACCCCAAGATCCATGGCAACACTGGAGAGGAATCCTCAGGTTCCGGCCCCGACTCCACACAAGGACTGAGGCCCCGGCATGGACGGGAGAGGAATCCCGAGAGGTCCCCTAGCAACTCGCATGGGGACTGGCCTTTGCTGAGGCCAACAGAGCGGGTCCCTGAGTTCCCCGTCGTAACTCGAGAAGACCTGCCGCAACTCGAGAAAATCCAGGAGGTTCTCCCCTCCAGGCGAGATGAGGCCCATTTCCGCTGAGGCGTGTCGTGGCTGATCACACCTCACCTCTGGAACTTCGAAAGGGTCCTTCACACCCTTGGTGCAAATCAAGAAGGTCCCCGACATACCCGTCTCCACTCGAGAGGAATCACGAGGGTCCCGCCCACATCCAGAGGAGCCCCGTTTCCGCCTCGTAGCTCGAGATGAGGGATCCTTTCCCTGCTTCGTCGGGAAAGAGTTCCCGGCGTTCCCGTCGCATCTCAAGCGGAGGCCCTCTCAACAGGAACGGCACGAGGAACTCCAGGGTCGTGCCACCATTCCAAGAGACCCCCAGATGTCTCAGTCCATTCCAGAGGAACCTCTTTTCCCTTCACCGGCTCGTCTTTCACGCGGAGGATCGACTCACACCAAGGTGGTACTTGGCACAGCCCTGTGGGAAAACCTCGAGGGAAAGCCACAGATTCCTTGATCCACGTGACAGGAAGCGTGACCCTACTGCTGCAGCTCGGGAGGGAAGCGCACTTGCATGCCCCCACTCGAGACGAGGCCTGACTCCCCTGGGGAGACTCAGAGGCACCCCAAGATCCATGTCAACACTGGAGAGGAATGCTCAGGTTCCAGCCCCGACTCCACGCAAGGTCTTAGGCCCCGGCATCGACTGGAGAGGAATCACGAGATGGCCCCTAGCAACTCGCATGGGGACTGGCCCTTCCTGAGGCCCCCAGAGCGGGTTCCTGAGGTCCCCGTCGTAACTCGAGAAGACCTGCCGCAACTGGAGAATATCCAGGAGGTTCTCCCCTGCAGGCGAGATGAGGCCGATTTCCGCAGAGGATTCTCGGGGCTAATCACACCTAACCTCTGGAACGTCGAAAGGGTCCTTCACACCCTTGGTGCAACTCAAGTAGGTCCACGACATACCCGTCTCCACTCGAGAGGAAACACGAGGGTCCCGCCCACATCCAGAGGAGCCCCGTATCCGCCTCATAGCTCGAGATGAGGGATCCTTTCCCTTCTTCGTCGGGAAAGAATTCCGGGCGTTCCCGTCGCATCTCAAGAGGATGCCCTCTCAACAGGAACAGCGAGAGGAACGACAGTGTCCTGCCACCGTTCCAAGAGTCCCCCAGATCTCTCAGTTCTTTCCAGAGGAAACTCTTTTCCCTTCACCGGCTCGTCTTTCACGCCGAGGATCGACTCACACCAAGGTGGCACTTGGCACAGCCCTGTGGGAAAGCCTCGTGGGAAAGCCTTGAGGGAAAGCCTCGAGGGAAAGACACAGATCCCTTGATCCACGTGACAGGAAGCGTGACCCTACTGCTGCAGCTCGGGAGGGCAGCGCACGCGCATACCCCCACTCGAGACGAGGCTTGACTCCCCTAAGGAGACTCAGAGGCACCCCCTGATCCATGTCAACACTGGAGAGGAATGCTCAGGTTCCAGCCCCGACTCCACACAAGGTCTTAGGCCCCGGCATCGATGGGAGAGTAATCCCGAGATGGTTCCTAGCAACTCGCATGGCGACTGGCCCTTCCTGAGGCCACCAGAGCGGGTCCCTGTGGTCCCCGTCGTAACTCGAGAAGACCTGCCGCAACTCGAGAATATCCAGGAGGTTCTCCCCTGCAGGCGAGATGAGGCCCATTTCCGCTGAGGCTTCTCGGGGCTAATCACACCTCACCTCTGGAACGTCGAAAGGGTCCTTCACACCCTTGGTGCAACTCAAGAAGTTCCCCGACATACCCTTCTCCACTCGAGAGAAAACACGAGGGTCCCTCCCACATCCAGAGGTGCCCCGGTTCCGCCTCGTAGCTCGAAGTGAGGGATCCTTTCCTGCTTCGTTGGGAAAGAATTCCGGGCGTTCCCGTCGCATCTCAAGAGGAGGCCCTCTCAACAGGAAAGGCGAGAGGAACTCCAGGGTCCTGTCACCGTTCCAAGAGTCCCCCAGATGTCTCAGTCCATTCCAGAGGAACCTCTTTTCCCTTCACCGGCTCGTCTTTCACGCCGAGGGTCGACACACACCAAGGTGGCACTTGGCACAGTCCTGTGGGAAAGCCTCGTTGGAAAGCTTCGAGGGAAAGCCTCGAGGGAAAGCCACAGATCCCTTGATCCACATGACAGGAAGTGTGACCCTACTCCTGCAGCTCTGGAGGGAAGCGCACGCGCATGCCCCCACTCGAGACGAGGCCTGACTCCCCTGGGGAGACTCAGAGGCACCCCAAGATCCATGTCAACACTGGAGAGGAATGCTCAGGTTCCGGCCCCGACTCCACACAAGGTCTTAGGCCCCGGCATCGATGGGAGAGGAATCCCGAGATGGCCCCTAGCAACACGCATGGGGACTGGCCCTTCCTGAGGCCCCCAGAGCGGGTCCCTGAGGTCCCCGTCGTAACTCGAGAAGACCTGCCGCAACTCGAGAATATCCAGGAGGTTCTCCCCTGCAGGCGAGATGAGGCCCATTTCCGCAGAGGATTCTCGGGGCTAATCACACCTCACCTCTGGAACGTCGAAAGGGTCCTTCACACCCTTGGTGCAACTCAAGAAGTTCCCCGACATACCCGTCTCCACTCGAGAGGAAACACGAGGTCCCGCCCACATCCAGAGGAGCCCCGTTTCCGCCTCGTAGCTCGAGGTGAGGGATCCTTTCCCTGCTTCTTCGGGAAAGAATTCCCGGCGTTCCTGTCGCATCTCAAGAGGAGGCCCTCTCAACAATAACGGCGAGAGGAACTCCAGGGTTGTGCCACCATTCCAAGAGTCCCCCAGATGTCTCAGTCCATTCCAGAGGAACCTCTTTTCCCTTCACCGGCTCGTCTTTCACGCAGAGGATCGACTCACACCAAGGTGGTACTTGGCACAGCCCTGTGGGAAAGCCTCGTGGGAAAGCCTCGAGGGAAAGCCACAGATCCCTTGATCCACGTGACAGGAAGCGTGACCCTACTGCTGCAGCTCGGGAGGGAAGCGCACGTGCATGCCCCCATTCGAGACGAGGCCTGACTCGCATGGGGAGACTCAGAGGCACCCCAAAATCCATGTCAACACAGGAGAGGAATCCTCAGGTTCCGGCCCCGACTCCACACAAGGTCTTAGGCCCCTGCATCGATGGGAGAGGAATCCCGAAATGGTTCCTAGCAACTCGCATGGGGACTGGCCCTTCCTGAGGCCACCAGAGCGGGTCCCTGTGGTCCCCGTCGTAACTCGAGAAGACCTGCCTCAACCCGAGAATATCCAGGAGGTTCTCCCCTGCAGGCGAGATGAGGCCCATTTCCGCTGAGGCTTCTCGGGGCTAATCACACCTCACCTCTGGAACGTCGAAAGGGTCCTTCACACCCTTGGTGCAACTCAAGAAGTTCCCCGACATACCCTTCTCCACCCGAGAGAAAACACGAGGATCCCTCCCACATCCAGAGGTGCCCCGGTTCCGCCTCATAGCTCGAACTGATGGATCCTTTCCTGCTTCTTTGGGAAAGAATTCCCGGCGTTCCCGTCGCATCTCAAGAGGAGGCCCTCTCAACAGGAAAGGCGAGAGGAACTCCAGGGTCGTGCCCCCATTCCAAGAGTCCCCCAGATGTCTCTGTCCATTCCAGAGAAACCTCTTTTCCCTTCACCGGCTCGCCTTTCACGCCGAGGATCGACTCACACCAAGGTGGCACTTGGCACAGCCCTGTTGGAAAGCCTCGTGGGAAAGCCTCGAGGGAAAGCCACAGATCCCTTGATCCACGTGACAGGAAGCGTGACCCTACTGCTGCAGCTCGGGAGGGAAGCGCACGTGCATGGCCCCACTCGAGACGAGTCCTGACTCCCCTGGGGAGACTCAGAGGCACCCCAAGATCCATGTCAACACTGGAGAGGAAACCTCAGGTTCCGGCCCCGACTCCACACAAGGTCTTAGGCCCCGGCATCGACGGGAGAGGAATCCCGCGATGGCCCCTAGCAACTCGCATGGGGACTGGCGATTCTGAGGCCACCAGAGCGGGTCCCTGAGGTCCCCGTCGTAACTCGAGAAGACCTGCCGCAACTCGAGAATATCCAGGAGGTTCTCCCCTGCAGGCGAGATGAGGCCCATTTCCGCTGAGGCTTCAGGAGGCTAATCACACCTCACCTAAGGAACGTCGAATGGGTTATTCACACCCTTGGTGCCACTCAAGAAGTTCCCCGACATACCCGTCTCCACTCGAGAGGAAACACGAGGTCCTGCCCACATCCAGAGGAGCCCCGTTTCCGCCTCGTAGCTCGAGGTGAGGGATCCTTTCCCTGCTTCTTCGGGAAAGAATTCCCGGCGTTCCTGTCGCATCTCAAGAGGAGGCCCTCTCAACAATAACGGCGAGAGGAACTCCAGGGTTGTGCCACCATTCCAAGAGTCCCCCAGATGTCTCAGTCCATTCCAGAGGAACCTCTTTTCCCTTCACCGGCTCGTCTTTCACGCGGAGGATCGACTCACACCAAGGTGGTACTTGGCACAGCCCTGTGGGAAAACCTCGAGGGAAAGCCACAGATTCCTTGATCCACGTGACAGGAAGCGTGACCCTACTGCTGCAGCTCGGGAGGGAAGCGCACTTGCATGCCCCCACTCGAGACGAGGCCTGACTCCCCTGGGGAGACTCAGAGGCACCCCAAGATCCATGTCAACACTGGAGAGGAATGCTCAGGTTCCAGCCCCGACTCCACGCAAGGTCTTAGGCCCCGGCATCGACTGGAGAGGAATCACGAGATGGCCCCTAGCAACTCGCATGGGGACTGGCCCTTCCTGAGGCCAAAAGAGCGGGTCCCTGATGTCCACTTCGTAACTCGAGAAGACCTGCCGCAACTCGAGAATATCCAGGAGGTTCTCCCCTGCAGGCGAGATGAGGCCCATTTCCGCAGAGGATTCTCGGGGCTAATCACACCTAACCTCTGGAACGTCGAAAGGGTCCTTCACACCCTTGGTGCAACTCAAGTAGGTCCACGACATACCCGTCTCCACTCGAGAGGAAACACGAGGGTCCCGCCCACATCCAGAGGAGCCCCGTATCCGCCTCATAGCTCGAGATGAGGGATCCTTTCCCTTCTTCGTCGGGAAAGAATTCCGGGCGTTCCCGTCGCATCTCAAGAGGATGCCCTCTCAACAGGAACAGCGAGAGGAACGACAGTGTCCTGCCACCGTTCCAAGAGTCCCCCAGATCTCTCAGTTCTTTCCAGAGGAAACTCTTTTCCCTTCACCGGCTCGTCTTTCACGCCGAGGATCGACTCACACCAAGGTGGCACTTGGCACAGCCCTGTGGGAAAGCCTCGTGGGAAAGCCTTGAGGGAAAGCTTCGAGGGAAAGACACAGATCCCTGATCCACGCGACAGGAAGCGTGACCCTACTGCTGCAGCTCGGGAGGGCAGCGCACGCGCATACCCCCACTCGAGACGAGGCTTGACTCCCCTGAGGAGACTCAGAGGCACCCCCTGATCCATGTCAACACTGGAGAGGAATGCTCAGGTTCCAGCCCCGACTCCACACAAGGTCTTAGGCCCCGGCATCGATGGGAGAGTAATCCCGAGATGGTTCCTAGCAACTCGCATGGGGACTGGCCCTTCCTGAGGCCAGCAGAGCGGGTCCCTGTGGTCCCCATCGTAACTCGAGAAGACCTGCCTCAACTCGAGAATATCCAGGAGGTTCTCCCCTGCAGGCGAGATGAGGCCCATTTCCGCTGAGGCTTCTCGGGGCTAATCACACCTCACCTCTGGAACGTCGAAAGGGTCCTTCACACCCTTGGTGCAACTCAAGAAGTTCCCCGACATACCCTTCTCCACTCGAGAGAAAACTCGAGGGTCCCTCCCACATCCAGAGGTGCCCCGGTTCCGCCTCGTAGCTCGAAGTGAGGGATCCTTTCCTGCTTCGTTGGGAAAGAATTCCGGGCGTTCCCGTCGCATCTCAAGAGGAGGCCCTCTCAACAGGAAAGGCGAGAGGAACTCCAGGGTCCTGTCACCGTTCCAAGAGTCCCCCAGATGTCTCAGTCCATTCCAGAGGAACCTCTTTTCCCTTCACCGGCTCGTCTTTCACGCCGAGGGTCGACACACACCAAGGTGGCACTTGGCACAGTCCTGTGGGAAAGCCTCGTTGGAAAGCTTCGAGGGAAAGCCTCGAGGGAAAGCCACAGATCCCTTGATCCACATGACAGGAAGTGTGACCCTACTCCTGCAGCTCTGGAGGGAAGCGCACGCGCATGCCCCCACTCGAGACGAGGCCTGACTCCCCTGGGGAGACTCAGAGGCACCCCAAGATCCATGTCAACACTGGAGAGGAATGCTCAGGTTCCGGCCCCGACTCCACACAAGGTCTTAGGCCCCGGCATCGATGGGAGAGGAATCCCGAGATGGCCCCTAGCAACACGCATGGGGACTGGCCCTTCCTGAGGCCCCCAGAGCGGGTCCCTGAGGTCCCCGTCGTAACTCGAGAAGACCTGCCGCAACTCGAGAATATCCAGTAGGTTCTCCCCTGCAGGCGAGATGAGGCCCATTTCCGCAGAGGATTCTCGGGGCTAATCACACCTCACCTCTGGAACGTCGAAAGGGTCCTTCACACCCTTGGTGCAACTCAAGAAGTTCCCCGACATACCCGTCTCCACTCGAGAGGAAACACGAGGTCCCGCCCACATCCAGAGGAGCCCCGTTTCCGCCTCGTAGCTCGAGGTGAGGGATCCTTTCCCTGCTTCTTCGGGAAAGAATTCCCGGCGTTCCTGTCGCATCTCAAGAGGAGGCCCTCTCAACAATAACGGCGAGAGGAACTCCAGGGTTGTGCCACCATTCCAAGAGTCCCCCAGATGTCTCAGTCCATTCCAGAGGAACCTCTTTTCCCTTCACCGGCTCGTCTTTCACGCGGAGGATCGACTCACACCAAGGTGGTACTTGGCACAGCCCTGTGGGAAAACCTCGAGGGAAAGCCACAGATTCCTTGATCCACGTGACAGGAAGCGTGACCCTACTGCTGCAGCTCGGGAGGGAAGCGCACTTGCATGCCCCCACTCGAGACGAGTCCTGACTCCCCTGGGGAGACTCAGAGGCACCCCAAGATCCATGTCAACACTGGAGAGGAATGCTCAGGTTCCAGCCCCGACTCCACGCAAGGTCTTAGGCCCCGGCATCGACTGGAGAGGAATCACGAGATGGCCCCTAGCAACTCGCATGGGGACTGGCCCTTCCTGAGGCCAAAAGAGCGGGTCCCTGATGTCCACTTCGTAACTCGAGAAGACCTGCCGCAACTCGAGAATATCCAGGAGGTTCTCCCCTGCAGGCGAGATGAGGCCCATTTCCGCAGAGGATTCTCGGGGCTAATCACACCTAACCTCTGGAACGTCGAAAGGGTCCTTCACACCCTTGGTGCAACTCAAGTAGGTCCCCGACATACCCGTCTCCACTCGAGAGGAAACACGAGGGTCCCGCCCACATCCAGAGGAGCCCCGTATCCGCCTCATAGCTCGAGATGAGGGATCCTTTCCCTTCTTCGTCGGGAAAGAATTCCGGGCGTTCCCGTCGCATCTCAAGAGGATGCCCTCTCAACAGGAACAGCGAGAGGAACGACAGTGTCCTGCCACCGTTCCAAGAGTCCCCCAGATCTCTCAGTTCTTTCCAGAGGAAACTCTTTTCCCTTCACTGGCTCGTCTTTCACGCCGAGGATCGCCTCACACCAAGGGGGCACTTGGCACAGCCCTGTGGGAAAGCCTCGTGGGAAAGCCTTGAGGGAAAGCCTCGAGGGAAAGACACAGATCCCTTGATCCACGTGACAGGAAGCGTGAACCTACTGCTGCAGCTCGGGAGGGCAGCGCACGCGCATACCCCCACTCGAGACGAGGCTTGACTCCCCTGAGGAGACTCAGAGGCACCCCCTGATCCATGTCAACACTGGAGAGGAATGCTCAGGTTCCAGCCCCGACTCCACACAAGGTCTTAGGCCCCGGCATCGATGGGAGAGTAATCCCGAGATGGTTCCTAGCAACTCGCATGGGGACTGGCCCTTGGTGAGGCCACCAGAGCGGGTCCCTGTGGTCCCCGTCGTAACTCGAGAAGACCTGCCTCAACTCGAGAATATCCAGGAGGTTCTCCCCTGCAGGCGAGATGAGGCCCATTTCCGCTGAGGCTTCTCGGGGCTAATCACACCTCACCTCTGGAACGTCGAAAGGGTCCTTCACACCCTTGGTGCAACTCAAGAAGTTCCCCGACATACCCTTCTCCACTCGAGAGAAAACACGAGGGTCCCTCCCACATCCAGAGGTGCCCCGGTTCCGCCTCGTAGCTCGAAGTGAGGGATCCTTTCCTGCTTCGTTGGGAAAGAATTCCGGGCGTTCCCGTCGCATCTCAAGAGGAGGCCCTCTCAACAGGAAAGGCGAGAGGAACTCCAGGGTCCTGTCACCGTTCCAAGAGTCCCCCAGATGTCTCAGTCCATTCCAGAGGAACCTCTTTTCCCTTCACCGGCTCGTCTTTCACGCCGAGGGTCGACACACACCAAGGTGGCACTTGGCACAGTCCTGTGGGAAAGCCTCGTTGGAAAGCTTCGAGGGAAAGCCTCGAGGGAAAGCCACAGATCCCTTGATCCACATGACAGGAAGTGTGACCCTACTCCTGCAGCTCTGGAGGGAAGCGCACGCGCATGCCCCCACTCGAGACGAGGCCTGACTCCCCTGGGGAGACTCAGAGGCACGCCAAGATTCATGTCAACACTGGATAGGAATGCTCAGGTTCCGGACCCGACTCCACACAAGGTCTTAGGCCCCGGCATCGATGGGAGAGGAATGCCGAGATGGCCCCTAGCAACACGCATGGGGACTGGCCCTTCCTGAGGCCCCCAGAGCGGGTCCCTGAGGTCCCCGTCGTAACTCGAGAAGACCTGCCACAACTCGAGAATATCCAGTAGGTTCTCCCCTGCAGGCGAGATGAGGCCCATTTCCGCAGAGGATTCTCGGGGCTAATCACACCTCACCTCTGGAACGTCGAAAGGGTCCTTCACACCCTTGGTGCAACTCAAGAAGTTCCCCGACATACCCGTCTCCACTCGAGAGGAAACACGAGGTCCCGCCCACATCCAGAGGAGCCCCGTTTCCGCCTCGAAGCTCGAGGTGAGGGATCCTTTCCCTACTTCGTCGGGAAAGAATTCCCGGCGTTCCCGTCGCATCTCAAGAGGAGGCCCTCTCAACAGGATCGGCGAGAGGAACTCCAGGGTCGTGCCACCATTCCAAGAGTCCCCCAGATGTCTCAGTCCATTCCAGAGGAACCTCTTTTCCCTTCACCGGCTCGTCTTTCACGCCGAGGATCGACTCACACCAAGGTGGCACTTGGCACAGCCCTGTGGGAAAGCCTCCTGGGAAAGCCTCGTGGGAAAGCCTCGAGGGAAAGCCACAGATCCCTTGATCCACGTGACAGGAAGCGTGATCCTACTGCGGCAGCACAGGAGGGAAGCGCACGTGCATGCCCCCACGCGAGACGAGGCCTGACTCCCCTGGGGAGACTGAGAGGCACCCCAAAATCCATGTCAACACTGGAGAGGAATCCTCTGGTCCCGGCCCCGACTCCACACAAGGTCTTAGTCTCCGACATCGACTGTAGAGGAATTCCGAGCTGGCCCCTAGCAACTCTCATGGGGACTGGCCCTTCCTGAGGCCACCAGAGCGGGTCCCTGAAGTCCCCGTCGTAACTCGAGAAGACCTGCCGCAACTCGAGAATATCCAGGAGGTTGTCCCCTACAGGCGAGATGAGGCCCATTTCCGCACAGGCTTCACGGGGCTAATCACACCTCACCTCTGGAACGTCGAAAGGGTCCTTCACACCCTTGGTGCAACTCAAGAAGTTCCCCGACATACCCGTCTCCACTCGAGAGGAAACACGAGGGTCCCGCCCACATCCAGAGGAGCCCCGTTTCCGCCTCGTAGCTCGAGGTGAGGGATCCTTTCCTTGCTTCGTCGGGAAAGAATTCCCGGCGTTCCCATCGCATCTCAAGAGGAGGCCCTCTCAACAGGAACGGCGAGAAGAACTCCAGGGTCGTGCCACCATTCCAAGAGTCCCCCAGATGTCTCAGTCCATTCCAGAGGAACCTCTTTTCCCTTCACCGGCTCATCTTTCACGCCGAGGATCGACTCACACCAAGGTGGCACTTGGCACAGCCCTGTGGGAAAAACTCTTGGGAAAGCCTCGAGGGAAAGCCTCGAGGGAAAGCCACAGATCCCTTGATCCACGTGACAGGAAGCGTGACCCTACTGCTGCAGCTCGGGAGGGAAGCGCACGTGCATGACCCATTCGAGACGAGGCCTGACTCGCCTGGGGAGACTCAGAGGCACCCCAAAATCCATGTCAACACTGGAGAGGAATCCTCAGGTTCCGGCCCCGATTCCACACAAGGTCTTAGTCCGCGGCATCGACGGGAGAGGAATCCCCAGATGGCCCCTAGCAACTCGCAAAGGGACTGGCCCTTCCTGAGGCCACCAGAGCGGGTCCCTGAGGTCCCCGTAGTAACTCAAGAAGACCTGCCGCAACTCAGGAATATCCAGGAGGTTCTCCCCTCCAGGCGAGATGAGGCCCATTTCCGGTGAGGCTTCAGGAGGCTAATCACACCTCACCTCTGGAACGTCGAAAGGGTCCTTCACACCCTTGGTGCAACTCAAGAGTTTCCCCGACATACCCGTCTCCACTCGAGAGGAAACACGAGGGTCCCGCCCACATCCAGAGTAGCCCCGTTTCCGCCTCGTAGCTCGAGGTGAGGGATCCTTTCCCTGCTTCGTCGGGAAAGAATTCCGGGTGTTCCCGTCGCATCTCAAGAGGAGGCCCTCTCAACAGGAACGGCGAGAGGAACTCCCGGGTCGTGCCACCATTCCAAGAGTCCCCCAGATGTCTCAGTCCATTCCAGAGGAAACTCTTTTCCCTTCACCGGCTCGTCTTTCACGCCGAGGTTCGATTCAGAGCAAGCTGGCACTTGGCACAGCCCTGTGGGAAAGCCTCGTGGGAAAGCCTCGAGGGAAAGGCTCGAGGGAAAGACACATATCCCTTGATCCACGTGACAGGAAGCGTGACCCTACTGCTGCAGCTCGGGAGGGAAGCCCAGGTGCATGCCCCCATTCGAGACGAGGCCTGACTCGAATGGGGAGACTCAGAGGCACCCCAAAATCCATGTCAACACTGGAGAGGAATCCTCAGGATCCGGCCCCGACTCCACACAAGGTCTTAGGCCCCTGCATCGATGGGAGAGGAATCCCGAAATGGCTCCTAGCAACTCGCATGGGGACTGGCCCTTCCTGAGGCCACCAGAGAGGGTCCCTGTGGTCCCCGTCGTAACTCGCGAAGACCTGCCTCAACTCGAGAATATCCAGGAGGTTCTCCCCTGCAGGCGAGATGAGGCCCATTTCCGCTGAGGCTTCTCGGGGCTAATCACACCTCACCTCTGGAACGTCGAAAGGGTCCTTCACACCCTTGGTGCAACTCAAGAAGTTCCCCGACATACCCATCTCCACCCGAGAGAAAACACGAGGGTCCCTCCCACATCCAGAGGAGCCCCGTTTCCGCCTCGTAGCTCGAGGTGAGGGATCCTTTCCCTGCTTCGTCGGGAAAGAATTCCGGGCGTTCCCGTCGCATCTCAAGAGGAGGCCCTCTCAACAGGAATGGCGAGAGGAACTCCAGGGTCCTGTCACCGTTCCAAGAGTCCCCCAGATGTCTCAGTCCATTCCAGAGGAACCTCTTTTCCCTTCACCGGCTCGTCTTTCACGCCGAGGGTCGACACACACCAAGGTGGCACTTGGCACAGCCCTGTGGGAAAGCCTCGTGGGAAAGCCTCGAGGGAAAGCCACAGATCCCTTGATCCACGTGACAGGAAGCGTGACCCTACTGCTGCAGCTCGGGAGGGAAGCGCACGTGCATGTCCCCATTCGAGACGAGGCCTGACTCGCCTGGGGAGACTCAGAGGCACCCCAAAATCCATGTCAACACAGGAGAGGAATCCTCAGGTTCCAGCCCCGACTCCACACAAGGTCTTAGGCCCCTGTATCGATGGGAGAGGATTCCCGAAATGACTCCTAGCAACTCGCATGGGGACTGGCCCTTCCTGAGGCCACCAGAGCGGGTCCCTGTGGTCCCCGTCGTAACTCGAGAAGACCTGCCTCAACTCGAGAATATCCAGGAGGTTCTCCCCTGCAGGCGAGATGAGGCCCATTTCCGCTGAGGCTTCTCGGGGCTAATCACACCTCACCTCTGGAACGTCGAAAGGGTCCTTCACACCCTTGGTGCAACTCAAGAAGTTCCCCGACATACCCTTCTCCACTCGAGAGAAAACACGAGGGTCTCTCCCACATCGAGAGGTGCCCCGGTTCTGCCTCGTAGCTCGAAGTGAGGGATCCTTTCCTGCTTCTTTGGGAAAGAATTCCCGGCGTTCCCGTCGCATCTCAAGAGGAGGCCCTCTCAACAGGAAAGGCGAGAGGAACTCCAGGGTCGTGCCCCCATTCCAAGAGTCCCCCAGATGTCTCTGTCCATTCCAGAGGAACCTCTTTTCCCTTCACCGGCTCGCCTTTCACGCCGAGGATCGACTCACACCAAGGTGGCACTTGGCACAGCCCTGTTGGAAAGCCTCGTGGGAAAGCCTCGAGGGAAAGCCACAGATCCCTTGATCCACGTGACAGGAAGCATGACCCTACTGCTGCAGCTCGGGAGGGAAGCGCACGTGCATGGCCCCACTCGAGACGAGTCCTGACTCCCCTGGGGAGACTCAGAGGCACCCCAAGATCCATTTCAACACTGGAGAGGAAACCTCAGGTTCCGGCCCCGACTCCACACAAGGTCTTAGGCCCCGGCATCGACGGGAGAGGAATCCCGCGATGGCCCCTAGCAACTCGCATGGGGACTGGCGCTTCTGAGGCCACCAGAGCGGGTCCCTGAGGTCCCCGTCGTAACTCGAGAAGACCTGCCGCAACTCGAGAATATCCAGGAGGTTCTCCCTTGCAGGCGAGATGAGGCCCATTTCCGCTGAGGCTTCAGGAGGCTAATCACACCTCACCTCAGGAACGTCGAATGGGTTCTTCACACCCTTGGTGCCACTCAAGAAGTTCCCCGACATACCCGTCTCCACTCGAGGGGAAACCCGAGGTCCCGCCCACATCCAGAGGAGCCCCGTTTCCGCCTCGTAGCTCGAGGTGAGGGATCCTTTCCCTGCTTCTTCGGGAAAGAATTCCCGGCGTTCCTGTCGCATCTCAAGAGGAGGCCCTCTCAACAATAACGGCGAGAGGAACTCCAGGGTTGTGCCACCATTCCAAGAGTCCCCCAGATGTCTCAGTCCATTCCAGAGGAACCTCTTTTCCCTTCACCGGCTCGTCTTTCACGCGGAGGATCGACTCACACCAAGGTGGTACTTGGCACAGCCCTGTGGGAAAACCTCGAGGGAAAGCCACAGATTCCTTGATCCACGTGACAGGAAGCGTGACCCTACTGCTGCAGCTCGGGAGGGAAGCGCACTTGCATGCCCCCACTCGAGACGAGGCCTGACTCCCCTGGGGAGACTCAGAGGCACCCCAAGATCCATGTCAACACTGGAGAGGAATGCTCAGGTTCCAGCCCCGACTCCACGCAAGGTCTTAGGCCCCGGCATCGACTGGAGAGGAATCACGAGATGGCCCCTAGCAACTCGCATGGGGACTGGCCCTTCCTGAGGCCACCAGAGCGGGTCCCTGAGGTCCCCTTCGTAACTCGAGAAGACCTGCCGCAACTCGAGAATATTCACGAGGTTCTCCCCTGCAGGCGAGATGAGGCCCATTTCCGCAGAGGATTCTCGGGGCTAATCACACCTAACCTCTGGAACGTCGAAAGGGTCCTTCACACACTTGGTGCAACTCAAGAAGGTCCCCGACATACCCGTCTCCACTCGAGAGGAAACACGAGGGTCCCGCCCACATCCAGAGGAGCCCCGTATCCGCCTCATACCTCGAGATGAGGGATCCTTTCCCTTCTTCGTCGGGAAAGAATTCCGGGCGTTCCCGTCGCATCTCAAGAGGATGCCCTCTCAACAGGAACAGCGAGAGGAACTCCAGGGTCCTGCCACCGTTCCAAGAGTCCCCCAGATCTCTCAGTTCTTTCCAGAGGAAACTCTTTTCCCTTCACCGGCTCGTCTTTCACGCCGAGGATCGACTCACACCAAGGTGGCACTTGGCACAGCCCTGTGGGAAAGCCTCGTGGGAAAGCCTTGAGGGAAAGCCTCGAGGGAAAGACACAGATCCCTTGATCCACGTGACAGGAAGCGTGACCCTACTGCTGCAGCTCGGGAGGGCAGCGCACGCGCATGCCCCCACTCGAGACAAGGCTTGACTCCCCTGAGGAGACTCAGAGGCACCCCATGATCCATGTCAACACTGGAGAGGAATGCTCAGGTTCCAGCCCCGACTCCACACAAGGTCTTAGGCCCCGGCATCGATGGGAGAGGAATCCCGAGATGGCTCCTAGCAACTCGCATGGGGACTGGCCCTTCCTGAGGCCACCAGAGCGGGTCCCTGTGGTCCCCGTCGTAACTCGAGAAGACCTGCCTCAACTCGAGAATATCCAGGAGGTTCTCCCCTGCAGGCGAGATGAGGCCCATTTCCGCTGAGGCTTCTCGGGGCTAATCACACCTCACCTCTGGAACGTCGAAAGGGTCCTTCACACCCTTGGTGCAACTCAAGAAGTTCCCCGACATACCCTTCTCCACTCGAGAGAAAACACGAGGGTCCCTCCCACATCCAGAGGTGCCCCGGTTCCGCCTCGTAGCTCGAAGTGAGGGATCCTTTCCTGCTTCGTTGGGAAAGAATTCCCGGCGTTCCCGTCGCATCTCAAGAGGAGGCCCTCTCAACAGGAAAGGCGAGAGGAACTCCAGGGTCGTGCCCCCATTCCAAGAGTCCCCCAGATGTCTCTGTCCATTCCAGAGGAACCTCTTTTCCCTTCACCGGCTCGCCTTTCACGCCGAGGATCGACTCACACCAAGGTGGCACTTGGCACAGCCCTGTTGGAAAGCCTCGTGGGAAAGCCTCGAGGGAAAGCCACGGATCCCTTGATCCACGTGACAGGAAGCGTGACCCTACTGCTGCAGCTCGGGAGGGAAGCGCACGTGCATAGCCCCACTCGAGACGAGTCCTGACTCCCCTGGGGAGACTCAGAGGCACCCCAAAATCCATGTCAACACTGGAGAGGAATCCTCAGGTTCCGGCCCCAAATCCACACAAGGTCTTAGGCCCCGGCATCGACGGGAGAGGAATCCCGAGATAGCCCCTAGCAACTCGCAAGGGGACTGGCCCTTCCTGAGGCCACCAGAGCGGGTCCCTGAGGTCCCCGACGTAACTCGAGAAGACCAGCCGTAACTCGAGAATATCCAGGAGGTTCTCCCCTGCAGGCGAGATGAGGCCCATTTCCGTAGAGGCTTCTCGGGGCTAATCACACCTCACCTCTGGAACGTCGAAAGGGTTCTTCCCACCCTTGGTGCAACTCAAGAAGTTCCCCGACATACCCGTCTCCACTCGAGAGGAAACACGAGGGTCCCGCCCACATCCAGAGTAGCCCCGTTTCCGCCTCGTAGCTCGAGGTGAGGGTTCCTGTCCCTGCTTCGTCGGGAAAGAATTCCGGGCGTTCCCGTCGCATCTCAAGAGGAGGCCCTCTCAACAGGAACGGCGAGAGGAACTCCAGCGTCCTGCCACCGTTCCAGGAGTCCCCCAGATATCTCAGTCCATTCCAGAGGAACCTCTTTTCCCTTCACCGGCTCGTCTTTCACGCCGAGGATCGACTCACACCAAGGTGGCACTTGGCACAGCCCTGTGGGAAAGCCTCGTGGGAAAGCCTCGAGGGAAAGCCTCGAGGGAATGCCACACATCCCTTGATCCACGTGACAGGAAGCGTGACCCTACTGCTGCAGCTCGGGAGGGCAGCGCACGCCCATGCCCCCAATCGAGACGAGGCCTGACTCCCCTGGGGAGACTCAGAGGCACCCCCAGATCCATGTCAACACTGGAGAGGAATCCTCAGGTTCCGGCCCCGACTCCACACAAGGTCTTAGGCCCCAGCATCAACGGGAGAGGAATCCCGCGATGGCTCCTAGCAACTCGCATGGTGACTGGCGCTTCTGAGGCCACCAGAGTGGGTCCCTGAGGTCCCCGTAGTAACTCGAGAAGACCTGCCGCAACTCGAGAATATCCAGGAGGTTCTCCCCTGCAGGCGAGATGAGGCCCATTTCCACAGAGGCTTCAGGAGGCTAATCACACCTCACCTCTGAACGTCGAAAGGGTCCTTCACACCCTTGGTGCAACTGAAGAATTTCCCCGACATACCCGTCTCCACTCGAGAGGAAACACGAGGGTCCCGCCCACATCCAGAGGAGCCCCGTTTCCGCCTCGTAGCTCGAGGTGAGGGATCCTTTCCCTGCTTCGTCGGGAAAGAATTCCGGGCGTTCCCGTCTCATCTCAAGAGGAGGCCCTCTCAACAGGAACGGCGAGAGGAACTCCCGGGTTGTGCCACCATTCCAAGAGTCCCCCAGATGTCTCAGTCCATTCCAGAGGAAACTCTTTTCCCTTCACGGGCTCGTCTTTCACGCCGAGGTTCGATTCAGAGCAAGCTGGCACTTGGCACAGACCTGTGGGAAAGCCTCGTGGGAAAGCCTCGAGGGAAAGGCTCGAAGGAAAGACACATATCCCTTGATCCACGTGACAGGAAGCGTGACCCTACTGCTGCAGCTCGGGAGGGAAGCGCACGTGCATGCCCCCATTCGAGACGAGGCCTGACTCGCATGGGGAGACTCAGAGGCACCCCAAAATCCATGTCAACACAGGAGAGGAATCCTCAGGTTCCGGCCCCGACTCCACACAAGGTCTTAGGCCCCTGCATCGATGGGAGAGGAATCCCGAAATGGCTCCTAGCAACTCGCATGGGGACTGGCCCTTCCTGAGGCCACCAGAGCGGGTCCCTGTGGTCCCCATCGTAACTCGAGAAGACCTGCCTCAACTCGAGAATATCCAGGAGGTTCTCCCCTGCAGGCGAGATGAGGCCCATTTCCGCTGAGGCTTCTCGGGGCTAATCACACCTCACCTCTGGAACGTCGAAAGGGTCCTTCACACCCTTGGTGCAACTCAAGAAGTTCCCCGACATACACTTCTCCACCCGAGAGAAAACACGAGGATCCCTCCCACATCCAGAGGTGCCCCGGTTCCGCCTCGTAGCTCGAAGTGAGGGATCCTTTCCTGCTTCTTTGGGAAAGAATTCCCGGCGTTCCCGTCGCATCTCAAGAGGAGGCCCTCTCAACAGGAAAGGCGAGAGGAACTCCAGGGTCGTGCCTCCATTCCAAGAGTCCCCCAGATGTCTCTGTCCATTCCAGAGGAACCTCTTTTCCCTTCACCGGCTCGCCTTTCACGCCGAGGATCGACTCACACCAACGTGGCACTTGGCACAGCCCTGTTGGAAAGCCTCGTGCGAAAGCCTCGAGGGAAAGCCACAGATCCCTTGATCCACGTGACAGGAAGCGTGACCCTACTGCTGCAGCTCGGGAGGGAAGCGCACGTGCATGGCCCCATTCGAGACGAGTCCTGACTCCCCTGGGGAGACTCAGAGGCACCCCAAGATCCATGTCAACACTGGAGAGGAAACCTCAGGTTCCGGCCCCGACTCCACACAAGGTCTTAGGCCCCGGCATCGATGGGAGAGGAATCCCGCGATGGCCCCTAGCAACTCGCATGGGGACTGGCGCTTCTGAGGCCACCAGAGCGGGTCCCTGAGGTCCCCGTCGTAACTCGAGAAGACCTGCCGCAACTCGAGAATATCCAGGAGGTTCTCCCCTGCAGGCGAGATGAGGCCCATTTCCGCTGAGGCTTCAGGAGGCTAATCACACCTCACCTCAGGAACGTCGAATGGGTTATTCACACCCTTGGTGCCACTCAAGAAGTTCCCCGACATACCCGTCTCCACTCGAGAGGAAATACGAGGGTCCCGCCCACATCCAGAGGAGCCCCGTTTCCGCCTCGTAGCCCGAGGTGTGGGATCCTTTCCCTGCTTCGTCGGGAAAGAATTCCCGGCGTTCCCGTCGCATCTCTAGAGGAGGCCCTCTCAACAGGAACGGCGAGAGGAACTCCAGGGTCGTGCCACCATTCCAAGAGTCCCCCAGATGTCTCAGTCCATTCCAGAGGAAACTCTTTTCCCTTCACCCGCTCGTCTTTCACGCCGAGGATCGACTCACACCAAGGTGGCACTTGGCACAGCCCTGTGGGAAAAACTCTTGGGAAAGCCTCGAGGGAAAGCCTCGAGGGAAAGCCACAGATCCCTTGATCCACGTGACAGGAAGCGTGACCCTACTGCTGCAGCTCGGGAGGGAAGCTCACGTGCATGCCCCCATTCGAAACGAGGCCTGACTCGCCTGGGGAGACTCAGAGGCACCCCAAAATCCATGTCAACACTGGAGAGGAATCCTCAGGTTCCGGCCCCGATTCCACACAAGGTCTTAGTCCGCGGCATCGACGGGAGAGGAATCCCCAGATGGCCCCTAGCAACTCGCAAAGGGACTGGCCCTTCCTGAGGCCACCAGAGCGCGTCCCTGAGGTCCCCGTCGTAACTCAAGAAGACCTGCCGCAACTAGGGAATATCCAGGAGGTTCTCCCTTGCAGGCGAGATGAGGCCCATTTCCGCAGAGGCATCTCGGGGCTAATCACACCTCACCTCTGAAACGTCGAATGGGTTCTACACACCCTTGGTGCAACTCAAGAAGTTCCCCGACTTACCCGTCTCCACTCGAGAGGAAACACGAGGGTCCCGCCCACATCCAGAGGAGCCCCGTTTCCGCCTCGAAGCTCGAGGGGAGGAATCCTTTCCCTGCTTCTTCGGGAAAGAATTCCCGGCGTTCCCGTCGCATCTCAAGAGGAGGCCCTCTCAACAGGAACGGCGAGAGGAACTCCAGGGTCCTGCTACCGTTCCAAGAGTCCCCCAGATGTCTCAGTCCATTCCAGAGGAACCTCTTTTCCCTTCACCGGCTCGTCTTTCACGCCGAGGGTCGACACACACCAAGGTGGCACTTGGCACAGCCCTGTGGGAAAAACTCTTGGGAAAGCCTCGAGGGAAATCCTCGAGGGAAAGCCACAGATCCCTTGATCCACGTGACAGGAAGCGTGACCCTACTGCTGCAGCTCGGGAGGGAAGCTCACGTGCATGCCCCCATTCGAAACGAGGCCTGACTCGCCTGGGGAGACTCAGAGGCACCCCAAAATCCATGTCAACACTGGAGAGGAATCCTCAGGTTCCGGCCCCGATTCCACACAAGGTCTTAGTCCGCGGCATCGACGGGAGAGGAATCCCCAGATGGCCCCTAGCAACTCGCAAAGGGACTGGCCCTTCCTGAGTCCACCAGAGCGGGTCCCTGAGGTCCCCGTCGTAACTCAAGAAGACCTGCCGCAACTAGGGAATATCCAGGAGGTTCTCCCTTGCAGGCGAGATGAGGCCCATTTCCGCAGAGGCTTCTCGGGGCTAATCACACCTCACCTCTGAAACGTCGAATGGGTTCTACACACCCTTGGTGCAACTCAAGAAGTTCCCCGACTTACCCGTCTCCACTCGAGAGGAAACACGAGGGTCCCGCCCACATCCAGAGGAGCCCCGTTTCCGCCTCGAAGCTCGAGGTGAGGAATCCTTTCCCTGCTTCTTCGGGAAAGAATTCCCGGCGTTCCCGTCGCATCTCAAGAGGAGGCCCTCTCAACAGGAACGGCGAGAGGAACTCCAGGGTCCTGCTACCGTTCCAAGAGTCCCCCAGATGTCTCAGTCCATTCCAGAGGAACCTCTTTTCCCTTCACCGGCTCGTCTTTCACGCCGAGGGTCGACACACACCAAGGTGGCACTTGGCACAGTCCTGTGGGAAAGCCTCGTTGGAAAGCTTCGAGGGAAATCCTCGAGGGAAAGCCACAGATCCCTTGATCCACGTGACAGGAAGCGTGACCCTAATGCTGCAGCTCGGGAGGGAAGCGCACGCGCATGCCCCCACGCGAGACGAGGCCTGACTCCCATGGGGAGACTCAGAGGCACCCGAAGATCCATGTAAACACTGGAGAGGAATCCTCAGGTTCCGGCCCTGACTCCACACAAGGTCTTAGGCCCCGGCAACGACGGGAGAGGAATCCCGAGATGGCTCCTAGCAACGCACATGGGGACTGGCCCAGCCTGAGGCCACCAGAGTGAGTCCCTGAGGTCCCCGTCGTAACTCCGGAAGACCTGCCGCAACTCGAGAATATCCAGGAGGTTCTCCCCTGCAGGCGAGATGAGGCCCATTTCCGCAGAGGCTTCTCGGGGCTAATCACACCTCACGTCTGGAACGTCGAAAGAGTCCTTCCCACCTTTGGGGCAACTCAAGAAGTTCCCCGACATACCCGTCTCCACTCGAGAGGAAACACGAGGGTCCCGCCCACATCCAGAGGAGCCCCGTTTCCGCCTCGTAGCTCCAGGTGAGGGATCCTTTCCCTGCTTCGTCGGGAAAGAATTCCCGGCGTTCCCGTCGCATCTCAAGAGGAGGCCCTCTCAACAGGAACGGCGAGAGGAACTCCAGGGTCGTGCCACCATTCCAAGAGTCCCCCAGATGTCTCAGTCCATTCCAGAGGAACCTCTTTTCCCTTCACCGGCTCGTCTTTCACGCCGAGGATCGACTCACACCAAGGCGGCACGTGGCACAGCCCTGTGGGAAAGCCCCGTGCGAAAGCCTCGAGGGAAAGCCGCAGATCCCTTGATCCACGTGACAGGAAGCGTGACACTACTGCTGCAGCGTAGGAGGAAAGCACACGTGCATGCCCCCACTCGAGACGAGGCCTGACTCCCCTGGGGAGACTCAGAAGCACCCCAAGATCCATGGCAACACTGGAGAGGAATGCTCAGTTTCCTGCCCTGACTCCTAACAAGGACTGAGGCCCCGGCATGGACGGGAGAGGAATCCCGAGAGGTCCCCTAGCAACTCGCATGGGGACTGGCCTTTCCTGGGGCCACCAGAGCGGGTCCCTGAGGTCCCCGTCGTATCTCGAGAAGACCTGCCGCAACTCGAGAAAATCCACGAGGTTCTCCCCTCCAGGCGAGATGAGGCCCATTTCCGCTGAGGCGTCTCGAGGCTGATCACACCTCACCTCTGGACCTTCGAAAGGGTCCTTCACACCCTTGGTGCAAATCAAGAAGTTCCCCGACATACCCGTCTCCACTCGAAAGGAAACACGAGGGTCCCGCCCACATCCAGAGGAGCCCCTTTTCCGCCTCGTAGCTCGAGATGAGGGATCCTTTCACTGCTTCCTCCGGAAAGAGTTCCCGGCGTTCCCATCTCATCTCAAGAGGAGGCGCTCTCAACAGGAACGGAGAGAGGAACTCCAGGGTCGTGCCACCATTCCAAGAGTCCCCCAGATGTCTCAGTCCATTCCTGAGGAATCTCTTTTCCCTTCACCGGCTCGTCTTTCACGCCGAGGATCGACTCACACCAAGGTGGCACGTGGCACAGCCCTGTGGGAAAGCCTCGTGGGAAAGCCTCGAGGGACAGCCTCGAGGGAAAGCCACAGATCCCTTGATCCACGTGACAGGAAGCGTGACACTACTGCTGCAGCTCGGGAGGAAAGCGCACGTGCATGCCCCCACTCGAGACGAGGCCTGACTCCCCTGGGGAGACTCAGAAGCACCCCAAGATCCATGGCAACACTGGAGAGGAATCCTCAGGTTCCGGCCCCGACTCATCACATGGTCTTAGGCCCCGGCATGGACGGGAGAGGAATCCCGAGATGGCCCCTAGCAACTCGCATGGGGACTGGCCTCTCTTGAGGCCACCAGAGCGGGTCCCTGAGGTCCCCGTCGTAACTCGAGAAGACCTGCCCCAACTCGAGAAAATCCAGGAGGTTCTCCCCTCCAGGCAAGATGAGGCCCATTTCCACTGAGGCGTCTCTAGGCTGATCACACCTCACCTCTGGAACTTCGAAAGGGTCCTTCACACCCTTGGTGCAAATCAAGAAGTTCCCCGACATACACGTCTCCACTCGAGAGGAAACACGAGGGTCCCGCCCACATCCAGAGGAGTCCCGTTTCCGCCTCGTAGCTCGAGATGAGGGATCCTTTCCCTGCTTCGTCGCGAAAGAGTTCCCGGCGTTCCCGTCGCATCTCAAGAGGAGGCCCTCTCAACAGGAACGGCGAGAGGAACTCCAGGGTCGTGCCACCATTCCAAGGGTCCCCCAGATGTCTCAGTCCATTCCAGAGGAACCTCTTTCCCTTCACCGGCTCGTCTTTCACGCCGAGGATCGACTCACACCAAGGCGGCACGTGGCACAGCCCTGTGGGAAAAACCCGTGGGAAAGCCTCGAGGGAAAGCCGCAGATCCCTTGATCCACGTGACAGGAAGCGTGACACTACTGCTGCAGCTCGGGAGGAAAGCACACGTGCATGCCTCGACTCGAGACGAGGCCTGACTCCCCTGGGGAGACTCAGAAGCACCCCAAGATCCATGGCAACACTGGAGAGGAATGCTCAGTTTCCTGCCCTGACTCCTAACAAGGACTGAGGCCCCGGCATGGACGGGAGAGGAATCCCGAGAGGTCCCCTAGCAACTCGCATGGGGACTGGTCTTTCCTGGGGCCACCAGAGCGGGTCCCTGAGGTCCCCGTCGTATCTCGAGAAGACCTGCCGCAACTCGAGAAAATCCACGAGGTTCTCCCCTCCAGGCGAGATGAGGCCCATTTCCGCTGAGGCGTCTCGAGGCTGATCACACCTCACCTCTGGACCTTCGAAAGGGTCCTTCACACCCTTGGTGCAAATCAAGAAGTTCCCCGACATACCCGTCTCCACTCGAGAGGAAACACGAGGGTCCCGCCCACATCCAGAGGAGCCCCGTTTCTGCCTCGTAGCTCGAGATGAGGGATCCTTCCCCTGCTACGTCGGGAAAGAGTTCCCGGCGTTCCCGTCGCATCTCAAGAGGAGGCCCTCTCAACAGGAACGGCGAGAGGAACTCCAGGGTCGTGACACCATTCCAAGAGTCCCCCAGATGTCTCAGTCCATTCCAGAGGAACCTCTTTCCCTTCACCGGCTCGTCTTTCACGCCGAGGATCGACTCACACCAAGGTGGCACGTGGCACAGATCCTTGGAAAACCCTAGTGGAATAGCTTCGAGCGAAAGCCTCGAGGGAAACCACAGATCCCTTGATCCACGTGACAGGAAGCGTGACACTACTCCTGCAGCTCGGGAGGAAAGCGCACGTGCATGCCCCCACTCGAGACGAGGCCTGACTCCCCTGGAGAGACTCAGAAGCACCCCAAGATCCATGGCAACACTGGAGAGGAATCCCCAGGTTCCGGCCGCGACGCCACACAAGGTCTTAGGCCCCGGCATCGACGGGCGAGGAATCCCGAGAAAGCCCTAGCAACTCGCATGGGAACTGGCCTTTCCTCAGGCCACCTGAGAGGGTACCTGGAGTTCCTCTCTACTTTCCAATTGAGAGTGCCTCCTCTTGAGATGCGACGGGAACGCCGGGAATTCTTTCCCGACGAAGCAGGGAAAGGAACCCTCATCTCGAGCTACGAGTCGGAAATAGGGCTCTTCTGGATGTGGGCGGGACTCTCGTGGTTCCTTTCTAGTGGAGACGGGTATGTCGGGGAACTTCTTGACTTACAGGAAGGCTGTGAAGGACCCATTCGAAGTTCCAGAGGTTAATTCTGATTAGTCTCGAAACGCCTGCTCAAAACGGGCCTCATCTCGCCTGGAGTTGAGAATCTCCTGGATTTTCTCCAGTTGGGACAGGTGTTCTCGAGTTACGACTGGGACCACAGGGACCCGCTATTGTGGCCTCAGAAAAGGCCAATACCATGCGACTTGCCAGGGGACATCTCGGGATTTCTCTCCCGTCCATGCCGGGGCCTAAGACCTTGTGTGGAGTCGGGGCTGGATCCTGAGGATTCCTCTCAAGTGTTGCCATGGACCTTGGGGTGCTTCTGAGTCTCCCCAGGGGAGTCATGCCTCGTCTCGAGTGGGGGCATGCACGTGCGCTTTCCTCCCGAGCTGCAGCAGTAGTGTCACGCTTCCTGTCACGTGGATCAAGGGATCTGTGGCTTTCCCTCGAGGCTTTCCCTCGAGGCTTTCCCACGAGGCTTTCGCACAGCGCCGTGCCACGTTCCACCTTTGTGTGAGTCGATCCTCGGCGTGAAAGATGAGACGGTGAAGGGAAAAGAGGTTCCTCTGGAATGGATTGAGATATCTGGGGGACTCTTGGAATGGTGGCACGACCCTGGAGTTCCTCTCGCCGTTCCTGTTCAGAGGGCCTCCTCTTGAGATGCGACGGGAAGGCTGGGAACTCTTTCCCGACGAAGCAGGGAAAAGATCCTTCATCTCGAGCTACGAGGCGGAAATGGGGCTCCTCTGGATGTTCGGGACCCACGTGTTTCCTCTCAAGTGGAGATGGGTATGTCGGGGAACTTCTTGATTTGCACCAATGGTGTGAAGGACCCATTCGAAGTTCCAGAGGTGAGGTGTGATCAGCCTCGAGACGCCTCAGCGGAAATGGGCCTCATCTCGCCTGGAGGGGAGAACCTCCTGGATTTTCTCGAGTTGTGGCAGGTCTTCTCGAGTTACGACGGGGACCTCAGGGACCCGCTCTGGTGGCCTCAGCAAAGGCCAGTCCACATGCGAGTTACTAGGGGCCATGTCGGGATTCCTCTCCCGTCCATGCCGGGGCCTAAGACCTTGTGTGGAGTCGGGGCCGGGACCTGAGGATTCCTCTCCAGTGTTGCCATGGACCTTGGGGTGCTTCTGAGTCTCCCCAGGGGAGTCAGGCCTCGTCTCGAGTGGGGGCATGCACGTGCGCTTTCCTCCCGAGCTGCAGCAGTAGTGTCACGCTTCCTGTCACGTGGATCAAGGGATCTGTGGCTTTCCCTCGAGGCTTTCCCTCGAGGCTTTCCCACGAGGCTTTCGCACAGGGCCGTGCCACGTGCCACCTTGGTGTGAGTCGATCCTCGGCGTGAAAGACGAGCCGGCGAAGGGAAAAGAGGTTCCTCTGGAATGGACTGAGATATCTGGGGGACTATTTGAATGGTGGCACGACCCTGGAGTTCCTCTCGCCGTTCCTGTTGAGAGGGCCTCCTCTTGAGATGCGACGGGAACGCCCGGAACTCTTTCCCGACGAAGCAGGGAAAGGATCCCTCATCTCGAGCTACGAGGCGGAAACGGGGATCCTCTGGATGTGGGGGGAACCCTCGCGTTTCCTCTCGAGTGGAGATTGGTATGTCGGGGAACTTCTTGATTTGCACCAAGGGTGTGAAGGACCCTTTCGAAGTTCCAGAGGTGAGGTGTGATCAGCCTCGAGACGCCTCAGGGGAAATGGGCCTCATCTCGCCTGGAGGGGAGAACCTCCTGGATTATCTCGAGTTGCGGCAGGTCTTCTCGAGATACGACGGGGACCTCAGGGACCCGCTCTAGTGGGCTCAGGAAAGCGCAGTCCCCATGCGGGTTGCTAGGGGCCCGCTCGGGATTCTTCTCCCGTCCATGCCGGGGCCTAAGACCTTGTGTGGAGTCGGGGCCGGAACCTGAGGATTCCTCTCCAGCGTTGCCATGGATCTTGGGGAGCTTCTGAGTCTCCCCAGGGGAGTCAGGCCTCGTCTCGAGTGGGGGCATGCACGTGCGCTTTCCTCCTAAGCTGCAGCAGTAGTGTCACGCTTCCTGTCACGTGGATCAAGGGATCTGTGGCTTTCCCTCGAAGCTTTCCCACGAGGTTTTCCCACAGGGCTGTGCCACGTGCCACCTTGGTGCTGGTCGATCCTCGGCGTGAAAGACGAGCCAATGAAGGGAAAAGAGGTTCCTCTGGAATGGACTGAGATATCTGGGGGACTCTTGGAATGGTGGAACGACCCTGGAGTTCCACTTGCTGTTCCTGTTGAGAGGGCCTCTTCTTGAGATGCGACGGGAACGCCCGAAACTCTTTCCCGATGAAGCAGGGAAAGGATCCCTCATCTCGAGCTACGAGGCGGAAACGGGGCTCCTCTGGATGTGGGCGGCACCCTCGTGTTTCCTCTCGAGTGGAGATGGGTATGTCGGGGAACTTCTTGATTTGCACCAAGGGTGTGAAGGACCCTTTCGAAGTTCCAGAGCTGAGGTCTGATCTGCCTCGAGATGCCTCAGGGGAAATGGGCCTCATCTCGCCTGGAGGGGAGAACCTCCTGGATTTTCTCGAGTTGCGGCAGGTCTTCTGGAGTTACGATGGGGACCTCAGGGACCCGCTCTAGTGGCCTCAGGAAATGACAGTCCCCATGCGAGTTGCTAGGGGCCATCTCGGGATTCCTCTCCCGTCCATGCCGGGGCCTAAGACCTTGTGTGGAGTCGGGTCCAGAACCTGAGGATTCCTCTCCAGCGTTGCCATGGATCTTGGGGTGCTTCTGAGTCTCCCCAGGGGCGTCAGGCCTCGTCTCGAGTGGGGGCATGCACGTGCGCTTTCCTCCCGAGCTGCAGCAGTAGTGTCACGCTTCCTGTCACGTGGATCAAGGGATCTGTGGCTTTCCCTCGAGGCTTTCCCTCGAGGCTTTCCCACGAGGCTTTCGCACAGCGCCGTGCCACGTTCCACCTTTGTGTGAGTCGATCCTCGGCGTGAAAGATGAGACGGTGAAGGGAAAAGAGGTTCCTCTGGAATGGATTGAGATATCTGGGGGACTCTTGGAATGGTGGCACGACCCTGGAGTTCCTCTCGCCGTTCCTGTTCAGAGGGCCTCCTCTTGAGATGCGACGGGAAGGCTGGGAACTCTTTCCCGACGAAGCAGGGAAAAGATCCTTCATCTCGAGCTACGAGGCGGAAATGGGGCTCCTCTGGATGTTCGGGACCCACGTGTTTCCTCTCAAGTGGAGATGGGTATGTCGGGGAACTTCTTGATTTGCACCAATGGTGTGAAGGACCCATTCGAAGTTCCAGAGGTGAGGTGTGATCAGCCTCGAGACGCCTCAGCGGAAATGGGCCTCATCTCGCCTGGAGGGGAGAACCTCCTGGATTTTCTCGAGTTGTGGCAGGTCTTCTCGAGTTACGACGGGGACCTCAGGGACCCGCTCTGGTGGCCTCAGCAAAGGCCAGTCCACATGCGAGTTACTAGGGGCCATGTCGGGATTCCTCTCCCGTCCATGCCGGGGCCTAAGACCTTGTGTGGAGTCGGGGCCGGGACCTGAGGATTCCTCTCCAGTGTTGCCATGGACCTTGGGGTGCTTCTGAGTCTCCCCAGGGGAGTCAGGCCTCGTCTCGAGTGGGGGCATGCACGTGCGCTTTCCTCCCGAGCTGCAGCAGTAGTGTCACGCTTCCTGTCACGTGGATCAAGGGATCTGTGGCTTTCCCTCGAGGCTTTCCCTCGAGGCTTTCCCACGAGGCTTTCGCACAGGGCCGTGCCACGTGCCACCTTGGTGTGAGTCGATCCTCGGCGTGAAAGACGAGCCGGCGAAGGGAAAAGAGGTTCCTCTGGAATGGACTGAGATATCTGGGGGACTATTTGAATGGTGGCACGACCCTGGAGTTCCTCTCGCCGTTCCTGTTGAGAGGGCCTCCTCTTGAGATGCGACGGGAACGCCCGGAACTCTTTCCCGACGAAGCAGGGAAAGGATCCCTCATCTCGAGCTACGAGGCGGAAACGGGGATCCTCTGGATGTGGGGGGAACCCTCGTGTTTCCTCTCGAGTGGAGATTGGTATGTCGGGGAACTTCTTGATTTGCACCAAGGGTGTGAAGGACCCTTTCGAAGTTCCAGAGGTGAGGTGTGATCAGCCTCGAGACGCCTCAGGGGAAATGGGCCTCATCTCGCCTGGAGGGGAGAACCTCCTGGATTATCTCGAGTTGCGGCAGGTCTTCTCGAGATACGACGGGGACCTCAGGGACCCGCTCTAGTGGGCTCAGGAAAGCGCAGTCCCCATGCGGGTTGCTAGGGGCCCGCTCGGGATTCTTCTCCCGTCCATGCCGGGGCCTAAGACCTTGTGTGGAGTCGGGGCCGGAACCTGAGGATTCCTCTCCAGCGTTGCCATGGATCTTGGGGAGCTTCTGAGTCTCCCCAGGGGAGTCAGGCCTCGTCTCGAGTGGGGGCATGCACGTGCGCTTTCCTCCTAAGCTGCAGCAGTAGTGTCACGCTTCCTGTCACGTGGATCAAGGGATCTGTGGCTTTCCCTCGAAGCTTTCCCACGAGGTTTTCCCACAGGGCTGTGCCACGTGCCACCTTGGTGTTGGTCGATCCTCGGCGTGAAAGACGAGCCAATGAAGGGAAAAGAGGTTCCTCTGGAATGGACTGAGATATCTGGGGGACTCTTGGAATGGTGGAACGACCCTGGAGTTCCACTTGCTGTTCCTGTTGAGAGGGCCTCTTCTTGAGATGCGACGGGAACGCCCGAAACTCTTTCCCGATGAAGCAGGGAAAGGATCCCTCATCTCGAGCTACGAGGCGGAAACGGGGCTCCTCTGGATGTGGGCGGCACCCTCGTGTTTCCTCTCGAGTGGAGATGGGTATGTCGGGGAACTTCTTGATTTGCACCAAGGGTGTGAAGGACCCTTTCGAAGTTCCAGAGCTGAGGTCTGATCTGCCTCGAGATGCCTCAGGGGAAATGGGCCTCATCTCGCCTGGAGGGGAGAACCTCCTGGATTTTCTCGAGTTGCGGCAGGTCTTCTGGAGTTACGATGGGGACCTCAGGGACCCGCTCTAGTGGCCTCAGGAAATGACAGTCCCCATGCGAGTTGCTAGGGGCCATCTCGGGATTCCTCTCCCGTCCATGCCGGGGCCTAAGACCTTGTGTGGAGTCGGGTCCAGAACCTGAGGATTCCTCTCCAGCGTTGCCATGGATCTTGGGGTGCTTCTGAGTCTCCCCAGGGGCGTCAGGCCTCGTCTCGAGTGGGGGCATGCACGTGCGCTTTCCTCCCGAGCTGCAGCAGTAGTGTCACGCTTCCTGTCACGTGGATCAAGGGATCTGTGGCTTTCCCTCGAGGCTTTCCCTCGAGGCTTTCCCACGAGGCTTTCGCACAGCGCCGTGCCACGTTCCACCTTTGTGTGAGTCGATCCTCGGCGTGAAAGATGAGACGGTGAAGGGAAAAGAGGTTCCTCTGGAATGGATTGAGATATCTGGGGGACTCTTGGAATGGTGGCACGACCCTGGAGTTCCTCTCGCCGTTCCTGTTCAGAGGGCCTCCTCTTGAGATGCGACGGGAAGGCTGGGAACTCTTTCCCGACGAAGCAGGGAAAAGATCCTTCATCTCGAGCTACGAGGCGGAAATGGGGCTCCTCTGGATGTTCGGCACCCACGTGTTTCCTCTCAAGTGGAGATGGGTATGTCGGGGAACTTCTTGATTTGCACCAATGGTGTGAAGGACCCATTCGAAGTTCCAGAGGTGAGGTGTGATCAGCCTCGAGACGCCTCAGCGGAAATGGGCCTCATCTCGCCTGGAGGGGAGAACCTCCTGGATTTTCTCGAGTTGTGGCAGGTCTTCTCGAGTTACGACGGGGACCTCAGGGACCCGCTCTGGTGGCCTCAGCAAAGGCCAGTCCACATGCGAGTTACTAGGGGCCATGTCGGGATTCCTCTCCCGTCCATGCCGGGGCCTAAGACCTTGTGTGGAGTCGGGGCCGGGACCTGAGGATTCCTCTCCAGTGTTGCCATGGACCTTGGGGTGCTTCTGAGTCTCCCCAGGGGAGTCAGGCCTCGTCTCGAGTGGCGGCATGCACGTGCGCTTTCCTCCCGAGCTGCAGCAGTAGTGTCACGCTTCCTGTCACGTGGATCAAGGGATCTGTGGCTTTCCCTCGAGGCTTTCCCTCGAGGCTTTCCCACGAGGCTTTCGCACAGGGCCGTGCCACGTGCCACCTTGGTGTGAGTCGATCCTCGGCGTGAAAGACGAGCCGGCGAAGGGAAAAGAGGTTCCTCTGGAATGGACTGAGATATCTGGGGGACTATTTGAATGGTGGCACGACCCTGGAGTTCCTCTCGCCGTTCCTGTTGAGAGGGCCTCCTCTTGAGATGCGACGGGAACGCCCGGAACTCTTTCCCGACGAAGCAGGGAAAGGATCCCTCATCTCGAGCTACGAGGCGGAAACGGGGATCCTCTGGATGTGGGGGGAACCCTCGTGTTTCCTCTCGAGTGGAGATTGGTATGTCGGGGAACTTCTTGATTTGCACCAAGGGTGTGAAGGACCCTTTCGAAGTTCCAGAGGTGAGGTGTGATCAGCCTCGAGACGCCTCAGGGGAAATGGGCCTCATCTCGCCTGGAGGGGAGAACCTCCTGGATTATCTCGAGTTGCGGCAGTTCTTCTCGAGATACGACGGGGACCTCAGGGACACGCTCTAGTGGGCTCAGGAAAGCGCAGTCCCCATGCGGGTTGCTAGGGGCCCGCTCGGGATTCTTCTCCCGTCCATGCCGGGGCCTAAGACCTTGTGTGGAGTCGGGGCCGGAACCTGAGGATTCCTCTCCAGCGTTGCCATGGATCTTGGGGAGCTTCTGAGTCTCCCCAGGGGAGTCAGGCCTCGTCTCGAGTGGGGGCATGCACGTGCGCTTTCCTCCTAAGCTGCAGCAGTAGTGTCACGCTTCCTGTCACGTGGATCAAGGGATCTGTGGCTTTCCCTCGAAGCTTTCCCACGAGGTTTTCCCACAGGGCTGTGCCACGTGCCACCTTGGTGTGAGTCGATCCTCGGCGTGAAAGACGAGCCGGCGAAGGGAAAAGAGGTTCCTCTGGAATGGACTGAGACATCTGGGGGACTCTTGGAATGGTGGCACGACCCTGGAGTTCCTCTCGCCGTTCCTGTTGAGAGGGCCTCCTCTTGAGATGCGACGGGAACGCCGGGAACTCTTTCCCGACGAAGCACGGAAAGGATCCCTCATCTCGAGCTACGAGGCGGAAACGGGGCTCCTCTGGATGTGGGCGGCACCCTCGTGTTTCCTCTCGAGTGGAGATGGGTATGTCGGGGATCTTCTTGATTTGCACCAAGGGTGTGAAGGACCCTTTCAAAGTTTCAGAGGTGAGGTGTGATCAGCCTCGAGATGCATCGGCAGAAATGGGCCTCACCTCGCCTGAAGGGGAGAACCTCCTGGATTTTCTCGTGTTGCGGCAGGTCTTCCCGAGTTACGACGGGGACCTCAGGGAGCCGCTCTGGTGGCCTCAGGAAAGGCCAGTCCCCATGCGATTTGCTAAGGGCCCTCTCGGGATTCCTCTCCCGTCGATGCCTGGGCCTAAGACCGTGTGGGGAGTCGGGGCCGGAACCTGAGGATTCCTCTCCAGTGTTGCCATGGATCTTGGGGTGCTTCTGAGTCTCCCCAGGGGAGTCAGGACTCGTCTCGTGTGGGGGCATGCACGTGCGCTTTCCTCCCGAGCTGCAGCAGTAGTGTCACGCTTCCTGTCACGTGGATCAAGGGATCTGTGGCTTTCCCTCGAGGCTTTCCTTCGAGGCTTTCCCACGAGGCTTTCCCACAGGGCTGTGCCACGTGACACCTTGGTGTGAGTCGATCCTCGGCGTGAAAGACGAGCCGGCGAAGGGAAAAGAGGTTCCTCTGGAATGGACTGAGACATCTGGGGGACTCTTGGAATGGTGGCACGACCCTGGAGTTCCTCTCGCCGTTCCTGTTGAGAGGGCCTCCTCTTGAGATGCGACGGGAACGCCGGGAACTCTTTCCCGACGAAGCACGGAAAGGATCCCTCATCTCGAGCTACGAGGCGGAAACGGGGCTCCTCTGGATGTGGGCGGCACCCTCGTGTTTCCTCTCGAGTGGAGATGGGTATGTCGGGGATCTTCTTGATTTGCACCAAGGGTGTGAAGGACCCTTTCAAAGTTTCAGAGGTGAGGTGTGATCAGCCTCGAGATGCCTCAGGGGAAATGGGCCTCATCTCGCCTGAAGGGGAGAACCTCCTGGATTTTCTCGTGTTGCGGCAGGTCTTCCCGAGTTACGACGGGGACCTCAGGGAGCCGCTCTGGTGGCCTCAGGAAAGGCCAGTCCCCATGCGATTTGCTAAGGGCCCTCTCGGGATTCCTCTCCCGTCGATGCCTGGGCCTAAGACCGTGTGGGGAGTCGGGGCCGGAACCTGAGGATTCCTCTCCAGTGTTGCCATGGATCTTGGGGTGCTTCTGAGTCTCCCCAGGGGAGTCAGGCCTCGACTCGAGTGGGGGCATGCACGTGCGCTTTCCTCCCGAGCTGCAGCAGTAGTGTCACGCTTCCTGTCACGTGGATCAAGGGATCTGTGGCTTTCCCTCGAGGCTTTCCCTCGAGGCTTTCCCACGAGGCTTTCCCACAGGGCTGTGCCACGTGCCACCTTGGTGTGAGTCGATCCTCGGCGTGAAAACACCCGGTGAAGGGAAAAGAGGTTCCTATGGAATGGATTGGGACATCTGGGGGACTCTTGGAATGGTGGCACGACCTGGAGTTCCTCTCGCCGTTCCTGTTGAGAGGGCCTCCTCTTGAGATGCGACGGGAACGCCCGAAACTCTTTCCAGATGAAGCAGGGAAAGGATCCCTCATCTCGAGCTACGAGGCGGAAACGGGGCTCCTCTGGATGTGGGCGGCACCCTCGTGTTTCCTCTCGAGTGGAGACTGGCTTGTCCGGGAAATTCTTGATTTGCACTAAGGGTGTCAGGACCCTTTCGAAGTTCCAGATGTGAGGTGTGATCAGCCTCGAGACAACTCAGCGGAAATGGGCCTCATCTCGCCTGGAGGGGAGAACCTCCTGGATTTTCTCGAGTTGCGGCAGGTCTGCTGGAGTTACGATGGGGACCTCAGGGACCCGCTCTAGTGGCCTCAGGAAATGCCAGTCCCCATGCGAGTTGCTAGGGGCCATCTCGGGATTCCTCTCCCGTCCATGCCGGGGCCTAAGACCTTGTGTGGAGTCGGGGCCGGAACCTGAGGATTTCTCTCCTGTGTGGCCATGGATCTTGGGGTGCTTCTGAGTCTCCCCAGGGGAGTCAGGACTCGTCTCGTGTGGGGGCATGCACCTGCGCTTTTCTCCCGAGCTGCAGCAGTAGTGTCACGCTTCCTGTCACGTGGGTCAAGGGATCTGTGGCTCTCCCTCGAGGCTTTCCTTCGAGGCTTTCCCACGAGGCTTTCCCACAGGGCTGTGCCACGTGACACCTTGGTGTGAGTCGATCCTCGGCGTGAAAGACGAGCCGGCGAAGGGAAAAGAGGTTCCTCTGGAATGGACTGAGACATCTGGGGGACTCTTGGAATGGTGGCACGACCCTGGAGTTCCTCTCGCCGTTCCTGTTGAGAGGGCCTCCTCTTGAGATGCGACGGGAACGCCGGGAACTCTTTCCCGACGAAGCAGGGAAAGGATCCCTCATCTCGAGCTACGAGGCGGAAAAGGGGCTCCTCTGGATGTGGGCGACACCCTCGTGTTTCCTCTCGAGTGGAGATGGGTATGTCGGGGATCTTCTTGATTTGCACCAAGGGTGTGAAGGACCCTTTCAAAGTTTCAGAGGTGAGGTGTGATCAGCCTCGAGATGCCTCAGGGGAAATGGGCCTCATCTCGCCTGAAGGGGAGAACCTCCTGGATTTTCTCGTGTTGCGGCAGGTCTTCCCGAGTTACGACTGGGACCTCAGGGAGCCGCTCTGATGGGCTCAGGAAAGGCCAGTCCCCATGCCAGTTGCAAGGGGCCATCTCGGGATTCCTCTCCCATCGATGCCGGGGCCTAAGACCTTGTGTGGAGTCGGGGCCGGAACCTGAGGATTCCGCTCCAGTGTTGCCATGGATCTTGGGGTGCTTCTGAGTCCCCCCGGGGGAGTCAGGCCTCGTCTCGAGTGGGAGCATGCACGTGTGCTTACCTCCCGAGCTGGAGTAGTAGTGTCACGCTTCCTGTCACGTGGATCAAGGGATCTGTGTCTTTCCCTCGAGGCTGTCCCTCAAGGCTTTCCCACGAGGCTTTCCCACAGGGCTGTGCCACGTGCCACCTTGGTGTGAGTCGATCCTCGGCGTGAAAGACCAGCCGGTGAAGGGAAAAGAGATTCCTCTGGAATGGACTGAGACATCTGGGGGACTCTTGGAATGGTGGCACGACCCTGGAGTTCCTCTCGCCCTTCCTGTTGGGAGGGCCTCCTATTGAGATGCGACGGGAACTCCGGGAACTCTTTCCCGACGAAGCAGGGAAAGGATACCTCATCTCGAGTACGAGGCGGAAACGAGGCGCCTCTGGATGTGGGCGGGACACTCGAGTTTCATCTCGAGTGGAGACTAAATTTTCGGGGAATTTCTTGATTTGCACCAAGGGTGTGAAGGACCCTTGCGAAGTTCCAGATGTGAGGTGTGATCAGCCTCGTGATGCCTCAGCGGAATTGGGCCTCATCTCGCCTGGAGGGGAAAACCTCCTGGATTTTCTCGAGTTGTGGCAGGTCTTCTCGAGTTACGACGGGGACATAAGGGACCCGATCTGTTGGCCTCAGGAAAGGCCAGTCCCCATGCGAGTTGCTAGGGGCCATCTCGGGATTACTCTCCCATCCATGCCGGGGCCTGAGACCTTGTGTGGTATCGGGGCCGGAACCTGAGGATTCCTCTCCAGTGTTGCCATGGATCTTGGGGTGCTTCTGAGTCTCCACAGGGGAGTCAGGCCTTGTGTCGAATGGGATCATGCATGTGAACTTTCCTCCCGTGCTGCAGCAGTCGTACCACGCTTCCTGTCACGTGGATCAAGGGATCTGTGGCTTTCCCTCGAGGCTTTCCAACGAGGCTTTCCCACAGGGCTGTGCCACGTGCCACCTTGGGGTGAGTCGATCCTCGGCGTGAAAGACGAGCCGGTGAAGGGAAAAGAGGTTCCTCTGGAATGGACTGAGACATCTGGGGGACTCTTGGAATGGTGGCACGACCCTGGAGTTCCTCTCGCCATTCCAGTTGAGAGGGCCTCCACTTGAGATGCGACGGGAAGGCTGGGAACTCTTTCCCGACGAAGCAGGGAAAGGATCCCTCATCTCGAGCTACCAGTCGGAAACGGGGCTCCTCTGGATCTGGGCGGCACCCTCGTGTTTCCTCTCGAGTGGATCGGGTATGTCGGGGAACTTCTTGATTTGCAGCAAGGGTGTGAAGGACCCTTTCGAAGTTCCAGAGGTGAGGTGTGATCAGCATCGAGACGACTCAGCGGAAATGGGCCTCATCTCGCCTGGAGGGGAGAACTTCCTGGATATTCTCGAGTTGCGGCAGGTCTTCCCGAGTTACGACGGGGACCTCAGGGAGCCGCTCTGGTGGCCTCAGGAAAGGCCAGTCCCCATGCGAGTAGCTAGGGGCCCTCTCGGGATTCCTCTCCCGTCCATGCCGGGGCCTGAGACCGTGTGGGGAGTCGGGGCCGGAACCTGAGGATTCCTCTCCAGTGTTGCCATGGATCTTGGGGTGCTTCTGAGTCTCCCCAGGGGAGTCAGGCCTCGACTCGAGTGGGGGCATGCACGTGCGCTTTCCTCCCGAGCTGCAGCAGTAGTGTCACGCTTCCTGTCACGTGGATCAAGGGATCTGTGGCTTTCCCTCGAGGCTTTCCCTCGAGGCTTTCCCACGAGGCTTTCCCACAGGGCTGTGCCACGTGCCACCTTGGTGTGAGTCGATCCTCGGCGTGAAAACACCCGGTGAAGGGAAAAGAGGTTCCTATGGAATGGATTGGGACATCTGGGGGACTCTTGGAATGGTGGCACGACCTGGAGTTCCTCTCGCCGTTCCTGTTGAGAGGGCCTCCTCTTGAGATGCGACGGGAACGCCCGAAACTCTTTCCAGATGAAGCAGGGAAAGGATCCCTCATCTCGAGCTACGAGGCGGAAACGGGGCTCCTCTGGATGTGGGCGGCACCCTCGTGTTTCCTCTCGAGTGGAGACTGGCTTGTCCGGGAAATTCTTGATTTGCACTAAGGGTGTGAAGGACCCTTTCGAAGTTCCAGAGGTGAGGTGTGATCAGCCTCGAGACGCCTCAGCGGAAATGGGCCTCATCTCGCCTGGAGGGGAGAACCTCCTGGATTTTCTCGAGTTGCGGCAGGTCTTCTGGAGTTACGATGGGGACCTCAGGGACCCGCTCTGGTGGCCTCAGGAAATGCCAGTCCCCATGCGAGTTGCTAGGGGCCATCTCGGGATTCCTCTCCCGTCCATGCCGGGGCCTAAGACCTTGTGTGGAGTCGGGTCCAGAACCTGAGGATTCCTCTCCAGCGTTGCCATGGATCTTGGGGTGCTTCTGAGTCTCCCCAGGGGAGTCAGGCCTCGTCTCGAGTGGGGGGCATGCGCGTGCGCTTTCCTCCTGAGCTGCAGCAGTCGTGTCACGCTTCCTGTCACGTGGATCAAGGGATCTGTGGCTTTCCCTCGAGGCTTTCCCACGAGGCTTTCGCACAGGGCCGTACCACGTGCCACCTTGGTGTGATTTGATCCTCGGCGTGAAAGACGAGCCGGAGAAGGGAGAAGAGGTTCTTCTGGAATGGACTGAGACATCTGGGGGACTCTTGGAATGGTGGCACGACCCTGGAGTTCCTCTCGCCGTTTCTGTTGAGAGGGCCTCCTCTTGAGATGCGATGGGAAGGCCGGGAACTCTTTCCCGACGAAGCAGGGAAAAGATCCTTCATCTCGAGCTACGAGGCGGAAACGGGGCTCCTCTGGATGTGGTCGGGACCCACGTGTTTCCTCTCAAGTGGAGACGGGTATGTCGGGGAACTTCTTGATTTGCACCAAGGGTGTGAAGGACCCATTCGAAGTTCCAGAGGTGAGGTGTGATCAGCCTCGAGACGCCTCAGCGGAAATGGGCCTCATCTCGCCTGGAGGGGAGAACCTCCTGGATTTTCTCGAGTTGTGGCAGGTCTTCTCGAGTTACGACGGGGACCTCAGGGACCCGCTCTGGTGGACTCAGCAAAGGCCAGTCCACATGCGAGTTAGTAGGGGCCATCTCGGGATTCCTCTCCCGTCCATGCCGGGGCCTAAGACCTTGTGTGGAGTCGGTGCCGGAACCTGAGGATTCCTCTCCAGTGTTGCCATGGACATTGGGGTGCTTCTGAGTCTCCCCAGGGGAGTCAGGCCTCGTCTCGAGTGGGGGCATGCACGTGCGCTTTCCTCCCGAGCTGCAGCAGTAGTGTCACGCTTCCTGTCACGTGGATCAAGGGATCTGTGGCTTTCCCTCGAGGCTTTCCTTCGAGGCTTTCCCACGAGTCTTTCCCACAGGGCTGTGCCACGTGCCACATTGGTGTGAGTCGATCCTCGGCGTGAAAGACGAGCCGATGAAGGGAAAAGAGGTTCCTCTGGAATGGACTGAGACATCTGGGGGTCTCTTGGAATGGTGGCACGACCCTGGAGTTCCTCTCGCCGTTCCTGTTGAGAGGGCCTCCTCTTGAGATGCGACGGGAAGGCTGGGAACTCTTTCCCGACGAAGCAGGGAAAAGATCCTTCATCTCGAGCTACGAGGCGGAAATGGGGCTCCTCTGGATGTGGTCGGGACCCACGTGTTTCCTCTCAAGTGGAGATGGGTATGTCGGGGAACTTCTTGATTTGCTCCAAGGGTGTGAAGGACCCTTTCGAAGTTCCAGAGGTGAGGTGTGATCAGCCTCGAGACGCCTCAGGGGAAATGGGCCTCATCTCGCCTGGAGGGGAGAACCTCCTGGATTTTCTCGAGTTGCGGCAGGTCTTCTCGAGTTACGACGGGGACCTCAGGGACCCGCTCTAGTGGACTCAGGAAAGGCCAGTCCCCATGCGGGTTGCTAGGGGCCCGCTCGGGATTCCTCTCCCGTCCATGCCGGGGCCTAAGACCTTGTGTGGAGTCGGTGCCGGAACCTGAGGATTCCTCTCCAGCTTTGCCATGGATCTTGGGGTGCTTCTGAGACTCCCCAGGGGAGTCAGGCCTCATCTCGAGTGGGGGCATGCACGTGCGCTTTCCTCCTAAGCTGCAGCAGTCGTGTCACGCTTAATGTCACGTGGATCAAGGGATCTGTGGCTTTCCCTCGAGGCTTTCCCACGAGGTTTTCCCACAGGGCTGTGCCACGTGCCACCTTGGTGTTGGTCGATCCTCGGCGTGAAAGACGAGCCAGCGAAGGGAAAAGAGGTTCCTCTGGAATGGACTGAGACATCTGGGGGACTCTTGGAATGGTGGTACGACCCTGGAGTTCCTCTTGCCGTTCCTGTTGAGAGGGCTTCTTCTTGAGATGCGAGGGGAACGCCCGAAACTCTTTCCTGATGAAGCAGGGAAAGGATCCCTCATCTCGAGCTACGAGGCGGAAACGGGGCTCCTCTGGATGTGGGCGGCACCCTCGTGTTTCTTCTCGAGTGGAGATGGGTATGTCGGGGATATTCTTGATTTGCACCAAGGGTGAGAAGGACCCTTTCGAAGTTCCAGAAGTGAGGTGTGATCAGCCTCGAGATGCATCGGCAGAAATGGGCCTCATCTCGCCTTGAGGGGAGAAACTCCTAGATTTTCTACAGTGGCGGCAAGTCTTCTTGAGTTGCGACGGGTACCTAAGGGACACGCTCAGGTGGCCTCAGGAAAGGCCGGTCCCCATGTGAGTTGCTAGGGGCCATCTCGGGATTTCTCTCCCGTCTATGCCGGGGCCTAAGACCTTGTGTGGAGTCGGGGCCGGAACCTGAGGATTTCTCTCCTGTGTGGCCATGGATCTTGGGGTGCTTCTGAGTCTCCCCAGGGGAGTCAGGACTCGTCTCGTGTGGGGGCATGCACGTGCGCTTTCCTCCCGAGCTGCAGCAGTAGTGTCACGCTTCCTGTCACGTGGATCAAGGGATCTGTGGCTTTCCCTCGAGGCTTTCCTTCGAGGCTTTCCCACGAGGCTTTCCCACAGGGCTGTGCCACGTGACACCTTGGTGTGAGTCGATCCTCGGCGTGAAAGACGAGCCGGCGAAGGGAAAAGAGGTTCCTCTGGAATGGACTGAGACATCTGGGGGACTCTTGGAATGGTGGCACGACCCTGGAGTTCCTCTCGCCGTTCCTGTTGAGAGGGCCTCCTCTTGAGATGTGACGGGAACGCCGGGAACTCTTTCCCGACGAAGCACGGAAAGGATCCCTCATCTCGAGCTACGCGGCGGAAACGGGGCTCCTCTGGATGTGGGCGGCACCCTCGTGTTTCCTCTCGAGTGGAGATGGGTATGTCGGGGATCTTCTTGATTTGCACCAAGGGTGTGAAGGACCCTTTCAAAGTTTCAGAGGTGAGGTGTGATCAGCGTCGAGATGCCTCAGGGGAAATGGGCCTCATCTCGCCAGAAGGGGAGAACCTCCTGGATTTTCTCGTGTTGCGGCAGGTCTTCCCGAGTTACGACGGGGACCTCAGGGAGCCGCTCTGGTGGCCTCAGGAAAGGACAGTCCCCATGCGATTTGCTAAGGGCCCTCTCGGGATTCCTCTCCCGTCGATGCCTGGGCCTAAGACCGTGTGGGGAGTCGGGGCCGGAACCTGAGGATTCCTCTCCAGTGTTGCCATGGATCTTGGGGTGCTATGAGTCTCCCCAGGGGAGTCAGGCCTCGACTCGAGTGGGGGCATGCACGTGCGCTTTCCTCCCGAGCTGCAGCAGTAGTGTCACGCTTCCTGTCACGTGGATCAAGGGATCTGTGGCTTTCCCTCGAGGCTTTCCCTCGAGGCTTTCCCACGAGGCTTTCCCACAGGGCTGTGCCACGTGCCACCTTGGTGTGAGTCGATCCTCGGCGTGAAAACACCCGGTGAAGGGAAAAGAGGTTCCTATGGAATGGATTGGGACATCTGGGGGACTCTTAGAATGGTGGCACGACCTGGAGTTCCTCTCGCCGTTCCTGTTGAGAGGGCCTCCTCTTGAGATGCGACGGGAACGCCCGAAACTCTTTCCAGATGAAGCAGGGAAAGGATCCCTCATCTCGAGCTACGAGGCGGAAACGGGGCTCCTCTGGATGTGGGCGGCACCCTCGTGTTTCCTCTCGAGTGGAGACTGGCTTGTCCGGGAAATTCTTGATTTGCACTAAGGGTGTGAAGGACCGTTTCGAAGTTCCAGATGTGAGGTGTGATCAGCCTCGAGACGTCTCAGCGGAAATGGGCCTCATCTCGCCTGGAGGGGAGAACCTCCTGGATTTTCTCGAGTTGTGGCAGGTCTTGACGAGTTACGACGGGGACCTCAGGGACCCGCTCTGGTGGGCTCAGGAAAGGCCAGTCCCCATGCCAGTTGCAAGGGGCCATCTCGGGATTCCTCTCCCATCGATGCCGGGGCCTAAGACCTTGTGTGGAGTCGGGGCCGGAACCTGAGGATTCCTCTCCAGTGTTGCCATGGATCTTGGGGTGCTTCTGAGTCCCCCCGGGGGAGTCAGGCCTCGTCTCGAGTGGGAGCATGCACGTGTGCTTACCTCCCGAGCTGGAGTAGTAGTGTCACGCTTCCTGTCACGTGGATCAAGGGATCTGTGTCTTTCCCTCGAGGCTGTCCCTCAAGGCTTTCCCACGAGGCTTTCCCACAGGGCTGTGCCACGTGCCACCTTGGTGTGAGTCGATCCTCGGCGTGAAAGACCAGCCGGTGAAGGGAAAAGAGATTCCTCTGGAATGGACTGAGACATCTGGGGGACTCTTGGAATGGTGGCACGACCCTGGAGTTCCTCTCGCCCTTCCTGTTGGGAGGGCCTCCTATTGAGATGCGACGGGAACTCCGGGAACTCTTTCCCGACGAAGCAGGGAAAGGATCCCTCATCTCGAGTACGAGGCGGAAACGAGGCGCCTCTGGATGTGGGCGGGACACTCGAGTTTCATCTCGAGTGGAGACTAGCTTGTCGGGGAACTTCTTGATTTGCACCAAGGGTGTGAAGGACCCTTGCGAAGTTCCAGATGTGAGGTGTGATCAGCCTCGTGATGCCTCAGCGGAATTGGGCCTCATCTCGCCTGGAGGGGAAAACCTCCTGGATTTTCTCGAGTTGTGGCAGGTCTTCTCGAGTTACGACGGGGACATCAGGGACCCGATCTGTTGGCCTCAGGAAAGGCCAGTCCCCATGCGAGTTGCTAGGGGCCATCTCGGGATTACTCTCCCATCCATGCCGGGGCCTGAGACCTTGTGTGGTATCGGGGCCGGAACCTGAGGATTCCTCTCCAGTGTTGCCATGGATCTTGGGGTGCTTCTGAGTCTCCACAGGGGAGTCAGGCCTTGTGTCGAATGGGATCATGCATGTGAACTTTCCTCCCGTGCTGCAGCAGTCGTACCACGCTTCCTGTCACGTGGATCAAGGGATCTGTGGCTTTCCCTCGAGGCTTTCCCACGAGGCTTTCCCACAGGGCTGTGCCACGTGCCACCTTGGGGTGAGTCGATCCTCGGCGTGAAAGACGAGCCGGTGAAGGGAAAAGAGGTTCCTCTGGAATGGACTGAGACATCTGGGGGACTCTTGGAATGGTGGCACGACCCTGGAGTTCCTCTCGCCATTCCAGTTGAGAGGGCCTCCACTTGAGATGCGACGGGAAGGCTGGGAACTCTTTCCCAACGATGCAGGGAAAGGATCCCTCATCTCGAGCTACCAGTCGGAAACGGGGCTCCTCTGGATCTGGGCGGCACCCTCGTGTTTCCTCTCGAGTGGATCGGGTATGTCGGGGAACTTCTTGATTTGCAGCAAGGGTGTGAAGGACCCTTTCGAAGTTCCAGAGGTGAGGTGTGATCAGCATCGAGACGACTCAGCGGAAATGGGCCTCATCTCGCCTGGAGGGGAGAACTTCCTGGATATTCTCGAGTTGCGGCAGGTCTTCTCGAGTTACGACGGGGACCTCAGGGATCCGCTATGGTGGCCTCAGGAAAGTCCAGTCCCCATGCGAGTTGCTAGGGGCCATCTCGGGATTCCTCTCCCGTCCATGCCGGGGCCTAAGACCTTGTGTGGAGTCGGGGCCAGAACCTGAGGATTCCTCTCCAGTGTTGCCATGGATCTTGGTGTGCTTCTGAGTCTCCCCAGGGGAGTCAGGCCTCGACTCGAGTGGGGGCATGCACGTGCGCTTTCCTCCCGAGCTGCAGCAGTAGTGTCACGCTTCCTGTCACGTGGATCAAGGGATCTGTGGCTTTCCCTCGAGGCTTTCCCTCGAGGCTTTCCCACGAGGCTTTCCCACAGGGCTGTGCCACGTGCCACCTTGGTGTGAGTCGATCCTCGGCGTGAAAGACGAGCCGGTGAAGGGAAAAGAGGTTCCTCTGGAATGGACTGAGACATCTGGGGGACTCTTGGAATGGTGGCACTACACTGGAGTTCCTCTCGACGTTCCTCTTGAGAGGGCCTCCTCTTGAGTTGCGACGGGAACGCCGGGAACTCTTTCCCGAAGATGCAGGGAAAGGATCCCTGACCTCGATCTAAGAGGCGGAAACGGGGCTCCTCTGGTTGTGGGCGGGACCCTCGTGTTTCCTCTCGAGTGGAGACGGGTATGTCGGGGAACTTCTTGATTTGCACCAAGGGTGTGAAGGACCCTTTCGAAGTTGCAGAGGTGAGGTGTGATCACCCTCGAGACGCCTCAGCGGAAATGGGCCTCATCTGGCCTGGAGGGGAGAACCTCCTGGATATTCTCGAGTTGCGCAGGTCTTCTCGAGTTATGACGGGGACCTCAGGGGCCCCGCTCTGGTGGCCTCAGGAAAGGCGAGTCGTCATGCCAGTTGCTAGTGGTCGTCTCGGGATTCCTCTCCCGTCCATTCCGGGGCCTAAGACCTCGTGTGGAGTCGGGGCCGGAACCTGAGGATTCCTCTCCAGTGTTTCCATGGATCTTGCGGTGCTTCTGAGTCTCCCCAGGGGAGTCAGGCCTCGTCTCCAGTGGGGGCATTCACGTGCGCTTTCCTCCCGAGCTGCAGCAGTAGTGTCACGCTTCCTGTCACGTGGATCAAGGGATCTGTGGCTTCCCTCGAGGCTTTGCCTCGAGGCTGTCACACGAGGCTTTCCCACAGGGCTGTGCCACGTGCCACCTTGGTGTGAGTCGATCCTCGGCGTGAAAGACGAGCCGGTGAAGGGAAAAGAGGTTCCTCTGGAATGGACTGAGACATCTGGGGGACTCGTGGAATGGTTGCAAGACCCTGGAGTTCCTCTCGCCATTCCTGGTGAGAGGGCCTCCTCTTGAGATGCTTCGGGAACGACGGAAATCTTTCCCGATGAAGCAGGGATAGGATCCCTCATCTCGAGCTACCAGGCGGAAACAGGGCGCCTCTGGATGTGGGCGGGACCCTCGACTTTCATCTCGAGTGGAGACTGTCTTGTCGGGGAACTTCTTGATTTGCACCAAGGGTGTGAAGGACCCTTTCGAAGTTCCAATTGTGAGGTGTGATCAGCCTGGTGATGCCTCAGCGGAATTGGGCCTCATCTCGCCTGGAGGGGAGAACCTCCTGGATTTTCTCGAGTTGTGGCAGGTCTTCTCGAGTTACGACGGGGACCTCAGGGACCCGCTCTGGTGGCCACAGGAAAGGCCAGTCCCCATGCGAGTTGCTAGGGGCCATCTCGGGATTACTCTCCCGTCCATGCCGGGGCATGAGACCTTGTGTGGTATCGGGGCCGGAACCTGAGGATTCCTCTCCAGTGTTGCCATGGATCTTGGGGTGCTTCTGAGACTCCACAGGGGAGTCAGGCCTCGTCTCGAGTGGGATCATGCATGTGTGCTTTCCTCCCGTGCTGCAGCAGTAGTGTCATGCTTCCTGTCAAGTGGATCAAGGGGTCTGTGGCTTTCCCTCGAGGCTTTCCCACGAGGCTTTCCCACAGGGCTGTGCCACGTGCCACCTTGGTGTGAGTCGATCCTCGGCGTGAAAGACGAGCCGGTGAAGGGAAAAGAGGTTCCTCTGGAATGGACTGAGCCATCTGGGGGACTCTTGGAATGGTGGCACGACCCTGGAGTTCCTCTCGCCGTTCCTGTTGAGAGGGCCTCCTCTTGAGATGCAACGGGAAGGCTGGGGACTCTTTCCCGACGAAGCAGGGAAAGGATCCCTCATCTCGAGCTACCAGTCGGAAACGGGGCTCCTCTGGATGTGGGCGGCACCCTCGTGTTTCCTCTCCAGTGGAGTTGGGTATGTCGGGGAACTTCTTGATTTGCACCAAGGGTGTGAAGGACCCTTTCGACGTTCCAGAGGAGAGGTGTGATCAGCCTCGAGACGACTCAGCGGAAATGGGCCTCATCTCGCCTGGAGGGGAGAACCTCCTGGATTTTTTCGAGTGGCGGCACGTCTTTTCGAGTTACGACAAGGACCTCAGGGACCCGCACTTCGCCTCAGGAAAGGCCTGTCCCCATGCGAGTTGTTTGGGGCCATCTCGGGATTCCTCTCTCGTCCATGCCGGGGACTAAGACCTTGTGTGGAGTCGGGGCCGGAACCTGAAGATTCCTCTCCAGTGTTGCCATGGATCTTGGGGTGCTTCTGAGTCTCCCAAGGGGAGTCAGGCCTCGTCTCGTGTGGGGGCATGCACGTGCGCTTTCCTCCCGAGCAGCAGCAGTAGTGTCACGCTTCCTGTCACGTGGATCAAGGGATCTGTGGCTTTCCTCCAGGCTTTTCCTCGAGGCTTTCCCACGAGGCTTTCCCACAGGGCTGTGCCACGTGCCACCTTGGTGTGAGTCGATCCTCGGCGTGAAAGACTAGCCGGTGAAGGGAAAAGAGGTTCCTCTGGAATGGACTGAGACATCTGGGGGACTCTTGGAATGGTGGCACGACCCTGGAGTTCCTCTCGCGTTTCCTGTTGAGAGGGCCTCCTCTTGAGATGCGACTGGAACGCCGGGAACTCTTTCCCGACGAAGCAGGGAAAGGATCCCTCATCTCGAGCTACGAGGGGGAAACGGGGGTCCTGTCGATGTGGGCGGCACCCTCGTGTTTCCTCTCGAGTGGAGATGGGTATGTCGGGGAACTCCTTGATTTGTAGCAAGGGTGTGAAGGACTCTTTCGAAGTTCCAGAGTTGAGGTGCGATCAGCCTCGAGATGCCTCGGGGAAATGGGCCTCATCTCGCCTGGAGGGGAGAACCTCCAGTATTTTCTCGAGTTGCGGCAGGTCTTCTCGTGTTACCACGGGGACCTCATGGACCCGCTCTGGTGGCCTCAGGAAAGGCCAGTCCCCATGCGAGTTGCTACGGGACCTCTCGGGATTCCTCTCCCGTCGATGCCGGGGCCTTAACCTTGTGTGGAGTCGGGGCCGGAACCTGAGGATTCCTCTCCAGTGTTGCCATGGATCTTGGGGTGCTTCTGAGTCTCCCCAGGGGAGTCAGGCCTCGTCTCGAGTGGGCGCATGCACGTGCGCTTTCCTCCCGAGCAGCAGCAGTAGTGACACACTTCCTTTCACGTGGATCAAGGCATCTGTGGCTTTCCCTTGAGGCTTTCCCTCGAGGCTTTCCCACAGGGCTGTGCCACGTGCCACCTTGGTGTGAGTCGATCCTCGGCGTGAACGACGAGCCGGTGAAGGGAAAAGAGGTTCCTCTGGAATGGACTGAGACATCTGGGGGACTCCTGGAATGGTGGCACGACCTGGAGTTCCTCTCGCCGTTCCTGTTGAGAGGGCCTCCTCTTGAGATGCCACGGGAACGCCGGGAACTCGTTCCCGACGAAGCAGGGGAAGGATCCCTCATCTCGAGCTACGAGGCGGAAACGGGCTCCTCTGGATGTGGGCGGCACCCTCGTGTTTCCTCTCGAGTGGGGATGGGTATGTCGGGGAACTTCTTGATTTCCACCAAGGTTGTGAAGGACCCTTTCGAAGTTCCACAGGTGAGGTGTGATCAGCCTCGAGACGCCTCAGCGGAAATGGGCCTCATCTCGCCTGGAGGGGAGAACCTCCAGGATTTTCTCGAGCTGCGGCAGGTCTTCTCGAGTTACGACGGGGACCAGAGGAACCCGCTCTGGTGGCCTCAGGAAAGGCCAGTCCCCATGCGAGTTGCGAGGGGACCTCTCGGGATTCCTATCCCGTCCATGCCGGGGCCTCAGTCCTTGTGTGGAGTCGGGGCCGGAACCTGAGGATTCCTCTCCAGTGTTGCCATGGATCTTGGGGTGCTTCTGAGTCTCCCAAGGGGAGTCAGGCCTCGTCTCGAGTGGGGGCATGCACTTGGCCTTTCCTCCCGAGCTGCAGCAGTAGTGTCACGCTTCCTGTCACGTGGATCAAGGGATCTGTGGCTTTCCATCCAGGCTGTCCCTTGAGGCTTTCCCATGAGGCTTTCGCACAGGGCTGTGCCACGTGCCACCTTGGTGTGAGTCGATCCTCGGCGTGAAAGCCGAGCCGGTGAAGGGAAAAGAGGTTCCTCTGGAATGGACTGAGACATCTGGGGGACTCTTGGAATGGTGGCTCGACCCTGGAGTTCCTGTCGCCTTTCCGCTTGAGAGGGCCTCCTCTTGAGATGCGACGGGAACGCCGGGAACTCTTTCCCGACGAGGCAGGGAAAGGATCCCTCATCTCGAGCTACGAGGGGGAAACGGGGCGCCCCTGGATGTGGGCGGGACCCTCGTGTTTCCACTCGAGTGCAGACGGGTATGTCGGGGAACTTCTTGATTTGCACCAAGGGTGTGAGGGCCCCTTTCGAAGTTCCAGAGGTGAGGTGTGATCAGCCTCGAGACGCCTCAGCGGAAATGGGCGTCATCTCGCCTGGAGGGGAGAACCTCCTGGATTTTCTCGAGTTGCGGCAGGTCTTCTCGAGTTACGACGGGGACCTCAGGGACCCGCTCTGGTGGCCTCAGGAAAGGCCAGCCCCAATGCGAGTTGCTAGGGGCCCTCAGGGATTCCTCTCCCGTCCATGCCGGGGCCTAAGACCTTGTGTGGAGTCAGGGCCGGAACCTGAGGATTCCTCTCCAATGTTGCCATGAATCTTGGGGTGATTCTGAGTCTCCCCAGGGGAGTCAGGCCTCGTCTCGAGTGGGGGCATGCACGTGCGCTTTCCTCCCGAGCTGCAGCAGTAGTGTTACGCTTCCTGTCAAGTGGATAAAGGGATCTGTGGTTTCCCTCGAGGCTTTCACTCGAGGATTTCCCACGAGTCTATCCCACAGGGCTGTGCCACGTGCCACCTTGATGTGAGTCGATCCTCGGCGTGAAAGACGAGCGGTGAAGGGAAAAGAGGTTCCTCTGGAATGGACGGAGACATCTGGGGGACCCTTGGAATAGTGACACGACCCTGGAGTTCCTCTCGCGGTTCCTGTTGAGAGGGCCTCCTCTGGAGATGCGATGGGAATCCCTGGAACTCTTTGCCGACGAAGCAGGGAAAGGATCCCTCATCTCGAGCTACGAGGCAGAAACGGAACTCCTCTGGATGTGTGTGGGACCCTCGTGTTTCCTCTCGTGTGGAGACGGGTATGTCGGGGAACTTCTTGATTTGCACCAAGGGTGTGAAGGACCCTTTCGAAGTTCCAGAGGTGAGGTGTGATCAGCCTCGAGTCTCCTCAGCGGAAATGGGCCTCTTCTCGCCTGGAGGGGAGAACCTCCTGGATTTTCTCGAGTTGCGGCAGGTCTTCACGAGTTACGACGCGGACCTCAGGGACCCGCTCTGGTGGACTCAGGAAAGGCCAGCCCCATGCGAGTTGCTAGGGGCCCTCAGGTATTCCTCTCCCGTCCATGCCGGGGCTTAAGCCCTTGTGTGCAGTTGGGGCCGGAACCTGAGGATATCTCTCCAGTGTTGCCATGGACCTTGGGGTGCTTCTGAGTCTCCCCAGGGGATTCAGGCCTCGTCTCGAGTGGGGGCATGCACGTGTGCTTTCCTCCCGAGCTGCAGCAGTACTGTCACGCTTCCTGTCACGTGGATCAAGGGATCTGTGGTTTCCCTCAAGGCTTTCACTCGAGGCTTTCCCACGAGGCATTCCCACAGGGCTGTGCCACGTGCCACCTTGGTGTGAGTCGATCCTCGGCGTGAAGACGAGCCGGTGAAGGGAAAAGAGGTTCCTCTGGAATGGACTGAGACATCTGGGGGACTCTTGGAATGGTGACACGACCCTGGAGTTCCTCTCGCGGTTCCTGTTGAGAGGGCCTCCTCTGGAGATGCGATGGGAACGCCTGGAACTCTTTCCCGACGAAGCAGGGAAAGGATCCCTCATCTCGAGTACGAGGCGGAAACGAGGCGCCTCTGGATGTGGGCGGGACACTCGAGTTTCATCTCGAGTGGAGACTAGCTTGTCGGGGAACTTCTTGATTTGCACCAAGGGTGTGAAGGACCCTTGCGAAGTTCCAGATGTGAGGTGTGATCAGCCTCGTGATGCCTCAGCGGAATTGGGCCTCATCTCGCCTGGAGGGGAAAACCTCCTGGATTTTCTCGAGTTGTGGCAGGTCTTCTCGAGTTACGACGGGGACATCAGGGACCCGATCTGTTGGCCTCAGGAAAGGCCAGTCCCCATGCGAGTTGCTAGGGGCCATCTCGGGATTACTCTCCCATCCATGCCGGGGCCTGAGACCTTGTGTGGTATCGGGGCCGGAACCTGAGGATTCCTCTCCAGTGTTGCCATGGATCTTGGGGTGCTTCTGAGTCTCCACAGGGGAGTCAGGCCTTGTGTCGAATGGGATCATGCATGTGAACTTTCCTCCCGTGCTGCAGCAGTCGTACCACGCTTCCTGTCACGTGGATCAAGGGATCTGTGGCTTTCCCTCGAGGCTTTCCCACGAGGCTTTCCCACAGGGCTGTGCCACGTGCCACCTTGGGGTGAGTCGATCCTCGGCGTGAAAGACGAGCCGGTGAAGGGAAAAGAGGTTCCTCTGGAATGGACTGAGACATCTGGGGGACTCTTGGAATGGTGGCACTACACTGGAGTTCCTCTCGACGTTCCTCTTGAGAGGGCCTCCTCTTGAGTTGCGACGGGAACGCTGGGAACTCTTTCCCGAAGATGCAGTGAAAGGATCCCTGACCTCGATCTAAGAGGCGGAAACGGGGCTCCTCTGGTTGTGGGCGGGACCCTCGTGTTTCCTCTCGAGTGGAGACGGGTATGTCGGGGAACTTCTTGATTTGCACCAAGGGTGTGAAGGACCCTTTCGAAGTTGCAGAGGTGAGGTGTGATCACCCTCGAGACGCCTCAGCGGAAATGGGCCTCATCTGGCCTGGAGGGGAGAACCTCCTGGATATTCTCGAGTTGCGCAGGTCTTCTCGAGTTATGACGGGGACCTCAGGGGCCCCGCTCTGGTGGCCTCAGGAAAGGCGAGTCGTCATGCCAGTTGCTAGTGGTCGTCTCGGGATTCCTCTCCCGTCCATTCCGGGGCCTAAGACCTCGTGTGGAGTCGGGGCCGGAACCTGAGGATTCCTCTCCAGTGTTTCCATGGATCTTGCGGTGCTTCTGAGTCTCCCCAGGGGAGTCAGGCCTCGTCTCCAGTGGGGGCATTCACGTGCGCTTTCCTCCCGAGCTGCAGCAGTAGTGTCACGCTTCCTGTCACGTGGATCAAGGGATCTGTGGCTTCCCTCGAGGCTTTGCCTCGAGGCTGTCACACGAGGCTTTCCCACAGGGCTGTGCCACGTGCCACCTTGGTGTGAGTCGATCCTCGGCGTGAAAGACGAGCCGGTGAAGGGAAAAGAGGTTCCTCTGGAATGGACTGAGACATCTGGGGGACTCGTGGAATGGTTGCAAGACCCTGGAGTTCCTCTCGCCATTCCTGGTGAGAGGGCCTCCTCTTGAGATGCTTCGGGAACGACGGAAATCTTTCCCGATGAAGCAGGGATAGGATCCCTCATCTCGAGCTACGAGGCGGAAACAGGGCGCCTCTGGATGTGGGCGGGACCCTCGACTTTCATCTCGAGTGGAGACTGGCTTGTCGGGGAACTTCTTGATTTGCACCAAGGGTGTGAAGGACCCTTTCGAAGGTCCAATTGTGAGGTGTGATCAGCCTGGTGACGCCTCAGCGGAATTGGGCCTCATCTCGCCTGGAGGGGAGAACCTCCTGGATTTTCTCGAGTTGTGGCAGGTCTTCTCGAGTTACGACGGGGACCTTAGGGACCCGCTCTGGTGGCCACAGGAAAGGCCAGTCCCCATGCGAGTTGCTAGGGGCCATCTCGGGATTACTCTCCCGTCCATGCCGGGGCATGAGACCTTGTGTGGTATCGGGGCCGGAACCTGAGGATTCCTCTCCAGTGTTGCCATGGATCTTGGGGTGCTTCTGAGACTCCACAGGGGAGTCAGGCCTCGTCTCGAGTGGGATCATGCATGTGTGCTTTCCTCCCGTGCTGCAGCAGTAGTGTCATGCTTCCTGTCAAGTGGATCAAGGGGTCTGTGGCTTTCCCTCGAGTCTTTCCCACGAGGCTTTCCCACAGGGCTGTGCCACGTGCCACCTTGGTGTGAGTCGATCCTCGGCGTGAAAGACGAGCCGGTGAAGGGAAAAGAGGTTCCTCTGGAATGGACTGAGCCATCTGGGGGACTCTTGGAATGGTGGCACGACCCTGGAGTTCCTCTCGCCGTTCCTGTTGAGAGGGCCTCCTCTTGAGATGCGACGGGAAGGCTGGGGACTCTTTCCCGACGAAGCAGGGAAAGGATCCCTCATCTCGAGCTACCAGTCGGAAACGGGGCTCCTCTGGATGTGGGCGGCACCCTCGTGTTTCCTCTCCAGTGGAGTTGGGTATGTCGGGGAACTTCTTGATTTGCACCAAGGGTGTGAAGGACCCTTTCGACGTTCCAGAGGAGAGGTGTGATCAGCCTCGAGACGACTCAGCGGAAATGGGCCTCATCTCGCCTGGAGGGGAGAACCTCCTGGATTTTTTCGAATGGCGGCACGTCTTTTCGAGTTACGACAAGGACCTCAGGGACCCGCACTTCGCCTCAGGAAAGGCCTGTCCCCATGCGAGTTGTTGGGGCCATCTCGGGATTCCTCTCTCGTCCATGCCGGGGACTAAGACCTTGTGTGGAGTCGGGGCCGGAACCTGAAGATTCCTCTCCAGTGTTGCCATGGATCTTGGGGTGCTTCTGAGTCTCCCCAGGGGAGTCAGGCCTCGTCTCGTGTGGGGGCATGCACGTGCGCTTTCCTCCCGAGCAGCAGCAGTAGTGTCACGCTTCCTGTCACGTGGATCAAGGGATCTGTGGCTTCCCTCCAGGCTTTTCCTCGAGGCTTTCCCACGAGGCTTTCCCACAGGGCTGTGCCACGTGCCACCTTGGTGTGAGTCGATCCTCGGCGTGAAAGACGAGCCGGTGAAGGGAAAAGAGGTTCCTCTGGAATGGACTGAGACATCTGGGGGACTCGTGGAATGGTTGCAAGACCCTGGAGTTCCTCTCGCCATTCCTGGTGAGAGGGCCTCCTCTTGAGATGCTTCGGGAACGACGGAAATCTTTCCCGATGAAGCAGGGATAGGATCCCTCATCTCGAGCTACCAGGCGGAAACAGGGCGCCTCTGGATGTGGGCGGGACCCTCGACTTTCATCTCGAGTGGAGACTGGCTTGTCGGGGAACTTCTTGATTTGCACCAAGGGTGTGAAGGACCCTTTCGAAGTTCCAATTGTGAGGTGTGATCAGCCTGGTGATGCCTCAGCGGAATTGGGCCTCATCTCGCCTGGAGGGGAGAACCTCCTGGATTTTCTCGAGTTGTGGCAGGTCTTCTCGAGTTACGACGGGGACCTCAGGGACCCGCTCTGGTGGCCACAGGAAAGGCCAGTCCCCATGCGAGTTGCTAGGGGCCATCTCGGGATTACTCTCCCGTCCATGCCGGGGCATGAGACCTTGTGTGGTATCGGGGCCGGAACCTGAGGATTCCTCTCCAGTGTTGCCATGGATCTTGGGGTGCTTCTGAGACTCCACAGGGGAGTCAGGCCTCGTCTCGAGTGGGATCATGCATGTGTGCTTTCCTCCCGTGCTGCAGCAGTAGTGTCATGCTTCCTGTCAAGTGGATCAAGGGGTCTGTGGCTTTCCCTCGAGGCTTTCCCACGAGGCTTTCCCACAGGGCTGTGCCACGTGCCACCTTGGTGTGAGTCGATCCTCGGCGTGAAAGACGAGCCGGTGAAGGGAAAAGAGGTTCCTCTGGAATGGACTGAGCCATCTGGGGGACTCTTGGAATGGTGGCACGACCCTGGAGTTCCTCTCGCCGTTCCTGTTGAGAGGGCCTCCTCTTGAGATGCAACGGGAAGGCTGGGGACTCTTTCCCGACGAAGCAGGGAAAGGATCCCTCATCTCGAGCTACCAGTCGGAAACGGGGCTCCTCTGGATGTGGGCGGCACCCTCGTGTTTCCTCTCCAGTGGAGTTGGGTATGTCGGGGAACTTCTTGATTTGCACCAAGGGTGTGAAGGACCCTTTCGACGTTCCAGAGGAGAGGTGTGATCAGCCTCGAGACGACTCAGCGGAAATGGGCCTCATCTCGCCTGGAGGGGAGAACCTCCTGGATTTTTTCGAGTGGCGGCACGTCTTTTCGAGTTACGACAAGGACCTCAGGGACCCGCACTTCGCCTCAGGAAAGGCCTGTCCCCATGCGAGTTGTTTGGGGCCATCTCGGGATTCCTCTCTCGTCCATGCCGGGGACTAAGACCTTGTGTGGAGTCGGGGCCGGAACCTGAAGATTCCTCTCCAGTGTTGCCATGGATCTTGGGGTGCTTCTGAGTCTCCCAAGGGGAGTCAGGCCTCGTCTCGTGTGGGGGCATGCACGTGCGCTTTCCTCCCGAGCAGCAGCAGTAGTGTCACGCTTCCTGTCACGTGGATCAAGGGATCTGTGGCTTCCCTCCAGGCTTTTCCTCGAGGCTTTCCCACGAGGCTTTCCCACAGGGCTGTGCCACGTGCCACCTTGGTGTGAGTCGATCCTCGGCGTGAAAGACTAGCCGGTGAAGGGAAAAGAGGTTCCTCTGGAATGGACTGAGACATCTGGGGGACTCTTGGAATGGTGGCACGACCCTGGAGTTCCTCTCGCGTTTCCTGTTGAGAGGGCCTCCTCTTGAGATGCGACTGGAACGCCGGGAACTCTTTCCCGACGAAGCAGGGAAAGGATCCCTCATCTCGAGCTACGAGGGGGAAACGGGGGTCCTGTCGATGTGGGCGGCACCCTCGTGTTTCCTCTCGAGTGGAGATGGGTATGTCGGGGAACTCCTTGATTTGTAGCAAGGGTGTGAAGGACTCTTTCGAAGTTCCAGAGTTGAGGTGCGATCAGCCTCGAGATGCCTCGGGGAAATGGGCCTCATCTCGCCTGGAGGGGAGAACCTCCAGTATTTTCTCGAGTTGCGGCAGGTCTTCTCGTGTTACCACGGGGACCTCATGGACCCGCTCTGGTGGCCTCAGGAAAGGCCAGTCCCCATGCGAGTTGCTACGGGACCTCTCGGGATTCCTCTCCCGTCGATGCCGGGGCCTTAACCTTGTGTGGAGTCGGGGCCGGAACCTGAGGATTCCTCTCCAGTGTTGCCATGGATCTTGGGGTGCTTCTGAGTCTCCCCAGGGGAGTCAGGCCTCGTCTCGAGTGGGCGCATGCACGTGCGCTTTCCTCCCGAGCAGCAGCAGTAGTGACACACTTCCTTTCACGTGGATCAAGGCATCTGTGGCTTTCCCTTGAGGCTTTCCCTCGAGGCTTTCCCACAGGGCTGTGCCACGTGCCACCTTGGTGTGAGTCGATCCTCGGCGTGAACGACGAGCCGGTGAAGGGAAAAGAGGTTCCTCTGGAATGGACTGAGACATCTGGGGGACTCCTGGAATGGTGGCACGACCTGGAGTTCCTCTCGCCGTTCCTGTTGAGAGGGCCTCCTCTTGAGATGCCACGGGAACGCCGGGAACTCGTTCCCGACGAAGCAGGGGAAGGATCCCTCATCTCGAGCTACGAGGCGGAAACGGGCTCCTCTGGATGTGGGCGGCACCCTCGTGTTTCCTCTCGAGTGGGGATGGGTATGTCGGGGAACTTCTTGATTTCCACCAAGGTTGTGAAGGACCCTTTCGAAGTTCCACAGGTGAGGTGTGATCAGCCTCGAGACGCCTCAGCGGAAATGGGCCTCATCTCGCCTGGAGGGGAGAACCTCCAGGATTTTCTCGAGCTGCGGCAGGTCTTCTCGAGTTACGACGGGGACCAGAGGAACCCGCTCTGGTGGCCTCAGGAAAGGCCAGTCCCCATGCGAGTTGCGAGGGGACCTCTCGGGATTCCTATCCCGTCCATGCCGGGGCCTCAGTCCTTGTGTGGAGTCGGGGCCGGAACCTGAGGATTCCTCTCCAGTGTTGCCATGGATCTTGGGGTGCTTCTGAGTCTCCCAAGGGGAGTCAGGCCTCGTCTCGAGTGGGGGCATGCACTTGGCCTTTCCTCCCGAGCTGCAGCAGTAGTGTCACGCTTCCTGTCACGTGGATCAAGGGATCTGTGGCTTTCCATCCAGGCTGTCCCTTGAGGCTTTCCCATGAGGCTTTCGCACAGGGCTGTGCCACGTGCCACCTTGGTGTGAGTCGATCCTCGGCGTGAAAGCCGAGCCGGTGAAGGGAAAAGAGGTTCCTCTGGAATGGACTGAGACATCTGGGGGACTCTTGGAATGGTGGCTCGACCCTGGAGTTCCTGTCGCCTTTCCGCTTGAGAGGGCCTCCTCTTGAGATGCGACGGGAACGCCGGGAACTCTTTCCCGACGAGGCAGGGAAAGGATCCCTCATCTCGAGCTACGAGGGGGAAACGGGGCGCCCCTGGATGTGGGCGGGACCCTCGTGTTTCCACTCGAGTGCAGACGGGTATGTCGGGGAACTTCTTGATTTGCACCAAGGGTGTGAGGGCCCCTTTCGAAGTTCCAGAGGTGAGGTGTGATCAGCCTCGAGACGCCTCAGCGGAAATGGGCGTCATCTCGCCTGGAGGGGAGAACCTCCTGGATTTTCTCGAGTTGCGGCAGGTCTTCTCGAGTTACGACGGGGACCTCAGGGACCCGCTCTGGTGGCCTCAGGAAAGGCCAGCCCCAATGCGAGTTGCTAGGGGCCCTCAGGGATTCCTCTCCCGTCCATGCCGGGGCCTAAGACCTTGTGTGGAGTCAGGGCCGGAACCTGAGGATTCCTCTCCAATGTTGCCATGAATCTTGGGGTGATTCTGAGTCTCCCCAGGGGAGTCAGGCCTCGTCTCGAGTGGGGGCATGCACGTGCGCTTTCCTCCCGAGCTGCAGCAGTAGTGTTACGCTTCCTGTCAAGTGGATAAAGGGATCTGTGGTTTCCCTCGAGGCTTTCACTCGAGGATTTCCCACGAGTCTATCCCACAGGGCTGTGCCACGTGCCACCTTGATGTGAGTCGATCCTCGGCGTGAAAGACGAGCGGTGAAGGGAAAAGAGGTTCCTCTGGAATGGACGGAGACATCTGGGGGACCCTTGGAATAGTGACACGACCCTGGAGTTCCTCTCGCGGTTCCTGTTGAGAGGGCCTCCTCTGGAGATGCGATGGGAATCCCTGGAACTCTTTGCCGACGAAGCAGGGAAAGGATCCCTCATCTCGAGCTACGAGGCAGAAACGGAACTCCTCTGGATGTGTGTGGGACCCTCGTGTTTCCTCTCGTGTGGAGACGGGTATGTCGGGGAACTTCTTGATTTGCACCAAGGGTGTGAAGGACCCTTTCGAAGTTCCAGAGGTGAGGTGTGATCAGCCTCGAGTCTCCTCAGCGGAAATGGGCCTCTTCTCGCCTGGAGGGGAGAACCTCCTGGATTTTCTCGAGTTGCGGCAGGTCTTCACGAGTTACGACGCGGACCTCAGGGACCCGCTCTGGTGGACTCAGGAAAGGCCAGCCCCATGCGAGTTGCTAGGGGCCCTCAGGTATTCCTCTCCCGTCCATGCCGGGGCTTAAGCCCTTGTGTGCAGTTGGGGCCGGAACCTGAGGATATCTCTCCAGTGTTGCCATGGACCTTGGGGTGCTTCTGAGTCTCCCCAGGGGATTCAGGCCTCGTCTCGAGTGGGGGCATGCACGTGTGCTTTCCTCCCGAGCTGCAGCAGTACTGTCACGCTTCCTGTCACGTGGATCAAGGGATCTGTGGTTTCCCTCAAGGCTTTCACTCGAGGCTTTCCCACGAGGCATTCCCACAGGGCTGTGCCACGTGCCACCTTGGTGTGAGTCGATCCTCGGCGTGAAGACGAGCCGGTGAAGGGAAAAGAGGTTCCTCTGGAATGGACTGAGACATCTGGGGGACTCTTGGAATGGTGACACGACCCTGGAGTTCCTCTCGCGGTTCCTGTTGAGAGGGCCTCCTCTGGAGATGCGATGGGAACGCCTGGAACTCTTTCCCGACGAAGCAGGGAAAGGATCCCTCATCTCGAGTACGAGGCGGAAACGAGGCGCCTCTGGATGTGGGCGGGACACTCGAGTTTCATCTCGAGTGGAGACTAGCTTGTCGGGGAACTTCTTGATTTGCACCAAGGGTGTGAAGGACCCTTGCGAAGTTCCAGATGTGAGGTGTGATCAGCCTCGTGATGCCTCAGCGGAATTGGGCCTCATCTCGCCTGGAGGGGAAAACCTCCTGGATTTTCTCGAGTTGTGGCAGGTCTTCTCGAGTTACGACGGGGACATCAGGGACCCGATCTGTTGGCCTCAGGAAAGGCCAGTCCCCATGCGAGTTGCTAGGGGCCATCTCGGGATTACTCTCCCATCCATGCCGGGGCCTGAGACCTTGTGTGGTATCGGGGCCGGAACCTGAGGATTCCTCTCCAGTGTTGCCATGGATCTTGGGGTGCTTCTGAGTCTCCACAGGGGAGTCAGGCCTTGTGTCGAATGGGATCATGCATGTGAACTTTCCTCCCGTGCTGCAGCAGTCGTACCACGCTTCCTGTCACGTGGATCAAGGGATCTGTGGCTTTCCCTCGAGGCTTTCCCACGAGGCTTTCCCACAGGGCTGTGCCACGTGCCACCTTGGGGTGAGTCGATCCTCGGCGTGAAAGACGAGCCGGTGAAGGGAAAAGAGGTTCCTCTGGAATGGACTGAGACATCTGGGGGACTCTTGGAATGGTGGCACTACACTGGAGTTCCTCTCGACGTTCCTCTTGAGAGGGCCTCCTCTTGAGTTGCGACGGGAACGCTGGGAACTCTTTCCCGAAGATGCAGTGAAAGGATCCCTGACCTCGATCTAAGAGGCGGAAACGGGGCTCCTCTGGTTGTGGGCGGGACCCTCGTGTTTCCTCTCGAGTGGAGACGGGTATGTCGGGGAACTTCTTGATTTGCACCAAGGGTGTGAAGGACCCTTTCGAAGTTGCAGAGGTGAGGTGTGATCACCCTCGAGACGCCTCAGCGGAAATGGGCCTCATCTGGCCTGGAGGGGAGAACCTCCTGGATATTCTCGAGTTGCGCAGGTCTTCTCGAGTTATGACGGGGACCTCAGGGGCCCCGCTCTGGTGGCCTCAGGAAAGGCGAGTCGTCATGCCAGTTGCTAGTGGTCGTCTCGGGATTCCTCTCCCGTCCATTCCGGGGCCTAAGACCTCGTGTGGAGTCGGGGCCGGAACCTGAGGATTCCTCTCCAGTGTTTCCATGGATCTTGCGGTGCTTCTGAGTCTCCCCAGGGGAGTCAGGCCTCGTCTCCAGTGGGGGCATTCACGTGCGCTTTCCTCCCGAGCTGCAGCAGTAGTGTCACGCTTCCTGTCACGTGGATCAAGGGATCTGTGGCTTCCCTCGAGGCTTTGCCTCGAGGCTGTCACACGAGGCTTTCCCACAGGGCTGTGCCACGTGCCACCTTGGTGTGAGTCGATCCTCGGCGTGAAAGACGAGCCGGTGAAGGGAAAAGAGGTTCCTCTGGAATGGACTGAGACATCTGGGGGACTCGTGGAATGGTTGCAAGACCCTGGAGTTCCTCTCGCCATTCCTGGTGAGAGGGCCTCCTCTTGAGATGCTTCGGGAACGACGGAAATCTTTCCCGATGAAGCAGGGATAGGATCCCTCATCTCGAGCTACGAGGCGGAAACAGGGCGCCTCTGGATGTGGGCGGGACCCTCGACTTTCATCTCGAGTGGAGACTGGCTTGTCGGGGAACTTCTTGATTTGCACCAAGGGTGTGAAGGACCCTTTCGAAGGTCCAATTGTGAGGTGTGATCAGCCTGGTGACGCCTCAGCGGAATTGGGCCTCATCTCGCCTGGAGGGGAGAACCTCCTGGATTTTCTCGAGTTGTGGCAGGTCTTCTCGAGTTACGACGGGGACCTTAGGGACCCGCTCTGGTGGCCACAGGAAAGGCCAGTCCCCATGCGAGTTGCTAGGGGCCATCTCGGGATTACTCTCCCGTCCATGCCGGGGCATGAGACCTTGTGTGGTATCGGGGCCGGAACCTGAGGATTCCTCTCCAGTGTTGCCATGGATCTTGGGGTGCTTCTGAGACTCCACAGGGGAGTCAGGCCTCGTCTCGAGTGGGATCATGCATGTGTGCTTTCCTCCCGTGCTGCAGCAGTAGTGTCATGCTTCCTGTCAAGTGGATCAAGGGGTCTGTGGCTTTCCCTCGAGTCTTTCCCACGAGGCTTTCCCACAGGGCTGTGCCACGTGCCACCTTGGTGTGAGTCGATCCTCGGCGTGAAAGACGAGCCGGTGAAGGGAAAAGAGGTTCCTCTGGAATGGACTGAGCCATCTGGGGGACTCTTGGAATGGTGGCACGACCCTGGAGTTCCTCTCGCCGTTCCTGTTGAGAGGGCCTCCTCTTGAGATGCGACGGGAAGGCTGGGGACTCTTTCCCGACGAAGCAGGGAAAGGATCCCTCATCTCGAGCTACCAGTCGGAAACGGGGCTCCTCTGGATGTGGGCGGCACCCTCGTGTTTCCTCTCCAGTGGAGTTGGGTATGTCGGGGAACTTCTTGATTTGCACCAAGGGTGTGAAGGACCCTTTCGACGTTCCAGAGGAGAGGTGTGATCAGCCTCGAGACGACTCAGCGGAAATGGGCCTCATCTCGCCTGGAGGGGAGAACCTCCTGGATTTTTTCGAATGGCGGCACGTCTTTTCGAGTTACGACAAGGACCTCAGGGACCCGCACTTCGCCTCAGGAAAGGCCTGTCCCCATGCGAGTTGTTGGGGCCATCTCGGGATTCCTCTCTCGTCCATGCCGGGGACTAAGACCTTGTGTGGAGTCGGGGCCGGAACCTGAAGATTCCTCTCCAGTGTTGCCATGGATCTTGGGGTGCTTCTGAGTCTCCCCAGGGGAGTCAGGCCTCGTCTCGTGTGGGGGCATGCACGTGCGCTTTCCTCCCGAGCAGCAGCAGTAGTGTCACGCTTCCTGTCACGTGGATCAAGGGATCTGTGGCTTCCCTCCAGGCTTTTCCTCGAGGCTTTCCCACGAGGCTTTCCCACAGGGCTGTGCCACGTGCCACCTTGGTGTGAGTCGATCCTCGGCGTGAAAGACTAGCCGGTGAAGGGAAAAGAGGTTCCTCTGGAATGGACTGAGACATCTGGGGTCTCTTGGAATGGTGGCACGACCCTGGAGTTCCTCTCGCGTTTCCTGTTGAGAGGGCCTCCTCTTGAGATGCGACTGGAACGCCGGGAACTCTTTCCCGACGAAGCAGGGAAAGGATCCCTCATCTCGAGCTACGAGGCGGAAACGGGGTCCTGTCGATGTGGGCGGCACCCTCGTGTTTCCTCTCGAGTGGAGATGGGTATGTCGGGGAACTCCTTGATTTGTAGCAAGGGTGTGAAGGACTCTTCGAAGTTCCAGAGTTGAGGTGCGATCAGCCTCGAGATGCCTCGGGGAAATGGGCCTCATCTCGCCTGGAGGGGAGAACCTCCAGTATTTTCTCGAGTTGCGGCAGGTCTTCTCGTGTTACCACGGGGACCTCATGGACCCGCTCTGGTGGCCTCAGGAAAGGCCAGTCCCCATGCGAGTTGCTACGGGACCTCTCGGGATTCCTCTCCCGTCGATGCCGGGGCCTTAACCTTGTGTGGAGTCGGGGCCGGAACCTGAGGATTCCTCTCCAGTGTTGCCATGGATCTTGGGGTGCTTCTGAGTCTCCCCAGGGGAGTCAGGCCTCGTCTCGAGTGGGCGCATGCACGTGCCCTTTCCTACCGAGCAGCAGCAGTAGTGACACACTTCCTTTCACGTGGATCAAGGCATCTGTGGCTTTCCCTTGAGGCTTTCCCTCGAGGCTTTCCCACAGGGCTGTGCCACGTGCCACCTTGTTGTGAGTCGATCCTCGGCGTGAACGACGAGCCGGTGAAGGGAAAAGAGGTTCCTCTGGAATGGACTGAGACATCTGGGGGACTCCTGGAATGGTGGCACGACCTGGAGTTCCTCTCGCCGTTCCTGTTGAGAGGGCCTCCTCTTGAGATGCCACGGGAACGCCGGGAACTCTTTCCCGACGAAGCAGGGGAAGGATCCCTCATCTCGAGCTACGAGGCGGAAACGGGCTCCTCTGGATGTGGGCGGCACCCTCGTGTTTCCTCTCGAGTGGGGATGGGTATGTCGGGGAACTTCTTGATTTCCACCAAGGTTGTGAAGGACCCTTTCGAAGTTCCACAGGTGAGGTGTGATCAGCCTCGAGACGCCTCAGCGGAAATGGGCCTCATCTCGCCTGGAGGGGAGAACCTCCAGGATTTTCTCGAGCTGCGGCAGGTCTTCTCGAGTTACGACGGGGACCAGAGGAACCCGCTCTGGTGGCCTCAGGAAAGGCCAGTCCCCATGCGAGTTGCGAGGGGACCTCTCGGGATTCCTATCCCGTCGATGCCGGGGCCTTAACCTTGTGTGGAGTCGGGGCCGGAACCTGAGGATTCCTCTACAGTGTTGCCATGGATCATGGGGTGCTTCTGAGTCTCCCCAGGGGAGTCAGGCCTCGTCTCGAGTGGGGGCATGCACGTGCCCTTTCCTCCCGAGCAGCAGCAGTAGTGACACACTTCCTTTCACGTGGATCAAGGCATCTGTGGCTTTCCCTCGAGGCTTTCCCTCGAGGCTTTCCCACAGGGCTGTGCCACGTGCCACCTTGGTGTGAGTCGATCCTCGGCGTGAAAGACGAGCCGGTGAAGGGAAAAGAGGTTCCTCTGGAATGGAATGAGACATCTGGGGAACTCTTGGAATGGTGGCACGACCCTGGAGTTCCTCTCGCCGTTCCTGTTGAGAGGGCCTCCTCTTGAGATGCGCCGGGAACGCCGGGAACTCTTTCCCGACGAAGCAGGGAAAGGATCCCTCATCTCGAGCTACGAGGCGGAAACGGGGCTCCTCTGGATGTGGGCGGGACCCTCGTGTTTCCTCTCGAGTGGAGACGGGTATGTCGGGGAACTTCTTGATTTGCACCAAGGTTGTGAGGGCCCCTTTCGAAGTTCCAGAGGTGAGGTGTGATCAGCCTCGAGACGCCTCAGCAGAAATGGGCCTCATCTCGCCTGGAGGGCAGAACCTCCTGGATTTTCTCGAGTTGAGGCAGGTCTTCTCGAGTTACGACGGGGACCTCAGGGACCCGCTCTGGTGGACTCAGGAAAGGCCAGTCCCCATGCGAGTTGCGAGGGGACCTCTCAGGATTCCTATCCCGTCCATGCCGGGGCCTCAGTCCTTGTGTGGAGTCGGGGCCGGAACCTGAGGATTCCTCTTCAGTGTTGCCATGGATCTTGGGGTGCTTCTGAGTCTCCCAAGGGGAGTCAGGCCTCGTCTCGAGTGGGGGCATGCACTTGGCCTTTCCTCCCGAGCTGCAGCAGTAGTGTGTCACGCTTCCTGTCACGTGGATCAAGGGATCTGTGGCTTTCCATCCAGGCTGTCCCTTGAGGCTTTCCCATGAGGCTTTCGCACAGGGCTGTGCCACGTGCCACCTTGGTGTGAGTCGATCCTCGGCGTGAAAGCCGAGCCGGTGAAAGGAAAAGAGGTTCCTCTGGAATGGACTGAGACATCTGGGGGACTCTTGGAATGGTGGCTCGACCCTGGAGTTCCTGTCGCCTTTCCGCTTGAGAGGGCCTCCTCTTGAGATGCGACGGGAACGCCGGGAACTCTTTCCCGACGAGGCAGGGAAAGGATCCCTCATCTCGAGCTACGAGGGGGAAACGGGGCGCCTCTGGATGTGGGCGGGACCCTCGTGTTTCCACTCGAGTGCAGACGGGTATGTCGGGGAACTTCTTGATTTGCACCAAGGGTGTGAGGGCCCCTTTCGAAGTTCCAGAGGTGAGGTGTGATCAGCCTCGAGACGCCTCAGCGGAAATGGGCGTCATCTCGCCTGGAGGGGAGAACCTCCTGGATTTTCTCGAGTTGCGGCAGGTCTTCTCGAGTTACGACGGGGACCTCAGGGACCCGGTCTGGTGGCCTCAGGAAAGGCCAGCCCCAATGCGAGTTGCTAGGGGCCCTCAGGGATTCCTCTCCCGTCCATGCCGGGGCCTAAGACCTTGTGTGGAGTCAGGGCCGGAACCTGAGGATTCCTCTCCAGTGTTGCCATGGATCATGGGGTGCTTCTGAGTCTCCCCAGGGGAGTCAGGCCTCGTCTCGAGTGGGGGCATGCACGTGCGCTTTCCTCCCGAGCTGTAGCAGTAGTGTCACGCATCCTGTCACGTGGATCAAGGGATCTGTGGTTTCCCTCGAGGCTTTCACTCGAGGCTTTCCCACGAGGCTATCCCACAGGGCTGTGCCACGTGCCACCTTGGTGTGAGTCGATCCTCGGCGTGAAAGACGAGCCGGTGAAGGGAAAAGAGGTTCCTCTGGAATGGACTGAGACATCTGGGGGACTCTTGGAATGGTGACACGACCCTAGAGTTCCTCTCGCGGTTCCTGTTGAGAGGGCCTCCTCTGGAGATGCGATGGGAACGCCTGGAACTCTTGCTGGACGAAGCAGGGAAAGGATCCCTCATCTCGAGCTATGAGGCGGAAACGGAACTCCTCTTGATGTGGGCGGGACCCTCCTGTTTCCTCTCGAGTGGAGACGGGTATGTCCGGGAACTTCTTGATTTGCACCAAGGGTGTGAAGGACCCTTTCGAAGTTCCAGAGGTGAGGTGTGATCAGCCTCGAGACGCCTCAGCGGAAATGGGCCTCATCTCGCCTGGAGGGCAAAACCTCCTGGATTTTCTCGAGTTGCGGCAGGTCTTCTCGAGTTATGATAGGGAGTTCAGGGACCCGCTCTGGTGGCCTCAGGAAAGGCCAGTCCCTATGCGAGTTTTAGGGGACCTCTCGGGATTCCTCTCCCTTCCATGCCGGAGCCTCAGTCCTTGTGTGGAGTCGGGGCCTGAACCTGAGGATTCCTCTCCACTGTTGCCATGGATCTTGGGGTGCTTCTGAGTCTCCCCAGGGGAGTCAGGCCTCGTCTCGAGTGGGGGCTTGCACGTGCGCTTTCCTCCCGAGCTGCAGCAGTAGTGTCACGCTTCCAGTCACTTGGATCAAGGGATCTGTGGCTTTCCCTCGAGGCTGTCCCTCGAGGCTTTCCCACGAGGCTTTCCCACAGGGCTGTGCCACGTGCCACCTTGGTGTGAGTCGATCCTCGGCGTGAAAGACGAGCCGGTGAAGGGAAAAGAGGTTCCTCTGGAATGGAATGAGACATCTGGGGCACTCTTGGAATCGTGGCACGACCCTGGAGTTCCTCTCGCCATTCCTGTTGAGAGGGCCTCCTATTGAGATGCGCCGGGAACGCCGGGAACTCTTTCCCGACGAAGCAGGGAAAGGATCCCTCATCTCGAGCTACGAGGCGGGAACGGGGCTCCTCTGGATGTGGGCGGGACCCTCGTGTTTCCTCTCGAGTGGAAACGGGTATGTCGGGGAACTTCTTGATTTGCACCAAGGGTGTGAGGGACCCTTTCGAAGTTCCAGAGGTGAGGTGTGATCAGCCTCGAGACGCCTCAGCAGAAATGGGCCTCATCTCGCCTGGAGGGCAGAACCTCCTGGATTTTCTCGAGTTGAGGCAGGTCTTCTCGAGTTACGACGGGGACCTCAGGGACCCGCTCTGGTGGCCCCAGGAAAGGCCAGTCCCCATGCGAGTTGCGAGGGGACCTCTCGGGATTCCTATCCCGTCCAAGCCGGGGCCTCAGTCCTTGTGTGGAGTCGGGGCCGGAACCTGAGGATTCCTCTCCAGTGTTGCCATGGATCTTGGGGAGCTTCTGAGTCTCCCAAGGGGAGTCAGGCCTCGTCTCGAGTGGGGGCATGCACTTGGCCTTTCCTCCCGAGCTGCAGCAATAGTGTCACGCTTCCTGTCACGTGGATCAAGGGATCTGTGGCTTTCCATCCAGGCTGTCCCTTGAGGCTTTACCATGAGGCTTTCGCACAGGGCTGTGCCACGTGCCACCTTGTTGTGAGTCCATCCTCGGCGTGAAAGACGAGCCGGTGAAGGGAAAAGTGGTTCCTCTGGAATGGACTGAGACATCTGGGGGACTCTTGGAATGGTGGCACGACCCTGGAGTTCCTCTCGCCGTTCCTGCTGAGAGGGCCTCCTCTTGAGATGCGACGGGAACGCCGGGAACTCTTTCCCGACGAAGCAGGGAAAGGATCCCTCATCTCGAGCTACGAGGCGGAAACGGGGCTCCTCTGGATGTGGGCGGGACCCTCGTGTTTCCTCTCGAGTGGAGACGGGTATGTCGGGGAAATTCTTGTTTGCACCAAGGGTGTGAAGGACCCTTTCGAAGTTCCAGAGGAGAGGTGTGATCAGCCTCGAGACGCCTCAGCGGAAATGGGCCTCATCTCGCCTGGAGGGGAGAACCTCCTGGATTTTTTCGAGTGGCGGCACGTCTTCTCAAGTTAAGACAAGGACCTCAGAGACACGCACTTCGACTCAGGAAAGGTCTGTCCCCATGCGAGTTGCTTGGGGCCATCTCGGGATTCCTCTCTCGTCCATGCTGGGGACTAAGACCTTGTGTGGAGTCGGGGCCGGAACCTGAAGATTCCTCTCCAGTGTTGCCATGGATCTTGGGGTGCTTCTGAGTCTCCCCAGGGGAGTCAGGCCTCGTCTCGTGTGGGGGCATGCACGTGCGCTTTCCTCCCGAGCAGCAGCAGTAGTGTCACGCTTCCTGTCACGTGGATCAAGGGATCTGTGGCTTCCCTCCAGGCTTTCCCTCGAGGCTTTCCCACGAGGCTTTCCCGCAGGGCTGTACCACGTGCCCCCTTGGTGTGAGTCGATCCTCGGCGTGAAAGACGAGCCGGTGAAGGGAAAAGAGGTTCCTCTGGAATGGACTGAGACATCTGGGGGACTCTTGGAATGGTGGCACGACCCTGGGGTTCCTCTCGCCGTTCCTGTGGAGAGGGCCTCCTCTTGAGATGCGAAGGGAACGCCGGGAACTCTTTCCCGACGAAGCAGGGAACGGATCCCTCATCTCGAGCTACGAGGCGGAAACGGAACTCCTCTTGATGTGGGCGGGACCCTCCTGTTTCCTCTCGAGTGGAGACGGGTATGTCCGGGAACTTCTTGATTTGCACCAAGGGTGTGAAGGACCCTTTCGAAGTTCCAGAGGTGAGGTGTGATCAGCCTCGAGTCTCCTCAGCGGAAATGGGCCTCATCTCGCCTGGAGGGGACAACCTCCTGGATTTTCTCGAGTTGCGGCAGGTCTTCTCGAGTTACGACGGGGACTTCAGGGACCCGCTCTGGTGGACTCAGGAAAGGCCAGCCGCCATGCGAGTTGCCAGGGGCACTCAGGGATTGCTTTCACGTCCATGCCGGGGTCTAAGACCTTGTGTGGAGTCGGGGCCGGAACCTGAGGATTCCTCTCCAGTGTTGCCATGGATCTTGGGGTGCTTCTGAGTCTCCCCAGGGGAGTCAGGCCTCTTCTCGAGTGGGTACATGCACGTGCGCTTTCCTCCCGAGCTGCAGCAGTAGTGTCACGCTTCCTGTCACGTGGATCAAGGGATCTGTGGCTTTCCCTCGAGGGTGTCCCTCGAGGCTTTCCCACGATGCTTTCCCACAGGGCTGCGCCACGTGCCACCTTGGTGTGAGTCGATCCTGGGCGTGAAAGACGAGCCGGTGACGGGAAAAGAGGTTCCTCTGGAATGGACTGAGACATCTGGGGGACTCTTGGAATGGTGGCACGACCCTGGAGTTCCTGTCGCCATTCCTGTTGAGAGGGCCTCCTCTTGAGGTGCGACGGGAACGCTGGGAACTCTTTCCCGACGAAGCAGGGAAAGGATCCCTCATCTCGAGGTACGATGCGGAAACGGGGCTCCTCTGGATGTGGGCGGGACCCTCGTGTTTCCTCTCGAGTGGAGACGGGTATGTCGGGGAACTCCTTGATTTGCACCAAGGGTGTGAAGAACCCTTTCGAAGTTCCAGAGGTGAGGTGTGATCAGCCTCGAGACGCCTCAGCGGAAATGGGCCTCATTTCGCCTGGAGGGGAGAACCTCCTGGATTTTCTCGAGTTGCGGCAAGTCTTCTCGAGTTACGACGGGGACCAGAGGGACCCGCTCTGGTGGCCTCAGGAAAGGCCAGTCCTCGTGCAAGTTGCTAGGGACCATCTCGGGATTCCTCTCCCGTCCATGCCGGGGCCTAAGACCTTGTGTGGAGTCGGCGCCGGAACCTGAGGATTCCTCTCCAGTGTTGCCATGGATCATGGGGTGCTTCTGAGTCTCCCCAGGGGAGTCAGGCCTCGTCTCGAGTGGGGGCATGCACGTGCGCTTTCCTCCCGAGCTGTAGCAGTAGTGTCACGCATCCTGTCACGTGGATCAAGGGATCTGTGGTTTCCCTCGAGGCTTTCACTCGAGGCTTTCCCACGAGGCTATCCCACAGGGCTGTGCCACGTGCCACCTTGGTGTGAGTCGATCCTCGGCGTGAACGACGAGCCGGTGAAGGGAAAAGAGGTTCCTCTGGAATGGACTGAGACATCGGGGGAACTCTTGGAATGGTGACACGACCCTAGAGTTCCTCTCGCGGTTCCTGTTGAGAGGGCCTCCTCTGGAGATGCGATGGGAACGCCTGGAACTCTTGCTGGACGAAGCAGGGAAAGGATCCCTCATCTCGAGGTACGAGGCGGAAACGGCACTCCTCTGGATGTGGGCGGGACCCTCGTGTTTCCTCTCGAGTGGCGACGGGTATGTCCGGGAACTTCTTGATTTGCACCAAGGGTGTGAAGGACCCTTTCGAAGTTCCAGAGGTGAGGTGTGATCAGCCTCGAGTCTCCTCAGCGGAAATGGGCCTCATCTCGCCTGGAGGGGAGAACCTCCTGGATTTTCTCGAGTTGCGGCATGTCTTCCCGAGTTACGACGGGGACCTCAGGGACCCGCTCTGGTGGACTCAGGAAAGGCCAGCCGCCATGCGAGTTGCTAGGGGCCACCTCGGGATTCCTCTCCCGTGCATGCCGGGGCTTAAGACCTTGTGTGGAGTCGGGGCCGGAACCTGAGGATTCCTCTCCAGTGTTGCCATGGATCTTGGGGTGCTTCTGAGTCTCCCCAGGGGAGTCAGGCCTCGTCTCGAGTGGGGGCATGCACGTGCGCTTTCCTCCCGAGCTGCAGCAGTAGTGTTACGCTTCCTGTCAAGTGGATAAATGGATCTGTGGTTTCCCTCGAGGCTTTCACTCGAGGATTTCCCACGAGTCTATCCCACAGGGCTGTGCCACGTGCCACCTTGATGTGAGTCGATCCTCGGCGTGAAAGACGAGCAGTGAAGGGAAAAGAGGTTCCTCTGGAATGGACTGAGACATCTGGGGGACCCTTGGAATAGTGACACGACCCTGGAGTTCCTCTCGCGGTTCCTGTTGAGAGGGCCTCCTCTGGAGATGCGATGGGAATCCCTGGAACTCTTTGCCGACGAAGCAGGGAAAGGATCCCTCATCTCGAGCTACGAGGCAGAAACGGAACTCCTCTGGATGTGTGTGGGACCCTCGTGTTTCCTCTCGAGTGGAGACGGGTATGTCGGGGAACTTCTTGATTTGCACCAAGGGTGTGAAGGACCCTTTCGAAGTTCCAGAGGTGAGGTGTGATCAGCCTCGAGTCTCCTCAGCGGAAATGGGCCTCTTCTCGCCTGGAGGGGAGAACCTCCTGGATTTTCTCGAGTTGCGGCAGGTCTTCACGAGTTACGACGCGGACCTCAGGGACCCGCTCTGGTGGACTCAGGAAAGGCCAGCCCCATGCGAGTTGCTAGGGGCCCTCAGGTATTCCTCTCCCGTCCATGCCGGGGCTTAAGCCCTTGTGTGCAGTTGGGGCCGGAACCTGAGGATATCTCTCCAGTGTTGCCATGGACCTTGGGGTGCTTCTGAGTCTCCCCAGGGGATTCAGGCCTCGTCTCGAGTGGGGGCATGCACGTGTGCTTTCCTCCCGAGCTGCAGCAGTACTGTCACGCTTCCTGTCACGTGGATCAAGGGATCTGTGGTTTCCCTCAAGGCTTTCACTCGAGGCTTTCCCACGAGGCATTCCCACAGGGCTGTGCCACGTGCCACCTTGGTGTGAGTCGATCCTCGGCGTGAAGACGAGCCGGTGAAGGGAAAAGAGGTTCCTCTGGAATGGACTGAGACATCTGGGGGACTCTTGGAATGGTGACACGACCCTGGAGTTCCTCTCACGGTTCCTGTTGAGAGGGCCCCCTCTGGAGATGCGATGGGAACGCCTGGAACTCTTTCCCGACGAAGCAGGGAACGGATCCCTCATCTCGAGCTACGAGGCGGAAACGGGGCTCCTCTGGATGTGGGCAGGACCCTCCTGTTTCCTCTCGAGTGGAGACGGGTATGTCCAGGAACTTCTTGATTTGCACCAAGGGTGTGAAGGACCCTTTCGAAGTTCCAGAGGTGAGGTGTGATCAGCCTCGAGTCTCCTCAGCGGAAATGGGCCTCATCTCGCCTGGAGGGGACAACCTCCTGGATTTTCTCGAGATGCGGCAGGTCTTCTCGAGTTACGACGGGGACTTCAGGGACCCGCTCTGGTGGACTCAGGAAAGGCCAGCCGCCATGCGAGTTGCCAGGGGCACTCAGGGATTGCTTTCACGTCCATGCCGGGGTCTAAGACCTTGTGTGGAGTCGGGGCCGGAACCTGAGGATTCCTCTCCAGTGTTGCCATGGATCTTGGGGTGCTTCTGAGTCTCCCCAGGGGAGTCAGGCCTCGTCTCGAGTGGGTACATGCACGTGCGCTTTCCTCCCGAGCTGCAGCAGTAGTGTCACGCTTCCTGTCACGTGGATCAAGGGATCTGTGGCTTTCCCTCGAGGCTGTCCCTCGAGGCTTTCCCACGATGCTTTCCCACAGGGCTGCGCCACGTGCCACCTTGGTGTGAGTCGATCCTCGGCGTGAAAGACGAGCCGGTGAAGGGAAAAGAGGTTCCTCTGGAATGGACTGAGACATCTGGGGGACTCTTGGAATGGTGGCACGACCCTGGAGTTCCTGTCGCCATTCCTGTTGAGAGGGCCTCCTCTTGAGGTGCGACGGGAACGCTGGGAACTCTTTCCCGACGAAGCAGGGAAAGGATCCCTCATCTCGAGGTACGATGCGGAAAAGGGGCTCCTCTGGATGTGGGCGGGACCCTCGTGTTTCCTCCATAGTGGAGACGGGTATGTCGGGGAACTCCTTGATTTGCACCAAGGGTGTGAAGGACCCTTTCGAAGTTCCAGAGGTGAGGTGTGATCAGCCTCGAGACGCCTCAGCGGAAATGGGCCTCATTTCGCCTGGAGGGGAGAACCTCCTGGATTTTCTCGAGTTGCGGCAAGTCTTCTCGAGTTACGACGGGGACCACAGGGACCCGCTCTAGTGGCCTCAGGAAAGGCCAGCCCCCATGCGAGTTGCTAGGGGACCTCAGGGATTACTCTCCCTTCCATGCCGGGGCCTGAGACCTTGTGTGGAGTCGGCGCCGGAACCTGAGGATTCCTCTCCAGTGTTGCCATTGATCATGGGGTGCTTCTGAGTCTCCCCAGGGGAGTCAGGCCTCGTCTCGAGTGGGGGCATGCACGTGCGCTTTCCTCCCGAGCTGTAGCAGTAGTGTCACGCATCCTGTCACGTGGATCAAGGGATCTGTGGTTTCCCTCGAGGCTTTCACTCGAGGCTTTCCCACGAGGCTATCCCACAGGGCTGTGCCACGTGCCACCTTGGTGTGAGTCGATCCTCGGCGTGAACGACGAGCCGGTGAAGGGAAAAGAGGTTCCTCTGGAATGGACTGAGACATCGGGGGAACTCTTGGAATGGTGACACGACCCTAGAGTTCCTCTCGCGGTTCCTGTTGAGAGGGCCTCCTCTGGAGATGCGATGGGAACGCCTGGAACTCTTGCTGGACGAAGCAGGGAAAGGATCCCTCATCTCGAGCTATGAGGCGGAAACGGAACTCCTCTTGATGTGGGCGGGACCCTCCTGTTTCCTCTCGAGTGGAGACGGGTATGTCCGGGAACTTCTTGATTTGCACCAAGGGTGTGAAGGACCCTTTCGAAGTTCCAGAGGTGAGGTGTGATCAGCCTCGAGTCTCCTCAGCGGAAATGGGCCTCATCTCGCCTGGAGGGGAGAACCTCCTGGATTTTCTCGAGTTGCGGCATGTCTTCTCGAGTTACGACGGGGACCTCAGGGACCCGCTCTGGTGGACTCAGGAAAGGCCAGCCGCCATGCGAGTTGCCAGGGGCACTCAGGGATTCCTCTCCCGTCCATGCCGGGGTCTAAGACCTTGTGTGGAGTCGGGGCCGGAACCTGAGGATTCCTCTCCAGTGTTGCCATGGATCTTGGGGTGCTTCTGTGTCTCCCCAGGGGAGTCAGGCCTCGTCTCGAGTGGGTACATGCACGTGCGCTTTCCTCACGAGCTGCAGCAGTAATGTCACGCTTCCTGTCACGTGGATCAAGGGATCTGTGGCTTTCCCTCGAGGCTGTCCCTCGAGGATTTCCCACGATTCTTTCCCACAGGGCTGTGCCACGTGCCACCTTGGTGTGAGTCGATCCTCGGCGTGAAAGACGAGCCGGTGAAGGGAAAAAATGTTCCTCTGGAATGGACTGAGACATCTGGGGGACTCTTGGAATGGTGGCACGACCCTGGAGTTCCTCTCGCCGTTCTTGTTGAGAGGGCCTCCTCTTGAAGTGCGACGGGAACGCCGGGAACGCTTTCCGGAAGAAGCAGGGAAAGGATCCCTCATCTCGAGCTACGATGCGGAAACGGGGCTCCTCTGGATGTGGGCGGGACCCTCGTGTTTCCTCTCGAGTGGAGACGAGTATGTCGGGGAACTTCTTGATTTGCACCAAGGGTGTGAAGGACCCTTTCGAAGTTCCAGAGGTGATGTGTGATCAGCCTTGAGACGCCTCAGCGGAAATGGGCCTCATCTTGCCTGGAGGGGAAAACTTCCTGGATTTTCTCGAGTTGCGGCAGGTCTTCTCGAGTTACGACGGCGACCTCAGGGACCCGCTCTGGTGGCCTCAGGAAAGGCCAGTCCCAATGCGAGTTGCTAGGGGCCATCTCGATATTCCTCTCCCGTCCATGCCGTGGCTTAAGTCCTTGTGTGGAGTCGGGGCCGGAACCTGAGGATTCCTCTCCAGTGTTGCCATGGATCTTGGGGTGCTTCTGAGTCTCCCCAGGGGAGTCAGGCCTCGTCTCGAGTGGGGGCATGCACGTGCGCTTTCCTCCAGAGCTGCAGCAGTAGTGTCACGCTTCCTGTCACGTGGATCAAGGGATCTGTGGTTTCCCTCGAGGCTTTCCCTAAAGGCTTTCCCACGAGGCTATCCCACAGGGCTGTGCCACGTGCCACCTTGGTGTGAGTCGATCCTCGGCGTGAACGACGAGCCGGTGAAGGGAAAAGAGGTTCCTCTGGAATGGACTGAGACATCTGGGGGACTCTTGGAATGGTGACACGACCCTAGAGTTCCTCTCGCGGTTCCTGTTGAGAGGGCCTCCTCTGGAGATGCGATGGGAACGCCTGGAACTCTTGCTGGACGAAGCAGGGAAAGGATCCCTCATCTCGAGCTATGAGGATGAAACGGAACTCCTCTTGATGTGGGCGGGACCCTCCTGTTTCCTCTCGAGTGGAGACGGGTATGTCCGGGAACTTCTTGATTTGCACCAAGGGTGTGAAGGACCCTTTCGAAGTTCCAGAGGTGAGGTGTGATCAGCCTCGAGTCTCCTCAGCGGAAATGGGCCTCATCTCGCCTGGAGAGGAGAACCTCCTGGATTTTCTCGAGTTGCGGCAGGTCTTCTCGAGTTACGACGGGGACCTCAGGGACCCGCTCTGGTGGCCTCAGGAAAGGCCAGTCCCTGTGCGAGTTGCTAGGGGCCATCTCGGGATTCCTCTCCCGCCCATGCCGGGGCCTAAGACCTTGTGTGGAGTCGGGGCCGAAACCTGAGGATTCCTCTCCAGTGTTGCCATGGATCTTGGGGTGCTTCTGAGTCTCCCCAGGGGAGTCAGGCCTCGTCTCGAGTGGGGGCATGCACGTGCGCTTTCCTCCCGAGCTGCAGCAGTAGTGTCACGCTTCCTGTCACGTGGATCAAGGGATCTGTGTTTTCCCTCGAGGCTTTCCCTCGAGGCTTTCCCACGAGGCTATCCCACAGGGCTGTGCCACGTGCCACCTTGGTGTGAGTCGATCCTCGGCGTGAAAGACGAGCCGGTGAAGGGAAAAGAGGTTCCTCTGGAATGGACTGAGACATCTGGGGGACTCCTGGAATGGTGGCACGACCCTGGAGTTCCTCTCGCCGTTCCTGCTGAGAGGGCCTCCTCTTGAGATGCGACGGGAATGCCGGGAACTCTTTCCCGACGAAGCAGGGAAAGGATCCCTCATCTCGAGCTACGAGGCGGAAACGGGGCTCCTCTGGATGTGGGCGGGACCCTCGTGTTTCCTCTCGAGTGGCGACGGGTATGTCGGGGAACTTCTTGATTTGCACCAAGGGTGTGAAGGACCCTTTCGAAGTTCCAGAGGTGATGTGTGATCAGCCTTGAGACGCCTCAGCGGAAATGGGCCTCATCTCGCCTGGAGGGGAAAACTTCCTGGATTTTCTCGAGTTGCGGCAGGTCTTCTCGAGTTACGACGGCGACCTCAGGGACCCGCTCTGGTGGCCTCAGGAAAGGCCAGTCCTCGTGCAAGTTGCTAGGGGCCATCTTGGGATTCCTCTCCCGTCCATGCCGGGGCCTAAGACCTTGTGTGGAGACGGGGCCGGTACCTGAGGATTCCTCTCCAGTGTTACCATGGATCTTGGGGTGCTTCTGAGTCTCCCCAGGGGAGTCAGGCCTCGTCTCGAGTAGGGGCATGCACGTGCGCTTTCCTCCCGAGCTGCAGCAGTAGTGTCATGCTTTCTGTCACGTGGATCCAGGGATCTGTGGTTTCCCTCGAGGCTTTTGCTCGAGGCTTTCCCACGAGGCTTTCCCACAGGGCTGTGCCACGTGCCACCTTGGTGTGAGTCGATCCTCGGCGTGAAAGACGAGCCGGTGAAGGGAAAAGAGGTTCCTCTGGAATGGACTGAGACATCTGGGGGACTCTTGGAATGGTGGCACGACCCTGGAGTTCCTCTCGCCGTTCCTGTTGAGAGGGCCTCCTCTTGAGATGAGACGGGAACGCAGGGAACTCTTTCCCGACGAAGCAGGGAAAGGATCCCTCATCTCGAGCTACGAGGCGGAAACGGGGCTCCTCTGGATGTGGGCGGGACCCTCGTGTTTCCTCTCGAGTGGAGACGGGTATGTCGGGGAACTTCTTGATTTGCACCAAGGGTGTGAAGGACCCTTTTGAAGTTCCAGAGGTGAGGTGTGATCAGCCTCGAGACGCCACAGCGGAAATGGGCCTCATCTCGCCTGGATGGGAGAACCTCCTGGATTTTCTCGAGTTGCCGCAGGTCTTCACGAGTTACGACCGGGACCTCAGGGACCCGCACTGGTGGCCTCCGGAAAGGCCAGTCCCCGTGCGAGTTGCTAGGGGCCATCTCGGGATTCCTCTCCCGTCCATCCCGGGGCCGAAGACCTTGTGTGGAGTCGGGGCCGGAACCTGAGGATTCCTCTCCAGTGTTGCCATGGATCTTGGGTTGCTTCTGAGTCTCCCCACGGGAGTCAGGCCTCGTCTCGAGTGGGGGCATGCACGTGCGCTTTCCTCCCGAGCAGCAGCAGTAGTGTCACGCTTCCTGTCACGTGGATCAAGGGATCTGTTGTTTCCCTTCAGACTTTCCCACAGGGCTGTGCCACGTGCCACCTTGGTGTGAGTCGATCCTCGGCGTGAACGACGAGCCGGTGAAGGGAAAAGAGGTTCCTCTGGAATGGACTGAGACATCTGGGGGACTCTTGGAATGGTGACACGACCCTAGAGTTCCTCTCGCGGTTCCTGTTGAGAGGGCCTCCTCTGGAGATGCGATGGGAACGCCTGGAACTCTTGCTGGACGAAGCAGGGAAAGGATCCCTCATCTCGAGCTATGAGGATGAAACGGAACTCCTCTTGATGTGGGCGGGACCCTCCTGTTTCCTCTCGAGTGGAGACGGGTATGTCCGGGAACTTCTTGATTTGCACCAAGGGTGTGAAGGACCCTTTCGAAGTTCCAGAGGTGAGGTGTGATCAGCCTCGAGTCTCCTCAGCGGAAATGGGCCTCATCTCGCCTGGAGAGGAGAACCTCCTGGATTTTCTCGAGTTGCGGCAGGTCTTCTCGAGTTACGACGGGGACCTCAGGGACCCGCTCTGGTGGCCTCAGGAAAGGCCAGTCCCTGTGCGAGTTGCTAGGGGCCATCTCGGGATTCCTCTCCCGCCCATGCCGGGGCCTAAGACCTTGTGTGGAGTCGGGGCCGAAACCTGAGGATTCCTCTCCAGTGTTGCCATGGATCTTGGGGTGCTTCTGAGTCTCCCCAGGGGAGTCAGGCCTCGTCTCGAGTGGGGGCATGCACGTGCGCTTTCCTCCCGACCTGCAGCAGTAGTGTCCCGCTTCCTGTCACGTGGATCAAGGGATCTGTGGTTTCCCTCGAGGCTTTCCCACAGGGCTGTGCCACGTGCCACCTTGGTGTGAGTCGATCCTCGGCGTGAAAGACGAGCCGGTGAAGGGAAAAGAGGTACCTCTGGAATGGACTGAGACATCTGGTGGACTCCTGGAATGGTGGCACGACCCTGGAGTTCCTCTCGCCGTTCCTGCTGAGAGGGCCTCCTCTTGAGATGCGACGGGAATGCCGGGAACTCTTTCCCGACGAAGCAGGGAAAGGATCCCTCATCTCGAGCTACGAGGCGGAAACGGGGCTCCTCTGGATGTGGGCGGGACCCTCGTGTTTCCTCTCGAGTGGCGACGGGTATGTCGGGGAACTTCTTGATTTGCACCAAGGGTGTGAAGGACCCTTTCGAAGTTCCAGAGGTGATGTGTGATCAGCCTTGAGACGCCTCAGCGGAAATGGGCCTCATCTCGCCTGGAGGGGAAAACTTCCTGGATTTTCTCGAGTTGCGGCAGGTCTTCTCGAGTTACGACGGCGACCTCAGGGACCCGCTCTGGTGGCCTCAGGAAAGGCCAGTCCCCGTGCAAGTTGCTAGGGGCCATCTTGGGATTCCTCTCCCGTCCATGCCGGGGCCTAAGACCTTGTGTGGAGACGGGGCCGGTACCTGAGGATTCCTCTCCAGTGTTACCATGGATCTTGGGGTGCTTCTGAGTCTCCCCAGGGGAGTCAGGCCTCGTCTCGAGTAGGGGCATGCACGTGCGCTTTCCTCCCGAGCTGCAGCAGTAGTGTCATGCTTCCTGTCACGTGGATCCAGGGATCTGTGGTTTCCCTCGAGGCTTTTGCTCGAGGCTTTCCCACGAGGCTTTCCCACAGGGCTGTGCCACGTGCCACCTTGGTGTGAGTCGATCCTCGGCGTGAAAGACGAGCCGGTGAAGGGAAAAGAGGTTCCTCTGGAATGGACTGAGACATCTGGGGGACTCTTGGAATGGTGGCACGACCCTGGAGTTCCTCTCGCCGTTCCTGTTGAGAGGGCCTCCTCTTGAGATGAGACGGGAACGCAGGGAACTCTTTCCCGACGAAGCAGGGAAAGGATCCCTCATCTCGAGCTACGAGGCGGAAACGGGGCTCCTCTGGATGTGGGCGGGACCCTCGTGTTTCCTCTCGAGTGGAGACGGGTATGTCGGGGAACTTCTTGATTTGCACCAAGGGTGTGAAGGACCCTTTTGAAGTTCCAGAGGTGAGGTGTGATCAGCCTCGAGACGCCTCAGCGGAAATGGGCCTCATCTCGCCTGGATGGGAGAACCTCCTGGATTTTCTCGAGTTGCCGCAGGTCTTCACGAGTTACGACCGGGACCTCAGGGACCCGCACTGGTGGCCTCCGGAAAGGCCAGTCCCCGTGCGAGTTGCTAGGGGCCATCTCGGGATTCCTCTCCCGTCCATCCCGGGGCCGAAGACCTTGGTGGAGTCGGGGCCGGAACCTGAGGATTCCTCTCCAGTGTTGCCATGGATCTTGGGTTGCTTCTGAGTCTCCCCACGGGAGTCAGGCCTCGTCTCGAGTGGGGGCATGCACGTGCGCTTTCCTCCCGAGCAGCAGCAGTAGTGTCACGCTTCCTGTCACGTGGATCAAGGGATCTGTTGTTTCCCTTCAGACTTTCCCACAGGGCTGTGCCACGTGCCACCTTGGTGTGAGTCGATCCTCGGCGTGAACGACGAGCCGGTGAAGGGAAAAGAGGTTCCTCTGGAATGGACTGAGACATCTGGGGGACTCTTGGAATGGTGACACGACCCTAGAGTTCCTCCCGCGGTTCCTGTTGAGAGGGCCTCCTCTGGAGATGCGATGGGAACGCCTGGAACTCTTGCTGGACGAAGCAGGGAAAGGATCCCTCATCTCGAGCTATGAGGATGAAACGGAACTCCTCTTGATGTGGGCGGGACCCTCCTGTTTCCTCTCGAGTAGAGACGGGTATGTCCGGGAACTTCTTGATTTGCACCAAGGGTGTGAAGGACCCTTTCGAAGTTCCAGAGGTGAGGTGTGATCAGCCTCGAGTCTCCTCAGCGGAAATGGGCCTCATCTCGCCTGGAGAGGAGAACCTCCTGGATTTTCTCGAGTTGCGGCAGGTCTTCTCGAGTTACGACGGGGACCTCAGGGACCCGCTCTGGTGGCCTCAGGAAAGGCCAGTCCCTGTGCGAGTTGCTAGGGGCCATCTCGGGATTCCTCTCCCGCCCATGCCGGGGCCTAAGACCTTGTGTGGAGTCGGGGCCGAAACCTGAGGATTCCTCTCCAGTGTTGCCATGGATCTTGGGGTGCTTCTGAGTCTCCCCAGGGGAGTCAGGCCTCGTCTCGAGTGGGGGCATGCACGTGCGCTTTCCTCCCGACCTGCAGCAGTAGTGTCACGCTTCCTGTCACGTGGATCAAGGGATCTGTGGTTTCCCTCGAGGCTTTCCCTCGTGGCTTTCCCACGAGGCTATCCCACAGGGCTGTGCCACGTGCCACCTTGGTGTGAGTCGATCCTCGGCGTGAAAGACGAGCCGGTGAAGGGAAAAGAGGTTCCTCTGGAATGGACTGAGACATCTGGGGGACTCCTGGAATGGTGGCACGACCCTGGAGTTCCTCTCGCCGTTCCTGCTGAGAGGGCCTCCTCTTGAGACGCGACGGGAATGCCGGGAAGTCTTTCCCGACGAAGCAGGGAAAGGATCCCTCATCTCGAGCTACGAGGCGGAAACGGGGCTCCTCTGGATGTGGGCGGGACCCTCGTGTTTCCACTCGAGTGGCGACGGGTATGTCGGGGAACTTCTTGATTTGCACCAAGGGTGTGAAGGACCCTTTCGAAGTTCCAGAGGTGAGGTGTGATCAGCTTCGAGACGCCTCAGCGGAAATGGGCCTCATCTCGCCTGGAGGGGAGAACCTCCTGGATTTTCTCGAGTTGCTGTAGGTCTTCTCGAGTTACGACGGGGACCTCAGGGACCCGCTCTGGTGGCCTCAGGAAAGGCCAGTCCCCGTGCGAGTTGCTAGGGGCCATCTCGGGATTCCTCTCCCGTCCATGCCGGGGCCTAAGACCTTGTGTAGAGTCGGGGCCGGAACCTGAGGATTCCTCTCCAGTGTTGCCATGGATCTTGGGGTGCTTCTGAGTCTCCCCAGGGGAGTCAGGCCTCGTCTCGAGTGGGGGCATGCACGTGCGCTTTCCTCCCGAGCTGCAGCAGTAGTGTCCCGCTTCCTGTCACGTGGATCAAGGGATCTGTGGTTTCCCTCGAGGCTTTCCCACAGGGCTGTGCCACGTGCCACCTTGGTGTGAGTCGATCCTATGACTGAAAGACGAGCCGGTGAAGGGATAAGAGGTTCCTCTGGAATGGACTGAGACATCTGGGGGACTCTTGGAATGGTGGCACTACCCTGGAGTTCCTCTCTCCGTTCCTGTTGAGAGGGCCTCCTCTTGAGATGCGACAGGAACGCCGGGAACTCTTTCCCGACGAAGCAGGGAAAGATTCCCTCATCTCGAGCTACGAGGTGGAAACGGGGCTCTTCTGGATGTGGGCGGGACCCTCGTGTTTCCTCTCGAGTGGAGACGGGTATGTCGGGGAACTTCTTGATTTGCACCAAGGGTGTGAAGGACCCTTTCGAAGTTCCAGAGGTGAGGTGTGATCAGCCTCGAGCCGCCTCAGTGGAAATGGGCCTCATCTCGCCTGGAGCGGAGAACCTGCTGGATTTTCTCGAGTTGCGGCAGGTCTTCTCGAGTTACGACGGGGACCTCAGGGACCCGCTCTGGTGGCCTTAGGAAAGGCCAGTCTCCGTGCGAGTTGTTTGGGGCCATCTCGGGATTACTCTCCCGTCCATTCCGGGGGCTAAGACCTTGTGTGGAGTCGGGGCCGGAACCTGAGGATTCCTCTTCAGTATTGCCATGGATCTTGGGGTGCTTCTGAGTCTCCCCAGGGGAGTCAGGCCTCGTCTCGAGTGGGGGCATGCACGTGAGTTTTCCTCCCGAGCTGCAGCAGTAGTGTCACGCTTCCTGTCACGTGGATCAAGGGATCTGTATTTTCCCTCAAGGCTTTCACTCGAGGCTTTCCCACGAGGCATTCCCACAGGGCTGTGCCACGCGCCACCTTGGTGTGAGTCGATCCTCGGCGTGAAGACGAGCCGGTGAAGGGAAAAGAGGTTCCTCTGGAAAGGACTGAGACATCTGGGGGACTCTTGGAATGGTGACACGACCCTGGAGTTCCTCTCGCGGTTCCTGTTGAGAGGGCCTCCTCTGGAGATGCGATGGGAACGCCTGGAACTCTTTCCCGACGAAGCAGGGAAAGGATCCCTAATCTCGAGCTACGAGGCGGAAACGGCACTCCTCTGGATGTGGGCGGGACCTTCGTGTTTCCTCTCGAGTGGAGACGGGTATGTCGGGGAACTTCTTGATTTGCACCAAGGGTGTGAAGGACCCTTCGACGTTCCAGAGGTGAAGTTTGATCAGCCTCAAGATGCCTCAGCGGAAATGGGCCTCATATCGCCTGGAGGGGAGAACCTCCTGGATTCTCTCGAGTTGCGGCAGGTCTTCTCGAGTTACGACGGCGACCTCAGGGACCCGCTCTGGTGGCCTCAGGAAAGGCCAGTCCCCATGCGAGTTGCTTGGGGCCATCTCGGGATTCCTCTCCCGTCCATGCCGGGGCCTAAGACCTTGTGTGGAGTCGGGGCCGGAACCTGAGGATTCCTCTCCAGTGTTGCCATGGATCTTGGGGTGATTCTGAGTCTCCCCTGGGGAGTCAGGCCTCGTCTCGAGTGGGGGCATGCACGTGTGCTTTCCTCCCGAACTGCAGCAGTAGTGTCACGCTTCCTGTCACGTGGATCAAAGGATCTGTGGTTTCCCTCGGGGCTTTCGCTCGAGGCTTTCCCACGAGGCTTTCCCACAGGGCTATGCCACCTGCCACCTTGGTGTGAGTCGATCCTCGGCGTGAATGACGAGCCGGTGAAGGGAAAAGAGGTTCCTCTGGAATGGACTGAGACATCTGGGGGACTCTTGGAATGGTGGCAGGACCCTGGAGTTCCTCTCGCCGTTCCTGTTGAGAGGGCCTCCTCTTGAGATGAGACGGGAACGCCGGGAACTCTTTCCCGACGAAGCAGGGAACGGATCCCTCATCTCGAGCTACGAGGCGGAAACGGGGCTCCTCTGGATGTGGGCGGGACCCTCGTGATTCCTCTCGAGTGGAGACGGGTATGTCGGGGAACTTCTTGATTTGCACCAAGGGTGTGAAGGACCCTTTCGAATTTCCAGAGGTGAGGTGTGATCAGCCTCGAGACGCCTCAGCGGTAATGGGCCTCATCTCGCATGGAGGGGAGAACCTCCTGGATTTTCTCGAGTTGCGACAGGTCTTCTCGAGTTACGACGGGGACCTCAAGGACCCGCTCTGGTGGCCTCAGGAAACGCCAGTCCCCATGCGAGTTGCTAGGGGCCATCTCGGGATTCCTCTCCCGTCCATGCCGGGGCCTAAGACCTTGTGTGGAGTCGGGGCCGGAACCTGAGGATTCCTCTCCAGTGTTGCCATGGATCTTGGGGTGCTTCTGAGTCTCCCCAGGGGAGTCAGGCCTCGTCTCGAGTGGGGGCATGCACGTGCGCTTTCCTCCCGAGCTGCAGCAGTAGTGTCACGCTTCCTGTCACGTGGATCAAGGGATCTGTGGTTTCCCTGAAGCTTTCACTCGAGGCTTTCCCACGAGGTATTCCCACAGGGCTGTGCCACGTGCCACCTTGGTGTGAGTCGATCCTCGGCGTGAAGATGAGCCGGTGAAGGGAAAAGAGGTTCCTCTGGAATGGACTGAGACATCTGGGGGACTCTTGGAATGGTGGCACGACCCTGGAGTTCCTCTAGCCGTTCCTGTTGAGAGGGCCTCCTCTTGACCTGCGACGGGAAGGCCGGGAACTCTTTCCCGACGAAGCAGGGAAAGGATCCCTCATCTCGAGCTACGAGGCGGAAACGGGGCTCCTCTGGATGTGGGCGGGACCCTCGTGTTTCCTCTCGAGTGGAGACGGGTATGTCGGGGAACTTCTTGATTTGCAACAAGGGTGTGAAGGACCCTTTCGAAGTTCCAGAGGTGAGGTGTGATCAGCCTCGAGACGCCTCAGCGGAAATGGGCCTCATCTCGCCTGGAGGGGAGAACCTCCTGGATTTTCTCGAGTTGCGGCAGGTCTTCTCGAGTTACGACGGGGACCTCAGGGACCCGCTCTGGTGGACTCAGGAAAGGCCAGTCCCCATGCGAGTTGCTAGGGGACCTCAGGGATTACTCTCCCGTCCATGCCGGGGCCTAAGACCTTGTGTGGAGTTGGGGCCGGAACCTGAGGATTCCTCTCCAGTGTTGCCATGGATCATGGGGTGCTTCTGAGTCTCCCCAGGGGAGTCAGGCCTCGTCTCGAGTGGGGGCATGCACGTGCGCTTTCCTCCCGAGCTGTAGCAGTAGTGTCACGCATCCTGTCACGTGGATCAAGGGATCTGTGGTTTCCCTCGAGGCTTTCACTCGAGGCTTTCCCACGAGGCTATCCAACAGGGCTGTGCCACGTGCCACCTTGGTGTGAGTCGATCCTCGGCGTGAACGACGAGCCGGTGAAGGGAAAAGAGGTTCCTCTGGAATGGACTGAGACATCTGGGGGACTCTTGGAATGGTGACACGACCCTAGAGTTCCTCTCGCGGTTCCTGTTGAGAGGGCCTCCTCTGGAGATGCGATGGGAACGCCTGGAACTCTTGCTGGACGAAGCAGGGAAAGGATCCCTCATCTCGAGCTATGAGGAGGAAACGGAACTCCTCTTGATGTGGGCGGGACCCTCCTGTTTCCTCTCGAGTGGAGACGGGTATGTCCGGGAACTTCTTGATTTGCACCAAGGGTGTGAAGGACCCTTTCGAAGTTCCAGAGGTGAGGTGTGATCAGCCTCGACTCTCCTCAGCGGAAATGGGCCTCATCTCGCCTGGAGGGGAGAACCTCCTGGATTTTCTCGAGTTGCGGCAAGTCTTCTCGAGTTACGACGGGGACCTCAGGGATCCGCTCTGGTGGACTCAGGAAAGGCCAGCCGCCATGCGAGTTGCCAGGGGCACTCAGGGATTCCTCTCCCGTCCATGCCGGGGTCTAAGACCTTGTGTGGAGTCGGGGCCAGAACCTGAGGATTCCTCTCCAGTGTTGCCATGGATCTTGGGGTGCTTCTGAGTCTCCCCAGGGGAGTCAGGCCTCGTCTCGAGTGGGTACATGCACGTGCGCTTTCCTCCCGAGCTGCAGCAGTAGTGTCACGCTTCCTGTCACGTGGATCAAGGGATCTGTGGCTTTCCCTCGAGGCTGTCCCTCGAGGCTTTCCCACGATTCTTTCCCACAGGGCTGTGCCACGTGCCACCTTGGTGTGAGTCGATCCTCGGCGTGAAAGACGAGCCGGTGAAGGGAAAAAAGGTTCCTCTGGAATGGACTGAGACATCTGGGGGACTCTTGGAATGGTGGCACGACCCTGGAGTTCCTCTCGCCGTTCCTGTTGAGAGGGCCTCCTCTTGAGGTGCGACGGGAACGCCGGGAACGCTTTCCGGACGAAGCAGGGAAAGGATCCCTCATCTCGAGCTACGATGCGGAAACGGGGCTCCTCTGGATGTGGGCGGGACCCTCGTGTTTCCTCTCGAGTGGAGACGAGTATGTCGGGGAACTTCTTGATTTGCACCAAGGGTGTGAAGGACCCTTTCGAAGTTCCAGAGGTGATGTGTGATCAGCCTCGAGACGCCTCAGCGGAAATGGGCCTCATCTCGCCTGGAGGGGAGAACCTCCTGGATTTTCTCGAGTTGCGGCAGGTCTTCTCGAGTTACGACGGGGACCTCAGGGACCCGCTCTGGTGGACTCAGGAAAGGCCAGTCCCCATGCGAGTTGCTAGGGGACCTCAGGGATTACTCTCCCGTCCATGCCGGGGCCTAAGACCTTGTGTGGAGTCGGGGCCGGAACCTGAGGATTCCTCTCCAGTGTTGCCATGGATCATGGGGTGCTTCTGAGTCTCCCCAGGGGAGTCAGGCCTCGTCTCGAGTGGGGGCATGCACGTGCGCTTTCCTCCCGAGCTGTAGCAGTAGTGTCACGCATCCTGTCACGTGGATCAAGGGATCTGTGGTTTCCCTCGAGGCTTTCCCTCAAGGCTTTCCCACGAGGCTATCCCACAGGGCTGTGCCACGTGCCACCTATGTGTGAGTCGATCCTCGGCGTGAAAGACGAGCCGGTGAAGGGAAAAGAGGTTCCTCTGGAATGGACTGAGACATCTGGGGGACTCCTGGAATGGTGGCACGACCCTGGAGTTCCTCTCGCCGTTCCTGTTGAGAGGGCCTCCTCTTGAGATGAGACGGGAACGCCGGGAACTCTTTCCCGACGAAGCAGGGAACGGATCCCTCATCTCGAGCTACGAGGCGGAAACGGGGCTCCTCTGGATGTGGGCGGGACCCTCGTGATTACTCTCGAGTGGAGACGGGTATGTCGGGGAACTTCGTGATTTGCACCAAGGGTGTGAAGGACCCTTTCGAAGTTCCAGAGATGAGGTGTGATCAGCCTCGTGACGCCTCAGCGGAAATGGGCCTCATCTCGCCTGGAGGGGAGAACCTCCTGGATTTTCTCGAGTTGCGGCAGGTCTTCTCGAGTTACGACGGGGACCTCAGGGACCCGCTCTGGTGGCCTCAGGAAAGGCCAGTCCCCGTGCGAGTTGCTAGGGCCATCTCGTGATTCCTCTCCCGTCCATGCCGCGGCCTCAGTCCTTGCGTGGAGTCGGGGCTGGAACCTGAGGATACCTCTCCAGTGTTGCCATGGATCTTGGGGTGCTTCTGAGTCTCCCCAGGGGAGTCAGGCCTCGTCTCGAGTGGGGCTATGCACGTGCGCTTTCCTCCCGAGCTGCAGCAGTAGTGTCACGCTTCCTGTCACGTGGATCAAGGGGTCTGTTGTTTCCCTCGAGGCTTTCGCTCGAGGCTTTCCCACGAGGCTTTCCCACAGGGCTGTGCCACATGCCACCTTGGTGTGAGTCGATCCTCGGCGTGAAAGACGAGCCGGTGAAGGGAAAAGAGGTTCCTCTGGAATGGACTGAGACATCTGCGGGACTCTTGGAATGGTGGCACGACTCTGGAGTTCCTCTCGCCATTCCTGTTGAGAGGGCCTCCTCTTGAGATGCGACGGGAAAGCCGGGAACTCTTTCCCGACGAAGCAGGCAACGGATCCCTCATCTCGAGCTACGAGGCGGAAACGGGGCTCCTCTGGATGTGGGCAGGACCCTCGTGTTTCCTCTCGAGTGGAGACGGGTATGTCGGGGAACTTCTTGATTTGCACCAAGGGTGTGAAGGACCCTTTGGAATTTCCAGAGGTGAGGTGTGATCAGCCTCGAGACGCCTCAGCGGTAATGGGCCTCATCTCGCATGGAGGGGAGAACCTCCTGGATTTTCTCGAGTTGCGACAGGTCTTCTCGAGTTACGACGGGAACCTCAAGGACCCGCTCTGGTGGACTCAGGAAACGCCAGTCCCCATGCGAGTTGCTAGGGGCCATCTCGGGATTCCTCTCCCGTCCATGCCGGGGCCTAAGACCTTGTGTGGAGTCGGGGCTGGAACCTGAGGATTCCTCTCCAGTGTTGCCATGGATCTTGGGGTGCTTCTGAGTCTCCCCAGGGGAGTCAGGCCTCGTCTCGAGTGGGGGCATGCACGTGCGCTTTCCTCCCGAGCTGCAGTAGCAGTGTCACGCTTCCTGTCACGTGGATCAAGGGATCTGTGGTTTCCCTGAAGCTTTCACTCGAGACTTTCCCACGAGGTATTCCCACAGGGCTGTGCCACGTGCCACCTTGGTGTGAGTCGATCCTCGGCGTGAAGACGAGCCGGTGAAGGGAAAAGAGGTTCCTCTGGAATGGACTGAGACATCTGGGGGACTCTTGGAATGGTGGCACGACCCTGGAGTTCCTCTAGCCGTTCCTGTTGAGAGGGCCTCCTCTTGACCTGCGACGGGAAGGCCGGGAACTCTTTCCCGACGAAGCAGGGAAAGGATCCCTCATCTCGAGCTACGAGGCGGAAACGGGGCTCCTCTGGATGTGTGCGGGACCCTCGTGTTTCCTCTCGAGTGGAGACGGGTATGTCGGGGAACTTCTTGATTTGCAACAAGGGTGTGAAGGACCCTTTCGAAGTTCCAGAGGTGAGGTGTGATCAGCCTCGAGACGCCTCAGCGGAAATGGGCCTCATCTCGCCTGGAGGGGAGAACCTCCTGGATTTTCTCGAGTTGCGGCAGGTCTTCTCGAGTTACGACGGGGACCTCAGGGACCCGCTCTGGTGGACTCAGGAAAGGCCAGTCCCCATGCGAGTTGCTAGGGGACCTCAGGGATTACTCTCCCGTCCATGCCGGGGCCTAAGACCTTGTGTGGAGTCGGGGCCGGAAACTGAGGATTCCTCTCCAGTGTTGCCATGGATCTTGGGGTGCTTCTGAGTCTCCCCAGGGGAGTCAGGCCTCGTCTCGAGTGGGGGCATGCACGTGCGCTTTCCTCCCGAGCTGTAGCAGTAGTGTCACGCATCCTGTCACGTGGATCAAGGGATCTGTGGTTTCCCTCGAGGCTTTCACTCGAGGCTTTCCCACGAGGCTATCCCACAGGGCTGTGTCACGTGCCACCTTGGTGTGAGTCGATCCTCGGCGTGAACGACGAGCCGGTGAAGGGAAAAGAGGTTCCTCTGGAATGGACTGAGACATCGGGGGGACTCTTGGAATGGTGACACGACCCTAGAGTTCCTCTCGCGGTTCCTGTTGAGAGGGCCTCCTCTGGAGATGCGATGGGAACGCCTGGAACTCTTGCTGGAGGAATCAGGGAAAGGATCCCTCATCTCGAGCTATGAGGAGGAAACGGAACTCCTCTTGATGTGGGCGGGACCCTCCTCTTTCCTCTCGAGTGGAGACGGGTATGTCCGGGAACTTCTTGATTTGCACCAAGGGTGTGAAGGACCCTTTCGAAGTTCCAGAGGTGAGGTGTGATCAGCCTCGAGTCTCCTCAGCGGAAATGGGCCTCATCTCGCCTGGAGGGGAGAACCTCCTGGATTTTCTCGAGTTGCGGCAAGTCTTCTCGAGTTACGACGGGGACCTCAGGGACCCGCTCTGGTGGCCTCAGGAAAGGCCAGTCCCCGTGCGAGTTGCTAGGGGCCATCTCGTGATTCCTCTCCCGTCCATGCCGCGGCCTCAGTCCTTGCGTGGAGTCGGGGCTGGAACCTGAGGATACCTCTCCAGTGTTGCCATGGATCTTGGGGTGCTTCTGAGTCTCCCCAGGGGAGTCAGGCCTCGTCTCGAGTGGGGCCATGCACGTGCGCTTTCCTCCCGAGCTGCAGCAGTAGTGTCACGCTTCCTGTCACGTGGATCAAGGGGTCTGTTGTTTCCCTCGAGGCTTTCGCTCGAGGCTTTCCCACGAGGCTTTCCCACAGGGCTGTGCCACATGCCACCTTGGTGTGAGTCGATCCTCGGCGTGAAAGACGAGCCGGTGAAGGGAAAAGAGGTTCCTCTGGAATGGACTCAGACATCTGCGGGACTCTTGGAATGGTGGCACGACTCTGGAGTTCCTCTCGCCATTCCTGTTGAGAGGGCCTCCTCTTGAGATGCGACGGGAAAGCCGGGAACTCTTTCCCGACGAAGCAGGCAACGGATCCCTCATCTCGAGCTACGAGGCGGAAACGGGGCTCCTCTGGATGTGGGCAGGACCCTCGTGTTTCCTCTCGAGTGGAGACGGGTATGTCGGGGAACTTCTTGATTTGCACCAAGGGTGTGAAGGACCTTTTCGAATTTCCAGAGGTGAGGTGTGATCAGCCTCGAGACGCCTCAGCGGTAATGGGCCTCATCTCGCATGGAGGGGAGAACGTCCTGGATTTTCTCGAGTTGCGACAGGTCTTCTCAAGTTACGACGGGGACCTCAAGGACCCACTCTGGTGGACTCAGGAAACGCCAGTCCCCATGCCAGTTGCTAGGGGCCATCTCGGGATTCCTCTCCCGTCCATGCCGGGGCCTAAGACCTTGTGTGGAGTCGGGGCTGGAACCTGAGGATTCCTCTCCAGTGTTGCCATGGATCTTGGGGTGCTTCTGAGTCTCCCCAGGGGAGTCAGGCCTCGTCTCGAGTGGGGGCATGCACGTGCGCTTTCCTCCCGAGCTGCAGCAGTAGTGTCACGCTTCCTGTCACGTGGATCAAGGGATCTGTGGTTTCCCTGAAGCTTTCACTCGAGACTTTCCCACGAGGTATTCCCACAGGGCTGTGCCACGTGCCACCTTGGTGTGAGTCGATCCTCGGCGTGAAGACGAGCCGGTGAAGGGAAAAGAGGTTCCTCTGGAATGGACTGAGACATCTGGGGGACTCTTGGAATGGTGGCACGACCCTGGAGTTCCTCTAGCCGTTCCTGTTGAGAGGGCCTCCTCTTGACCTGCGACGGGAAGGCCGGGAACTCTTTCCCGACGAAGCAGGGAAAGGATCCCTCATCTCGAGCTACGAGGCGGAAACGGGGCTCCTCTGGATGTGTGCGGGACCCTCGTGTTTCCTCTCGAGTGGAGACGGGTATGTCGGGGAACTTCTTGATTTGCAACAAGGGTGTGAAGGACCCTTTCAAAGTTCCAGAGGTGAGGTGTGATCAGCCTCGAGACGCCTTAGCGGAAATGGGCCTCATCTCGCCTGGAGGGGAGAACCTCCTGGATTTTCTCGAGTTGCGGCAGGTCTTCTCGAGTTACGACGGGGACCTCAGGGACCCGCTCTGGTGGACTCAGGAAAGGCCAGTCCCCGTGCGAGTTGCTAGGGGCCATCTCGGGATTCCTCTCCCGTCCATGCCGGGGCCTAAGACCTTGTGTAGAGTCGGGGCCGGAACCTGAGGATTCCTCTCCAGTGTTGCCATGGATCTTGGGGTGCTTCTGAGTCTCCCCAGGGGAGTCAGGCCTCGTCTCGAGTGGGGGCTTGCACGTGCGCTTTCCTCCCGAGCTGCAGCTGTAGTGTCACGCTTCCTGTCACGTGGATCAAGGGATCTGTGGCTTTCCCTCGAGGCTTTCCCTCGAGGCTTTCCCACGAGGCTTTCCCACAGGGCTGTGCCACGTGCCACCTTGGTGTGAGTCGATCCTCGGCGTGAAAACACCCGGTGAAGGGAAAAGAGGTTCCTATGGAATGGATTGGGACATCTGGGGGACTCTTAGAATGGTGGCACGACCTGGAGTTCCTCTCGCCGTTCCTGTTGAGAGGGCCTCCTCTTGAGATGCGACGGGAACGCCCGAAACTCTTTCCAGATGAAGCAGGGAAAGGATCCCTCATCTCGAGCTACGAGGCGGAAACGGGGCTCCTCTGGATGTGGGCGGCACCCTCGTGTTTCCTCTCGAGTGGAGACTGGCTTGTCCGGGAAATTCTTGATTTGCACTAAGGGTGTGAATGACCGTTTCGAAGTTCCAGATGTGAGGTGTGATCAGCCTCGAGACGTCTCAGCGGAAATGGGCCTCATCTCGCCTGGAGGGGAGAACCTCCTGGATTTTCTCGAGTTGTGGCAGGTCTTGACGAGTTACGACGGGGACCTCAGGGACCCGCTCTGGTGGGCTCAGGAAAGGCCAGTCCCCATGCCAGTTGCAAGGGGCCATCTCGGGATTCCTCTCCCATCGATGCCGGGGCCTAAGACCTTGTGTGGAGTCGGGGCCGGAACCTGAGGATTCCTCTCCAGTGTTGCCATGGATCTTGGGGTGCTTCTGAGTCCCCCCGGGGGAGTCAGGCCTCGTCTCGAGTGGGAGCATGCACGTGTGCTTACCTCCCGAGCTGGAGTAGTAGTGTCACGCTTCCTGTCACGTGGATCAAGGGATCTGTGTCTTTCCCTCGAGGCTGTCCCTCAAGGCTTTCCCACGAGGCTTTCCCACAGGGCTGTGCCACGTGCCACCTTGGTGTGAGTCGATCCTCGGCGTGAAAGACCAGCCGGTGAAGGGAAAAGAGATTCCTCTGGAATGGACTGAGACATCTGGGGGACTCTTGGAATGGTGGCACGACCCTGGAGTTCCTCTCGCCCTTCCTGTTGGGAGGGCCTCCTATTGAGATGCGACGGGAACTCCGGGAACTCTTTCCCGACGAAGCAGGGAAAGGATCCCTCATCTCGAGTATGAGGCGGAAACGAGGCGCCTCTGGATGTGGGCGGGACACTCGAGTTTCATCTCGAGTGGAGACTAGCTTGTCGGGGAACTTCTTGATTTGCACCAAGGGTGTGAAGGACCCTTGCGAAGTTCCAGATGTGAGGTGTGATCAGCCTCGTGATGCCTCAGCGGAATTGGGCCTCATCTCGCCTGGAGGGGAAAACCTCCTGGATTTTCTCGAGTTGTGGCAGGTCTTCTCGAGTTACGACGGGGACATCAGGGACCCGATCTGTTGGCCTCAGGAAAGGCCAGTCCCCATGCGAGTTGCTAGGGGCCATCTCGGGATTACTCTCCCATCCATGCCGGGGCCTGAGACCTTGTGTGGTATCGGGGCCGGAACCTGAGGATTCCTCTCCAGTGTTGCCATGGATCTTGGGGTGCTTCTGAGTCTCCACAGGGGAGTCAGGCCTTGTGTCGAATGGGATCATGCATGTGAACTTTCCTCCCGTGCTGCAGCAGTCGTACCACGCTTCCTGTCACGTGGATCAAGGGATCTGTGGCTTTCCCTCGAGGCTTTCCCACGAGGCTTTCCCACAGGGCTGTGCCACGTGCCACCTTGGGGTGAGTCGATCCTCGGCGTGAAAGACGAGCCGGTGAAGGGAAAAGAGGTTCCTCTGGAATGGACTGAGACATCTGGGGGACTCTTGGAATGGTGGCACGACCCTGGAGTTCCTCTCGCCATTCCAGTTGAGAGGGCCTCCACTTGAGATGCGACGGGAAGGCTGGGAACTCTTTCCCAACGAAGCAGGGAAAGGATCCCTCATCTCGAGCTACCAGTCGGAAACGGGGCTCCTCTGGATCTGGGCGGCACCCTCGTGTTTCCTCTCGAGTGGATCGGGTATGTCGGGGAACTTCTTGATTTGCAGCAAGGGTGTGAAGGACCCTTTCGAAGTTCCAGAGGTGAGGTGTGATCAGCATCGAGACGACTCAGCGGAAATGGGCCTCATCTCGCCTGGAGGGGAGAACTTCCTGGATATTCTCGAGTTGCGGCAGGTCTTCTCGAGTTACGACGGGGACCTCAGGGATCCGCTATGGTGGCCTCAGGAAAGTCCAGTCCCCATGCGAGTTGCTAGGGGCCATCTCGGGATTCCTCTCCCGTCCATGCCGGGGCCTAAGACCTTGTGTGGAGTCGGGGCCGGAACCTGAGGATTCCTCTCCTGTGTTGCCATGGATCTTGGGGTGCTTCTGAGTCTCCCAAGGGGAGTCAGGCCTCGTCTCCAGTGGGGGCATTCACGTGCGCTTTCCTCCCGAGCTGCAGCAGTAGTGTCACGCTTCCTGTCACGTGGATCAAGGGATCTGTGGCTTCCCTCGAGGCTTTCCCTCGAGGCTGTCCCATGAGGCTTTCCCACAAGGCTGTGCCACCTGCCACGTTGGTGTGAGTCGATCCTCGGCGTGAAAGACGAGCCGGTGAAGGGAAAAGAGGTTCCTCTGGAATGGACTGAGACATCTGGGGGACTCGTGGAATTGTTGAACGACCCTGGAGTTCCTCTCGCAGTTCCTGTTGAGAGGGCCTCCTCTTGAGATGCTTCGGGAACGCCGGAACTCTTTCCCGACGAAGCAGGGAAAGGATCCCTCATCTGAGCTACGAGGCGGTAACAGGGCGCCTCTGGATGTGGGCGGCACCCTCCAGTTTCATCTCGAGTGGAGACTGGCTTGTCGGGGAACTTCTAGATTTGCACCAAGGTTGTGAAGGACCCTTTCGAAGTTCCAGATGTGAAGTGTGATCAGCCTCGTGATGCCTCAGCGGAATTGGGCCTCATCTCGCCTGGAGGGGAGAACCTCCTGGATTTTCTCGAGTTGTGGCAGGTCTTCTCGAGTTACGACGGGGACCTCAGGGACCCGCTCTGCTGGCCTCAGGAAAGGCCAGTCCCCATGCGAGTAGCTAGGGGCCATCTCGGGATTCCTCTCCCGTCGATGCCTGGGCCTAAGACCGTGTGGGGAGTCGGGGCCGGAACCTGAGGATTCCTCTCCAGTGTTGCCATGGATCTTGGTGTGCTTCTGAGTCTCCCCAGGGGAGTCAGGCCTCGACTCGAGTGGGGGCATGCACGTGCGCTTTCCTCCCGAGCTGCAGCAGTAGTGTCACGCTTCCTGTCACGTGGATCAAGGGATCTGTGGCTTTCCCTCGAGGCTGTCCCTCGAGGCTTTCCCACGAGGCTTTCCCACAGGGCTGTGCCACGTGCCACCTTGGTGTGAGTCGATCCTCGGCGTGAAAGACGAGCCGGTGAAGGGAAAAGAGGTTCCTCTGGAATGGACTGAGACATCTGGGGGACTCTTGGAATGGTGGCACTACACTGGAGTTCCTCTCGACGTTCCTCTTGAGAGGGCCTCCTCTTGAGTTGCGACGGGAACGCCGGGAACTCTTTCCCGAAGATGCAGGGAAAGGATCCCTGACCTCGATCTAAGAGGCGGAAACGGGGCTCCTCTGGTTGTGGGCGGGACCCTCGTGTTTCCTCTCGAGTGGAGACGGGTATGTCGGGGAACTTCTTGATTTGCACCAAGGGTGTGAAGGACCCTTTCGAAGTTGCAGAGGTGAGGTGTGATCACCCTCGAGACGCCTCAGCGGAAATGGGCCTCATCTGGCCTGGAGGGGAGAACCTCCTGGATATTCTCGAGTTGCGCAGGTCTTCTCGAGTTATGACGGGGACCTCAGGGGCCCCGCTCTGGTGGCCTCAGGAAAGGCGAGTCGTCATGCCAGTTGCTAGTGGTCGTCTCGGGATTCCTCTCCCGTCCATTCCGGGGCCTAAGACCTCGTGTGGAGTCGGGGCCGGAACCTGAGGATTCCTCTCCAGTGTTTCCATGGATCTTGCGGTGCTTCTGAGTCTCCCCAGGGGAGTCAGGCCTCGTCTCCAGTGGGGGCATTCACGTGCGCTTTCCTCCCGAGCTGCAGCAGTAGTGTCACGCTTCCTGTCACGTGGATCAAGGGATCTGTGGCTTCCCTCGAGGCTTTGCCTCGAGGCTGTCACACGAGGCTTTCCCACAGGGCTGTGCCACGTGCCACCTTGGTGTGAGTCGATCCTCGGCGTGAAAGACGAGCCGGTGAAGGGAAAAGAGGTTCCTCTGGAATGGACTGAGACATCTGGGGGACTCGTGGAATGGTTGCAAGACCCTGGAGTTCCTCTCGCCATTCCTGGTGAGAGGGCCTCCTCTTGAGATGCTTCGGGAACGACGGAAATCTTTCCCGATGAAGCAGGGATAGGATCCCTCATCTCGAGCTACCAGGCGGAAACAGGGCGCCTCTGGATGTGGGCGGGACCCTCGACTTTCATCTCGAGTGGAGACTGGCTTGTCGGGGAACTTCTTGATTTGCACCAAGGGTGTGAAGGACCCTTTCGAAGTTCCAATTGTGAGGTGTGATCAGCCTGGTGATGCCTCAGCGGAATTGGGCCTCATCTCGCCTGGAGGGGAGAACCTCCTGGATTTTCTCGAGTTGTGGCAGGTCTTCTCGAGTTACGACGGGGACCTCAGGGACCCGCTCTGGTGGCCACAGGAAAGGCCAGTCCCCATGCGAGTTGCTAGGGGCCATCTCGGGATTACTCTCCCGTCCATGCCGGGGCATGAGACCTTGTGTGGTATCGGGGCCGGAACCTGAGGATTCCTCTCCAGTGTTGCCATGGATCTTGGGGTGCTTCTGAGACTCCACAGGGGAGTCAGGCCTCGTCTCGAGTGGGATCATGCATGTGTGCTTTCCTCCCGTGCTGCAGCAGTAGTGTCATGCTTCCTGTCAAGTGGATCAAGGGGTCTGTGGCTTTCCCTCGAGGCTTTCCCACGAGGCTTTCCCACAGGGCTGTGCCACGTGCCACCTTGGTGTGAGTCGATCCTCGGCGTGAAAGACGAGCCGGTGAGGGGAAAAGAGGTTCCTCTGGAATGGACTGAGCCATCTGGGGGACTCTTGGAATGGTGGCACGACCCTGGAGTTCCTCTCGCCGTTCCTGTTGAGAGGGCCTCCTCTTGAGATGCGACGGGAAGGCTGGGGACTCTTTCCCGACGAAGCAGGGAAAGGATCCCTCATCTCGAGCTACCAGTCGGAAACGGGGCTCCTCTGGATGTGGGCGGCACCCTCGTGTTTCCTCTCCAGTGGAGTTGGGTATGTCGGGGAACTTCTTGATTTGCACCAAGGGTGTGAAGGACCCTTTCGACGTTCCAGAGGAGAGGTGTGATCAGCCTCGAGACGACTCAGCGGAAATGGGCCTCATCTCGCCTGGAGGGGAGAACCTCCTGGATTTTTTCGAGTGGCGGCACGTCTTTTCGAGTTACGACAAGGACCTCAGGGACCCGCACTTCGCCTCAGGAAAGGCCTGTCCCCATGCGAGTTGTTTGGGGCCATCTCGGGATTCCTCTCTCGTCCATGCCGGGGACTAAGACCTTGTGTGGAGTCGGGGCCGGAACCTGAAGATTCCTCTCCAGTGTTGCCATGGATCTTGGGGTGCTTCTGAGTCTCCCCAGGGGAGTCAGGCCTCGTCTCGTGTGGGGGCATGCACGTGCGCTTTCCTCCCGAGCAGCAGCAGTAGTGTCACGCTTCCTGTCACGTGGATCAAGGGATCTGTGGCTTCCCTCCAGGCTTTTCCTCGAGGCTTTCCCACGAGGCTTTCCCACAGGGCTGTGCCACGTGCCACCTTGGTGTGAGTCGATCCTCGGCGTGAAAGACTAGCCGGTGAAGGGAAAAGAGGTTCCTCTGGAATGGACTGAGACATCTGGGGGACTCTTGGAATTGTGGCACGACCCTGGAGTTCCTCTCGCGTTTCCTGTTGAGAGGGCCTCCTCTTGAGATGCGACTGGAACGCCGGGAACTCTTTCCCGACGAAGCAGGGAAAGGATCCCTCATCTCGAGCTACGAGGGGGAAACGGGGGTCCTGTCGATGTGGGCGGCACCCTCGTGTTTCCTCTCGAGTGGAGATGGGTATGTCGGGGAACTCCTTGATTTGTAGCAAGGGTGTGAAGGACTCTTTCGAAGTTCCAGAGTTGAGGTGCGATCAGCCTCGAGATGCCTCGGGGAAATGGGCCTCATCTCGCCTGGAGGGGAGAACCTCCAGTATTTTCTCGAGTTGCGGCAGGTCTTCTCGTGTTACCACGGGGACCTCATGGACCCGCTCTGGTGGCCTCAGGAAAGGCCAGTCCCCATGCGAGTTGCTACGGGACCTCTCGGGATTCCTCTCCCGTCGATGCCGGGGCCTTAACCTTGTGTGGAGTCGGGGCCGGAACCTGAGGATTCCTCTCCAGTGTTGCCATGGATCTTGGGGTGCTTCTGAGTCTCCCCAGGGGAGTCAGGCCTCGTCTCGAGTGGGCGCATGCACGTGCCCTTTCCTCCCGAGCAGCAGCAGTAGTGACACACTTCCTTTCACGTGGATCAAGGCATCTGTGGCTTTCCCTCGAGGCTTTCCCTCGAGGCTTTCCCACAGGGCTGTGCCACGTGCCACCTTGTTGTGAGTCGATCCTCGGCGTGAACGACGAGCCGGTGAAGGGAAAAGAGGTTCCTCTGGAATGGACTGAGACATCTGGGGGACTCCTGGAATGGTGGCACGACCTGGAGTTCCTCTCGCCGTTCCTGTTGAGAGGGCCTCCTCTTGAGATGCCACGGGAACGCCGGGAACTCTTTCCCGACGAAGCAGGGGAAGGATCCCTCATCTCGAGCTACGAGGCGGAAACGGGCTCCTCTGGATGTGGGCGGCACCCTCGTGTTTCCTCTCGAGTGGGGATGGGTATGTCGGGGAACTTCTTGATTTCCACCAAGGTTGTGAAGGACCCTTTCGAAGTTCCACAGGTGAGGTGTGATCAGCCTCGAGACGCCTCAGCGGAAATGGGCCTCATCTCGCCTGGAGGGGAGAACCTCCAGGATTTTCTCGAGCTGCGGCAGGTCTTCTCGAGTTACGTCGGGGACCAGAGGAACCCGCTCTGGTGGCCTCAGGAAAGGCCAGTCCCCATGCGAGTTGCTAGGGGACCTCTCGGGATTCCTATCCCGTCGATGCCGGGGCCTTAACCTTGTGTGGAGTCGGGGCCGGAACCTGAGGATTCCTCTACAGTGTTGCCATGGATCATGGGGTGCTTCTGAGTCTCCCCAGGGGAGTCAGGCCTCGTCTCGAGTGGGGGCATGCACGTGCCCTTTCCTCCCGAGCAGCAGCAGTAGTGACACACTTCCTTTCACGTGGATCAAGGCATCTGTGGCTTTCCCTCGAGGCTTTCCCTCGAGGCTTTCCCACAGGGCTGTGCCACGTGCCACCTTGGTGTGAGTCGATCCTCGGCGTGAAAGACGAGCCGGTGAAGGGAAAAGAGGTTCCTCTGGAATGGAATGAGACATCTGGGGAACTCTTGGAATGGTGGCACGACCCTGGAGTTCCTCTCGCCGTTCCTGTTGAGAGGGCCTCCTCTTGAGATGCGCCGGGAACGCCGGGAACTCTTTCCCGACGAAGCAGGGAAAGGATCCCTCATCTCGAGCTCCGAGGCGGAAACGGGGCTCCTGTGGATGTGGGCGGGACCCTCGTGTTTCCTCTCGAGTGGAGACGGGTATGTCGGGGAACTTCTTGATTTGCACCAAGGTTGTGAGGGCCCCTTTCGAAGTTCCAGAGGTGAGGTGTGATCAGCCTCGAGACGCCTCAGCAGAAATGGGCCTCATCTCGCGTGGAGGGCAGAACCTCCTGGATTTTCTCGAGTTGAGGCAGGTCTTCTCGAGTTACGACGGGGACCTCAGGGACCCGCTCTGGTGGACTCAGGAAAGGCCAGTCCCCATGCGAGTTGCGAGGGGACCTCTCGGGATTCCTATCCCGTCCATGCCGGGGCCTCAGTCCTTGTGTGGAGTCGGGGCCGGAACCTGAGGATTCCTCTCCAGTGTTGCCATGGATCTTGGGGTGCTTCTGAGTCTCCCAAGGGGAGTCAGGCCTCGTCTCGAGTGGGGGCATGCACTTGGCCTTTCCTCCCGAGCTGCAGCAGTAGTGTGTCACGCTTCCTGTCACGTGGATCAAGGGATCTGTGGCTTTCCATCCAGGCTGTTCCTTGAGGCTTTCCCATGAGGCTTTCGCACAGGGCTGTGCCACGTGCAACCTTGGTGTGAGTCGATCCTCGGCGTGAAAGCCGAGCCGGTGAAGGGAAAAGAGGTTCCTCTGGAATGAACTGAGACATCTGGGGGACTCTTGGAATGGTGGCTCGACCCTGGAGTTCCTGTCGCCTTTCCGCTTGAGAGGGCCTCCTCTTGAGATGCGACGGGAACGCCGGGAACTCTTTCCCGACGAGGCAGGGAAAGGATCCCTCATCTCGAGCTACGAGGGGGAAACGGGGCGCCTCTGGATGTGGGCGGGACCCTCGTGTTTCCACTCGAGTGCAGACGGGTATGTCGGGGAACTTCTTGATTTGCACCAAGGGTGTGAGGGCCCCTTTCGAAGTTCCAGAGGTGAGGTGTGATCAGCCTCGAGACGCCTCAGCGGAAATGGGCGTCATCTCGCCTGGAGGGGAGAACCTCCTGGATTTTCTCGAGTTGCGGCAGGTCTTCTCGAGTTACGACGGGGACCTCAGGGACCCGGTCTGGTGGCCTCAGGAAAGGCCAGCCCCAATGCGAGTTGCTAGGGGCCCTCAGGGATTCCTCTCCCGTCCATGCCGGGGCCTAAGACCTTGTGTGGAGTCAGGGCCGGAACCTGAGGATTCCTCTCCAGTGTTGCCATGGATCATGGGGTGCTTCTGAGTCTCCCCAGGGGAGTCAGGCCTCGTCTCGAGTGGGGGCATGCACGTGCGCTTTCCTCCCGAGCTGTAGCAGTAGTGTCACGCATCCTGTCACGTGGATCAAGGGATCTGTGGTTTCCCTCGAGGCTTTCACTCGAGGCTTTCCCACGAGGCTATCCCACAGGGCTGTGCCACGTGCCACCTTGGTGTGAGTCGATCCTCGGCGTGAAAGACGAGCCGGTGAAGGGAAAAGAGGTTCCTCTGGAATGGACTGAGACATCTGGGGGACTCTTGGAATGGTGACACGACCCTACAGTTCCTCTCACGGTTCCTGTTGAGAGGGCCTCCTCTGGAGATGCGATGGGAACGCCTGGAACTCTTTCCCGACGAAGCAGGGAACGGATCCCTCATCTCGAGCTACGAGGCGGAAACGGGGCTCCTCTGGATGTGGGCGGGACCCTCGTGTTTACTCTCGAGTGGAGACGGGTATGTCGGGGAACTTCTTGATTTGCACCATGGGTGTGAAGGACCCTTTCAATGTTCCAGAGGTGAGGTGTGATCAGTCTCGAGTCTCCTCAGCGGAAATGGGCCTCATCTCGCCTGGAGGGGACAACCTCGTGGATTTTCTCGAGTTGTGGCAGGTCTTCTCGAGTTACGACGGGGACCTCAGGGACCCGCTCTGGTGGCCTCAGGAAAGGCCAGTCCCTATGCGAGTTTTAGGGGACCTCTCGGGATTCCTCTCCCTTCCATGCCGGAGCCTCAGTCCTTGTGTGGAGTCGGGGCCTGAACCTGAGGATTCCTCTCCAGTGTTGCCATGGATCTTGGGGTGCTTCTGAGTCTCCCCAGGGGAGTCAGGCCTCGTCTCGAGTGGGGGCTTGCACGTGCGCTTTCCTCCCGAGCTGCAGCAGTAGTGTCACGCTTCCAGTCACTTGGATCAAGGGATCTGTGGCTTTCCCTCGAGGCTGTCCCTCGAGGCTTTCCCACGAGGCTTTCCCACAGGGCTGTGCCACGTGCCACCTTGGTGTGAGTCGATCCTCGGCGTGAAAGACGAGCCGGTGAAGGGAAAAGAGGTTCCTCTGGAATGGAATGAGACATCTGGGGCACTCTTGGAATCGTGGCACGACCCTGGAGTTCCTCTCGCCATTCCTGTTGAGAGGGCCTCCTCTTGAGATGCGCCGGGAACGCCGGGAACTCTTTCCCGACGAAGCAGGGAAAGGATCCCTCATCTCGAGCTACGAGGCGGGAACGGGGCTCCTCTGGATGTGGGCGGGACCCTCGTGTTTCCTCTCGAGTGGAAACGGGTATGTCGGGGAACTTCTTGATTTGCACCAAGGGTGTGAGGGACCCTTTCGAAGTTCCAGATGTGAGGTGTGATCAGCCTCGAGACGCCTCAGCGGAAATGGGCCTCATCTCGCCTGGAGGGCAGAACCTCCTGGATTTTCTCGAGTTGAGGCAGGTCTTCTCGAGTTACGACGGGGACCTCAGGGACCCGCTCTGGTGGCCCCAGGAAAGGCCAGTCCCCATGCGAGTTGCGAGGGGACCTCTCGGGATTCCTATCCCGTCCATGCCGGGGCCTCAGTCCTTGTGTGGAGTCGGGGCCGGAACCTGAGGATTCCTCTCCAGTGTTGCCATGGATCTTGGGGTGCTTCTGAGTCTCCCAAGGGGAGTCAGGCCTCGTCTCGAGTGGGGGCATGCACTTGGCCTTTCCTCCCGAGCTGCAGCAATAGTGTCACGCTTCCTGTCACGTGGATCAAGGGATCTGTGGCTTTCCATCCAGGCTGTCCCTTGAGGCTTTACCATGAGGCTTTCGCACAGGGCTGTGCCACGTGCCTCCTTGTTGTGAGTCCATCCTCGGCGTGAAAGACGAGCCGGTGAAGGGAAAAGTGGTTCCTCTGGAGTGGACTGAGACATCTGGGGGACTCTTGGAATGGTGGCACGACCCTGGAGTTCCTCTCGCCGTTCCTGCTGAGAGGGCCTCCTCTTGAGATGCGACGGGAACGCCGGGAACTCTTTCCCGACGAAGCAGGGAAAGGATCCCTCATCTCGAGCTACGAGGCGGAAACGGGGCTCCTCTGGATGTGGGCGGGACCCTCGTGTTTCCTCTCGAGCGGAGACGGGTATGTCGGGGAAATTCTTGTTTGCACCAAGGGTGTGAAGGACCCTTTCGAAGTTCCAGAGGAGAGGTGTGATCAGCCTCGAGACGACTCAGCGGAAATGGGCCTCATCTCGCCTGGAGGGGAGAACCTCCTGGATTTTTTCGAGTGGCGGCACGTCTTCTCGAGTTAAGAAAAGGACCTCAGGGACACGCACTTCGACTCAGGAAAGGTCTGTCCCCATGCGAGTTGCTTGGGGCCATCTCGGGATTCCTCTCTCGTCCATGCTGGGGACTAAGACCTTGTGTGGAGTCGGGGCCGGAACCTGAAGATTCCTCTCCAGTGTTGCCATGGATCTTGGGGTGCTTCTGAGTCTCCCCAGGGGAGTCAGGCCTCGTCTCGTGTGGGGGCATGCACGTGCGCTTTCCTCCCGAGCAGCAGCAGTAGTGTCACGCTTCCTGTCACGTGTATCAAGGGATCTGTGGCTTCCCTCCAGGCTTTCCCTCGAGGCTTTCCCACGAGGCTTTCCCGCAGGGCTGTACCACGTGCCACCTTGGTGTGAGTCGATCCTCGGCGTGAAAGACGAGCCGGTGAAGGGAAAAGAGGTTCCTCTGGAATGGACTGAGACATCTGGGGGACTCTTGGAATGGTGGCACGACCCTGGAGTTCCTCTCGCGTTTCCTGTTGAGAGGGCCTCCTCTTGAGATGCGACGGGAACGCCGGGAACTCTTTCCCGACGAAGCAGGGAAAGGATCCCTCATCTCGAGCTACGAGGGGGAAACGGGGGTCCTGTCGATGTGGGCGGCACCCTCGTGTTTCATCTCGAGTGGAGATGGGTATGTCGGGGAACTTCTTGATTTGCAGCAAGGGTGTGAAGGACTCTTTCGAAGTTCCAGAGGTGAGGTGCGATCAGCCTCGGAATGCCTCAGGGGAAATGGGCCTCATCTCGCCGGGAGGGGAGAACCTCCTGGATGTTCTCGAGTTGCGGCAGGTCTTCTCGAGTTATGACGGGGACCTCAGGGACGCGATCTGGTGGCCTCAGGAAAGGCCAGTCCCCATGCGAGTTTCTAGGGGCCCTCTCGGGATTCCTCTCCCGTCGATGCCGTGGTCTAAGACCTTGTGTGGAGTCGGGGCCGGAAACTGAGGATTCCTCTCCAGTGTTGCCATGGATCTTGGGGTGCTTCTGAGTCTCCCCAGGGGAGTCAGGCCTCGTCTCGAGTGGGGGCATGCACGTGCGCTTTCCTCCCGAGCTGTAGCAGTAGTGTCATGCTTCCTGTCACGTGGATCAATGGATCTGTGGTTTCCGTCGAGGCTTTCGCTCGAGGCTTTCCCACGAGGCTATCCCACAGGGCTGTGCCATGTGCCACCTTGGTGTGAGTCGATCCTCGGCGTGAAAGACGAGCCGGTGAAGGGAAAAGAGGTTCCTCTGGAATGGACTGAGACATCTGGGGGACTCTTGGAATGGTGGCACGACCCTGGAGTTCCTCTCGCCGTTCCTGTGGAGAGGGCCTCCTCTTGAGATGCGAAGGGAACGCCGGGAACTCTTTCCCGACGAAGCAGGGAACGGATCCCTCATCTCGAGCTACGAGGCGGAAACGGAACTCCTCTTGATGTGGGCGGGACCCTCCTGTTTCCTCTCGAGTGGAGACGGGTATGTCCGGGAACTTCTTGATTTGCACCAAGGGTGTGAAGGACCCTTTCGAAGTTCCAGAGGTGAGGTGTGATCAGCCTCGAGTCTCCTCAGCGGAAATGGGCCTCATCTCGCCTGGAGGGGACAACCTCCTGGATTTTCTCGAGTTGCGGCAGGTCTTCTCGAGTTACGACGGGGACTTCAGGGACCCGCTCTGGTGGACTCAGGAAAGGCCAGCCGCCATGCGAGTTGCCAGGGGCACTCAGGGATTGCTTTCACGTCCATGCCGGGGTCTAAGACCTTGTGTGGAGTCGGGGCCGGAACCTGAGGATTCCTCTCCAGTGTTGCCATGGATCTTGGGGTGCTTCTGAGTCTCCCCAGGGGAGTCAGGCCTCGTCTCGAGTGGGTACATGCACGTGCGCTTTCCTCCTGAGCTGCAGCAGTAGTGTCACGCTTCCTGTCACGTGGATCAAGGGATCTGTGGCTTTCCCTCGAGGCTGTCCCTCGAGGCTTTCCCACGATGCTTTCCCACAGGGCTGCGCCACGTGCCACCTTGGTGTGAGTCGATCCTCGGCGTGAAAGACGAGCCGGTGACGGGAAAAGAGGTTCCTCTGGAATGGACTGAGACATCTGGGGGACTCTTGGAATGGTGGCACGACCCTGGAGTTCCTGTCGCCATTCCTGTTGAGAGGGCCTCCTCTTGAGGTGCGACGGGAACGCTGGGAACTCTTTCCCGACGAAGCAGGGAAAGGATCCCTCATCTCGAGGTACGATGCGGAAACGGGGCTCCTCTGGATGTGGGCGGGACCCTCGTGTTTCCTCTCGAGTGGAGACGGGTATGTCGGGGAACTCCTTGATTTGCACCAAGGGTGTGAAGGACCCTTTCGAACTTCCAGAGGTGAGGTGTGATCAGCCTCGAGACGCCTCAGCGGAAATGGGCCTCATTTCGCCTGGAGGGGAGAACCTCCTGGATTTTCTCGAGTTGCGGCAAGTCTTCTCGAGTTACGACGGGGACCACAGGGACCCGCTCTGGTGGCCTCAGGAAAGGCCAGCCCCCATGCGAGTTGCTAGGGGACCTCAGGGATTACTCTCCCGTCCATGCCGGGGCCTGAGACCTTGTGTGGAGTCGGGGCCGGAACTTGAGGATTCCTCTCCAGTGTTGCCATGGATCATGGGGTGCTTCTGAGTCTCCCCAGGGGAGTCAGGCCTCGTCTCGAGTGGGGGCATGCACGTGCGCTTTCCTCCCGAGCTGTAGCAGTAGTGTCACGCATCCTGTCACGTGGATTAAGGGATCTGTGGTTTCCCTCGAGACTTTCACTCGAGGCTTTCCCACGAGGCTATCCCACAGGGCTGTGCCACGTGCCACCTTGGTGTGAGTCGATCCTCGGCGTGAACGACGAGCCGGTGAAGGGAAAAGAGGTTCCTCTGGAATGGACTGAGACATCTGGGGGACTCTTGGAATGGTAACACGACCCTAGAGTTCCTCTCGCGGTTCCTGTTGAGAGGGCCTCCTCTGGAGATGCGATGGGAACGCCTGGAACTCTTGCTGGACGAAGCAGGGAAAGGATCCCTCATCTTGAGCTATGAGGCGGAAACGGAACTCCTCTTGATGTGGGCGGGACCCTCCTGTTTCCTCTCGAGTGGAGACGGGTATGTCCGGGAACTTCTTGATTTGCACCAAGGGTGTGAAGGACCCTTTCGAAGTTCCAGAGGTGAGGTGTGATCAGCCTCGAGTCTCCTCAGCGGAAATGGGCTTCATCTCGCCTGGAGGGGAGAACCTCCTGGATTTTCTCGAGTTGCGGCAAGTCTTCTCGAGTTACGACGGGGACCTCAGGGACCCGCTCTGGTGGACTCAGGAAAGGCCAGCCGCCATGCGTGTTGCCAGGGGCACTCAGGGATTCCTCTCCCGTCCATGCCGGGGTCTAAGACCTTGTGTGGAGTCGGGGCCGGAAACTGAGGATTCCTCTCCAGTGTTGCCATGGATCTTGGGGTGCTTCTGAGTCTCCCCAGGGGAGTCAGGCCTCGTCTCGAGTGGGTACATGCACGTGCGCTTTCCTCACGAGCTGCAGCAGTAGTGTCACGCTTCCTGTCACGTGGATCAAGTGATCTGTGGCTTTCCCTCGAGGCTGTCCCTCGAGGCTTTCCCACGAGGCTTTCCCACAGGGCTGTGCCACGTGCCACCTTGGTGTGAGTCGATCCTCGGCGTGAAAGACGAGCCGCTGAAGGGAAAAAAGGTTCCTCTGGAATGGACTGAGACATCTGGGGGACTCTTGGAATGGTGGCACGACCCTGGAGTTCCTCTCGCCGTTCCTGTTGAGAGGGCCTCCTCTTGAGGTGCGACGGGAACGCCGGGAACGCTTTCCGGACGAAGCAGGGAAAGGATCCCTCATCTCGAGCTACGATGCGTAAACGGCGCTCCTCTGGATGTGGGCGGGACCCTCGTGTTTCCTCTCGAGTGGAGACGAGTATGTCGGGGAACTTCTTGATTTGCACCAAGGGTGTGAAGGACCCTTTCGAAGTTCCAGAGGTGATGTGTGATCAGCCTTGAGACGCCTCAGCGGAAATGGGCCTCATCTCGCCTGGAGGGGAAAACTTCCTGGATTTTCTCGAGTTGCGGCAGGTCTTCTCGAGTTACGACGGCGACCTCAGGGACCCGCTCTGGTGGCCTCAGGAAAGGCCAGTCCCCATGCGAGTTGCTAGGGGCCACCTCGGGATTCCTCTCCCGTGCATGCCGGGGCTTAAGACCTTGTGTGGAGTCGGGGCCGGAACCTGAGGATTCCTCTCCAGTGTTGCCATGGATCTTGGGGTGCTTCTGAGTCTCCCCAGGGGAGTCAGGCCTCGTCTCGAGTGGGGGCATGCACGTGCGCTTTCCTCCCGAGCTGTAGCAGTAGTGTCATGCTTCCTGTCACGTGGATCAATGGATCTGTGGTTTCCGTCGAGACTTTCGCTCGAGGCTTTCCCACGAGGCTATCCCACAGGGCTGTGCCATGTGCCACCTTGGTGTGAGTCGATCCTCGGCGTGAAAGACGAGCCGGTGGAGGGAAAAGAGGTTCCTCTGGAATGGACTGAGACATCTGGGGGACTCTTGGAATGGTGGCACGACCCTGGAGTTCCTCTCGCCGTTCCTGTGGAGAGGGCCTCCTCTTGAGATGCGAAGGGAATGCCGGGAACTCTTTCCCGACGAAGCAGGGAACGGATCCCTCATCTCGAGCTACGAGGCGGAAACGGAACTCCTCTTGATGTGGGCGGGACCCTCCTGTTTCCTCTCGAGTGGAGACGGGTATGTCCGGGAACTTCTTGATTTGCACCAAGGGTGTGAAGGACCCTTTCGAAGTTCCAGAGGTGAGGTGTGATCAGCCTCGAGTCTCCTCAGCGGAAATGGGCCTCATCTCGCCTGGAGGGGACAACCTCCTGGATTTTCTCGAGTTGCGGCAGGTCTTCTCGAGTTACGACGGGGACTTCAGGGACCCGCTCTGGTGGCCTCAGGAAAGGCCAGCCGCCATGCGAGTTGCCAGGGGCACTCAGGGATTGCTTTCACGTCCATGCCGGGGTCTAAGACCTTGTGTGGAGTCGGGGCCGGAACCTGAGGATTCCTCTCCAGTGTTGCCATGGATCTTGGGGTGCTTCTGAGTCTCCCCAGGGGAGTCAGGCCTCTTCTCGAGTGGGTACATGCACGTGCGCTTTCCTCCCGAGCTGCAGCAGTAGTGTCACGCTTCCTGTCACGTGGATCAAGGGATCTGTGGCTTTCCCTCGAGGCTGTCCCTCGAGGCTTTCCCACGATGCTTTCCCACAGGGCTGCGCCACGTGCCACCTTGGTGTGAGTCGATCCTCGGCGTGAAAGACGAGCCGGTGACGGGAAAAGAGGTTCCTCTGGAATGGACTGAGACATCTGGGGGACTCTTGGAATGGTGGCACGACCCTGGAGTTCCTGTCGCCATTCCTGTTGAGAGGGCCTCCTCTTGAGGTGCGACGGGAACGCTGGGAACTCTTTCCCGACGAAGCAGGGAAAGGATCCCTCATCTCGAGGTACGATGCGGAAACGGGGCTCCTCTGGATGTGGGCGGGACCCTCGTGTTTCCTCTCGAGTGGAGACGGGTATGTCGGGGAACTCCTTGATTTGCACCAAGGGTGTGAAGGACCCTTTCGAAGTTCCAGAGGTGAGGTGTGATCAGCCTCGAGACGCCTCAGCGGAAATGGGCCTCATTTCGCCTGGAGGGGAGAACCTCCTGGATTTTCTCGAGTTGCGGCAAGTCTTCTCGAGTTACGACGGGGACCACAGGGACCCGCTCTGGTGGCCTCAGGAAAGGCCAGCCCCCATGCGAGTTGCTAGGGGACCTCAGGGATTACTCTCCCGTCCATGCCGGGGCCTGAGACCTTGTGTGGAGTCGGGGCCGGAACTTGAGGATTCCTCTCCAGTGTTGCCATGGATCATGGGGTGCTTCTGAGTCTCCCCAGGGGAGTCAGGCCTCGTCTCGAGTGGGGGCATGCACGTGCGCTTTCCTCCCGAGCTGTAGCAGTAGTGTCACGCATCCTGTCACGTGGATTAAGGGATCTGTGGTTTCCCTCGAGGCTGTCCCTCGAGGCTTTCCCACGAGGCTATCCCACAGGGCTGTGCCACGTGCCACCTTGGTGTGAGTCGATCCTCGGCGTGAACGACGAGCCGGTGAAGGGAAAAGAGGTTCCTCTGGAATGGACTGAGACATCTGGGGGACTCTTGGAATGGTGACACGACCCTAGAGTTCCTCTCGCGGTTCCTGTTTAGAGGGCCTCCTCTGGAGATGCGATGGGAACGCCTGGAACTCTTGCTGGACGAAGCAGGGAAAGGATCCCTCATCTCGAGCTATGAGGCGGAAACGGAACTCCTCTTGATGTGGGCGGGACCCTCCTGTTTCCTCTCGAGTGGAGACGGGTATGTCCGGGAACTTCTTGATTTGCACCAAGGGTGTGAAGGACCCTTTCGAAGTTCCAGAGGTGAGGTGTGATCAGCCTCGAGTCTCCTCAGCGGAAATGGGCCTCATCTCGCCTGGAGGGGAGAACCTCCTGGATTTTCTCGAGTTGCGGCAAGTCTTCTCGAGTTACGACGGGGACCTCAGGGACCCGCTCTGGTGGACTCAGGAAAGGCCAGCCGCCATGCGAGTTGCCAGGGGCACTCAGGGATTCCTCTCCCGTCCATGCCGGGGTCTAAGACCTTGTGTGGAGTCGGGGCCGGAAACTGAGGATTCCTCTCCAGTGTTGCCATGGATCTTGGGGTGCTTCTGAGTCTCCCCAGGGGAGTCAGTCCTCGTCTCGAGTGGGTACATGGACGTGCGCTTTCCTCACGAGCTGCAGCAGTAGTGTCACGCTTCCTGTCACGTGGATCAAGTGATCTGTGGCTTTCCCTCGAGGCTGTCCCTCGAGGCTTTCCCACGAGGCTTTCCCACAGGGCTGTGCCACGTGCCACCTTGGTGTGAGTCGATCCTCGGCGTGAAAGACGAGCCGCTGAAGGGAAAAAAGGTTCCTCTGGAATGGACTGAGACATCTGGGGGACTCTTGGAATGGTGGCACGACCCTGGAGTTCCTCTCCCCGTTCCTGTTGAGAGGGCCTCCTCTTGAGGTGCGACGGGAACGCCGGGAACGCTTTCCGGACGAAGCAGGGAAAGGATCCCTCATCTCGAGCTAAGAGGGGGAAACGGGGCTCCTCTGGATGTGGGCTGGACCCACGTGTTTCCTCTCAAGTGGAGACGGGTATGTCGGGGAACTTCTTGACTTGCACCAAGGGTGTGAAGGGCCCTTTCGAAGTTCCAGAGGTGAGCTGTGATCAGCCTCGTGACGCCTCAGCGGAAATGGGCCTCATCTCGCCTGAAGGGGAGAACCTCCTGGATTTTCTCGAGTTGCGGCAGGTCTTCTCGAGTTACGACGGGGACCTCAGGGACCCGCTCTGGTGGCCTCAGGAAAGGAAGGTCCTCGTGCAAGTTGCTAGGGGCCATCTCGGAATTCCTCTCCCGTCCATGCCGGGGCCTAAGACCTTGTGTGGAGACGGGGCCGGAACCTGAGGATTCCTCTCCAGTGTTACCATGGATCTTGGGGTGCTTCTGAGTCTCCCCAGGGGAGTCAGGCCTCGTCTCGAGTAGGGGCATGCACGTGCGCTTTCCTCCCGAGCTGCAGCAGTACTGTCATGCTTCCTGTCACGTGGATCCAGGGATCTGTGGTTTCCCTCGAGGCTTTTGCTCGAGGATTTCCCACGAGGCTTTCCCACAGGGCTGTGCCACGTGCCACCTTGGTGTTAGTCGAACCTCGGCGTGAAAGACGAGCCGGTGAAGGGAAAAGAGGTTCCTCTGGAATGGACTGAGACATCTGGGGGACTCTTGGAATGGTGGCACGACCCTGGAGTTCCTCTCGCCGTTCCTGTTGAGAGGGCCTCCTCTTGAGATGCGACGGGAACGCAGGGAACGCTTTCCGGACGAAGCAGGGAAAGGATTCCTCATCTCGAGCTACGATGCGGAAACGGGGCTCCTCTGGATGTGGGCGGGACCCTCGTGTTTCCTCTCGAGTGGAGACGAGTATGTCGGGGAACTTCTTGATTTGCACCAAGGGTGTGAAGGACCCTTTCGAAGTTCCAGAGGTGATGTGTGATCAGACTTGAGACGCCTCAGCGGAAATGGGCCTCATCTCGCCTGGAGGGGTAAACTTCCTGGATTTTCTCGAGTTGCGGCAGGTCTTCTCGAGTTACGACGGCGACCTCAGGGACCCGCTCTGGTGGCCTCAGGAAAGGCCAGTCCTCGTGCAAGTTGCTAGGGGCCATCTCGGGATTCCTCTCCCGTCCATGCCGGGGCCTAAGACCTTGTGTGGAGTCGGCGCCGGAACCTGAGGATTCCTCTCCAGTGTTGCCATGGATCATGGGGTGCTTCTGAGTCTCCCCAGGGGAGTCAGGCCTCGTCTCGAGTGGGGGCATGCACGTGCGCTTTCCTCCCGAGCTGTAGCAGTAGTGTCACGCATCCTGTCACGTGGATCAAGGGATCTGTGGTTTCCCTCGAGGCTTTCACTCGAGGCTTTCCCACGAGGCTATCCCACAGGGCTGTGCCACGTGCCACCTTGGTGTGAGTCGATCCTCGGCGTGAACGACGAGCCGGTGAAGGGAAAAGAGGTTCCTCTGGAATGGACTGAGACATCGGGTGAACTCTTGGAATGGTGACACGACCCTAGAGTTCCTCTCGCGGTTCCTGTTGAGAGGGCCTCCTCTGGAGATGCGATGGGAACGCCTGGAACTCTTGCTGGACGAAGCAGGGAAAGGATCCCTCATCTCGAGCTATGAGGCGGAAACGGAACTCCTCTTGATGTGGGCGGGACCCTCCTGTTTCCTCTCGAGTGGAGACGGGTATGTCCGGGAACTTCTTGATTTGCACCAAGGGTGTGAAGGACCCTTTCGAAGTTCCAGAGGTGAGGTGTGATCAGCCTCGAGTCTCCTCAGCGGAAATGGGCCTCATCTCGCCTGGAGTGGAGAACCTCCTGGATTTTCTCGAGTTGCGGCATGTCTTCTCGAGTTACGACGGGGACCTCAGGGACCCGCTCTGGTGGACTCAGGAAAGGCCAGCCGCCATGCGAGTTGCTAGGGGCCACCTCGGGATTCCTCTCCCGTGCATGCCGGGGCTTAAGACCTTGTGTGGAGTCGGGGCCGGAACCTGAGGATTCCTCTCCAGTGTTGCCATGGATCTTGGGGTGCTTCTGAGTCTCCCCAGGGGAGTCAGGCCTCGTCTCGAGTGGGGGCATGCACGTGCGCTTTCCTCCCGAGCTGCAGCAGTAGTGTTACGCTTCCTGTCAAGTGGATAAAGGGATCTGTGGTTTCCCTCAAGGCTTTCACTCGAGGCTTTCCCACGAGGCATTCCCACAGGGCTGTGCCACGTGCCACCTTGGTGTGAGTCAATCCTCGGCGTGAAGACGAGCCGGTGAAGGGAAAAGAGGTTCCTCTGGAATGGACTGAGACATCTGGGGGACTCTTGGAATGGTGACACGACCCTGGAGTTCCTTTCACGGTTCCTGTTGAGAGGGCCTCCTCTGGAGATGCGATGGGAACGCCTGGAACTCTTTCCCGACGAAGCAGGGAATGGATCCCTCATCTCGAGCTACGAGGCGGAAACGGGGCTCCTCTGGATGTGGGCGGGACCCTCCTGTTTGCTCTCGAGTGGAGACGGGTATGTCCGGGAACTTCTTGATTTGCACCAAGGGTGTGAAGGACCCTTTCGAAGTTCCAGAGGTGAGGTGTGATCAGCCTCGAGTCTCCTCAGCGGAAATGGGCCTCATCTCGCCTGGAGGGGACAACCTCCTGGATTTTCTCGAGTTGCGGCAGGTCTTCTCGAGTTACGACGGGGACTTCAGGGACCCGCTCTGGTGGACTCAGGAAAGGCCAGCCGCCATGCGAGTTGCCAGGGGCACTCAGGGATTGCTTTCACGTCCATGCCGGGGTCTAAGACCTTGTGTGGAGTCGGGGCCGGAACCTGAGGATTCCTCTCCAGTGTTGCCATGGATCTTGGGGTGCTTCTGAGTCTCCCCAGGGGAGTCAGGCCTCGTCTCGAGTGGGTACATGCACGTGCGCTTTCCTCCCGAGCTGCAGCAGTAGTGTCACGCTTCCTGTCACGTGGATCAAGGGATCTGTGGCTTTCCCTCGAGGCTGTCCCTCGAGGCTTTCCCACGATGCTTTCCCACAGGGCTGCGCCACGTGCCACCTTGGTGTGAGTCGATCCTCGGCGTGAAAGACGAGCCGGTGAAGGGAAAAGAGGTTCCTCTGGAATGGACTGAGACATCTGGGGGACTCTTGGAATGGTGGCACGACCCTGGAGTTCCTGTCGCCATTCCTGTTGAGAGGGCCTCCTCTTGAGGTGCGACGGGAACGCTGGGAACTCTTTCCCGACGAAGCAGGGAAAGGATCCCTCATCTCGAGGTACGATGCGGAAACGGGGCTCCTCTGGATGTGGGCGGGACCCTCGTGTTTCCTCTCGAGTGGAGACGGGTATGTCGGGGAACTCCTTGATTTGCACCAAGGGTGTGAAGGACCCTTTCGAAGTTCCAGAGGTGAGGTGTGATCAGCCTCGAGACGCCTCAGCGGAAATGGGCCTCATTTCGCCTGGAGGGGAGAACCTCCTGGATTTTCTCGAGTTGCGGCAAGTCTTCTCGAGTTACGACGGGGACCACAGGGACCCGCTCTGGTGGCCTCAGGAAAGGCCAGCCCCCATGCGAGTTGCTAGGGGACCTCAGGGATTACTCTCCCGTCCATGCCGGGGCCTGAGACCTTGTGTGGAGTCAGGGCCGGAACTTGAGGATTCCTCTCCAGTGTTGCCATGGATCATGGGGTGCTTCTGAGTCTCCCCAGGGGAGTCAGGCCTCGTCTCGAGTGGGGGCATGCACGTGCGCTTTCCTCCCGAGCTGTAGCAGTAGTGTCACGCATCCTGTCACGTGGATTAAGGGATCTGTGGTTTCCCTCGAGACTTTCACTCGAGGCTTTCCCACGAGGCTATCCCACAGGGCTGTGCCACGTGCCACCTTGGTGTGAGTCGATCCTCGGCGTGAACGACGAGCCGGTGAAGGGAAAAGAGGTTCCTCTGGAATGGACTGAGACATCTGGGGGACTCTTGGAATGGTGACACGACCCTAGAGTTCCTCTCGCGGTTCCTGTTGAGAGGGCCTCCTCTGGAGATGCGATGGGAACGCCTGGAACTCTTGCTGGACGAAGCAGGGAAAGGATCCCTCATCTCGAGCTATGAGGCGGAATCGGAACTCCTCTTGATGTGGGCGGGACCCTCCTGTTTCCTCTCGAGTGGAGACGGGTATGTCCGGGAACTTCTTGATTTGCACCAAGGGTGTGAAGGACCCTTTCGAAGTTCCAGAGGTGAGGTGTGATCAGCCTCGAGTCTCCTCAGCGGAAATGGGCCTCATCTCGCCTGGAGGGGAGAACCTCCTGGATTTTCTCGAGTTGCGGCAAGTCTTCTCGAGTTACGACGGGGACCTCAGGGACCCGCTCTGGTGGACTCAGGAAAGGCCAGCCGCCATGCGAGTTGCCAGGGGCACTCAGGGATTCCTCTCCCGTCCATGCCGGGGTCTAAGACCTTGTGTGGAGTCGGGGCCGGAAACTGAGGATTCCTCTCCAGTGTTGCCATGGATCTTGGGGTGCTTCTGAGTCTCCCCAGGGGAGTCAGGCCTCGTCTCGAGTGGGTACATGCACGTGCGCTTTCCTCACGAGCTGCAGCAGTAGTGTCACGCTTCCTGTCACGTGGATCAAGTGATCTGTGGCTTTCCCTCGAGGCTGTCCCTCGAGGCTTTCCCACGAGGCTTTCCCACAGGGCTGTGCCACGTGCCACCTTGGTGTGAGTCGATCCTCGGCGTGAAAGACGAGCCGCTGAAGGGAAAAAAGTTTCCTCTGGAATGGACTGAGACATCTGGGGGACTCTTGGAATGGTGGCACGACCCTGGAGTTCCTCTCGCCGTTCCTGTTGAGAGGGCCTCCTCTGGAGGTGCGACGGGAACGCCGGGAACGCTTTCCGGACGAAGCAGGGAAAGGATCCCTTATCTCGAGCTACGATGCGGAAACGGCGCTCCTCTGGATGTGGGCGGGACCCTCGTGTTTCCTCTCGAGTGGAGACGAGTATGTCGGGGAACTTCTTGATTTGCACCAAGGGTGTGAAGGACCCTTTCGAAGTTCCAGAGGTGATGTGTGATCAGCCTTGAGACGCCTCTGCGGAAATGGGCCTCATCTCGCCTGGAGGGGAAAACTTCCTGGATTTTCTCGAGTTGCGGCAGGTCTTCTCGAGTTACGACGGCGACCTCAGGGACCCGCTCTGGTGGCCTCAGGAAAGGCCAGTCCCAATGCGAGTTGCTAGGGGCCACCTCGGGATTCCTCTCCCGTGCATGCCGGGGCTTAAGACCTTGTGTGGAGTCGGGGCCGGAACCTGAGGATTCCTCTCCAGTGTTGCCATGGATCTTGGGGTGCTTCTGAGTCTCCCCAGGGGAGTCAGGCCTCGTCTCGAGTGGGGGCATGCACTTGCGCTTTCCTCCAGAGCTGCAGCAGTAGTGTCACGCTTCCTGTCACGTGGATCAAGGGATCTGTGGTTTCCCTCGAGGCTTTCCCTCAAGGCTTTCCCACGAGGCTATCCCACAGGGCTGTGCCACGTGCCACCTTGCTGTGAGTCGATCCTCGGCGTGAAAGACGAGCCGGTGAAGGGAAAAGAGTTTCCTCTCGAATGGACTGAGACATCTGGGGGACTCTTGGAATGGTGACACGACCCTGGAGTTCCTCTCCCGGTTCCTGTTGAGAGGGCCTCCTCTTGAGATGCGAAGGGAACGCCGGGAAATCTTTCCCGACGAAGCAGGGAACGGATCCCTCATCTCGAGCTACGAGGGGGAAACGGGGCTCCTCTGGATGTGGGCTGGACTCACGTGTTTCCTCTCAAGTGGAGACGGGTATGTCGGGGAACTTCTTGATTTGCACCAAGGGTGTGAAGGGCCCTTTCGAAGTTCCAGAGGTGAGCTGTGATCAGCCTCGTGACGCCTCAGCGGAAATGGGCCTCATCTCGCCTGAAGGGGAGATCCTCCTGGATTTTCTCGAGTTGCGGCAGGTCTTCTCGAGTTACGACGGGGACCTCAGGGACCCGCTCTGGTGGCCTCAGGAAAGGAAGGTCCTCGTGCAAGTTGCTAGTGGCCATCTCGGGATTCCTCTCCCGTCCATGCCGGGGCCTAAGACCTTGTGTGGAGACGGGGCCGGAACCTGAGGATTCCTCTCCAGTGTTACCATGGATCTTGGGGTGCTTCTGAGTCTCCCCAGGGGAGTCAGGCCTCGTCTCGAGTAGGGGCATGCACATGCGCTTTCCTCCCGAGCTGCAGCAGTACTGTCATGCTTCCTGTCACGTGGATCCAGGGATCTGTGGTTTCCCTCGAGGCTTTTGCTCGAGGATTTCCCACGAGGCTTTCCCACAGGGCTGTGCCACGTGCCACCTTTGTGTTAGTCGAACCTCGGCGTGAAAGACGAGCCGGTGAAGGGAAAAGTGTTTCCTCTGGAATGGACTGAGACATCTGGGGGACTCTTGGAATGGTGGCACGACCCTGGAGTTCCTCTCGCCGTTCCTGTTGAGAGGGCCTCCTCTTGAGATGCGACGGGAACGCAGGGAACGCTTTCCGGACGAAGCAGGGAAAGGATCCCTCATCTCCAGCTACGATGCGGAAACGGGGCTCCTCTGGATGTGGGCGGGACCCTCGTGTTTCCTCTCGAGTGGAGACGAGTATGTCGGGGAACTTCTTGATTTGCACCAAGGGTGTGAAGGACCCTTTCGAAGTTCCAGAGGTGATGTGTGATCAGACTTGAGACGCCTCAGCGGAAATGGGCCTCATCTCGCCTGGAGGGGAAAACTTCCTGGATTTTCTCGAGTTGCGGCAGGTCTTCTCGAGTTACGACGGCGACCTCAGGGACCCGCTCTGGTGGCCTCAGGAAAGGCCAGTCCCCGTGCAAGTTGCTAGGGGCCATCTCGGGATTCCTCTCCCGTCCATGCCGGGGCCTAAGACCTTGTGTGGAGTCGGCGCCGGAACCTGAGGATTCCTCTCCAGTGTTGCCATGGATCATGGGGTGCTTCTGAGTCTCCCCAGGGGAGTCAGGCCTCGTCTCGAGTGGGGGCATGCACGTGCGCTTTCCTCCCGAGCTGTAGCAGTAGTGTCACGCATCCTGTCACGTGGATCAAGGGATCTGTGGTTTCCCTCGAGGCTTTCACTCGAGGCTTTCCCACGAGGCTATCCCACAGGGCTGTGCCACGTGCCACCTTGGTGTGAGTCGATCCTCGGCGTGAACGACGAGCCGGTGAAGGGAAAAGAGGTTCCTCTGGAATGGACTGAGACATCGGGGGAACTCTTGGAATGGTGACACGACCCTAGAGTTCCTCTCGCGGTTCCTGTTGAGAGGGCCTCCTCTGGAGATGCGATGGGAACGCCTGGAACTCTTGCTGGACGAAGCAGGGAAAGGATCCCTCATCTCGAGCTATGAGGCGGAAACGGAACTCCTCTTGATGTGGGCGGGACCCTCCTGTTTCCTCTCGAGTGGAGACGGGTATGTCCGGGAACTTCTTGATTTGCACCAAGGGTGTGAAGGACCCTTTCGAAGTTCCAGAGGTGAGGTGTGATCAGCCTCGAGTCTCCTCAGCGGAAATGGGCCTCATCTCGCCTGGAGGGGAGAACCTCCTGGATTTTCTCGAGTTGCGGCATGTCTTCTCGAGTTACGACGGGGACCTCAGGGACCCGCTCTGGTGGACTCAGGAAAGGCCAGCCGCCATGCGAGTTGCCAGGGGCACTCAGGGATTCCTCTCCCGTCCATGCCGGGGTCTAAGACCTTGTGTGGAGTCGGGGCCGGAACCTGAGGATTCCTCTCCAGTGTTGCCATGGATCTTGGGGTGCTTCTGTGTCTCCCCAGGGGAGTCAGGCCTCGTCTCGAGTGGGTACATGCACGTGCGCTTTCCTCACGAGCTGCAGCAGTAATGTCACGCTTCCTGTCACGTGGATCAAGGGATCTGTGGCTTTCCCTCGAGGCTGTCCCTCGAGGCTTTCCCACGATTCTTTCCCACAGGGCTGTGCCACATGCCACCTTGGTGTGAGTCGATCCTCGGCGTGAAAGACGAGCCGGTGAAGGGAAAAAATGTTCCTCTGGAATGGACTGAGACATCTGGGGGACTCTTGGAATGGTGGCACGACCCTGGAGTTCCTCTCGCCGTTCTTGTTGAGAGGGCCTCCTCTTGAAGTGCGACGGGAACGCCGGGAACGCTTTATGGAAGAAGCAGGGAAAGGATCCCTCATCTCGAGCTACGAGGCGGAAACGGGGCTCCTCTGGATGTGGGCGGGACCCTCGTGTTTCCTCTCGAGTGGAGACGAGTATGTCGGGGAACTTCTTGATTTGCACCAAGGGTGTGAAGGACCCTTTCGAAGTTCCAGAGGTGATGTGTGATCAGCCTTGAGACGCCTCAGCGGAAATGGGCCTCATCTCGCCTGGAGGGGAAAACTTCCTGGATTTTCTCGAGTTGCGGCAGGTCTTCTCGAGTTACGACGGCGACCTCAGGGACCCGCTCTGGTGGCCTCAGGAAAGGCCAGTCCCAATGCGAGTTGCTAGGGGCCATCTCGATATTCCTCTCCCGTCCATGCCGTGGCTAAAGTCCTTGTGTGGAGTCGGGGCCGGAACCTGAGGATTCCTCTCCAGTGTTGCCATGGATCTTGGGGTGCTTCTGAGTCTCCCCAGGGGAGTCAGGCCTCGTCTCGAGTGGGGGCATGCACGTGCGCTTTCCTCCAGAGCTGCAGCAGTAGTGTCACGCTTCCTGTCACGTGGATCAAGGGATCTGTGGTTTCCCTCGAGGCTTTCCCTAAAGGCTTTCCCACGAGGCTATCATACAGGGCTGTGCCACGTGCCACCTTGGTGTGAGTCGATCCTCGGCGTGAACGACGAGCCGGTGAAGGGAAAAGAGGTTCCTCTGGAATGGACTGAGACATCTGGGGGACTCTTGGAATGGTGACACGACCCTAGAGTTCCTCTCGCGGTTCCTGTTGAGAGGGCCTCCTCTGGAGATGCGATGGGAACGCCTGGAACTCTTGCTGGACGAAGCAGGGAAAGGATCCCTCATCTCGAGCTATGAGGATGAAACGGAACTCCTCTTGATGTGGGCGGGACCCTCCTGTTTCCTCTCGAGTGGAGACGGGTATGTCCGGGAACTTCTTGATTTGCACCAAGGGTGTGAAGGACCCTTTCGAAGTTCCAGAGGTGAGGTGTGATCAGCCTCGAGTCTCCTCAGCGGAAATGGGCCTCATCTCGCCTGGAGAGGAGAACCTCCTGGATTTTCTCGAGTTGCGGCAGGTCTTCTCGAGTTACGACGGGGACCTCAGGGACCCGCTCTGGTGGCCTCAGGAAAGGCCAGTCCCTGTGCGAGTTGCTAGGGGCCATCTCGGGATTCCTCTCCCGCCCATGCCGGGGCCTAAGACCTTGTGTGGAGTCGGGGCCGAAACCTGAGGATTCCTCTCCAGTGTTGCCATGGATCTTGGGGTGCTTCTGAGTCTCCCCAGGGGAGTCAGGCCTCGTCTCGAGTGGGGGCATGCACGTGCGCTTTCCTCCCGAGCTGCAGCAGTAGTGTCACGCTTCCTGTCACGTGGATCAAGGGATCTGTGTTTTCCCTCGAGGCTTTCCCTCGAGGCTTTCCCACGAGGCTATCCCACAGGGCTGTGCCACGTGCCACCTTGGTGTGAGTCGATCCTCGGCGTGAAAGACGAGCCGGTGAAGGGAAAAGAGGTTCCTCTGGAATGGACTGAGACATCTGGGGGACTCCTGGAATGGTGGCACGACCCTGGAGTTCCTCTCGCCGTTCCTGCTGAGAGGGCCTCCTCTTGAGATGCGACGGGAATGCCGGGAACTCTTTCCCGACGAAGCAGGGAAAGGATCCCTCATCTCGAGCTACGAGGCGGAAACGGGGCTCCTCTGGATGTGGGCGGGACCCTCGTGTTTCCTCTCGAGTGGCGACGGGTATGTCGGGGAACTTCTTGATTTGCACCAAGGGTGTGAAGGACCCTTTCGAAGTTCCAGAGGTGATGTGTGATCAGCCTTGAGACGCCTCAGCGGAAATGGGCCTCATCTCGCCTGGAGGGGAAAACTTCCTGGATTTTCTCGAGTTGCGGCAGGTCTTCTCGAGTTACGACGGCGACCTCAGGGACCCGCTCTGGTGGCCTCAGGAAAGGCCAGTCCTCGTGCAAGTTGCTAGGGGCCATCTTGGGATTCCTCTCCCGTCCATGCCGGGGCCTAAGACCTTGTGTGGAGACGGGGCCGGTACCTGAGGATTCCTCTCCAGTGTTACCATGGATCTTGGGGTGCTTCTGAGTCTCCCCAGGGGAGTCAGGCCTCGTCTCGAGTAGGGGCATGCACGTGCGCTTTCCTCCCGAGCTGCAGCAGTAGTGTCATGCTTCCTGTCACGTGGATCCAGGGATCTGTGGTTTCCCTCGAGGCTTTTGCTCGAGGCTTTCCCACGAGGCTTTCCCACAGGGCTGTGCCACGTGCCACCTTGGTGTGAGTCGATCCTCGGCGTGAAAGACGAGCCGGTGAAGGGAAAAGAGGTTCCTCTGGAATGGACTGAGACATCTGGGGGACTCTTGGAATGGTGGCACGACCCTGGAGTTCCTCTCGCCGTTCCTGTTGAGAGGGCCTCCTCTTGAGATGAGACGGGAACGCAGGGAACTCTTTCCCGACGAAGCAGGGAAAGGATCCCTCATCTCGAGCTACGAGGCGGAAACGGGGCTCCTCTGGATGTGGGCGGGACCCTCGTGTTTCCTCTCGAGTGGAGACGGGTATGTCGGGGAACTTCTTGATTTGCACCAAGGGTGTGAAGGACCCTTTCGAAGTTCCAGAGGTGAGGTGTGATCAGCCTCGAGACGCCTCAGCGGAAATGGGCCTCATCTCGCCTGGATGGGAGAACCTCCTGGATTTTCTCGAGTTGCCGCAGGTCTTCACGAGTTACGACCGGGACCTCAGGGACCCGCACTGGTGGCCTCCGGAAAGGCCAGTCCCCGTGCGAGTTGCTAGGGGCCATCTCGGGATTCCTCTCCCGTCCATCCCGGGGCCGAAGACCTTGTGTGGAGTCGGGGCCGGAACCTGAGGATTCCTCTCCAGTGTTGCCATGGATCTTGGGTTGCTTCTGAGTCTCCCCACGGGAGTCAGGCCTCGTCTCGAGTGGGGGCATGCACGTGCGCTTTCCTCCCGAGCAGCAGCAGTAGTGTCACGCTTCCTGTCACGTGGATCAAGGGATCTGTTGTTTCCCTTCAGACTTTCCCACAGGGCTGTGCCACGTGCCACCTTGGTGTGAGTCGATCCTCGGCGTGAACGACGAGCCGGTGAAGGGAAAAGAGGTTCCTCTGGAATGGACTGAGACATCTGGGGGACTCTTGGAATGGTGACACGACCCTAGAGTTCCTCTCGCGGTTCCTGTTGAGAGGGCCTCCTCTGGAGATGCGATGGGAACGCCTGGAACTCTTGCTGGACGAAGCAGGGAAAGGATCCCTCATCTCGAGCTATGAGGATGAAACGGAACTCCTCTTGATGTGGGCGGGACCCTCCTGTTTCCTCTCGAGTGGAGACGGGTATGTCCGGGAACTTCTTGATTTGCACCAAGGGTGTGAAGGACCCTTTCGAAGTTCCAGAGGTGAAGTGTGATCAGCCTCGAGTCTCCTCAGCGGAAATGGGCCTCATCTCGCCTGGAGAGGAGAACCTCCTGGATTTTCTCGAGTTGCGGCAGGTCTTCTCGAGTTACGACGGGGACCTCAGGGACCCGCTCTGGTGGCCTCAGGAAAGGCCAGTCCCTGTGCGAGTTGCTAGGGGCCATCTCGGGATTCCTCTCCCGCCCATGCCGGGGCCTAAGACCTTGTGTGGAGTCGGGGCCGAAACCTGAGGATTCCTCTCCAGTGTTGCCATGGATCTTGGGGTGCTTCTGAGTCTCCCCAGGGGAGTCAGGCCTCGTCTCGAGTGGGGGCATGCACGTGCGCTTTCCTCCCGACCTGCAGCAGTAGTGTCACGCTTCCTGTCACGTGGATCAAGGGATCTGTGGTTTCCCTCGAGGCTTTCCCTCGTGGCTTTCCCACGAGGCTATCCCACAGGGCTGTGCCACGTGCCACCTTGGTGTGAGTCGATCCTCGGCGTGAAAGACGAGCCGGTGAAGGGAAAAGAGGTTCCTCTGGAATGGACTGAGACATCTGGGGGACTCCTGGAATGGTGGCACGACCCTAGAGTTCCTCTCGCCGTTCCTGCGGAGAGGGCCTCCTCTTGAGACGCGACGGGAATGCCGGGAACTCTTTCCCGACGAAGCAGGGAAAGGATCCCTCATCTCGAGCTACGAGGCGGAAACGGGGCTCCTCTGGATGTGGGCGGGACCCTTGTGTTTCCTCTCGAGTGGCGACGGGTATGTCGGGGAACTTCTTGATTTGCACCAAGGGTGTGAAGGACCCTTTCGAAGTTCCAGAGGTGATGTGTGATCAGCCTTGAGACGCCTCAGCGGAAATGGGCCTCATCTCGCCTGGAGGGGAAAACTTCCTGGATTTTCTCGAGTTGCGGCAGGTCTTCTCGAGTTACGACGGCGACCTCAGGGACCCGCTCTGGTGGCCTCAGGAAAGGCCAGTCCTCGTGCAAGTTGCTAGGGGCCATCTTGGGATTCCTCTCCCGTCCATGCCGGGGCCTAAGACCTTGTGTGGAGACGGGGCCGGTACCTGAGGATTCCTCTCCAGTGTTACCATGGATCTTGGGGTGCTTCTGAGTCTCCCCAGGGGAGTCAGGCCTCGTCTCGAGTAGGGGCATGCACGTGCGCTTTCCTCCCGAGCTGCAGCAGTAGTGTCATGCTTCCTGTCACGTGGATCCAGGGATCTGTGGTTTCCCTCGAGGCTTTTGCTCGAGGCTTTCCCACGAGGCTTTCCCACAGGGCTGTGCCACGTGCCACCTTGGTGTGAGTCGATCCTCAGCGTGAAAGACGAGCCGGTGAAGGGAAAAGAGGTTCCTCTGGAATGGACTGAGACATCTGGGGGACTCTTGGAATGGTGGCACGACCCTGGAGTTCCTCTCGCCGTTCCTGTTGAGAGGGCCTCCTCTTGAGATGAGACGGGAACGCAGGGAACTCTTTCCCGACGAAGCAGGGAAAGGATCCCTCATCTCGAGCTACGAGGCGGAAACGGGGCTCCTCTGGATGTGGGCGGGACCCTCGTGTTTCCTCTCGAGTGGAGACGGGTATGTCGGGGAACTTCTTGATTTGCACCAAGGGTGTGAAGGACCCTTTCGAAGTTCCAGAGGTGAGGTGTGATCAGCCTCGAGACGCCTCAGCGGAAATGGGCCTCATCTCGCCTGGATGGGAGAACCTCCTGGATTTTCTCGAGTTGCCGCAGGTCTTCACGAGTTACGACCGGGACCTCAGGGACCCGCACTGGTGGCCTCCGGAAAGGCCAGTCCCCGTGCGAGTTGCTAGGGGCCATCTCGGGATTCCTCTCCCGTCCATCCCGGGGCCGTAGACCTTGTGTGGAGTCGGGGCCGGAACCTGAGGATTCCTCTCCAGTGTTGCCATGGATCTTGGGTTGCTTCTGAGTCTCCCCACGGGAGTCAGGCCTCGTCTCGAGTGGGGGCATGCACGTGCGCTTTCCTCCCGAGCAGCAGCAGTAGTGTCACGCTTCCTGTCACGTGGATCAAGGAATCTGTTGTTTCCCTTCAGACTTTCCCACAGGGCTGTGCCACGTGCCACCTTGGTGTGAGTCGATCCTCGGCGTGAACGACGAGCCGGTGAAGGGAAAAGAGGTTCCTCTGGAATGGACTGAGACATCTGGGGGACTCTTGGAATGGTGACACGACCCTAGAGTTCCTCTCGCGGTTCCTGTTGAGAGGGCCTCCTCTGGAGATGCGATGGGAACGCCTGGAACTCTTGCTGGACGAAGCAGGGAAAGGATCCCTCATCTCGAGCTATGAGGATGAAACGGAACTCCTCTTGATGTGGGCGGGACCCTCCTGTTTCCTCTCGAGTGGAGACGGGTATGTCCGGGAACTTCTTGATTTGCACCAAGGGTGTGAAGGACCCTTTCGAAGTTCCAGAGGTGAGGTGTGATCAGCCTCGAGTCTCCTCAGCGGAAATGGGCCTCATCTCGCCTGGAGAGGAGAACCTCCTGGATTTTCTCGAGTTGCGGCAGGTCTTCTCGAGTTACGACGGGGACCTCAGGGACCCGCTCTGGTGGCCTCAGGAAAGGCCAGTCCCTGTGCGAGTTGCTAGGGGCCATCTCGGGATTCCTCTCCCACCCATGCCGGGGCCTAAGACCTTGTGTGGAGTCGGGGCAGAAACCTGAGGATTCCTCTCCAGTGTTGCCATGGATCTTGGGGTGCTTCTGAGTCTCCCCAGGGGAGTCAGGCCTCGTCTCGAGTGGGGGCATGCACGTGCGCTTTCCTCCCGACCTGCAGCAGTAGTGTCACGCTTCCTGTCACGTGCATCAAGGGATCTGTGGTTTCCCTCGAGGCTTTCCCTCGTGGCTTTCCCACGAGGCTATCCCACAGGGCTGTGCCACGTGCCACCTTGGTGTGAGTCGATCCTCGGCGTGAAAGACGAGCCGGTGAAGGGAAAAGAGGTTCCTCTGGAATGGACTGAGACATCTGGGGGACTCCTGGAATGGTGGCACGACCCTGGAGTTCCTCTCGCCGTTCCTGCGGAGAGGGCCTCCTCTTGAGACGCGACGGTAATGCCGGGAACTCTTTCCCGACGAAGCAGGGAAAGGATCCCTCATCTCGAGCTACGAGGCGGAAACGGGGCTCCTCTGGATGTGGGCGGGACCCTCGTGTTTCCTCTCGAGTGGCGACGGGTATGTCGGGGAACTTCTTGATTTGCACCAAGGGTGTGAAGGACCCTTTCGAAGTTCCAGAGGTGATGTGTGATCAGCCTTGAGACGCCTCAGCGGAAATGGGCCTCATCTCGCCTGGAGGGGAAAACTTCCTGGATTTTCTCGAGTTGCGGCAGGTCTTCTCGAGTTACGACGGCGACCTCAGGGACCCGCTCTGGTGGCCTCAGGAAAGGCCAGTCCTCGTGCAAGTTGCTAGGGGCCATCTTGGGATTCCTCTCCCGTCCATGCCGGGGCCTAAGACCTTGTGTGGAGACGGGGCCGGTACCTGAGGATTCCTCTCCAGTGTTACCATGGATCTTGGGGTGCTTCTGAGTCTCCCCAGGGGAGTCAGGCCTCGTCTCGAGTAGGGGCATGCACGTGCGCTTTCCTCCCGAGCTGCAGCAGTAGTGTCATGCTTCCTGTCACGTGGATCCAGGGATCTGTGGTTTCCCTCGAGGCTTTTGCTCGAGGCTTTCCCACGAGGCTTTCCCACAGGGCTGTGCCACGTGCCACCTTGGTGTGAGTCGATCCTCGGCGTGAAAGACGAGCCGGTGAAGGGAAAAGAGGTTCCTCTGGAATGGACTGAGACATCTGGGGGACTCTTGGAATGGTGGCACGACCCTGGAGTTCCTCTCGCCGTTCCTGTTGAGAGGGCCTCCTCTTGAGATGAGACGGGAACGCAGGGAACTCTTTCCCGACGAAGCAGGGAAAGGATCCCTCATCTCGAGCTACGAGGCGGAAACGGGGCTCCTCTGGATGTGGGCGGGACCCTCGTGTTTCCTCTCGAGTGGAGACGGGTATGTCGGGGAACTTCTTGATTTGCACCAAGGGTGTGAAGGACCCTTTCGAAGTTCCAGAGGTGAGGTGTGATCAGCCTCGAGACGCCTCAGCGGAAATGGGCCTCATCTCGCCTGGATGGGAGAACCTCCTGGATTTTCTCGAGTTGCCGCAGGTCTTCACGAGTTACGACCGGGACCTCAGGGACCCGCACTGGTGGCCTCCGGAAAGGCCAGTCCCCGTGCGAGTTGCTAGGGGCCATCTCGGGATTCCTCTCCCGTTCATCCCGGGGCCGAAGACCTTGTGTGGAGTCGGGGCCGGAACCTGAGGATTCCTCTCCAGTGTTGCCATGGATCTTGGGTTGCTTCTGAGTCTCCCCACGGGAGTCAGGCCTCGTCTCGAGTGGGGGCATGCACGTGCGCGTTCCTCCCGAGCAGCAGCAGTAGTGTCACGCTTCCTGTCACGTGGATCAAGGGATCTGTTGTTTCCCTTCAGACTTTCCCACAGGGCTGTGCCACGTGCCACCTTGGTGTGAGTCGATCCTCGGCGTGAACGACGAGCCGGTGAAGGGAAAAGAGGTTCCTCTGGAATGGACTGAGACATCTGGGGGACTCTTGGAATGGTGACACGACCCTAGAGTTCCTCTCGCGGTTTCTGTTGAGAGGGCCTCCTCTGGAGATGCGATGGGAACGCCTGGAACTCTTGCTGGACGAAGCAGGGAAAGGATCCCTCATCTCGAGCTATGAGGATGAAACGGAACTCCTCTTGATGTGGGCGGGACCCTCCTGTTTCCTCTCGAGTGGAGACGGGTATGTCCGGGAACTTCTTGATTTGCACCAAGGGTGTGAAGGACCCTTTCGAAGTTCCAGAGGTGAGGTGTGATCAGCCTCGAGTCTCCTCAGCGGAAATGGGCCTCATCTCGCCTGGAGAGGAGAACCTCCTGGATTTTCTCGAGTTGCGGCAGGTCTTCTCGAGTTACGACGGGGACCTCAGGGACCCGCTCTGGTGGCCTCAGGAAAGGCCAGTCCCTGTGCGAGTTGCTAGGGGCCATCTCGGGATTCCTCTCCCGCCCAAGCCGGGGCCTAAGACCTTGTGTGGAGTCGGGGCAGAAACCTGAGGATTCCTCTCCAGTGTTGCCATGGATCTTGGGGTGCTTCTGAGTCTCCCCAGGGGAGTCAGGCCTCGTCTCGAGTGGGGGCATGCACGTGCGCTTTCCTCCCGACCTGCAGCAGTAGTGTCACGCTTCCTGTCACGTGGATCAAGGGATCTGTGGTTTCCCTCGAGGCTTTCCCTCGTGGCTTTCCCACGAGGCTATCCCACAGGGCTGTGCCACGTGCCACCTTGGTGTGAGTCGATCCTCGGCGTGAAAGACGAGCCGGTGAAGGGAAAAGAGGTTCCTCTGGAATGGACTGAGACATCTGGGGGACTCCTGGAATGGTGGCACGACCCTGGAGTTCCTCTCGCCGTTCCTGCGGAGAGGGCCTCCTCTTGAGACGCGACGGGAATGCCGGGAACTCTTTCCCGACGAAGCAGGGAAAGGATCCCTCATCTCGAGCTACGAGGCGGAAACGGGGCTCCTCTGGATGTGGGCGGGACCCTCGTGTTTCCTCTCGAGTGGCGACGGGTATGTCGGGGAACTTCTTGATTTGCACCAAGGGTGTGAAGGACCCTTTCGAAGTTCCAGAGGTGAGGTGTGATCAGCTTCGAGACGCCTCAGCGGAAATGGGCCTCATCTCGCCTGGAGGGGAGAACCTCCTGGATTTTCTCGAGTTGCTGTAGGTCTTCTCGAGTTACGACGGGGACCTCAGGGACCCGCTCTGGTGGCCTCAGGAAAGGCCAGTCCCCGTGCGAGTTGCTAGGGGCCATCTCGGGATTCCTCTCCCGTCCATGCCGGGGCCTAAGACCTTGTGTAGAGTCGGGGCCGGAACCTGAGGATTCCTCTCCAGTGTTGCCATGGATCTTGGGGTGCTTCTGAGTCTCCCCAGGGGAGTCAGGCCTCGTCTCTAGTGGGGGCATGCACGTGCGCTTTCCTCCCGAGCTGCAGCAGTAGTGTCCCGCTTCCTGTCACGTGGATCAAGGGATCTGTGGTTTCCCTCGAGGCTTTCCCACAGGGCTGTGCCACGTGCCACCTTGGTGTGAGTCGATCCTCGGCGTGAAAGACGAGCCGGTGAAGGGAAAAGAGGTTCCTCTGGAATGGACTGAGACATCTGGTGGACTCCTGGAATGGTGGCACGACCCTGGAGTTCCTCTCGCCGTTCCTGCTGAGAGGGCCTCCTCTTGAGATGCGACGGGAATGCCGGGAACTCTTTCCCGACGAAGCAGGGAAAGGATCCCTCATCTCGAGCTACGAGGCGGAAACGGGGCTCCTCTGGATGTGGGCGGGACCCTCGTGTTTCCTCTCGAGTGGCGACGGGTATGTCGGGGAACTTCTTGATTTGCACCAAGGGTGTGAAGGACCCTTTCGAAGTTCCAGAGGTGATGTGTGATCAGCCTTGAGACGCCTCAGCGGAAATGGGCCTCATCTCGCCTGGAGGGGAAAACTTCCTGGATTTTCTCGAGTTGCGGCAGGTCTTCTCGAGTTACGACGGCGACCTCAGGGACCCGCTCTGGTGGCCTCAGGAAAGGCCAGTCCTCGTGCAAGTTGCTAGGGGCCATCTTGGGATTCCTCTCCCGTCCATGCCGGGGCCTAAGACCTTGTGTGGAGACGGGGCCGGTACCTGAGGATTCCTCTCCAGTGTTACCATGGATCTTGGGGTGCTTCTGAGTCTCCCCAGGGGAGTCAGGCCTCGTCTCGAGTAGGGGCATGCACGTGCGCTTTCCTCCCGAGCTGCAGCAGTAGTGTCATGCTTTCTGTCACGTGGATCCAGGGATCTGTGGTTTCCCTCGAGGCTTTTGCTCGAGGCTTTCCCACGAGGCTTTCCCACAGGGCTGTGCCACGTGCCACCTTGGTGTGAGTCGATCCTCGGCGTGAAAGACGAGCCGGTGAAGGGAAAAGAGGTTCCTCTGGAATGGACTGAGACATCTGGGGGACTCTTGGAATGGTGGCACGACCCTGGAGTTCCTCTCGCCGTTCCTGTTGAGAGGGCCTCCTCTTGAGATGAGACGGGAACGCAGGGAACTCTTTCCCGACGAAGCAGGGAAAGGATCCCTCATCTCGAGCTACGAGGCGGAAACGGGGCTCCTCTGGATGTGGGCGGGACCCTCGTGTTTCCTCTCGAGTGGAGACGGGTATGTCGGGGAACTTCTTGATTTGCACCAAGGGTGTGAAGGACCCTTTCGAAGTTCCAGAGGTGAGGTGTGATCAGCCTCGAGACGCCTCAGCGGAAATGGGCCTCATCTCGCCTGGATGGGAGAACCTCCTGGATTTTCTCGAGTTGCCGCAGGTCTTCACGAGTTACGACCGGGACCTCAGGGACCCGCACTGGTGGCCTCCGGAAAGGCCAGTCCCCGTGCGAGTTGCTAGGGGCCATCTCGGGATTCCTCTCCCGTCCATCCCGGGGCCGAAGACCTTTTGTGGAGTCGGGGCCGGAACCTGAGGATTCCTCTCCAGTGTTGCCATGGATCTTGGGTTGCTTCTGAGTCTCCCCACGGGAGTCAGGCCTCGTCTCGAGTGGGGGCATGCACGTGCGCTTTCCTCCCGAGCAGCAGCAGTAGTGTCACGCTTCCTGTCACGTGGATCAAGGGATCTGTTGTTTCCCTTCAGACTTTCCCACAGGGCTGTGCCACGTGCCACCTTGGTGTGAGTCGATCCTCGGCGTGAACGACGAGCCGGTGAAGGGAAAAGAGGTTCCTCTGGAATGGACTGAGACATCTGGGGGACTCTTGGAATGGTGACACGACCCTAGAGTTCCTCTCGCGGTTCCTGTTGAGAGGGCCTCCTCTGGAGATGCGATGGGAACGCCTGGAACTCTTGCTGGACGAAGCAGGGAAAGGATCCCTCATCTCGAGCTATGAGGATGAAACGGAACTCCTCTTGATGTGGGCAGGACCCTCCTGTTTCCTCTCGAGTGGAGACGGGTATGTCCGGGAACTTCTTGATTTGCACCAAGGGTGTGAAGGACCCTTTCGAAGTTCCAGAGGTGAGGTGTGATCAGCCTCGAGTCTCCTCAGCGGAAATGGGCCTCATCTCGCCTGGAGAGGAGAACCTCCTGGATTTTCTCGAGTTGCGGCAGGTCTTCTCGAGTTACGACGGGGACCTCAGGGACCCGCTCTGGTGGCCTCAGGAAAGGCCAGTCCCTGTGCGAGTTGCTAGGGGCCATCTCGGGATTCCTCTCCCGCCCATGCCGGGGCCTAAGACCTTGTGTGGAGTCGGGGCCGAAACCTGAGGATTCCTCTCCAGTGTTGCCATGGATCTTGGGGTGCTTCTGAGTCTCCCCAGGGGAGTCAGGCCTCGTCTCGAGTGGGGGCATGCACGTGCGCTTTCCTCCCGACCTGCAGCAGTAGTGTCACGCTTCCTGTCACGTGGATCAAGGGATCTGTGGTTTCCCTCGAGGCTTTCCCTCGTGGCTTTCCCACGAGGCTATCCCACAGGGCTGTGCCACGTGCCACCTTGGTGTGAGTCGATCCTCGGCGTGAAAGAAGAGCCGGTGAAGGGAAAAGAGGTTCCTCTGGAATGGACTGAGACATCTGGGGGACTCCTGGAATGGTGGCACGACCCTGGAGTTCCTCTCGCCGTTCCTGCGGAGAGGGCCTCCTCTTGAGACGCGACGGGAATGCCGGGAACTCTTTCCCGACGAAGCAGGGAAAGGATCCCTCATCTCGAGCTACGAGGCGGAAACGGGGCTCCTCTGGATGTGGGCGGGACCCTCGTGTTTCCTCTCGAGTGGCGACGGGTATGTCGGGGAACTTCTTGATTTGCACCAAGGGTGTGAAGGACCCTTTCGAAGTTCCAGAGGTGAGGTGTGATCAGCTTCGAGACGCCTCAGCGGAAATGGGCCTCATCTCGCCTGGAGGGGAGAACCTCCTGGATTTTCTCGAGTTGCTGTAGGTCTTCTCGAGTTACGACGGGGACCTCAGGGACCCGCTCTGGTGGCCTCAGGAAAGGCCAGTCCCCGTGCGAGTTGCTAGGGGCCATCTCGGGATTCCTCTCCCGTCCATGCCGGGGCCTAAGACCTTGTGTAGAGTCGGGGCCGGAACCTGAGGATTCCTCTCCAGTATTGCCATGGATCTTGGGGTGCTTCTGAGTCTCCCCAGGGGAGTCAGGCCTCGTCTCTAGTGGGGGCATGCACGTGCGCTTTCCTCCCGAGCTGCAGCAGTAGTGTCCCGCTTCCTGTCACGTGGATCAAGGGATCTGTGGTTTCCCTCGAGGCTTTCCCACAGGGCTGTGCCACGTGCCACCTTGGTGTGAGTCGATCCTATGACTGAAAGACGAGCCGGTGAAGGGATAAGAGGTTCCTCTGGAATGGACTGAGACATCTGGGGGACTCTTGGAATGGTGGCACGACCCTGGAGTTCCTCTCTCCGTTCCTGTTGAGAGGGCCTCCTCTTGAGATGCGACAGGAACGCCGGGAACTCTTTCCCGACGAAGCAGGGAAAGATTCCCTCATCTCGAGCTACGAGGTGGAAACGGGGCTCTTCTGGATGTGGGCGGGACCCTCGTGTTTCCTCTCGAGTGGAGACGGGTATGTCGGGGAACTTCTTGATTTGCACCAAGGGTGTGAAGGACCCTTTCGAAGTTCCAGAGGTGAGGTGTGATCAGCCTCGAGCCGCCTCAGTGGAAATGGGCCTCATCTCGCCTGGAGCGGAGAACCTGCTGGATTTTCTCGAGTTGCGGCAGGTCTTCTCGAGTTACGACGGGGACCTCAGGGACCCGCTCTGGTGGCCTTAGGAAAGGCCAGTCTCCGTGCGAGTTGTTTGGGGCCATCTCGGGATTACTCTCCCGTCCATTCCGGGGGCTAAGACCTTGTGTGGAGTCGGGGCCGGAACCTGAGGATTCCTCTTCAGTGTTGCCATGGATCTTGGGGTGCTTCTGAGTCTCCCCAGGGGAGTCAGGCCTCGTCTCGAGTGGGGGCATGCACGTGAGTTTTCCTCCCGAGCTGCAGCAGTAGTGTCACGCTTCCTGTCACGTGGATCAAGGGATCTGTATTTTCCCTCAAGGCTTTCACTCGAGGCTTTCCCACGAGGCATTCCCACAGGGCTGTGCCACGTGCCACCTTGGTGTGAGTCGATCCTCGGCGTGAAGACGAGCCGGTGAAGGGAAAAGAGGTTCCTCTGGAAAGGACTGAGACATCTGGGGGACTCTTGGAATGGTGACACGACCCTGGAGTTCCTCTCGCGGTTCCTGTTGAGAGGGCCTCCTCTGGAGATGCGATGGGAACGCCTGGAACTCTTTCCCGACGAAGCAGGGAAAGGATCCCTAATCTCGAGCTACGAGGCGGAAACGGCACTCCTCTGGATGTGGGCGGGACCTTCGTGTTTCCTCTCGAGTGGAGACGGGTATGTCGGGGAACTTCTTGATTTGCACCAAGGGTGTGAAGGACCCTTCGACGTTCCAGAGGTGAAGTGTGATCAGCCTCAAGATGCCTCAGCGGAAATGGGCCTCATATCGCCTGGAGGGGAGAACCTCCTGGATTCTCTCGAGTTGCGGCAGGTCTTCTCGAGTTACGACGGCGACCTCAGGGACCCGCTCTGGTGGCCTCAGGAAAGGCCAGTCCCCATGCGAGTAGCTTGGGGCCATCTCGGGATTCCTCTCCCGTCCATGCCGGGGCCTAAGACCTTGTGTGGAGTCGGGGCCGGAACCTGAGGATTCCTCTCCAGTGTTGCCATGGATCTTGGGGTGATTCTGAGTCTCCCCTGGGGAGTCAGGCCTCGTCTCGAGTGGGGGCATGCACGTGTGCTTTCCTCCCGAACTGCAGCAGTAGTGTCACGCTTCCTGTCACGTGGATCAAGGGATCTGTGGTTTCCCTCGGGGCTTTCGCTCGAGGCTTTCCCACGAGGCTTTCCCACAGGGCTATGCCACCTGCCACCTTGGTGTGAGTCGATCCTCGGCGTGAATGACGAGCCGGTGAAGGGAAAAGAGGTTCCTCTGGAATGGACTGAGACATCTGGGGGACTCTTGGAATGGTGGCAGGACCCTGGAGTTCCTCTCGCCGTTCCTGTTGAGAGGGCCTCCTCTTGAGATCAGACGGGAACGCCGGGAACTCTTTCCCGACGAAGCAGGGAACGGATCCCTCATCTCGAGCTACGAGGCGGAAACGGGGCTCCTCTGGATGTGGGCGGGACCCTCGTGATTCCTCTCGAGTGGAGACGGGTATGTCGGGGAACTTCTTGATTTGCAACAAGGGTGTGAAGGACCCTTTCGAAGTTCCAGAGGTGAGGTGTGATCAGCCTCGAGACGCCTCAGCGGAAATGGGCCTCATCTCGCCTGGAGGGGAGAACCTCCTGGATTTTCTCGAGTTGCGGCAGGTCTTCTCGAGTTACGACGGGGACCTCAGGGACCCGCTCTGGTGGACTCAGGAAAGGCCAGTCCCCATGCGAGTTGCTAGGGGACCTCAGGGATTACTCTCCCATCCATGCCGGGGCCTAAGACCTTGTGTGGAGTCGGGGCCGGAACCTGAGGATTCCTCTCCAGTGTTGCCATGGATCATGGGGTGCTTCTGAGTCTCCCCAGGGGAGTCAGGCCTCGTCTCGAGTGGGGGCATGCACGTGCGCTTTCCTCCCGAGCTGTAGCAGTAGTGTCACGCATCCTGTCACGTGGATCAAGGGATCTGTGGTTTCCCTCGAGGCTTTCACTCGAGGCTTTCCCACGAGGCTATCCCACAGGGCTGTGCCACGTGCCACCTTGGTGTGAGTCGATCCTCGGCGTGAACGACGAGCCGGTGAAGGGAAAAGAGGTTCCTCTGGAATGGACTGAGACATCTGGGGGACTCTTGGAATGGTGACACGACCCTAGAGTTCCTCTCGCGGTTCCTGTTGAGAGGGCCTCCTCTGGAGTTGCGATGGGAACGCCTGGAACTCTTGCTGGACGAAGCAGGGAAAGGATCCCTCATCTCGAGCTATGAGGAGGAAACGGAACTCCTCTTGATGTGGGCGGGACCCTCCTGTTTCCTCTCGAGTGGAGACGGGTATGTCCGGGAACTTCTTGATTTGCACCAAGGGTGTGAAGGACCCTTTCGAAGTTCCAGAGGTGAGGTGTGATCAGCCTCGAGTCTCCTCAGCGGAAATGGGCCTCATCTCGCCTGGAGGGGAGAACCTCCTGGATTTTCTCGAGTTGCGGCAAGTCTTCTCGAGTTACGACGGGGACCTCAGGGATCCGCTCTGGTGGACTCAGGAAAGGCCAGCCGCCATGCGAGTTGCCAGGGGCACTCAGGGATTCCTCTCCCGTCCATGCCGGGGTCTAAGACCTTGTGTGGAGTCGGGGCCGGAACCTGAGGATTCCTCTCCAGTGTTGCCATGGATCTTGGGGTGCTTCTGAGTCTCCCCAGGGGAGTCAGGCCTCGTCTCGAGTGGGTACATGCACGTGCGCTTTCCTCCCGAGCTGCAGCAGTAGTGTCACGCTTCCTGTCACGTGGATCAAGGGATCTGTGGCTTTCCCTCGAGGCTGTCCCTCGAGGCTTTCCCACGATTCTTTCCCACAGGGCTGTGCCACGTGCCACCTTGGTGTGAGTCGATCCTCGGCGTGAAAGACGAGCCGGTGAAGGGAAAAAAGGTTCCTCTGGAATGGACTGAGACATCTGGGGGACTCTTGGAATGGTGGCACGACCCTGGAGTTCCTCTCGCCGTTCCTGTTGAGAGGGCCTCCTCTTGAGGTGCGACGGGAACGCCGGGAACGCTTTCCGGACGAAGCAGGGAAAGGATCCCTCATCTCGAGCTACGATGCGGAAACGGGGCTCCTCTGGATGTGGGCGGGACCCTCGTGTTTCCTCTCGAGTGGAGACGAGTATGTCGGGGAACTTCTTGATTTGCACCAAGGGTGTGAAGGACCCTTTCGAAGTTCCAGAGGTGATGTGTGATCAGCCTCGAGACGCCTCAGCGGAAATGGGCCTCATCTCGCCTGGAGGGGAGAACCTCCTGGATTTTCTCGAGTTGCGGCAGGTCTTCTCGAGTTACGACGGGGACCTCAGGGACCCGCTCTGGTGGACTCAGGAAAGGCCAGTCCCCATGCGAGTTGCTAGGGGACCTCAGGGATTACTCTCCCGTCCATGCCGGGGCCTAAGACCTTGTGTGGAGTCGGGGCCGGAACCTGAGGATTCCTCTCCAGTGTTGCCATGGATCTTGGGGTGCTTCTGAGTCTCCCCAGGGGAGTCAGGCCTCGTCTCGAGTGGGGGCTTGCACGTGCGCTTTCCTCCCGAGCGGCAGCTGTAGTGTCACGCTTCCTGTCACGTGGATCAAGGGATCTGTGGTTTCCCTGAGGCTTTCACTCGAGGCTTTCCCACGAGGCATTCCCACAGGGCTGTGCCACGTGCCACCTTGGTGTGAGTCGATCCTCGGCGTGAAGACGAGCCGGTGAAGGGAAAAGAGGTTCCTCTGGAATGGACTGAGACATCTGGGGGACTCTTGGAATGGTGGCACGACCCTGGAGTTCCTCTAGCCGTTCCTGTTGAGAGGGCCTCCTCTTGACATGCGACGGGAAGGCCGGGAACTCTTTCCCGACGAAGCAGGGAAAGGATCCCTCATCTCGAGCTACGAGGCGGAAACGGGGCTCCTCTGGATGTGGGCGGGACCCTCGTGTTTCCTCTCGAGTGGAGACGGGTATGTCGGGGAACTTCTTGATTTGCACCAAGGGTGTGAAGGACCCTTTCGAATTTCCAGAGGTGAGGTGTGATCAGCCTCGAGACGCCTCAGCGGAAATGGGCCTCATCTCGCCTGGAGGGGAGAACCTCCTGGATTTTCTCGAGTTGCGGCAGGTCTTCTCGAGTTACGACGGGGACCTCAGGGACCCGCTCTGGTGGCCTCAGGAAAGGCCAGTCCCCATGCGAGTTGCTAGGGGCCCTCTCTGGATTCCTCTCCCGTCCATGCCGGGGCCTAAGACCTTGTGTGGAGTCGAGGCCGGAACCAGAGGATTCCTCTCCAGTGTTGCCTTGGATATTGGGGTGCTTCTGAGTCTCCCCTGGGGAGTCAGGCCTCGTCTCGAGTGGGGGCATGCACGTGCGCTTTCCTCCCGAGCTGCAGCAGTAGTGTCACGCTTCCTGTCACGTGGATCAAGGGATCTGTGTTTTTCCTCAAGGCTTTCACTCGAGGCTTTCCCACGAGGCATTCCCACAGGGCTGTGCCACGTGCCACCTTGGTGTGAGTCGATCCTCGGCGTGAAGACGAGCCGGTGAAGGGAAAAGAGGTTCCTCTGGAATGGACTGAGACATCTGGGGGACTCTTGGAATGGTGACACGACCCTGGAGTTCCTCTCGCGGTTCCTGTTGAGGGGCCTCTTCTGGAGATGCGATGGGAACGCCTGGAACTCTTGCTCGACGAAGCAGGGAAAGGATCCCTCATCTCGAGCTACGAGGCGGAAACGGCACTCCTCTGGATGTGGGCGGGACCCTCGTGTTTCCTCTCGAGTGGAGACGGGTATGTCGGGGAACTTCTTGATTTGCACCAAGGGTGTGAAGGACCCTTTCGACGTTCCAGAGGTGAAGTGTGATCAGCCTCGAGACGCCTCAGCGGAAATGGGCCTCATATCGCCTGGAGGGGAGAACCTCCTGGATTTTCTCGAGTTGCGGCAGGTCTTCTCGAGTTACGACGGGGACCTCAGGGACCCGCTCTGGTGGCCTCAGGAAAGCCCAGTCCCCATGCGAGTTGCTTGGGGCCATCTCGGGATTCCTCTCCCGTCCATGCCGGGGCCTAAGACCTTGTGTGGAGTCGGGGACGGAACCTGAGGATTCCTCTCCAGTGTTGCCATGGATCTTGGGGTGCTTCTGAGTCTCCCCAGGGGAGTCAGGCCTCGTCTCGAGTGGGGGCATGCACGTGTGCTATCCTCCCGAACTGCAGCAGTAGTGTCACGCTTCCTGTCACGTGGATCAAGGGATCTGTGGTTTCCCTCGAGGCTTTCGCTCGAGGCTTTCCCACGAGGCTTTCCCACAGGGCTATGCCACCTGCCACCTTGGTGTGAGTCGATCCTCGGCGTGAATGACGAGCCGGTGAGAGGAAAAGAGGTTCCTCTGGAATGGACTGAGACATCTGGGGGACTCTTGGAATGGTGGCAGGACCCTGGAGTTACTCTCGCCGTTCCTGTTGAGAGGGCCTCCTCTTGAGATGCCACGGGAACGCTGGGAACTCTTTCCCGACGAAGCAGAGAACGGATCCCTCATCTCGAGCTACGAGGCGTAAACGGGGCTCCTCTGGATGTGGGCGTTACCCTCGTGTTTCCTCTCCAGTGGAGACGGGTATGTCGGGGAACTTCGTGATTTGCACCAAGGGTGTGAAGGACCCTTTCGAAGTTCCAGAGGTGAGGTGTGATCAGCCTCGAGACGCCTCAGCGGAAATGGGCCTCATCTCGCCTGGAGGGGAGAACCTCCTGGATTTTCTCGAGTTGCGGCAGGTCTTCTCGAGTTACGACGGGGATCTCAGGGACCCGCTCTGGTGGCCTCAGGAAAGGCCAGTCCCCGTGCGAGTTGCTTGGGCCACCTCGGGATTCCTCTCCCGTCCATGCCGCGGCCTCAGTCCTTGCGTGGATTCGGGGCTGGAACCTGAGGATTCCTCTCCAGTGTTGCCATGGATCTTGGGGTGCTTCTGAGTCTCCCCAGGGGAGTCAGGCCTCGTCTCGAGTGGGGCCATGCACGTGCGGTTTCCTCCCGAGCTGCAGCAGTAGTGTCACGCTTCCTGTCACGTGGATCAAGGGATCTGTGGTTTCCCTCGAGGCTTTCACTCGAGGCTTTCACACGAGGCTTTCCCACAGGGCTGTGCCACGTGCCACTTTGGTGTGAGTCGATCCTCGGCGTGAAAGACGAGCCGGTGAAGGGAAAAGAGGTTCCTCTGGAATGGACTGAGACATCTGCGGGACTCTTGGAATGGTGGCACGACCCTGGAGTTCCTCTCGCCGTTCCTGTTGAGAGGGCCTCCTCTTGAGATGCGATGGGAACGCCGGGAACTCTTTCCCGAAGAAGCAGGGAAAGGATCCCTCATCTCGATCTACGAGGAGGAAACGGGGCTCCTCTGGATGTGGGCGGGACCCTCGTGTTTCCTCTCGAGTGGAGACGGGTATGTCGGGGAACTTCTTGATTTGCACCAAGGGTGTGAAGGAACCTTTCGAAGTTCCAGAGGTGAGGTGTGATCAGCCTCGAGACGCCTCAGCGGAAATGGGCCTCATCTCGCCTGGAGGGGAGAACCTCCTGGATTTTCTCTAGTTGCGGCAGGTGTTCTCGAGTTACGACGGGGACCTCAGGGACCCGCTCTGGTGGCCTCAGGAAGGGGAGTCGCCATGCGAGTTGCTAGGGACTATCTCGGGATTCCTCTCCCCTCCATGCCGGGGCCTAAGACCTTGTGTGGAGTCGGGGCCGGAACCTGAGGATTCCTCTCCAGTGTTGCCATGGATCTTGGGGTGCTTCTGAGTCTCCCCAGGGGAGTCAGGCCTCGTCTCGAGTGGGGGCATGCACGTGTGTTTCCTCCGGAGCTGCAGCAGTAGTGTCACGCTTCCTGTCACGTGGTTCAAGGGATCTGTGGCTTTCCCTCGAGGCTTTCGCTCGAGGCTTTCCCACGAGGATTTCCCCCAGGGCTGTGCCACGTGCCACCTTGGTGTGAGTCGATCCTCGGCGTGAAAGACGAGCCGGTGAAGGGAAAAGAGGTTCCTCTGGAATGGACTGAAACATCTGGGGGACTCTTGGAATGGTGGCACGACCCTGGAGTTCCTCTCGCCGTTCCTGTTGAGAGGGCCTCCTCTTGAGATACTACGGCAAGGCCGGGAACTCTTTCCCTACGAAGCAGGGAAAGGATACCTCATCTCGAGCAACGAGGCGGAAACGGGGCTCTTCTGGATGTGGGCGGGACCCTCGTGTTTCCTCTCGAGTGGAGACGGGTATGTTGGGCAACTTCTTGATTTGCGCCAAGGGTGTGAAGGACCCTTTCGAAGTTCCAGAGGTGAGGTGTGATCACCCTCGAGATGCCTCAGCGGAAATGTGCCTCATCTCGCTTGGAGGGGAGAACCTCCTGGATTTTCTCGAGTTGCGGCAGGTCTTCTCGAGTTACGACGGGGACCTCAGGGACCCGCTCTGGTGGCCTCAGGAAAGGCCAGTCCCCATGCGAGTTGCTGGGGGACCTCTCGGGATTCCTCTCCCGTCCATGCCGGGGCCTCAGTCCTTGTGTAGAGTCGGGGACAGAACCTGAGGATTCCTCTCCAGTGTTTCCATGGATCTTGGGGTGCTTCTGAGTCTCCCCAGGCGAGTCAGGCCTCGTCTCGAGTGGGGGCATGCACCTGCGCTTTCCTCCTGAGCTGCAGCAGTAGTGTCACGCTTCCTGTCACGTGGATCAAGGTATCTGTGGCTTTCCCTCGAATCTTTCCCTCGAGGTTTTCCCACGAGGCTTTCCCACAGGGCTGTGCCACGTGCCACCTTGGTGTGAGACGATCCTCGGCGTGAAAGGCGAGCCGGTGAAGGGAAAAGAGGTTCCTCTGGAATGGACTGAGACATCTGCGGGACTCTTGGAATGGTGGCACGACCCTGGAGTTCCTCTCGCCGTTCCTGTTGAGAGGGCCTCCTCTTGAGATGCGATGGGAACGCCGGGAACTCTTTCCCGAAGAAGCAGGGAAAGGATCCCTCATCTCGATCTACGAGGAGGAAACGGGGCTCCTCTGGATGTGGGCGGGACCCTCGTGTTTCCTCTCGAGTGGAGACGGGTATGTCGGGGAACTTCTTGATTTGCACCAAGGGTGTGAAGGAACCTTTCGAAGTTCCAGAGGTGAGGTGTGATCAGCCTCGAGACGCCTCAGCGGAAATGGGCCTCATCTCGCCTGGAGGGGAGAACGTCCTGGATTTTCTCTAGTTGCGGCAGGTGTTCTCGAGTTACGACGGGGACCTCAGGGACCCGCTCTGGGGGCCTCAGGAAGGGGAGTCGCCATGCGAGTTGCTAGGGACTATCTCGGGATTCCTCTCCCCTCCATGCCGGGGCCTAAGACCTTGTGTGGAGTCGGGGCCGGAACCTGAGGATTCCTCTCCAGTGTTGCCATGGATCTTGGGGTGCTTCTGAGTCTCCCCAGGGGAGTCAGGCCTCGTCTCGAGTGGGGGCATGCACGTGTGTTTCCTCCGGAGCTGCAGCAGTAGTGTCACGCTTCCTGTCACGTGGTTCAAGGGATCTGTGGCTTTCCCTCGAGGCTTTCGCTCGAGGCTTTCCCACGAGGATTTCCCCCAGGGCTGTGCCACGTGCCACCTTGGTGTGAGTCGATCCTCGGCGTGAAAGACGAGCCGGTGAAGGGAAAAGAGGTTCCTCTGGAATGGACTGAAACATCTGGGGGACTCTTGGAATGGTGTCACGACCCTGGAGTTCCTCTCGCCGTTCCTGTTGAGAGGGCCTCCTCTTGAGATACTACGGCAAGGCCGGGAACTCTTTCCCGACGAAGCAGGGAAAGGATACCTCATCTCGAGCAACGAGGCGGAAACGGGGCTCTTCTGGATGTGGGCGGGACCCTCGTGTTTCCTCTCGAGTGGAGACGGGTATGTTGGGCAACTTCTTGATTTGCGCCAAGGGTGTGAAGGACCCTTTCGAAGTTCCAGAGGTGAGGTGTGATCACCCTCGAGATGCCTCAGCGGAAATGTGCCTCATCTCGCTTGGAGGGGAGAACCTCCTGGATTTTCTCGAGTTGCGGCAGGTCTTCTCGAGTTACGACGGGGACCTCAGGGACCCGCTCTGGTGGCCTCAGGAAAGGCCAGTCCCCATGCGAGTTGCTGGGGGACCTCTCGGGATTCCTCTCCCGTCCATGCCGGGGCCTCAGTCCTTGTGTGGAGTCGGGGACAGAACCTGAGGATTCCTCTCCAGTGTTTCCATGGATCTTGGGGTGCTTCTGAGTCTCCCCAGGCGAGTCAGGCCTCGTCTCGAGTGGGGGCATGCACCTGCGCTTTCCTCCTGAGCTGCAGCAGTAGTGTCACGCTTCCTGTCACGTGGATCAAGGTATCTGTGGCTTTCCCTCGAATCTTTCCCTCGAGGTTTTCCCACGAGGCTTTCCCACAGGGCTGTGCCACGTGCCACCTTGGTGTGAGACGATCCTCGGCGTGAAAGGCGAGCCGGTGAAGGGAAAAGAGGTTCCTCTGGAATGGACTGAGATATCTGGGTGACTCTTGAAATGGTGGCACGACCCTGGAGTGCCAATCGCCGTTCTTGTTGAGATGGCCTCCTCTTGAGATGCGACGGGAACGCCGGGAACACTTTCCCGACGAAGCAGTGAAAGGATCCCTCATCTCGAGCTACGAGGCAGAAAAGGGGCTCCTCTGGATGTGGGCGGGACCCTCGTGTTTCCTCTCGAGTGGAGACGGGTATGTCGGGGAAATTCTTGATTTGCACCAAGGGTGTGAAGGACCGTTTCGAAGTTCCAGAGGTGAGGTGTGATCAGCCTCGATACGCCTCAGCGGAAATGGGCCTCATCTCGTCAGAAGGGGAGAACATCCTGGATTTTCTCGAGTTGCGGCAGGTCTTCTCGATTTACGACGGGGACCTCAGGGACCCGCTCTGGTGGCCTCAGGAAAGGCCAGTCCCCATGCGAGTTGCTAGGGGACCTCTCGGGATTCCTCTCCCGTCCATGCCGGGGCTTAAGACCTTGTGTGGAGTCGGGGACGGAACCTGAGGATTCCTCTCCAGTGTTGCCATGGATCTTGGGGTGCTTCTGAGTCTCCCCAGGGGAGTCAGGCCTCGTCTCGCGTGGGGGCATGCACGTGCGCTTTCCTCCAGAGCTGCAGCAGTAGTGTCACGCTTCCTGTCACGTGGATCAAGGGATCTGTGGTTTCCCTCGAGGCTTTCCCTCAAGGCTTTCCCACGAGGCTATCCCACAGGGCTGTGCCACGTGCCACCTTGGTGTGAGTCGATCCTCGGCGTGAAAGACGAGCCGGTGAAGGGAAAAGAGGTTCCTCTGGAATGGACTGGGACATCTGGGGGACTCTTGGAATGGTGGCACGACCCTGGAGTTCCTCTCGCCGTTCCTGTTGAGAGGGCCTCCTGTTGAGATGCGACGGGAAGGCCGGGAACTCTTTCCCGACGAAGCAGGGAAAGGATCCCTCATCTCGAGCTACGAGGCGGAAACGGGGCTCCTCTGGATGTGGGCGGGACCCTCGTGTTTCCTCTCGAGTGGCGACGGGTATGTCGGGGAACTTCTTGATTTGCAACAAGGCTGTGAAGAACCCTTTCGAAGTTCCAGAGGTGAGGTGTGATCAGCCTCGAGACGCCTCAGCGGAAATGGGCCTCATCTCGCCTGGAGGGGAGAACCTCCTGGATTTTCTCTAGTTGCGGCAGGTGTTCTCGAGTTACGACGGGGACCTCAGGGACCCGCTCTGGTGGCCTCAGGAAGGGGAGTCGCCATGCGAGTTGCTAGGGACTATCTCGGGATTCCTCTCCCCTCCATGCCGGGGCCTAAGACCTTGTGTGGAGTCGGGGCCGGAACCTGAGGATTCCTCTCCAGTGTTGCCATGGATCTTGGGGTGCTTCTGAGTCTCCCCAGGGGAGTCAGGCCTCGTCTCGAGTGGGGGCATGCACGTGTGTTTCCTCCGGAGCTGCAGCAGTAGTGTCACGCTTCCTGTCACGTGGTTCAAGGGATCTGTGGCTTTCCCTCGAGGCTTTCGCTCAAGGCTTTCCCACGAGGATTTCCCCCAGGGCTGTGCCACGTGCCACCTTGGTGTGAGTCGATCCTCGGCGTGAAAGACGAGCCGGTGAAGGGAAAAGAGGTTCCTCTGGAATGGACTGAAACATCTGGGGGACTCTTGGAATGGTGGCACGACCCTGGAGTTCCTCTCGCCGTTCCTGTTGAGAGGGCCTCCTCTTGAGATACTACGGCAAGGCCGGGAACTCTTTCCCTACGAAGCAGGGAAAGGATAACTCATCTCGAGCAACGAGGCGGAAACGGGGCTCTTCTGGATGTGGGCGGGACCCTCGTGTTTCCTCTCGAGTGGAGACGGGTATGTTGGGCAACTTCTTGATTTGCGCCAAGGGTGTGAAGGACCCTTTCGAAGTTCCAGAGGTGAGGTGTGATCACCCTCGAGATGCCTCAGCGGAAATGTGCCTCATCTCGCTTGGAGGGGAGAACCTCCTGGATTTTCTCGAGTTGCGGCAGGTCTTCTCGAGTTACGACGGGGACCTCAGGGAACCGCTCTGGTGGCCTCAGGAAAGGCCAGTCCCCATGCGAGTTGCTGGGTGACCTCTCGGGATTCCTCTCCCGTCCATGCCGGGGCCTCAGTCCTTGTGTGGAGTCGGGGACAGAACCTGAGGATTCCTCTCCAGTGTTTCCATTGATCTTGGGGTGCTTCTGAGTCTCCCCAGGCGAGTCAGGCCTCGTCTCGAGTGGGGGCATGCACCTGCGCTTTCCTCCTGAGCTGCAGCAGTAGTGTCACGCTTCCTGTCACGTGGATCAAGGTATCTGTGGCTTTCCCTCGAATCTTTCCCTCGAGGTTTTCCCACGAGGCTTTCCCACAGGGCTGTGCCACGTGCCACCTTGGTGTGAGACGATCCTCGGCGTGAAAGGCGAGCCGGTGAAGGGAAAAGAGGTTCCTCTGGAATGGACTGAGATATCTGGGTGACTCTTGAAATGGTGACACGACCCTGGAGTGCCAATCGCCGTTCTTGTTGAGATGGCCTCCTCTTGAGATGCGACGGGAACGCCGGGAACACTTTCCCGACGAAGCAGTGAAAGGATCCCTCATCTCGAGCTACGAGGCAGAAAAGGGGCTCCTCTGGATGTGGGCGGGACCCTCGTGTTTCCTCTCGAGTGGAGACGGGTATGTCGGGGAAATTCTTGATTTGCACCAAGGGTGTGAAGGACCGTTTCGAAGTTCCAGAGGTGAGGTGTGATCAGCCTCGAGACGCCTCAGCGGAAATGGGCCTCATCTCGTCAGAAGGGGAGAACATCCTGGATATTCTCGAGTTGCGGCAGGTCTTCTCGATTTACCACGGGGACCTCAGGGACCCGCTCTGGTGGCCTCAGGAAAGGCCAGTCCCCATGCGAGTTGCTAGGGGACCTCTCGGGATTCCTCTCCCGTCCATGCCGGGGCTTAAGACCTTGTGTGGAGTCGGGGACGGAACCTGAGGATTCCTCTCCAGTGTTGCCATGGATCTTGGGGTGCTTCTGAGTCTCCCCAGGGGAGTCAGGCCTCGTCTCGAGTGGGGGCATGCACGTGCGCTTTCCTCCAGAGCTGCAGCAGTAGTGTCACGCTTCCTGTCACGTGGATCAAGGGATCTGTGGTTTCCCTCGAGGCTTTCCCTCAAGGCTTTCCCACGAGGCTTTCCCACAGGGCTGTGCCACGTGCCACCTTGGTGTGAGTCGATCCTCGGCGTGAAAGACGAGCCGGTGAAGGGAAAAGAGATTCCTCTGGAATGGACTGAGACATCTGGGGGACTCTTGGAATGGTGGCACGACCCTGGAGTTCCTCTCGCCGTTCCTGTTGAGAGGGCCTCCTCTTGAGATGAGACGGGAACGCAGGGAACTCTTTCCCGACGAAGCAGGGAAAGGATCCCTCATCTCGAGCTACGAGGCGGAAACGGGGCTCCTCTGGATGTGGGCGGGACCCTCGTGTTTCCTCTCGAGTGGAGACGGGTATGTCGGGGAACTTCTTGATTTGCACCAAGGGTGTGAAGGACCCTTTCGAAGTTCCAGAGGTGAGGTGTGATCAGCCTCGAGACGCCTCAGCGGAAATGGGCCTCATCTCGCCTGGATGGGAGAACCTCCTGGATTTTCTCGAGTTGCCGCAGGTCTTCACGAGTTACGACCGGGACCTCAGGGACCGCACTGGTGGCCTCCGGAAAGGCCAGTCCCCGTGCGAGTTGCTAGGGGCCATCTCGGGATTCCTCTCCCGTCCATCCCGGGGCCGAAGTCCTTGTGTGGAGTCGGGGCCGGAACCTGAGGATTCCTCTCCAGTGTTGCCATGGATCTTGGGTTGCTTCTGAGTCTCCCCACGGGAGTCAGGCCTCGTCTCGAGTGGGGGCATGCACGTGCGCTTTCCTCCCGAGCAGCAGCAGTAGTGTCACGCTTCCTGTCACGTGGATCAAGGGATCTGTTGTTTCCCTTCAGACTTTCCCACAGGGCTGTGCCACGTGCCACCTTGGTGTGAGTCGATCCTCGGCGTGAACGACGAGCCGGTGAAGGGAAAAGAGGTTCCTCTGGAATGGACTGAGACATCTGGGGGACTCTTGGAATGGTGACACGACCCTAGAGTTCCTCTCGCGGTTCCTGTTGAGAGGGCCTCCTCTGGAGATGCGATGGGAACGCCTGGAACTCTTGCTGGACGAAGCAGGGAAAGGATCCCTCATTTCGAGCTATGAGGATGAAACTGAACTCCTCTTGATGTGGGCGGGACCCTCCTGTTTCCTCTCGAGTGGAGACGGGTATGTCCGGGAACTTCTTGATTTGCACCAAGGGTGTGAAGGACCCTTTCAAAGTTCCAGAGGTGAGGTGTGATCAGCCTCGAGTCTCCTCAGCGGAAATGGGCCTCATCTCGCCTGGAGAGGAGAACCTCCTGGATTTTCTCGAGTTGCGGCAGGTCTTCTCGAGTTACGACGGGGACCTCAGGGACCCGCTCTGGTGGCCTCAGGAAAGGCCAGTCCCTGTGCGAGTTGCTAGGGGCCATCTCGGGATTCCTCTCCCGCCCATGCCGGGGCCTAAGACCTTGTGTGGAGTCGGGGCCGAAACCTGAGCATTCCTCTCCAGTGTTGCCATGGATCTTGGGGTGCTTCTGAGTCTCCCCAGGGGAGTCAGGCCTCGTCTCGAGTGGGGGCATGCACGTGCGCTTTCCTCCCGACCTGCAGCAGTAGTGTCACGCTTCCTGTCACGTGGATCAAGGGATCTGTGGTTTCCCTCGAGGCTTTCCCTCGTGGCTTTCCCACGAGGCTATCCCACAGGGCTGTGCCACGTGCCACCTTGGTGTGAGTCGATCCTCGGCGTGAAAGACGAGCCGGTGAAGGGAAAAGAGGTTCCTCTGGAATGGACTGAGACATCTGGGGGACTCCTGGAATGGTGGCACGACCCTGGAGTTCCTCTCGCCGTTCCTGCGGAGAGGGCCTCCTCTTGAGACGCGACGGGAATGCCGGGAACTCTTTCCCGACGAAGCAGGGAAAGGATCCCTCATCTCGAGCTACGAGGCGGAAACGGGGCTCCTCTGGATGTGGGCGGGACCCTCGTGTTTCCTCTCGAGTGGCGACGGGTATGTCGGGGAACTTCTTGATTTGCACCAAGGGTGTGAAGGACCCTTTCGAAGTTCCAGAGGTGATGTGTGATCAGCCTTGAGACGCCTCAGCGGAAATGGGCCTCATCTCGCCTGGAGGGGAAAACTTCCTGGATTTTCTCGAGTTGCGGCAGGTCTTCTCGAGTTACGACGGCGACCTCAGGGACCCGCTCTGGTGGCCTCAGGAAAGGCCAGTCCTCGTGCAAGTTGCTAGGGGCCATCTTGGGATTCCTCTCCCGTCCATGCCGGGGCCTAAGACCTTGTGTGGAGACGGGGCCGGTACCTGAGGATTCCTCTCCAGTGTTACCATGGATCTTGGGGTGCTTCTGAGTCTCCCCAGGGGAGTCAGGCCTCGTCTCGAGTAGGGGCATGCACGTGCGCTTTCCTCCCGAGCTGCAGCAGTAGTGTCATGCTTCCTGTCACGTGGATCCAGGGATCTGTGGTTTCCCTCGAGGCTTTTGCTCGAGGCTTTCCCACGAGGCTTTCCCACAGGGCTCTGCCACGTGCCACCTTGGTGTGAGTCGATCCTCGGCGTGAAAGACGAGCCGGTGAAGGGAAAAGAGGTTCCTCTGGAATGGACTGAGACATCTGGGGGAGTCTTGGAATGGTGGCACGACCCTGGAGTTCCTCTCGCCGTTCCTGTTGAGAGGGCCTCCTCTTGAGATGAGACGGGAACGCAGGGAACTCTTTCCCGACGAAGCAGGTAAAGGATCCCTCATCTCGAGCTACGAGGCGGAAACGGGGCTCCTCTGGATGTGGGCGGGACCCTCGTGTTTCCTCTCGAGTGGAGACGGGTATGTCGGGGAACTTCTTGATTTGCACCAAGGGTGTGAAGGACCCTTTCGAAGTTCCAGAGGTGAGGTGTGATCAGCCTCGAGACGCCTCAGCGGAAATGGGCCTCATCTCGCCTGGATGGGAGAACCTCCTGGATTTTCTCGAGTTGCCGCAGGTCTTCACGAGTTACGACCGGGACCTCAGGGACCCGCGCTGGTGGCCTCCGGAAAGGCCAGTCCCCGTGCGAGTTGCTAGGGGCCATCTCGGGATTCCTCTCCCGTCCATACCGGGGCCGAAGACCTTGTGTGGAGTCGGGGCCGGAACCTGAGGATTCCTCTCCAGTGTTGCCATGGATCTTGGGTTGCTTCTGAGTCTCCCCACGGGAGTCAGGCCTCGTCTCGAGTGGGGGCATGCACGTGCGCTTTCCTCCCGAGCAGCAGCAGTAGTGTCACGCTTCCTGTCACGTGGATCAAGGGATCTGTTGTTTCCCTTCAGACTTTCCCACAGGGCTGTGCCACGTGCCACCTTGGTGTGAGTCGATCCTCGGCGTGAACGACGAGCCGGTGAAGGGAAAAGAGGTTCCTCTGGAATGGACTGAGACATCTGGGGGACTCTTGGAATGGTGACACGACCCTAGAGTTCCTCTCGCGGTTCCTGTTGAGAGGGCCTCCTCTGGAGATGCGATGGGAACGCCTGGAACTCTTGCTGGACGAAGCAGGGAAAGGATCCCTCATCTCGAGCTATGAGGATGAAACGGAACTCCTCTTGATGTGGGCGGGACCCTCCTGTTTCCTCTCGAGTGGAGACGGGTATGTCCGGGAACTTCTTGATTTGCACCAAGGGTGTGAAGGACCCTTTCGAAGTTCCAGAGGTGAGGTGTGATCAGCCTCGAGTCTCCTCAGCGGAAATGGGCCTCATCTCGCCTGTAGAGGAGAACCTCCTGGATTTTCTCGAGTTGCGGCAGGTCTTCTCGAGTTACGACGGGGACCTCAGGGACCCGCTCTGGTGGCCTCAGGAAAGGCCAGTCCCTGTGCGAGTTGCTAGGGGCCATCTCGGGATTCCTCTCCCGCCCATGCCGGGGCCTAAGACCTTGTGTGGAGTCGGGGCCGAAACCTGAGGATTCCTCTCCAGTGTTGCCATGGATCTTGGGGTGCTTCTGAGTCTCCCCAGGGGAGTCAGGCCTCGTCTCGAGTGGGGGCATGCACGTGCGCTTTCCTCCCGACCTGCAGCAGTAGTGTCACGCTTCCTGTCACGTGGATCAAGGGATCTGTGGTTTCCCTCGAGGCTTTCCCTCGTGGCTTTCCCACGAGGCTATCCCACAGGGCTGTGCCACGTGCCACCTTGGTGTGAGTCGATCCTCGGCGTGAAAGACGAGCCGGTGAAGGGAAAAGAGGTTCCTCTGGAATGGACTGAGACATCTGGGGGACTCCTGGAATGGTGGCACGACCCTGGAGTTCCTCTCGCCGTTCCTGCGGAGAGGGCCTCCTCTTGAGACGCGACGGGAATGCCGGGAACTCTTTCCCGACGAAGCAGGGAAAGGATCCCTCATCTCGAGCTACGAGGCGGAAACGGGGCTCCTCTGGATGTGGGCGGGACCCTCGTGTTTCCTCTCGAGTGGCGACGGGTATGTCGGGGAACTTCTTGATTTGCACCAAGGGTGTGAAGGACCCTTTCGAAGTTCCAGAGGTGATGTGTGATCAGCCTTGAGACGCCTCAGCGGAAATGGGCCTCATCTCGCCTGGAGGGGAAAACTTCCTGGATTTTCTCGAGTTGCGGCAGGTCTTCTCGAGTTACGACGGCGACCTCAGGGACCCGCTCTGGTGGCCTCAGGAAAGGCCAGTCCTCGTGCAAGTTGCTAGGGGCCATCTTGGGATTCCTCTCCCGTCCATGCCGGGGCCTAAGACCTTGTGTGGAGACGGGGCCGGTACCTGAGGATTCCTCTCCAGTGTTACCATGTATCTTGGGGTGCTTCTGAGTCTCCCCAGGGGAGTCAGGCCTCGTCTCGAGTAGGGGCATGCACGTGCGCTTTCCTCCCGAGCTGCAGCAGTAGTGTCATGCTTCCTGTCACGTGGATCCAGGGATCTGTGGTTTCCCTCGAGGCTTTTGCTCGAGGCTTTCCCACGAGGCTTTCCCACAGGGCTGTGCCACGTGCCACCTTGGTGTGAGTCGATCCTCGGCGTGAAAGACGAGCCGGTGAAGGGAAAAGAGGTTCCTCTGGAATGGACTGAGACATCTGGGGGACTCTTGGAATGGTGGCACGACCCTGGAGTTCCTCTCGCCGTTCCTGTTGAGAGGGCCTCCTCTTGAGATGAGACGGGAACGCAGGGAACTCTTTCCCGACGAAGCAGGGAAAGGATCCCTCATCTCGAGCTACGAGGCGGAAACGGGGCTCCTCTGGATGTGGGCGGGACCCTCGTGTTTCCTCTCGAGTGGAGACGGGTATGTCGGGGAACTTCTTGATTTGCACCAAGGGTGTGAAGGACCCTTTCGAAGTTCCAGAGGTGAGGTGTGATCAGCCTCGAGACGCCTCAGCGGAAATGGGCCTCATCTCGCCTGGATGGGAGAACCTCCTGGATTTTCTCGAGTTGCCGCAGGTCTTCACGAGTTACGACCGGGACCTCAGGGACCCGCACTGGTGGCCTCCGGAAAGGCCAGTCCCCGTGCGAGTTGCTAGGGGCCATCTCGGGATTCCTCTCCCGTCCATCCCGGGGCCGAAGACCTTTTGTGGAGTCGGGGCCGGAACCTGAGGATTCCTCTCCAGTGTTGCCATGGATCTTGGGGTGCTTCTGAGTCTCCCCAGGGGAGTCAGGCCTCGTCTCTAGTGGGGGCATGCACGTGCGCTTTCCTCCCGAGCTGCAGCAGTAGTGTCCCGCTTCCTGTCACGTGGATCAAGGGATCTGTGGTTTCCCTCGAGGCTTTCCCACAGGGCTGTGCCACGTGCCACCTTGGTGTGAGTCGATCCTCGGCGTGAAAGACGAGCCGGTGAAGGGAAAAGAGGTTCCTCTGGAATGGACTGAGACATCTGGTGGACTCCTGGAATGGTGGCACGACCCTGGAGTTCCTCTCGCCGTTCCTGCTGAGAGGGCCTCCTCTTGAGATGCGACGGGAATGCCGGGAACTCTTTCCCGACGAAGCAGGGAAAGGATCCCTCATCTCGAGCTACGAGGCGGAAACGGGGCTCCTCTGGATGTGGGCGGGACCCTCGTGTTTCCTCTCGAGTGGCGACGGGTATGTCGGGGAACTTCTTGATTTGCACCAAGGGTGTGAAGGACCCTTTCGAAGTTCCAGAGGTGATGTGTGATCAGCCTTGAGACGCCTCAGCGGAAATGGGCCTCATCTCGCCTGGAGGGGAAAACTTCCTGGATTTTCTCGAGTTGCGGCAGGTCTTCTCGAGTTACGACGGCGACCTCAGGGACCCGCTCTGGTGGCCTCAGGAAAGGCCAGTCCCCGTGCGAGTTGCTAGGGGCCATCTCGGGATTCCTCTCCCGTCCATCCCGGGGCCGAAGACCTTGTGTGGAGTCGGGGCCGGAACCTGAGGATTCCTCTCCAGTGTTGCCATGGATCTTGGGTTGCTTCTGAGTCTCCCCACGGGAGTCAGGCCTCGTCTCGAGTGGGGGCATGCACGTGCGCTTTCCTCCCGAGCAGCAGCAGTAGTGTCACGCTTCCTGTCACGTGGATCAAGGGATCTGTTGTTTCCCTTCAGACTTTCCCACAGGGCTGTGCCACGTGCCACCTTGGTGTGAGTCGATCCTCGGCGTGAACGACGAGCCGGTGAAGGGAAAAGAGGTTCCTCTGGAATGGACTGAGACATCTGGGGGACTCTTGGAATGGTGACACGACCCTAGAGTTCCTCTCGCGGTTCCTGTTGAGAGGGCCTCCTCTGGAGATGCGATGGGAACGCCTGGAACTCTTGCTGGACGAAGCAGGGAAAGGATCCCTCATCTCGAGCTATGAGGATGAAACGGAACTCCTCTTGATGTGGGCGGGACCCTCCTGTTTCCTCTCGAGTGGAGACGGGTATGTCCGGGAACTTCTTGATTTGCACCAAGGGTGTGAAGGACCCTTTCGAAGTTCCAGAGGTGAGGTGTGATCAGCCTCGAGTCTCCTCAGCGGAAATGGGCCTCATCTCGCCTGTAGAGGAGAACCTCCTGGATTTTCTCGAGTTGCGGCAGGTCTTCTCGAGTTACGACGGGGACCTCAGGGACCCGCTCTGGTGGCCTCAGGAAAGGCCAGTCCCTGTGCGAGTTGCTAGGGGCCATCTCGGGATTCCTCTCCCGCCCATGCCAGGGCCTAAGACCTTGTGTGGAGTCGGGGCCGAAACCTGAGGATTCCTCTCCAGTGTTGCCATGGATCTTGGGGTGCTTCTGAGTCTCCCCAGGGGAGTCAGGCCTCGTCTCGAGTGGGGGCATGCACGTGCGCTTTCCTCCCGACCTGCAGCAGTAGTGTCACGCTTCCTGTCACGTGGATCAAGGGATCTGTGGTTTCCCTCGAGGCTTTCCCTCGTGGCTTTCCCACGAGGCTATCCCACAGGGCTGTGCCACGTGCCACCTTGGTGTGAGTCGATCCTCGGCGTGAAAGACGAGCCGGTGAAGGGAAAAGAGGTTCCTCTGGAATGGACTGAGACATCTGGGGGACTCCTGGAATGGTGGCACGACCCTGGAGTTCCTCTCGCCGTTCCTGCGGAGAGGGCCTCCTCTTGAGACGCGACGGGAATGCCGGGAACTCTTTCCCGACGAAGCAGGGAAAGGATCCCTCATCTCGAGCTACGAGGCGGAAACGGGGCTCCTCTGGATGTGGGCGGGACCCTCGTGTTTCCTCTCGAGTGGCGACGGGTATGTCGGGGAACTTCTTGATTTGCACCAAGGGTGTGAAGGACCCTTTCGAAGTTCCAGAGGTGAGGTGTGATCAGCTTCGAGACGCCTCAGCGGAAATGGGCCTCATCTCGCCTGGAGGGGAGAACCTCCTGGATTTTCTCGAGTTGCTGTAGGTCTTCTCGAGTTACGACGGGGACCTCAGGGACCCGCTCTGGTGGCCTCAGGAAAGGCCAGTCCCCGTGCGAGTTGCTAGGGGCCATCTCGGGATTCCTCTCCCGTCCATGCCGGGGCCTAAGACCTTGTGTAGAGTCGGGGCCGGAACCTGAGGATTCCTCTCCAGTATTGCCATGGATCTTGGGGTGCTTCTGAGTCTCCCCAGGGGAGTCAGGCCTCGTCTCTAGTGGGGGCATGCACGTGCGCTTTCCTCCCGAGCTGCAGCAGTAGTGTCCCGCTTCCTGTCACGTGGATCAAGGGATCTGTGGTTTCCCTCGAGGCTTTCCCACAGGGCTGTGCCACGTGCCACCTTGGTGTGAGTCGATCCTATGACTGAAAGACGAGCCGGTGAAGGGATAAGAGGTTCCTCTGGAATGGACTGAGACATCTGGGGGACTCTTGGAATGGTGGCACGACCCTGGAGTTCCTCTCTCCGTTCCTGTTGAGAGGGCCTCCTCTTGAGATGCGACAGGAACGCCGGGAACTCTTTCCCGACGAAGCAGGGAAAGATTCCCTCATCTCGAGCTACGAGGTGGAAACGGGGCTCTTCTGGATGTGGGCGGGACCCTCGTGTTTCCTCTCGAGTGGAGACGGGTATGTCGGGGAACTTCTTGATTTGCACCAAGGGTGTGAAGGACCCTTTCGAAGTTCCAGAGGTGAGGTGTGATCAGCCTTGAGCCGCCTCAGTGGAAATGGGCCTCATCTCGCCTGGAGCGGAGAACCTGCTGGATTTTCTCGAGTTGCGGCAGGTCTTCTCGAGTTACGACGGGGACCTCAGGGACCCGCTCTGGTGGCCTTAGGAAAGGCCAGTCTCCGTGCGAGTTGTTTGGGGCCATCTCGGGATTACTCTCCCGTCCATTCCGGGGGCTAAGACCTTGTGTGGAGTCGGGGCCGGAACCTGAGGATTCCTCTTCAGTGTTGCCATGGATCTTGGGGTGCTTCTGAGTCTCCCCAGGGGAGTCAGGCCTCGTCTCGAGTGGGGGCATGCACGTGAGTTTTCCTCCCGAGCTGCAGCAGTAGTGTCACGCTTCCTGTCACGTGGATCAAGGGATCTGTATTTTCCCTCAAGGCTTTCACTCGAGGCTTTCCCACGAGGCATTCCCACAGGGCTGTGCCACGTGCCACCTTGGTGTGAGTCGATCCTCGGCGTGAAGACGAGCCGGTGAAGGGAAAAGAGGTTCCTCTGGAAAGGACTGAGACATCTGGGGGACTCTTGGAATGGTGACACGACCCTGGAGTTCCTATCGCGGTTCCTGTTGAGAGGGCCTCCTCTGGAGATGCGATGGGAACGCCTGGAACTCTTTCCCGACGAAGCAGGGAAAGGATCCCTAATCTCGAGCTACGAGGCGGAAACGGCACTCCTCTGGATGTGGGCGGGACCTTCGTGTTTCCTCTCGAGTGGAGACGGGTATGTCGGGGAACTTCTGATTTGCACCAAGGGTGTGAAGGACCCTTCGACGTTCCAGAGGTGAAGTGTGATCAGCCTCAAGATGCCTCAGCGGAAATGGGCCTCATATCGCCTGGAGGGGAGAACCTCCTGGATTCTCTCGAGTTGCGGCAGGTCTTCTCGAGTTACGACGGCGACCTCAGGGACCCGCTCTGGTGGCCTCAGGAAAGGCCAGTCCCCATGCGAGTAGCTTGGGGCCATCTCGGGATTCCTCTCCCGTCCATGCCGGGGCCTAAGACCTTGTGTGGAGTCGGGGCCGGAACCTGAGGATTCCTCTCCAGTGTTGCCATGGATCTTGGGGTGATTCTGAGTCTCCCCTGGGGAGTCAGGCCTCGTCTCGAGTGGGGGCATGCACGTGTGCTTTCCTCCCGAACTGCAGCAGTAGTGTCACGCTTCCTGTCACGTGGATCAAGGGATCTGTGGTTTCCCTCGGGGCTTTCGCTCGAGGCTTTCCCACGAGGCTTTCCCACAGGGCTATGCCACCTGCCACCTTGGTGTGAGTCGATCCTCGGCGTGAATGACGAGCCGGTGAAGGGAAAAGAGGTTCCTCTGGAATGGACTGAGACATCTGGGGGACTCTTGGAATGGTGGCAGGACCCTGGAGTTCCTCTCGCCGTTCCTGTTGAGAGGGCCTCCTCTTGAGATGAGACGGGAACGCCGGGAACTCTTTCCCGACGAAGCAGGGAACGGATCCCTCATCTCGAGCTACGAGGCGGAAACGGGGCTCCTCTGGATGTGGGCGGGACCCTCGTGATTCCTCTCGAGTGGAGACGGGTATGTCGGGGAACTTCTTGATTTGCACCAAGGGTGTGAAGGACCCTTTCGAATTTCCAGAGGTGAGGTGTGATCAGCCTCGAGACGCCTCAGCGGTAATGGGCCTCATCTCGCATGGAGGGGAGAACCTCCTGGATTTTCTCGAGTTGCGACAGGTCTTCTCGAGTTACGACGGGGACCTCAAGGACCCGCTCTGGTGGCCTCAGGAAACGCCAGTCCCCATGCGAGTTGCTAGGGGCCATCTCGGGATTCCTCTCCCGTCCATGCCGGGGCCTAAGACCTTGTGTGGAGTCGGGGCCGGAACCTGAGGATTCCTCTCCAGTGTTGCCATGGATCTTGGGGTGCTTCTGAGTCTCCCCAGGGGAGTCAGGCCTCGTCTCGAGTGGGGGCATGCACGTGCGCTTTCCTCCCGAGCTGCAGCAGTAGTGTCACGCTTCCTGTCACGTGGATCAAGGGATCTGTGGTTTCCCTGAAGCTTTCACTCGAGGCTTTCCCACGAGGTATTCCCACAGGGCTGTGCCACGTGCCACCTTGGTGTGAGTCGATCCTCGGCGTGAACGACGAGCCGGTGAAGGGAAAAGAGGTTCCTCTGGAATGGACTGAGACATCTGGGGGACTCTTGGAATGGTGACACGACCCTAGAGTTCCTCTCGCGGTTCCTGTTGAGAGGGCCTCCTCTGGAGTTGCGATGGGAACGCCTGGAACTCTTGCTGGACGAAGCAGGGAAAGGATCCCTCATCTCGAGCTATGAGGAGGAAACGGAACTCCTCTTGATGTGGGCGGGACCCTCCTGTTTCCTCTCGAGTGGAGACGGGTATGTCCGGGAACTTCTTGATTTGCACCAAGGGTGTGAAGGACCCTTTCGAAGTTCCAGAGGTGAGGTGTGATCAGCCTCGAGTCTCCTCAGCGGAAATGGGCCTCATCTCGCCTGGAGGGGAGAACCTCCTGGATTTTCTCGAGTTGCGGCAAGTCTTCTCGAGTTACGACGGGGACCTCAGGGATCCGCTCTGGTGGACTCAGGAAAGGCCAGCCGCCATGCGAGTTGCCAGGGGCACTCAGGGATTCCTCTCCCGTCCATGCCGGGGTCTAAGACCTTGTGTGGAGTCGGGGCCGGAACCTGAGGATTCCTCTCCAGTGTTGCCATGGATCTTGGGGTGCTTCTGAATCTCCCCAGGGGAGTCAGGCCTCGTCTCGAGTGGGTACATGCACGTGCGCTTTCCTCCCGAGCTGCAGCAGTAGTGTCACGCTTCCTGTCACGTGGATCAAGGGATCTGTGGCTTTCCCTCGAGGCTGTCCCTCGAGGCTTTCCCACGATTCTTTCCCACAGGGCTGTGCCACGTGCCACCTTGGTGTGAGTCGATCCTCGGCGTGAAAGACGAGCCGGTGAAGGGAAAAAAGGTTCCTCTGGAATGGACTGAGACATCTGGGGGACTCTTGGAATGGTGGCACGACCCTGGAGTTCCTCTCGCCGTTCCTGTTGAGAGGGCCTCCTCTTGAGGTGCGACGGGAACGCCGGGAACGCTTTCCGGACGAAGCAGGGAAAGGATCCCTCATCTCGAGCTACGATGCGGAAACGGGGCTCCTCTGGATGTGGGCGGGACCCTCGTGTTTCCTCTCGAGTGGAGACGAGTATGTCGGGGAACTTCTTGATTTGCACCAAGGGTGTGAAGGACCCTTTCGAAGTTCCAGAGGTGATGTGTGATCAGCCTCGAGACGCCTCAGCGGAAATGGGCCTCATCTCGCCTGGAGGGGAGAACCTCCTGGATTTTCTCGAGTTGCGGCAGGTCTTCTCGAGTTACGACGGGGACCTCAGGGACCCGCTCTGGTGGCCTCAGGAAAGGCCAGTCCCCATGCGAGTTGCTAGGGGACCTCAGGGATTACTCTCCCGTCCATGCCGGGGCCTAAGACCTTGTGTAGAGTCGGGGCCGGAACCTGAGGATTCCTCTCCAGTGTTGCCATGGATCTTGGGGTGCTTCTGAGTCTCCCCAGGGGAGTCAGGCCTCGTCTCGAGTGGGGGCTTGCACGTGCGCTTTCCTCCCGAGCTGCAGCTGTAGTGTCACGCTTCCTGTCACGTGGATCAAGGGATCTGTGGTTTCCCTGAGGCTTTCACTCGAGGCTTTCCCACGAGGCATTCCCACAGGGCTGTGCCACGTGCCACCTTGGTGTGAGTCGATCCTCGGCGTGAAGACGAGCCGGTGAAGGGAAAAGAGGTTCCTCTGGAATGGACTGAGACATCTGGGGGACTCTTGGAATGGTGGCACGACCCTGGAGTTCCTCTAGCCGTTCCTGTTGAGAGGGCCTCCTCTTGACATGCGACGGGAAGGCCGGGAACTCTTTCCCGACGAAGCAGGGAAAGGATCCCTCATCTCGAGCTACGAGGCGGAAACGGGGCTCCTCTGGATGTGGGCGGGACCCTCGTGTTTCCTCTCGAGTGGAGACGGGTATGTCGGGGAACTTCTTGATTTGCACCAAGGGTGTGAAGGACCCTTTCGAAGTTCCAGAGGTGAGGTGTGATCAGCCTCGAGACGCCTCAGTGGAAATGGGCCTCATCTCGCCTGGAGGGGAGAACCTCCTGGATTTTCTCGAGTTGCGGCAGGTCTTCTCGAGTTACGACGGGGACCTCAGGGACCCGCTCTGGTGGCCTCAGGAAAGGCCAGTCCCAGTGCGAGTTGCTAGGGGCCATCTTGTGATTCCTCTTCCGTCCATGCCGCGGCCTCAGTCCTTGCGTGGAGTCGGGGCTGGAACCTGAGGATACCTCTCCAGTGTTGCCATGGATCTTGGGGTGCTTCTGAGTCTCCCCAGGGGAGTCAGGCCTCGTCTCGAGTGGGGCCATGCACGTGCGGTTTCCTCCCGAGCTGCAGCAGTAGTGTCATGCTTCCTGTCACGTGGATCAAGGGATCTGTGGTTTCCCTCGAGGCTTTCGCTCGAGGCTTTCCCACGAGGCTTTCCCACAGGGCTGTGCCACGTGCCACCTTGGTGTGAGTCCTTCCTCGGCGTGAAAGACGAGCCGGTGAAGGGAAAAGAGGTTCCTCTGGAATGGACTGAGACATCTGCTGGACTCTTGGAATGGTGGCACGACCCTGGAGTTCCTCTCGCCATTCCTGTTGAGAGGGCCTCCTCTTGAGATGCGACGGGAAAGCCGGGAACTCTTTCCCGACGAAGCAGGGAACGGATCCCTCATCTCGAGCTACGAGGCGGAAACGGGTCTCCTCTGGATGTGGGCAGGACCCTCGTGTTTCGGAGACGGGTATGTCGGGGAACTTCTTGAGTTGCACCAAGGGTGTGAAGGACCCTTTCGAATTTCCAGAGGTGAGGTGTGATCAGCCTCGAGACGCCTCAGCGGAAATGGGCCTCATCTCGCCTGGAGGGGAGAACCTCCTGGATTTTCTCGAGTTGCGGCAGGTCTTCTCGAGTTACGACGGGGACCTCAGGGACCCGCTCTGGTGGCCTCAGGAAAGGCCAGTCCCCATGCGAGTTGCTAGGGGCCCTCTCTGGATTCCTCTCCCGTCCATGCCGGGGCCTAAGACCTTGTGTGGAGTCGAGGCCGGAACCAGAGGATTCCTCTCCAGTGTTGCCTTGGATATTGGGGTGCTTCTGAGTCTCCCCTGGGGAGTCAGGCCTCGTCTCGAGTGGGGGCATGCACGTGCGCTTTCCTCCCGAGCTGCAGCAGTAGTGTCACGCTTCCTGTCACGTGGATCAAGGGATCTGTGTTTTCCCTCGAGGCTTTCACTCGAGGCTTTCCCACGAGGCATTCCCACAGGGCTGTGCCACGTGCCACCTTGGTGTGAGTCGATCCTCGGCGTGAAGACGAGCCGGTGAAGGGAAAAGAGGTTCCTCTGGAATGGACTGAGACATCTGGGGGACTCTTGGAATGGTGACACGACCCTGGAGTTCCTCTCGCGGTTCCTGTTGAGAGGGCCTCTTCTGGAGATGCGATGGGAACGCCTGGAACTCTTGCTCGACGAAGCAGGGAAAGGATCCCTCATCTCGAGCTACGAGGCGGATACGGCACTCCTCTGGATGTGGGCGGGACCCTCGTGTTTCCTCTCGAGTGGCGACGGGTATGTCGGGGAACTTCTTGATTTGCACCAAGGGTGTGAAGGACCCTTTCGAAGTTCCAGAGGTGATGTGTGATCAGCCTTGAGACGCCTCAGCGGAAATGGGCCTCATCTCGCCTGGAGGGGAAAACTTCCTGGATTTTCTCGAGTTGCGGCAGGTCTTCTCGAGTTACGACGGCGACCTCAGGGACCCGCTCTGGTGGCCTCAGGAAAGGCCAGTCCTCGTGCAAGTTGCTAGGGGCCATCTTGGGATTCCTCTCCCGTCCATGCCGGGGCCTAAGACCTTGTGTGGAGACGGGGCCGGTACCTGAGGATTCCTCTCCAGTGTTACCACGGATCTTGGGGTGCTTCTGAGTCTCCCCAGGGGAGTCAGGCCTCGTCTCGAGTAGGGGCATGCACGTGCGCTTTCCTCCCGAGCTGCAGCAGTAGTGTCATGCTTCCTGTCACGTGGATCCAGGGATCTGTGGTTTCCCTCGAGGCTTTTGCTCGAGGCTTTCCCACGAGGCTTTCCCACAGGGCTGTGCCACGTGCCACCTTGGTGTGAGTCGATCCTCGGCGTGAAAGACGAGCCGGTGAAGGTAAAAGAGGTTCCTCTGGAATGGACTGAGACATCTGGGGGACTCTTGGAATGGTGGCACGACCCTGGAGTTCCTCTCGCCGTTCCTGTTGAGAGGGCCTCCTCTTGAGATGAGACGGGAACGCAGGGAACTCTTTCCCGACGAAGCAGGGAAAGGATCCCTCATCTCGAGCTACGAGGCGGAAACGGGGCTCCTCTGGATGTGGGCGGGACCCTCGTGTTTCCTCTCGAGTGGAGACGGGTATGTCGGGGAACTTCTTGATTTGCACCAAGGGTGTGAAGGACCCTTTCGAAGTTCCAGAGGTGAGGTGTGATCAGCCTCGAGACGCCTCAGCGGAAATGGGCCTCATCTCGCCTGGATGGGAGAACCTCCTGGATTTTCTCGAGTTGCCGCAGGTCTTCACGAGTTACGACCGGGACCTCAGGGACCCGCACTGGTGGCCTCCGGAAAGGCCAGTCCCCGTGCGAGTTGCTAGGGGCCATCTCGGGATTCCTCTCCCGTCCATCCCGGGGCCGAAGACCTTGTGTGGAGTCGGGGCCGGAACCTGAGGATTCCTCTCCAGTGTTGCCATGGATCTTGGGTTGCTTCTGAGTCTCCCCACGGGAGTCAGGCCTCGTCTCGAGTGGGGGCATGCACGTGCGCTTTCCTCCCGAGCAGCAGCAGTAGTGTCACGCTTCCTGTCACGTGGATCAAGGGATCTGTTGTTTCCCTTCAGACTTTCCCACAGGGCTGTGCCACGTGCCACCTTGGTGTGAGTCGATCCTCGGCGTGAACGACGAGCCGGTGAAGGGAAAAGAGGTTCCTCTGGAATGGACTGAGACATCTGGGGGACTCTTGGAATGGTGACACGACCCTAGAGTTCCTCTCGCGGTTCCTGTTGAGAGGGCCTCCTCTGGAGATGCGATGGGAACGCCTGGAACTCTTGCTGGACGAAGCAGGGAAAGGATCCCTCATCTCGAGCTATGAGGATGAAACGGAACTCCTCTTGATGTGGGCGGGACCCTCCTGTTTCCTCTCGAGTGGAGACGGGTATGTCCGGGAACTTCTTGATTTGCACCAAGGGTGTGAAGGACCCTTTCGAAGTTCCAGAGGTGAGGTGTGATCAGCCTCGAGTCTCCTCAGCGGAAATGGGCCTCATCTCGCCTGTAGAGGAGAACCTCCTGGATTTTCTCGAGTTGCGGCAGGTCTTCTCGAGTTACGACGGGGACCTCAGGGACCCGCTCTGGTGGCCTCAGGAAAGGCCAGTCCCTGTGCGAGTTGCTAGGGGCCATCTCGGGATTCCTCTCCCGCCCATGCCAGGGCCTAAGACCTTGTGTGGAGTCGGGGCCGAAACCTGAGGATTCCTCTCCAGTGTTGCCATGGATCTTGGGGTGCTTCTGAGTCTCCCCAGGGGAGTCAGGCCTCGTCTCGAGTGGGGGCATGCACGTGCGCTTTCCTCCCGACCTGCAGCAGTAGTGTCACGCTTCCTGTCACGTGGATCAAGGGATCTGTGGTTTCCCTCGAGGCTTTCCCTCGTGGCTTTCCCACGAGGCTATCCCACAGGGCTGTGCCACGTGCCACCTTGGTGTGAGTCGATCCTCGGCGTGAAAGACGAGCCGGTGAAGGGAAAAGAGGTTCCTCTGGAATGGACTGAGACATCTGGGGGACTCCTGGAATGGTGGCACGACCCTGGAGTTCCTCTCGCCGTTCCTGCGGAGAGGGCCTCCTCTTGAGACGCGACGGGAATGCCGGGAACTCTTTCCCGACGAAGCAGGGAAAGGATCCCTCATCTCGAGCTACGAGGCGGAAACGGGGCTCCTCTGGATGTGGGCGGGACCCTCGTGTTTCCTCTCGAGTGGCGACGGGTATGTCGGGGAACTTCTTGATTTGCACCAAGGGTGTGAAGGACCCTTTCGAAGTTCCAGAGGTGAGGTGTGATCAGCTTCGAGACGCCTCAGCGGAAATGGGCCTCATCTCGCCTGGAGGGGAGAACCTCCTGGATTTTCTCGAGTTGCTGTAGGTCTTCTCGAGTTACGACGGGGACCTCAGGGACCCGCTCTGGTGGCCTCAGGAAAGGCCAGTCCCCGTGCGAGTTGCTAGGGGCCATCTCGGGATTCCTCTCCCGTCCATGCCGGGGCCTAAGACCTTGTGTAGAGTCGGGGCCGGAACCTGAGGATTCCTCTCCAGTATTGCCATGGATCTTGGGGTGCTTCTGAGTCTCCCCAGGGGAGTCAGGCCTCGTCTCTAGTGGGGGCATGCACGTGCGCTTTCCTCCCGAGCTGCAGCAGTAGTGTCCCGCTTCCTGTCACGTGGATCAAGGGATCTGTGGTTTCCCTCGAGGCTTTCCCACAGGGCTGTGCCACGTGCCACCTTGGTGTGAGTCGATCCTATGACTGAAAGACGAGCCGGTGAAGGGATAAGAGGTTCCTCTGGAATGGACTGAGACATCTGGGGGACTCTTGGAATGGTGGCACGACCCTGGAGTTCCTCTCTCCGTTCCTGTTGAGAGGGCCTCCTCTTGAGATGCGACAGGAACGCCGGGAACTCTTTCCCGACGAAGCAGGGAAAGATTCCCTCATCTCGAGCTACGAGGTGGAAACGGGGCTCTTCTGGATGTGGGCGGGACCCTCGTGTTTCCTCTCGAGTGGAGACGGGTATGTCGGGGAACTTCTTGATTTGCACCAAGGGTGTGAAGGACCCTTTCGAAGTTCCAGAGGTGAGGTGTGATCAGCCTCGAGCCGCCTCAGTGGAAATGGGCCTCATCTCGCCTGGAGCGGAGAACCTGCTGGATTTTCTCGAGTTGCGGCAGGTCTTCTCGAGTTACGACGGGGACCTCAGGGACCCGCTCTGGTGGCCTTAGGAAAGGCCAGTCTCCGTGCGAGTTGTTTGGGGCCATCTCGGGATTACTCTCCCGTCCATTCCGGGGGCTAAGACCTTGTGTGGAGTCGGGGCCGGAACCTGAGGATTCCTCTTCAGTGTTGCCATGGATCTTGGGGTGCTTCTGAGTCTCCCCAGGGGAGTCAGGCCTCGTCTCGAGTGGGGGCATGCACGTGAGTTTTCCTCCCGAGCTGCAGCAGTAGTGTCACGCTTCCTGTCACGTGGATCAAGGGATCTGTATTTTCCCTCAAGGCTTTCACTCGAGGCTTTCCCACGAGGCATTCCCACAGGGCTGTGCCACGTGCCACCTTGGTGTGAGTCGCTCCTCGGCGTGAAGACGAGCCGGTGAAGGGAAAAGAGGTTCCTCTGGAAAGGACTGAGACATCTGGGGGACTCTTGGAATGGTGACACGACCCTGGAGTTCCTATCGCGGTTCCTGTTGAGAGGGCCTCCTCTGGAGATGCGATGGGAACGCCTGGAACTCTTTCCCGACGAAGCAGGGAAAGGATCCCTAATCTCGAGCTACGAGGCGGAAACGGCACTCCTCTGGATGTGGGCGGGACCTTCGTGTTTCCTCTCGAGTGGAGACGGGTATGTCGGGGAACTTCTGATTTGCACCAAGGGTGTGAAGGACCCTTCGACGTTCCAGAGGTGAAGTGTGATCAGCCTCAAGATGCCTCAGCGGAAATGGGCCTCATATCGCCTGGAGGGGAGAACCTCCTGGATTCTCTCGAGTTGCGGCAGGTCTTCTCGAGTTACGACGGCGACCTCAGGGACCCGCTCTGGTGGCCTCAGGAAAGGCCAGTCCCCATGCGAGTAGCTTGGGGCCATCTCGGGATTCCTCTCCCGTCCATGCCGGGGCCTAAGACCTTGTGTGGAGTCGGGGCCGGAACCTGAGGATTCCTCTCCAGTGTTGCCATGGATCTTGGGGTGATTCTGAGTCTCCCCTGGGGAGTCAGGCCTCGTCTCGAGTGGGGGCATGCACGTGTGCTTTCCTCCCGAACTGCAGCAGTAGTGTCACGCTTCCTGTCACGTGGATCAAGGGATCTGTGGTTTCCCTCGGGGCTTTCGCTCGAGGCTTTCCCACGAGGCTTTCCCACAGGGCTATGCCACCTGCCACCTTGGTGTGAGTCGATCCTCGGCGTGAATGACGAGCCGGTGAAGGGAAAAGAGGTTCCTCTGGAATGGACTGAGACATCTGGGGGACTCTTGGAATGGTGGCAGGACCCTGGAGTTCCTCTCGCCGTTCCTGTTGAGAGGGCCTCCTCTTGAGATGAGACGGGAACGCCGGGAACTCTTTCCCGACGAAGCAGGGAACGGATCCCTCATCTCGAGCTACGAGGCGGAAACGGGGCTCCTCTGGATGTGGGCGGGACCCTCGTGATTCCTCTCGAGTGGAGACGGGTATGTCGGGGAACTTCTTGATTTGCACCAAGGGTGTGAAGGACCCTTTCGAATTTCCAGAGGTGAGGTGTGATCAGCCTCGAGACGCCTCAGCGGTAATGGGCCTCATCTCGCATGGAGGGGAGAACCTCCTGGATTTTCTCGAGTTGCGACAGGTCTTCTCGAGTTACGACGGGGACCTCAAGGACCCGCTCTGGTGGCCTCAGGAAACGCCAGTCCCCATGCGAGTTGCTAGGGGCCATCTCGGGATTCCTCTCCCGTCCATGCCGGGGCCTAAGACCTTGTGTGGAGTCGGGGCCGGAACCTGAGGATTCCTCTCCAGTGTTGCCATGGATCTTGGGGTGCTTCTGAGTCTCCCCAGGGGAGTCAGGCCTCGTCTCGAGTGGGGGCATGCACGTGCGCTTTCCTCCCGAGCTGCAGCAGTAGTGTCACGCTTCCTGTCACGTGGATCAAGGTATCTGTGGTTTCCCTGAAGCTTTCACTCGAGGCTTTCCCACGAGGTATTCCCACAGGGCTGTGCCACGTGCCACCTTGGTGTGAGTCGATCCTCGGCGTGAACGACGAGCCGGTGAAGGGAAAAGAGGTTCCTCTGGAATGGACTGAGACATCTGGGGGACTCTTGGAATGGTGACACGACCCTAGAGTTCCTCTCGCGGTTCCTGTTGAGAGGGCCTCCTCTGGAGTTGCGATGGGAACGCCTGGAACTCTTGCTGGACGAAGCAGGGAAAGGATCCCTCATCTCGAGCTATGAGGAGGAAACGGAACTCCTCTTGATGTGGGCGGGACCCTCCTGTTTCCTCTCGAGTGGAGACGGGTATGTCCGGGAACTTCTTGATTTGCACCAAGGGTGTGAAGGACCCTTTCGAAGTTCCAGAGGTGAGGTGTGATCAGCCTCGAGTCTCCTCAGCGGAAATGGGCCTCATCTCGCCTGGAGGGGAGAACCTCCTGGATTTTCTCGAGTTGCGGCAAGTCTTCTCGAGTTACGACGGGGACCTCAGGGATCCGCTCTGGTGGACTCAGGAAAGGCCAGCCGCCATGCGAGTTGCCAGGGGCACTCAGGGATTCCTCTCCCGTCCATGCCGGGGTCTAAGACCTTGTGTGGAGTCGGGGCCGGAACCTGAGGATTCCTCTCCAGTGTTGCCATGGATCTTGGGGTGCTTCTGAATCTCCCCAGGGGAGTCAGGCCTCGTCTCGAGTGGGTACATGCACGTGCGCTTTCCTCCCGAGCTGCAGCAGTAGTGTCACGCTTCCTGTCACGTGGATCAAGGGATCTGTGGCTTTCCCTCGAGGCTGTCCCTCGAGGCTTTCCCACGATTCTTTCCCACAGGGCTGTGCCACGTGCCACCTTGGTGTGAGTCGATCCTCGGCGTGAAAGACGAGCCGGTGAAGGGAAAAAAGGTTCCTCTGGAATGGACTGAGACATCTGGGGGACTCTTGGAATGGTGGCACGACCCTGGAGTTCCTCTCGCCGTTCCTGTTGAGAGGGCCTCCTCTTGAGGTGCGACGGGAACGCCGGGAACGCTTTCCGGACGAAGCAGGGAAAGGATCCCTCATCTCGAGCTACGATGCGGAAACGGGGCTCCTCTGGATGTGGGCGGGACCCTCGTGTTTCCTCTCGAGTGGAGACGAGTATGTCGGGGAACTTCTTGATTTGCACCAAGGGTGTGAAGGACCCTTTCGAAGTTCCAGAGGTGATGTGTGATCAGCCTCGAGACGCCTCAGCGGAAATGGGCCTCATCTCGCCTGGAGGGGAGAACCTCCTGGATTTTCTCGAGTTGCGGCAGGTCTTCTCGAGTTACGACGGGGACCTCAGGGACCCGCTCTGGTGGCCTCAGGAAAGGCCAGTCCCCATGCGAGTTGCTAGGGGACCTCAGGGATTACTCTCCCGTCCATGCCGGGGCCTAAGACCTTGTGTAGAGTCGGGGCCGGAACCTGAGGATTCCTCTCCAGTGTTGCCATGGATCTTGGGGTGCTTCTGAGTCTCCCCAGGGGAGTCAGGCCTCGTCTCGAGTGGGGGCTTGCACGTGCGCTTTCCTCCCGAGCTGCAGCTGTAGTGTCACGCTTCCTGTCACGTGGATCAAGGGATCTGTGGTTTCCCTGAGGCTTTCACTCGAGGCTTTCCCACGAGGCATTCCCACAGGGCTGTGCCACGTGCCACCTTGGTGTGAGTCGATCCTCGGCGTGAAGACGAGCCGGTGAAGGGAAAAGAGGTTCCTCTGGAATGGACTGAGACATCTGGGGGACTCTTGGAATGGTGGCACGACCCTGGAGTTCCTCTAGCCGTTCCTGTTGAGAGGGCCTCCTCTTGACATGCGACGGGAAGGCCGGGAACTCTTTCCCGACGAAGCAGGGAAAGGATCCCTCATCTCGAGCTACGAGGCGGAAACGGGGCTCCTCTGGATGTGGGCGGGACCCTCGTGTTTCCTCTCGAGTGGAGACGGGTATGTCGGGGAACTTCTTGATTTGCACCAAGGGTGTGAAGGACCCTTTCGAAGTTCCAGAGGTGAGGTGTGATCAGCCTCGAGACGCCTCAGTGGAAATGGGCCTCATCTCGCCTGGAGGGGAGAACCTCCTGGATTTTCTCGAGTTGCGGCAGGTCTTCTCGAGTTACGACGGGGACCTCAGGGACCCGCTCTGGTGGCCTCAGGAAAGGCCAGTCCCAGTGCGAGTTGCTAGGGGCCATCTTGTGATTCCTCTTCCGTCCATGCCGCGGCCTCAGTCCTTGCGTGGAGTCGGGGCTGGAACCTGAGGATACCTCTCCAGTGTTGCCATGGATCTTGGGGTGCTTCTGAGTCTCCCCAGGGGAGTCAGGCCTCGTCTCGAGTGGGGCCATGCACGTGCGGTTTCCTCCCGAGCTGCAGCAGTAGTGTCATGCTTCCTGTCACGTGGATCAAGGGATCTGTGGTTTCCCTCGAGGCTTTCGCTCGAGGCTTTCCCACGAGGCTTTCCCACAGGGCTGTGCCACGTGCCACCTTGGTGTGAGTCCTTCCTCGGCGTGAAAGACGAGCCGGTGAAGGGAAAAGAGGTTCCTCTGGAATGGACTGAGACATCTGCTGGACTCTTGGAATGGTGGCACGACCCTGGAGTTCCTCTCGCCATTCCTGTTGAGAGGGCCTCCTCTTGAGATGCGACGGGAAAGCCGGGAACTCTTTCCCGACGAAGCAGGGAACGGATCCCTCATCTCGAGCTACGAGGCGGAAACGGGTCTCCTCTGGATGTGGGCAGGACCCTCGTGTTTCGGAGACGGGTATGTCGGGGAACTTCTTGAGTTGCACCAAGGGTGTGAAGGACCCTTTCGAATTTCCAGAGGTGAGGTGTGATCAGCCTCGAGACGCCTCAGCGGAAATGGGCCTCATCTCGCCTGGAGGGGAGAACCTCCTGGATTTTCTCGAGTTGCGGCAGGTCTTCTCGAGTTACGACGGGGACCTCAGGGACCCGCTCTGGTGGCCTCAGGAAAGGCCAGTCCCCATGCGAGTTGCTAGGGGCCCTCTCTGGATTCCTCTCCCGTCCATGCCGGGGCCTAAGACCTTGTGTGGAGTCGAGGCCGGAACCAGAGGATTCCTCTCCAGTGTTGCCTTGGATATTGGGGTGCTTCTGAGTCTCCCCTGGGGAGTCAGGCCTCGTCTCGAGTGGGGGCATGCACGTGCGCTTTCCTCCCGAGCTGCAGCAGTAGTGTCACGCTTCCTGTCACGTGGATCAAGGGATCTGTGGTTTCCCTCGAGGCTTTCACTCGAGGCTTTCCCACGAGGCATTCCCACAGGGCTGTGCCACGTGCCACCTTGGTGTGAGTCGATCCTCGGCGTGAAGACGAGCCGGTGAAGGGAAAAGAGGTTCCTCTGGAATGGACTGAGACATCTGGGGGACTCTTGGAATGGTGGCACGACCCTGGAGTTCCTCTAGCCGTTCCTGTTGAGAGGGCCTCCTCTTGACATGCGACGGGAAGGCCGGGAACTCTTTCCCGACGAAGCAGGGAAAGGATCCCTCATCTCGAGCTACGAGGCGGAAACGGGGCTCCTCTGGATGTGGGCGGGACCCTCGTGTTTCCTCTCGAGTGGAGACGGGTATGTCGGGGAACTTCTTGATTTGCACCAAGGGTGTGAAGGACCCTTTCGAAGTTCCAGAGGTGAGGTGTGATCAGCCTCGAGACGCCTCAGTGGAAATGGGCCTCATCTCGCCTGGAGGGGAGAACCTCCTGGATTTTCTCGAGTTGCGGCAGGTCTTCTCGAGTTACGACGGGGACCTCAGGGACCCGCTCTGGTGGCCTCAGGAAAGGCCAGTCCCAGTGCGAGTTGCTAGGGGCCATCTTGTGATTCCTCTTCCGTCCATGCCGCGGCCTCAGTCCTTGCGTGGAGTCGGGGCTGGAACCTGAGGATACCTCTCCAGTGTTGCCATGGATCTTGGGGTGCTTCTGAGTCTCCCCAGGGGAGTCAGGCCTCGTCTCGAGTGGGGCCATGCACGTGCGGTTTCCTCCCGAGCTGCAGCAGTAGTGTCATGCTTCCTGTCACGTGGATCAAGGGATCTGTGGTTTCCCTCGAGGCTTTCGCTCGAGGCTTTCCCACGAGGCTTTCCCACAGGGCTGTGCCACGTGCCACCTTGGTGTGAGTCCTTCCTCGGCGTGAAAGACGAGCCGGTGAAGGGAAAAGAGGTTCCTCTGGAATGGACTGAGACATCTGCTGGACTCTTGGAATGGTGGCACGACCCTGGAGTTCCTCTCGCCATTCCTGTTGAGAGGGCCTCCTCTTGAGATGCGACGGGAAAGCCGGGAACTCTTTCCCGACGAAGCAGGGAACGGATCCCTCATCTCGAGCTACGAGGCGGAAACGGGTCTCCTCTGGATGTGGGCAGGACCCTCGTGTTTCGGAGACGGGTATGTCGGGGAACTTCTTGAGTTGCACCAAGGGTGTGAAGGACCCTTTCGAATTTCCAGAGGTGAGGTGTGATCAGCCTCGAGACGCCTCAGCGGAAATGGGCCTCATCTCGCCTGGAGGGGAGAACCTCCTGGATTTTCTCGAGTTGCGGCAGGTCTTCTCGAGTTACGACGGGGACCTCAGGGACCCGCTCTGGTGGCCTCAGGAAAGGCCAGTCCCCATGCGAGTTGCTAGGGGCCCTCTCTGGATTCCTCTCCCGTCCATGCCGGGGCCTAAGACCTTGTGTGGAGTCGAGGCCGGAACCAGAGGATTCCTCTCCAGTGTTGCCTTGGATATTGGGGTGCTTCTGAGTCTCCCCTGGGGAGTCAGGCCTCGTCTCGAGTGGGGGCATGCACGTGCGCTTTCCTCCCGAGCTGCAGCAGTAGTGTCACGCTTCCTGTCACGTGGATCAAGGGATCTGTGTTTTCCCTCGAGGCTTTCACTCGAGGCTTTCCCACGAGGCATTCCCACAGGGCTGTGCCACGTGCCACCTTGGTGTGAGTCGATCCTCGGCGTGAAGACGAGCCGGTGAAGGGAAAAGAGGTTCCTCTGGAATGGACTGAGACATCTGGGGGACTCTTGGAATGGTGACACGACCCTGGAGTTCCTCTCGCGGTTCCTGTTGAGAGGGCCTCTTCTGGAGATGCGATGGGAACGCCTGGAACTCTTGCTCGACGAAGCAGGGAAAGGATCCCTCATCTCGAGCTACGAGGCGGAAACGGCACTCCTCTGGATGTGGGCGGGACCCTCGTGTTTCCTCTCGAGTGGAGACGGGTATGTCGGGGAACTTCTTGATTTGCACCAAGGGTGTGAAGGACCCTTTCGACGTTCCAGAGGTGAAGTGTGATCAGCCTCGAGACGCCTCAGCGGAAATGGGCCTCATCTCGCCTGGAGGGGAGAACCTCCTGGATTTTCTCGAGTTGCGGCAGGTCTTCTCGAGTTACGACGGGGACCTCAGGGACCCGCTCTGGTGGCCTCAGGAAAGCCCAGTCCCCATGCGAGTTGCTTGGGGCCATCTCGGGATTCCTCTCCCGTCCATGCCGGGGCCTAAGACCTTGTGTGGAGTCGGGGACGGAACCTGAGGATTCCTCTCCAGTGTTGCCATGGATCTTGGGGTGCTTCTGAGTCTCCCCAGGGGAGTCAGGCCTCGTCTCGAGTGGGGGCATGCACGTGTGCTATCCTCCCGAACTGCAGCAGTAGTGTCACGCTTCCTGTCACGTGGATCAAGGGATCTGTGGTTTCCCTCGAGGCTTTCGCTCGAGGCTTTCCCACGAGGCTTTCCCACAGGGCTATGCCACCTGCCACCTTGGTGTGAGTCGATCCTCGGCGTGAATGACGAGCCGGTGAGAGGAAAAGAGGTTCCTCTGGAATGGACTGAGACATCTGGGGGACTCTTGGAATGGTGGCAGGACCCTGGAGTTCCTCTCGCCGTTCCTGTTGAGAGGGCCTCCTCTTGAGATGCGACGGGAACGCTGGGAACTCTTTCCCGACGAAGCAGAGAACGGATCCCTCATCTCGAGCTACGAGGCGTAAACGGGGCTCCTCTGGATGAGGGCGTTACCCTCGTGTTTCCTCTCCAGTGGAGACGGGTATGTCGGGGAACTTCGTGATTTGCACCAAGGGTGTGAAGGACCCTTTCGAAGTTCCAGAGGTGAGGTGTGATCAGCCTCGAGACGCCTCAGCGGAAATGGGCCTCATCTCGCCTGGAGGGGAGAACCTCCTGGATTTTCTCGAGTTGCGGCAGGTCTTCTCGAGTTACGACGGGGATCTCAGGGACCCGCTCTGGTGGCCTGAGGAAAGGCCAGTCCCCGTGCGAGTTGCTTGGGACATCTCGGGATTCCTCTCCCGTCCATGCCGCGGCCTCAGTCCTTGCGTGGATTCGGGGCTGGAACCTGAGGATTCCTCTCCAGTGTTGCCATGGATCTTGGGGTGCTTCTGAGTCTCCCCAGGGGAGTCAGGCCTCGTCTCGAGTGGGGCCATGCACGTGCGGTTTCCTCCCGAGCTGCAGCAGTAGTGTCACGCTTCCTGTCACGTGGATCAAGGGATCTGTGGTTTCCCTCGAGGCTTTCACTCGAGGCTTTCACACGAGGCTTTCCCACAGGGCTGTGCCACGTGCCACTTTGGTGTGAGTCGATCCTCGGCGTGAAAGACGAGCCGGTGAAGGGAAAAGAGGTTCCTCTGGAATGGACTGAGACATCTGCGGGACTCTTGGAATGGTGGCACGACCCTGGAGTTCCTCTCGCCGTTCCTGTTGAGAGGGCCTCCTCTTGAGATGCAATGGGAACGCCGGGAACTCTTTCCCGAAGAAGCAGGGAAAGGATCCCTCATCTCGATCTACGAGGAGGAAACGGGGCTCCTCTGGATGTGGGCGGGACCCTCGTGTTTCCTCTCGAGTGGAGACGGGTATGTCGGGGAACTTCTTGATTTGCACCAAGGGTGTGAAGGAACCTTTCGAAGTTCCAGAGGTGAGGTGTGATCAGCCTCGAGACGCCTCAGCGGAAATGGGCCTCATCTCGCCTGGAGGGGAGAACGTCCTGGATTTTCTCTAGTTGCGGCAGGTGTTCTCGAGTTACGACGGGGACCTCAGGGACCCGCTCTGGTGGCCTCAGGAAGGGGAGTCGCCATGCGAGTTGCTAGGGACTATCTCGGGATTCCTCTCCCCTCCATGCCGGGGCCTAAGACCTTGTGTGGAGTCGGGGCCGGAACCTGAGGATTCCTCTCCAGTGTTGCCATGGATCTTGGGGTGCTTCTGAGTCTCCCCAGGGGAGTCAGGCCTCGTCTCGAGTGGGGGCATGCACGTGTGTTTCCTCCGGAGCTGCAGCAGTAGTGTCACGCTTCCTGTCACGTGGTTCAAGGGATCTGTGGCTTTCCCTCGAGGCTTTCGCTCGAGGCTTTCCCACGAGGATTTCCCCCAGGGCTGTGCCACGTGCCACCTTGGTGTGAGTCGATCCTCGGCGTGAAAGACGAGCCGGTGAAGGGAAAAGAGGTTCCTCTGGAATGGACTGAAACATCTGGGGGACTCTTGGAATGGTGGCACGACCCTGGAGTTCCTCTCGCCGTTCCTGTTGAGAGGGCCTCCTCTTGAGATACTACGGCAAGGCCGGGAACTCTTTCCCGACGAAGCAGGGAAAGGATACCTCATCTCGAGCTACGAGGCGGAAACGGGGCTCTTCTGGATGTGGGCGGGACCCTCGTGTTTCCTCTCGAGTGGAGACGGGTATGTTGGGCAACTTCTTGATTTGCGCCAAGGGTGTGAAGGACCCTTTCGAAGTTCCAGAGGTGAGGTGTGATCACCCTCGAGATGCCTCAGCGGAAATGTGCCTCATCTCGCTTGGAGGGGAGAACCTCCTGGATTTTCTCGAGTTGCGGCAGGTCTTCTCGAGTTACGACGGGGACCTCAGGGACCCGCTCTGGTGGCCTCAGGAAAGGCCAGTCCCCATGCGAGTTGCTGGGGGACCTCTCGGGATTCCTCTCCCGTCCATGCCGGGGCCTCAGTCCTTGTGTGGAGTCGGGGACAGAACCTGAGGATTCCTCTCCAGTGTTTCCATGGATCTTGGGGTGCTTCTGAGTCTCCCCAGGCGAGTCAGGCCTCGTCTCGAGTGGGGGCATGCACCTGCGCTTTCCTCCTGAGCTGCAGCAGTAGTGTCACGCTTCCTGTCACGTGGATCAAGGTATCTGTGGCTTTCCCTCGAATCTTTCCCTCGAGGTTTTCCCACGAGGCTTTCCCACAGGGCTGTGCCACGTGCCACCTTGGTGTGAGACGATCCTCGGCGTGAAAGGCGAACCGGTGAAGGGAAAAGAGGTTCCTCTGGAATGGACTGAGATATCTGGGTGACTCTTGAAATGGTGGCACGACCCTGGAGTGCCAATCGCCGTTCTTGTTGAGATGGCCTCCTCTTGAGATGCGACGGGAACGCCGGGAACACTTTCCCGACGAAGCAGTGAAAGGATCCCTCATCTCGAGCTACGAGGCAGAAAAGGGGCTCCTCTGGATGTGGGCGGGACCCTCGTGTTTCCTCTCGAGTGGAGACGGGTATGTCGGGGAAATTCTTGATTTGCACCAAGGGTGTGAAGGACCGTTTTGAAGTTCCAGAGGTGAGGTGTGATCAGCCTCGAGACGCCTCAGCGGAAATGGGCCTCATCTCGTCAGAAGGGGAGAACATCCTGGATTTTCTCGAGTTGCGGCAGGTCTTCTCGATTTACGACGGGGACCTCAGGGACCCGCTCTGGTGGCCTCAGGAAAGGCCAGTCCCCGTGCGAGTTGCTAGGGGCCATCTCGAGATTCCTCTCCCGTCCATGCCGGGGCCTAAGACCTTGTGTAGAGTCGGGGCCGGAACCTGAGGATTCCTCTCCAGTATTGCCATGGATCTTGGGGTGCTTCTGAGTCTCCCCAGGGGAGTCAGGCCTCGTCTCTAGTGGGGGCATGCACGTGCGCTTTCCTCCCGAGCTGCAGCAGTAGTGTCCCGCTTCCTGTCACGTGGATCAAGGGATCTGTGGTTTCCCTCGAGGCTTTCCCACAGGGCTGTGCCACGTGCCACCTTGGTGTGAGTCGATCCTATGACTGAAAGACGAGCCGGTGAAGGGATAAGAGGTTCCTCTGGAATGGACTGAGATATCTGGGGGACTCTTGGAATGGTGGCACGACCCTGGAGTTCCTCTCTCCGTTCCTGTTGAGAGGGCCTCCTCTTGAGATGCGACAGGAACGCCGGGAACTCTTTCCCGACGAAGCAGGGAAAGATTCCCTCATCTCGAGCTACGAGGTGGAAACGGGGCTCTTCTGGATGTGGGCGGGACCCTCGTGTTTCCTCTCGAGTGGAGACGGGTATGTCGGGGAACTTCTTGATTTGCACCAAGGGTGTGAAGGACCCTTTCGAAGTTCCAGAGGTGATGTGTGATCAGCCTCGAGACGCCTCAGCGGAAATGGGCCTCATCTCGCCTGGAGGGGAGAACCTCCTGGATTTTCTCGAGTTGCGGCAGGTCTTCTCGAGTTACGACGGGGACCTCAGGGACCCGCTCTGGTGGCCTCAGGAAAGGCCAGTCCCCATGCGAGTTGCTAGGGGAACTCAGGGATTCCTCTCCCGTCCATGCCGGGGCCTAAGACCTTGTGTAGAGTCGGGGCCGGAACCTGAGGATTCCTCTCCAGTGTTGCCATGGATCTTGGGGTGCTTCTGAGTCTCCCCAGGGGAGTCAGGCCTCGTCTCGAGTGGGGGCTTGCACGTGCGCTTTCCTCCCGAGCTGCAGCTGTAGTGTCACGCTTCCTGTCACGTGGATCAAGGGATCTGTGGTTTCCCTGAGGCTTTCACTCGAGGCTTTCCCACGAGGCATTCCCACAGGGCTGTGCCACGTGCCACCTTGGTGTGAGTCGATCCTCGGCGTGAAGACGAGCCGGTGAAGGGAAAAGAGGTTCCTCTGGAATGGACTGAGACATCTGGGGGACTCTTGGAATGGTGGCACGACCCTGGAGTTCCTCTAGCCGTTCCTGTTGAGAGGGCCTCCTCTTGACATGCGACGGGAAGGCCGGGAACTCTTTCCCGACGAAGCAGGGAAAGGATCCCTCATCTCGAGCTACGAGGCGGAAACGGGGCTCCTCTGGATGTGGGCGGGACCCTCGTGTTTCCTCTCGAGTGGAGACGGGTATGTCGGGGAACTTCTTGATTTGCACCAAGGGTGTGAAGGACCCTTTCGAAGTTCCAGAGGTGAGGTGTGATCAGCCTCGAGACGCCTCAGTGGAAATGGGCCTCATCTCGCCTGGAGGGGAGAACCTCCTGGATTTTCTCGAGTTGCGGCAGGTCTTCTCGAGTTACGACGGGGACCTCAGGGACCCGCTCTGGTGGCCTCAGGAAAGGCCAGTCCCAGTGCGAGTTGCTAGGGGCCATCTTGTGATTCCTCTTCCGTCCATGCCGCGGCCTCAGTCCTTGCGTGGAGTCGGGGCTGGAACCTGAGGATACCTCTCCAGTGTTGCCATGGATCTTGGGGTGCTTCTGAGTCTCCCCAGGGGAGTCAGGCCTCGTCTCGAGTGGGGCCATGCACGTGCGGTTTCCTCCCGAGCTGCAGCAGTAGTGTCATGCTTCCTGTCACGTGGATCAAGGGATCTGTGGTTTCCCTCGAGGCTTTCGCTCGAGGCTTTCCCACGAGGCTTTCCCACAGGGCTGTGCCACGTGCCACCTTGGTGTGAGTCCTTCCTCGGCGTGAAAGACGAGCCGGTGAAGGGAAAAGAGGTTCCTCTGGAATGGACTGAGACATCTGCTGGACTCTTGGAATGGTGGCACGACCCTGGAGTTCCTCTCGCCATTCCTGTTGAGAGGGCCTCCTCTTGAGATGCGACGGGAAAGCCGGGAACTCTTTCCCGACGAAGCAGGGAACGGATCCCTCATCTCGAGCTACGAGGCGGAAACGGGTCTCCTCTGGATGTGGGCAGGACCCTCGTGTTTCGGAGACGGGTATGTCGGGGAACTTCTTGATTTGCACCAAGGGTGTGAAGGACCCTTTCGAATTTCCAGAGGTGAGGTGTGATCAGCCTCGAGACGCCTCAGCGGAAATGGGCCTCATCTCGCCTGGAGGGGAGAACCTCCTGGATTTTCTCGAGTTGCGGCAGGTCTTCTCGAGTTACGACGGGGACCTCAGGGACCCGCTCTGGTGGCCTCAGGAAAGGCCAGTCCCCATGCGAGTTGCTAGGGGCCCTCTCTGGATTCCTCTCCCGTCCATGCCGGGGCCTAAGACCTTGTGTGGAGTCGAGGCCGGAACCAGAGGATTCCTCTCCAGTGTTGCCTTGGATATTGGGGTGCTTCTGAGTCTCCCCTGGGGAGTCAGGCCTCGTCTCGAGTGGGGGCATGCACGTGCGCTTTCCTCCCGAGCTGCAGCAGTAGTGTCACGCTTCCTGTCACGTGGATCAAGGGATCTGTGTTTTCCCTCGAGGCTTTCACTCGAGGCTTTCCCACGAGGCATTCCCACAGGGCTGTGCCACGTGCCACCTTGGTGTGAGTCGATCCTCGGCGTGAAGACGAGCCGGTGAAGGGAAAAGAGGTTCCTCTGGAATGGACTGAGACATCTGGGGGACTCTTGGAATGGTGACACGACCCTGGAGTTCCTCTCGCGGTTCCTGTTGAGAGGGCCTCTTCTGGAGATGCGATGGGAACGCCTGGAACTCTTGCTCGACGAAGCAGGGAAAGGATCCCTCATCTCGAGCTACGAGGCGGAAACGGCACTCCTCTGGATGTGGGCGGGACCCTCGTGTTTCCTCTCGAGTGGAGACGGGTATGTCGGGGAACTTCTTGATTTGCACCAAGGGTGTGAAGGACCCTTTCGACGTTCCAGAGGTGAAGTGTGATCAGCCTCGAGACGCCTCAGCGGAAATGGGCCTCATCTCGCCTGGAGGGGAGAACCTCCTGGATTTTCTCGAGTTGCGGCAGGTCTTCTCGAGTTACGACGGGGACCTCAGGGACCCGCTCTGGTGGCCTCAGGAAAGCCCAGTCCCCATGCGAGTTGCTTGGGGCCATCTCGGGATTCCTCTCCCGTCCATGCCGGGGCCTAAGACCTTGTGTGGAGTCGGGGACGGAACCTGAGGATTCCTCTCCAGTGTTGCCATGGATCTTGGGGTGCTTCTGAGTCTCCCCAGGGGAGTCAGGCCTCGTCTCGAGTGGGGGCATGCACGTGTGCTATCCTCCCGAACTGCAGCAGTAGTGTCACGCTTCCTGTCACGTGGATCAAGGGATCTGTGGTTTCCCTCGAGGCTTTCGCTCGAGGCTTTCCCACGAGGCTTTCCCACAGGGCTATGCCACCTGCCACCTTGGTGTGAGTCGATCCTCGGCGTGAATGACGAGCCGGTGAGAGGAAAAGAGGTTCCTCTGGAATGGACTGAGACATCTGGGGGACTCTTGGAATGGTGGCAGGACCCTGGAGTTCCTCTCGCCGTTCCTGTTGAGAGGGCCTCCTCTTGAGATGCGACGGGAACGCTGGGAACTCTTTCCCGACGAAGCAGAGAACGGATCCCTCATCTCGAGCTTCGAGGCGTAAACGGGGCTCCTCTGGATGAGGGCGTTACCCTCGTGTTTCCTCTCCAGTGGAGACGGGTATGTCGGGGAACTTCGTGATTTGCACCAAGGGTGTGAAGGACCCTTTCGAAGTTCCAGAGGTGAGGTGTGATCAGCCTCGAGACGCCTCAGCGGAAATGGGCCTCATCTCGCCTGGAGGGGAGAACCTCCTGGATTTTCTCGAGTTGCGGCAGGTCTTCTCGAGTTACGACGGGGATCTCAGGGACCCGCTCTGGTGGCCTGAGGAAAGGCCAGTCCCCGTGCGAGTTGCTTGGGACATCTCGGGATTCCTCTCCCGTCCATGCCGCGGCCTCAGTCCTTGCGTGGATTCGGGGCTGGAACCTGAGGATTCCTCTCCAGTGTTGCCATGGATCTTGGGGTGCTTCTGAGTCTCCCCAGGGGAGTCAGGCCTCGTCTCGAGTGGGGCCATGCACGTGCGGTTTCCTCCCGAGCTGCAGCAGTAGTGTCACGCTTCCTGTCACGTGGATCAAGGGATCTGTGGTTTCCCTCGAGGCTTTCACTCGAGGCTTTCACACGAGGCTTTCCCACAGGGCTGTGCCACGTGCCACTTTGGTGTGAGTCGATCCTCGGCGTGAAAGACGAGCCGGTGAAGGGAAAAGAGGTTCCTCTGGAATGGACTGAGACATCTGCGGGACTCTTGGAATGGTGGCACGACCCTGGAGTTCCTCTCGCCGTTCCTGTTGAGAGGGCCTCCTCTTGAGATGCAATGGGAACGCCGGGAACTCTTTCCCGAAGAAGCAGGGAAAGGATCCCTCATCTCGATCTACGAGGAGGAAACGGGGCTCCTCTGGATGTGGGCGGGACCCTCGTGTTTCCTCTCGAGTGGAGACGGGTATGTCGGGGAACTTCTTGATTTGCACCAAGGGTGTGAAGGAACCTTTCGAAGTTCCAGAGGTGAGGTGTGATCAGCCTCGAGACGCCTCAGCGGAAATGGGCCTCATCTCGCCTGGAGGGGAGAACGTCCTGGATTTTCTCTAGTTGCGGCAGGTGTTCTCGAGTTACGACGGGGACCTCAGGGACCCGCTCTGGTGGCCTCAGGAAGGGGAGTCGCCATGCGAGTTGCTAGGGACTATCTCGGGATTCCTCTCCCCTCCATGCCGGGGCCTAAGACCTTGTGTGGAGTCGGGGCCGGAACCTGAGGATTCCTCTCCAGTGTTGCCATGGATCTTGGGGTGCTTCTGAGTCTCCCCAGGGGAGTCAGGCCTCGTCTCGAGTGGGGGCATGCACGTGTGTTTCCTCCGGAGCTGCAGCAGTAGTGTCACGCTTCCTGTCACGTGGTTCAAGGGATCTGTGGCTTTCCCTCGAGGCTTTCGCTCGAGGCTTTCCCACGAGGATTTCCCCCAGGGCTGTGCCACGTGCCACCTTGGTGTGAGTCGATCCTCGGCGTGAAAGACGAGCCGGTGAAGGGAAAAGAGGTTCCTCTGGAATGGACTGAAACATCTGGGGGACTCTTGGAATGGTGGCACGACCCTGGAGTTCCTCTCGCCGTTCCTGTTGAGAGGGCCTCCTCTTGAGATACTACGGCAAGGCCGGGAACTCTTTCCCGACGAAGCAGGGAAAGATTCCCTCATCTCGAGCTACGAGGTGGAAACGGGGCTCTTCTGGATGTGGGCGGGACCCTCGTGTTTCCTCTCGAGTGGAGACGGGTATGTCGGGGAACTTCTTGATTTGCACCAAGGGTGTGAAGGACCCTTTCGAAGTTCCAGAGGTGAGGTGTGATCAGCCTCGAGCCGCCTCAGTGGAAATGGGCCTCATCTCGCCTGGAGCGGAGAACCTGCTGGATTTTCTCGAGTTGCGGCAGGTCTTCTCGAGTTACGACGGGGACCTCAGGGACCCGCTCTGGTGGCCTTAGGAAAGGCCAGTCTCCGTGCGAGTTGTTTGGGGCCATCTCGGGATTACTCTCCCGTCCATTCCGGGGGCTAAGACCTTGTGTGGAGTCGGGGCCGGAACCTGAGGATTCCTCTTCAGTGTTGCCATGGATCTTGGGGTGCTTCTGAGTCTCCCCAGGGGAGTCAGGCCTCGTCTCGAGTGGGGGCATGCACGTGAGTTTTCCTCCCGAGCTGCAGCAGTAGTGTCACGCTTCCTGTCACGTGGATCAAGGGATCTGTATTTTCCCTCAAGGCTTTCACTCGAGGCTTTCCCACGAGGCATTCCCACAGGGCTGTGCCACGTGCCACCTTGGTGTGAGTCGATCCTCGGCGTGAAGACGAGCCGGTGAAGGGAAAAGAGGTTCCTCTGGAAAGGACTGAGACATCTGGGGGACTCTTGGAATGGTGACACGACCCTGGAGTTCCTCTCGCGGTTCCTGTTGAGAGGGCCTCCTCTGGAGATGCGATGGGAACGCCTGGAACTCTTTCCCGACGAAGCAGGGAAAGGATCCCTAATCTCGAGCTACGAGGCGGAAACGGCACTCCTCTGGATGTGGGCGGGACCTTCGTGTTTCCTCTCGAGTGGAGACGGGTATGTCGGGGAACTTCTTGATTTGCACCAAGGGTGTGAAGGACCCTTCGACGTTCCAGAGGTGAAGTGTGATCAGCCTCAAGATGCCTCAGCGGAAATGGGCCTCATATCGCCTGGAGGGGAGAACCTCCTGGATTCTCTCGAGTTGCGGCAGGTCTTCTCGAGTTACGACGGCGACCTCAGGGACCCGCTCTGGTGGCCTCAGGAAAGGCCAGTCCCCATGCGAGTAGCTTGGGGCCATCTCGGGATTCCTCTCCCGTCCATGCCGGGGCCTAAGACCTTGTGTGGAGTCGGGGCCGGAACCTGAGGATTCCTCTCCAGTGTTGCCATGGATCTTGGGGTGATTCTGAGTCTCCCCTGGGGAGTCAGGCCTCGTCTCGAGTGGGGACATGCACGTGTGCTTTCCTCCCGAACTGCAGCAGTAGTGTCACGCTTCCTGTCACGTGGATCAAGGGATCTGTGGTTTCCCTCGGGGCTTTCGCTCGAGGCTTTCCCACGAGGCTTTCCCACAGGGCTATGCCACCTGCCACCTTGGTGTGAGTCGATCCTCGGCGTGAATGACGAGCCGGTGAAGGGAAAAGAGGTTCCTCTGGAATGGACTGAGACATCTGGGGGACTCTTGGAATGGTGGCAGGACCCTGGAGTTCCTCTCGCCGTTCCTGTTGAGAGGGCCTCCTCTTGAGATGAGACGGGAACGCCGGGAACTCTTTCCCGACGAAGCAGGGAACGGATCCCTCATCTCGAGCTACGAGGCGGAAACGGGGCTCCTCTGGATGTGGGCGGGACCCTCGTGATTCCTCTCGAGTGGAGACGGGTATGTCGGGGAACTTCTTGATTTGCAACAAGGGTGTGAAGGACCCTTTCGAAGTTCCAGAGGTGAGGTGTGATCAGCCTCGAGACGCCTCAGCGGAAATGGGCCTCATCTCGCCTGGAGGGGAGAACCTCCTGGATTTTCTCGAGTTGCGGCAGGTCTTCTCGAGTTACGACGGGGACCTCAGGGACCCGCTCTGGTAGACTCAGGAAAGGCCAGTCCCCATGCGAGTTGCTAGGGGACCTCAGGGATTACTCTCCCATCCATGCCGGGGCCTAAGACCTTGTGTGGAGTCGGGGCCGGAACCTGAGGATTCCTCTCCAGTGTTGCCATGGATCATGGGGTGCTTCTGAGTCTCCCCAGGGGAGTCAGGCCTCGTCTCGAGTGGGGGCATGCACGTGCGCTTTCCTCCCGAGCTGTAGCAGTAGTGTCACGCATCCTGTCACGTGGATCAAGGGATCTGTGGTTTCCCTCGAGGCTTTCACTCGAGGCTTTCCCACGAGGCTATCCCACAGGGCTGTGCCACGTGCCACCTTGGTGTGAGTCGATCCTCGGCGTGAACGACGAGCCGGTGAAGGGAAAAGAGGTTCCTCTGGAATGGACTGAGACATCTGGGGGACTCTTGGAATGGTGACACGACCCTAGAGTTCCTCTCGCGGTTCCTGTTGAGAGGGCCTCCTCTGGAGTTGCGATGGGAACGCCTGGAACTCTTGCTGGACGAAGCAGGGAAAGGATCCCTCATCTCGAGCTATGAGGAGGAAACGGAACTCCTCTTGATGTGGGCGGGACCCTCCTGTTTCCTCTCGAGTGGAGACGGGTATGTCCGGGAACTTCTTGATTTGCACCAAGGGTGTGAAGGACCCTTTCGAAGTTCCAGAGGTGAGGTGTGATCAGCCTCGAGTCTCCTCAGCGGAAATGGGCCTCATCTCGCCTGGAGGGGAGAACCTCCTGGATTTTCTCGAGTTGCGGCAAGTCTTCTCGAGTTACGACGGGGACCTCAGGGATCCGCTCTGGTGGACTCAGGAAAGGCCAGCCGCCATGCGAGTTGCCAGGGGCACTCAGGGATTCCTCTCCCGTCCATGCCGGGGTCTAAGACCTTGTGTGGAGTCGGGGCCGGAACCTGAGGATTCCTCTCCAGTGTTGCCATGGATCTTGGGGTGCTTCTGAGTCTCCCCAGGGGAGTCAGGCCTCGTCTCGAGTGGGTACATGCACGTGCGCTTTCCTCCCGAGCTGCAGCAGTAGTGTCACGCTTCCTGTCACGTGGATCAAGGGATCTGTGGCTTTCCCTCGAGGCTGTCCCTCGAGGCTTTCCCACGATTCTTTCCCACAGGGCTGTGCCACGTGCCACCTTGGTGTGAGTCGATCCTCGGCGTGAAAGACGAGCCGGTGAAGGGAAAAAAGGTTCCTCTGGAATGGACTGAGACATCTGGGGGACTCTTGGAATGGTGGCACGACCCTGGAGTTCCTCTCGCCGTTCCTGTTGAGAGGGCCTCCTCTTGAGGTGCGACGGGAACGCCGGGAACGCTTTCCGGACGAAGCAGGGAAAGGATCCCTCATCTCGAGCTACGATGCGGAAACGGGGCTCCTCTGGATGTGGGCGGGACCCTCGTGTTTCCTCTCGAGTGGAGACGAGTATGTCGGGGAACTTCTTGATTTGCACCAAGGGTGTGAAGGACCCTTTCGAAGTTCCAGAGGTGATGTGTGATCAGCCTCGAGACGCCTCAGCGGAAATGGGCCTCATCTCGCCTGGAGGGGAGAACCTCCTGGATTTTCTCGAGTTGCGGCAGGTCTTCTCGAGTTACGACGGGGACCTCAGGGACCCGCTCTGGTGGCCTCAGGAAAGGCCAGTCCCCATGCGAGTTGCTAGGGGACCTCAGGGATTACTCTCCCGTCCATGCCGGGGCCTAAGACCTTGTGTAGAGTCGGGGCCGGAACCTGAGGATTCCTCTCCAGTGTTGCCATGGATCTTGGGGTGCTTCTGAGTCTCCCCAGGGGAGTCAGGCCTCGTCTCGAGTGGGGGCTTGCACGTGCGCTTTCCTCCCGAGCTGCAGCTGTAGTGTCACGCTTCCTGTCACGTGGATCAAGGGATCTGTGGTTTCCCTGAGGCTTTCACTCGAGGCTTTCCCACGAGGCATTCCCACAGGGCTGTGCCACGTGCCACCTTGGTGTGAGTCGATCCTCGGCGTGAAGACGAGCCGGTGAAGGGAAAAGAGGTTCCTCTGGAATGGACTGAGACATCTGGGGGACTCTTGGAATGGTGGCACGACCCTGGAGTTCCTCTAGCCGTTCCTGTTGAGAGGGCCTCCTCTTGACATGCGACGGGAAGGCCGGGAACTCTTTCCCGACGAAGCAGGGAAAGGATCCCTCATCTCGAGCTACGAGGCGGAAACGGGGCTCCTCTGGATGTGGGCGGGACCCTCGTGTTTCCTCTCGAGTGGAGACGGGTATGTCGGGGAACTTCTTGATTTGCACCAAGGGTGTGAAGGACCCTTTCGAATTTCCAGAGGTGAGGTGTGATCAGCCTCGAGACGCCTCAGCGGAAATGGGCCTCATCTCGCCTGGAGGGGAGAACCTCCTGGATTTTCTCGAGTTGCGGCAGGTCTTCTCGAGTTACGACGGGGACCTCAGGGACCCGCTCTGGTGGCCTCAGGAAAGGCCAGTCCCCATGCGAGTTGCTAGGGGCCCTCTCTGGATTCCTCTCCCGTCCATGCCGGGGCCTAAGACCTTGTGTGGAGTCGAGGCCGGAACCAGAGGATTCCTCTCCAGTGTTGCCTTGGATATTGGGGTGCTTCTGAGTCTCCCCTGGGGAGTCAGGCCTCGTCTCGAGTGGGGGCATGCACGTGCGCTTTCCTCCCGAGCTGCAGCAGTAGTGTCACGCTTCCTGTCACGTGGATCAAGGGATCTGTGTTTTTCCTCAAGGCTTTCACTCGAGGCTTTCCCACGAGGCATTCCCACAGGGCTGTGCCACGTGCCACCTTGGTGTGAGTCGATCCTCGGCGTGAAGACGAGCCGGTGAAGGGAAAAGAGGTTCCTCTGGAATGGACTGAGACATCTGGGGGACTCTTGGAATGGTGACACGACCCTGGAGTTCCTCTCGCGGTTCCTGTTGAGAGGGCCTCTTCTGGAGATGCGATGGGAACGCCTGGAACTCTTGCTCGACGAAGCAGGGAAAGGATCCCTCATCTCGAGCTACGAGGCGGAAACGGCACTCCTCTGGATGTGGGCGGGACCCTCGTGTTTCCTCTCGAGTGGAGACGGGTATGTCGGGGAACTTCTTGATTTGCACCAAGGGTGTGAAGGACCCTTTCGACGTTCCAGAGGTGAAGTGTGATCAGCCTCGAGACGCCTCAGCGGAAATGGGCCTCATATCGCCTGGAGGGGAGAACCTCCTGGATTTTCTCGAGTTGCGGCAGGTCTTCTCGAGTTACGACGGGGACCTCAGGGACCCGCTCTGGTGGCCTCAGGAAAGCCCAGTCCCCATGCGAGTTGCTTGGGGCCATCTCGGGATTCCTCTCCCGTCCATGCCGGGGCCTAAGACCTTGTGTGGAGTCGGGGACGGAACCTGAGGATTCCTCTCCAGTGTTGCCATGGATCTTGGGGTGCTTCTGAGTCTCCCCAGGGGAGTCAGGCCTCGTCTCGAGTGGGGGCATGCACGTGTGCTATCCTCCCGAACTGCAGCAGTAGTGTCACGCTTCCTGTCACGTGGATCAAGGGATCTGTGGTTTCCCTCGAGGCTTTCGCTCGAGGCTTTCCCACGAGGCTTTCCCACAGGGCTATGCCACCTGCCACCTTGGTGTGAGTCGATCCTCGGCGTGAATGACGAGCCGGTGAGAGGAAAAGAGGTTCCTCTGGAATGGACTGAGACATCTGGGGGACTCTTGGAATGGTGGCAGGACCCTGGAGTTACTCTCGCCGTTCCTGTTGAGAGGGCCTCCTCTTGAGATGCGACGGGAACGCTGGGAACTCTTTCCCGACGAAGCAGAGAACGGATCCCTCATCTCGAGCTACGAGGCGTAAACGGGGCTCCTCTGGATGTGGGCGTTACCCTCGTGTTTCCTCTCCAGTGGAGACGGGTATGTCGGGGAACTTCGTGATTTGCACCAAGGGTGTGAAGGACCCTTTCGAAGTTCCAGAGGTGAGGTGTGATCAGCCTCGAGACGCCTCAGCGGAAATGGGCCTCATCTCGCCTGGAGGGGAGAACCTCCTGGATTTTCTCGAGTTGCGGCAGGTCTTCTCGAGTTACGACGGGGATCTCAGGGACCCGCTCTGGTGGCCTCAGGAAAGGCCAGTCCCCGTGCGAGTTGCTTGGGCCACCTCGGGATTCCTCTCCCGTCCATGCCGCGGCCTCAGTCCTTGCGTGGATTCGGGGCTGGAACCTGAGGATTCCTCTCCAGTGTTGCCATGGATCTTGGGGTGCTTCTGAGTCTCCCCAGGGGAGTCAGGCCTCGTCTCGAGTGGGGCCATGCACGTGCGGTTTCCTCCCGAGCTGCAGCAGTAGTGTCACGCTTCCTGTCACGTGGATCAAGGGATCTGTGGTTTCCCTCGAGGCTTTCACTCGAGGCTTTCACACGAGGCTTTCCCACAGGGCTGTGCCACGTGCCACTTTGGTGTGAGTCGATCCTCGGCGTGAAAGACGAGCCGGTGAAGGGAAAAGAGGTTCCTCTGGAATGGACTGAGACATCTGCGGGACTCTTGGAATGGTGGCACGACCCTGGAGTTCCTCTCGCCGTTCCTGTTGAGAGGGCCTCCTCTTGAGATGCAATGGGAACGCCGGGAACTCTTTCCCGAAGAAGCAGGGAAAGGATCCCTCATCTCGATCTACGAGGAGGAAACGGGGCTCCTCTGGATGTGGGCGGGACCCTCGTGTTTCCTCTCGAGTGGAGACGGGTATGTCGGGGAACTTCTTGATTTGCACCAAGGGTGTGAAGGAACCTTTCGAAGTTCCAGAGGTGAGGTGTGATCAGCCTCGAGACGCCTCAGCGGAAATGGGCCTCATCTCGCCTGGAGGGGAGAACGTCCTGGATTTTCTCTAGTTGCGGCAGGTGTTCTCGAGTTACGACGGGGACCTCAGGGACCCGCTCTGGTGGCCTCAGGAAGGGGAGTCGCCATGCGAGTTGCTAGGGACTATCTCGGGATTCCTCTCCCCTCCATGCCGGGGCCTAAGACCTTGTGTGGAGTCGGGGCCGGAACCTGAGGATTCCTCTCCAGTGTTGCCATGGATCTTGGGGTGCTTCTGAGTCTCCCCAGGGGAGTCAGGCCTCGTCTCGAGTGGGGGCATGCACGTGTGTTTCCTCCGGAGCTGCAGCAGTAGTGTCACGCTTCCTGTCACGTGGTTCAAGGGATCTGTGGCTTTCCCTCGAGGCTTTCGCTCGAGGCTTTCCCACGAGGATTTCCCCCAGGGCTGTGCCACGTGCCACCTTGGTGTGAGTCGATCCTCGGCGTGAAAGACGAGCCGGTGAAGGGAAAAGAGGTTCCTCTGGAATGGACTGAAACATCTGGGGGACTCTTGGAATGGTGGCACGACCCTGGAGTTCCTCTCGCCGTTCCTGTTGAGAGGGCCTCCTCTTGAGATACTACGGCAAGGCCGGGAACTCTTTCCCGACGAAGCAGGGAAAGATTCCCTCATCTCGAGCTACGAGGTGGAAACGGGGCTCTTCTGGATGTGGGCGGGACCCTCGTGTTTCCTCTCGAGTGGAGACGGGTATGTCGGGGAACTTCTTGATTTGCACCAAGGGTGTGAAGGACCCTTTCGAAGTTCCAGAGGTGAGGTGTGATCAGCCTCGAGCCGCCTCAGTGGAAATGGGCCTCATCTCGCCTGGAGCGGAGAACCTGCTGGATTTTCTCGAGTTGCGGCAGGTCTTCTCGAGTTACGACGGGGACCTCAGGGACCCGCTCTGGTGGCCTTAGGAAAGGCCAGTCTCCGTGCGAGTTGTTTGGGGCCATCTCGGGATTACTCTCCCGTCCATTCCGGGGGCTAAGACCTTGTGTGGAGTCGGGGCCGGAACCTGAGGATTCCTCTTCAGTGTTGCCATGGATCTTGGGGTGCTTCTGAGTCTCCCCAGGGGAGTCAGGCCTCGTCTCGAGTGGGGGCATGCACGTGAGTTTTCCTCCCGAGCTGCAGCAGTAGTGTCACGCTTCCTGTCACGTGGATCAAGGGATCTGTATTTTCCCTCAAGGCTTTCACTCGAGGCTTTCCCACGAGGCATTCCCACAGGGCTGTGCCACGTGCCACCTTGGTGTGAGTCGATCCTCGGCGTGAAGACGAGCCGGTGAAGGGAAAAGAGGTTCCTCTGGAAAGGACTGAGACATCTGGGGGACTCTTGGAATGGTGACACGACCCTGGAGTTCCTCTCGCGGTTCCTGTTGAGAGGGCCTCCTCTGGAGATGCGATGGGAACGCCTGGAACTCTTTCCCGACGAAGCAGGGAAAGGATCCCTAATCTCGAGCTACGAGGCGGAAACGGCACTCCTCTGGATGTGGGCGGGACCTTCGTGTTTCCTCTCGAGTGGAGACGGGTATGTCGGGGAACTTCTTGATTTGCACCAAGGGTGTGAAGGACCCTTCGACGTTCCAGAGGTGAAGTGTGATCAGCCTCAAGATGCCTCAGCGGAAATGGGCCTCATATCGCCTGGAGGGGAGAACCTCCTGGATTCTCTCGAGTTGCGGCAGGTCTTCTCGAGTTACGACGGCGACCTCAGGGACCCGCTCTGGTGGCCTCAGGAAAGGCCAGTCCCCATGCGAGTAGCTTGGGGCCATCTCGGGATTCCTCTCCCGTCCATGCCGGGGCCTAAGACCTTGTGTGGAGTCGGGGCCGGAACCTGAGGATTCCTCTCCAGTGTTGCCATGGATCTTGGGGTGATTCTGAGTCTCCCCTGGGGAGTCAGGCCTCGTCTCGAGTGGGGGCATGCACGTGTGCTTTCCTCCCGAACTGCAGCAGTAGTGTCACGCTTCCTGTCACGTGGATCAAGGGATCTGTGGTTTCCCTCGGGGCTTTCGCTCGAGGCTTTCCCACGAGGCTTTCCCACAGGGCTATGCCACCTGCCACCTTGGTGTGAGTCGATCCTCGGCGTGAATGACGAGCCGGTGAAGGGAAAAGAGGTTCCTCTGGAATGGACTGAGACATCTGGGGGACTCTTGGAATGGTGGCAGGACCCTGGAGTTCCTCTCGCCGTTCCTGTTGAGAGGGCCTCCTCTTGAGATGAGACGGGAACGCCGGGAACTCTTTCCCGACGAAGCAGGGAACGGATCCCTCATCTCGAGCTACGAGGCAGAAAAGGGGCTCCTCTGGATGTGGGCGGGACCCTCGTGTTTCCTCTCGAGTGGAGACGGGTATGTCGGGGAAATTCTTGATTTGCACCAAGGGTGTGAAGGACCGTTTCGAAGTTCCAGAGTTGAGGTGTGATCAGCCTCGAGACGCCTCAGCGGAAATGGGCCTCATCTCGTCAGAAGGGGAGAACATCCTGGATTTTCTCGAGTTGCGGCAGGTCTTCTCGATTTACGACGGGGACCTCAGGGACCCGCTCTGGTGGCCTCAGGAAAGGCCAGTCCCCGTGCGAGTTGCTAGGGGCCATCTCGAGATTCCTCTCCCGTCCATGCCGGGGCCTAAGACCTTGTGTAGAGTCGGGGCCGGAACCTGAGGATTCCTCTCCAGTATTGCCATGGATCTTGGGGTGCTTCTGAGTCTCCCCAGGGGAGTCAGGCCTCGTCTCTAGTGGGGGCATGCACGTGCGCTTTCCTCCCGAGCTGCAGCAGTAGTGTCCCGCTTCCTGTCACGTGGATCAAGGGATCTGTGGTTTCCCTCGAGGCTTTCCCACAGGGCTGTGCCACGTGCCACCTTGGTGTGAGTCGATCCTATGACTGAAAGACGAGCCGGTGAAGGGATAAGAGGTTCCTCTGGAATGGACTGAGATATCTGGGGGACTCTTGGAATGGTGGCACGACCCTGGAGTTCCTCTCTCCGTTCCTGTTGAGAGGGCCTCCTCTTGAGATGCGACAGGAACGCCGGGAACTCTTTCCCGACGAAGCAGGGAAAGATTCCCTCATCTCGAGCTACGAGGTGGAAACGGGGCTCTTCTGGATGTGGGCGGGACCCTCGTGTTTCCTCTCGAGTGGAGACGGGTATGTCGGGGAACTTCTTGATTTGCACCAAGGGTGTGAAGGACCCTTTCGAAGTTCCAGAGGTGATGTGTGATCAGCCTCGAGACGCCTCAGCGGAAATGGGCCTCATCTCGCCTGGAGGGGAGAACCTCCTGGATTTTCTCGAGTTGCGGCAGGTCTTCTCGAGTTACGACGGGGACCTCAGGGACCCGCTCTGGTGGCCTCAGGAAAGGCCAGTCCCCATGCGAGTTGCTAGGGGAACTCAGGGATTCCTCTCCCGTCCATGCCGGGGCCTAAGACCTTGTGTAGAGTCGGGGCCGGAACCTGAGGATTCCTCTCCAGTGTTGCCATGGATCTTGGGGTGCTTCTGAGTCTCCCCAGGGGAGTCAGGCCTCGTCTCGAGTGGGGGCTTGCACGTGCGCTTTCCTCCTGAGCTGCAGCTGTAGTGTCACGCTTCCTGTCACGTGGATCAAGGGATCTGTGGTTTCCCTGAGGCTTTCACTCGAGGCTTTCCCACGAGGCATTCCCACAGGGCTGTGCCACGTGCCACCTTGGTGTGAGTCGATCCTCGGCGTGAAGACGAGCCGGTGAAGGGAAAAGAGGTTCCTCTGGAATGGACTGAGACATCTGGGGGACTCTTGGAATGGTGGCACGACCCTGGAGTTCCTCTAGCCGTTCCTGTTGAGAGGGCCTCCTCTTGACATGCGACGGGAAGGCCGGGAACTCTTTCCCGACGAAGCAGGGAAAGGATCCCTCATCTCGAGCTACGAGGCGGAAACGGGGCTCCTCTGGATGTGGGCGGGACCCTCGTGTTTCCTCTCGAGTGGAGACGGGTATGTCGGGGAACTTCTTGATTTGCACCAAGGGTGTGAAGGACCCTTTCGAAGTTCCAGAGGTGAGGTGTGATCAGCCTCGAGACGCCTCAGTGGAAATGGGCCTCATCTCGCCTGGAGGGGAGAACCTCCTGGATTTTCTCGAGTTGCGGCAGGTCTTCTCGAGTTACGACGGGGACCTCAGGGACCCGCTCTGGTGGCCTCAGGAAAGGCCAGTCCCAGTGCGAGTTGCTAGGGGCCATCTTGTGATTCCTCTTCCGTCCATGCCGCGGCCTCAGTCCTTGCGTGGAGTCGGGGCTGGAACCTGAGGATACCTCTCCAGTGTTGCCATGGATCTTGGGGTGCTTCTGAGTCTCCCCAGGGGAGTCAGGCCTCGTCTCGAGTGGGGCCATGCACGTGCGGTTTCCTCCCGAGCTGCAGCAGTAGTGTCATGCTTCCTGTCACGTGGATCAAGGGATCTGTGGTTTCCCTCGAGGCTTTCGCTCGAGGCTTTCCCACGAGGCTTTCCCACAGGGCTGTGCCACGTGCCACCTTGGTGTGAGTCCTTCCTCGGCGTGAAAGACGAGCCGGTGAAGGGAAAAGAGGTTCCTCTGGAATGGACTGAGACATCTGCTGGACTCTTGGAATGGTGGCACGACCCTGGAGTTCCTCTCGCCATTCCTGTTGAGAGGGCCTCCTCTTGAGATGCGACGGGAAAGCCGGGAACTCTTTCCCGACGAAGCAGGGAACGGATCCCTCATCTCGAGCTACGAGGCGGAAACGGGTCTCCTCTGGATGTGGGCAGGACCCTCGTGTTTCGGAGACGGGTATGTCGGGGAACTTCTTGATTTGCACCAAGGGTGTGAAGGACCCTTTCGAATTTCCAGAGGTGAGGTGTGATCAGCCTCGAGACGCCTCAGCGGAAATGGGCCTCATCTCGCCTGGAGGGGAGAACCTCCTGGATTTTCTCGAGTTGCGGCAGGTCTTCTCGAGTTACGACGGGGACCTCAGGGACCCGCTCTGGTGGCCTCAGGAAAGGCCAGTCCCCATGCGAGTTGCTAGGGGCCCTCTCTGGATTCCTCTCCCGTCCATGCCGGGGCCTAAGACCTTGTGTGGAGTCGAGGCCGGAACCAGAGGATTCCTCTCCAGTGTTGCCTTGGATATTGGGGTGCTTCTGAGTCTCCCCTGGGGAGTCAGGCCTCGTCTCGAGTGGGGGCATGCACGTGCGCTTTCCTCCCGAGCTGCAGCAGTAGTGTCACGCTTCCTGTCACGTGGATCAAGGGATCTGTGTTTTCCCTCGAGGCTTTCACTCGAGGCTTTCCCACGAGGCATTCCCACAGGGCTGTGCCACGTGCCACCTTGGTGTGAGTCGATCCTCGGCGTGAAGACGAGCCGGTGAAGGGAAAAGAGGTTCCTCTGGAATGGACTGAGACATCTGGGGGACTCTTGGAATGGTGACACGACCCTGGAGTTCCTCTCGCGGTTCCTGTTGAGAGGGCCTCTTCTGGAGATGCGATGGGAACGCCTGGAACTCTTGCTCGACGAAGCAGGGAAAGGATCCCTCATCTCGAGCTACGAGGCGGAAACGGCACTCCTCTGGATGTGGGCGGGACCCTCGTGTTTCCTCTCGAGTGGAGACGGGTATGTCGGGGAACTTCTTGATTTGCACCAAGGGTGTGAAGGACCCTTTCGACGTTCCAGAGGTGAAGTGTGATCAGCCTCGAGACGCCTCAGCGGAAATGGGCCTCATCTCGCCTGGAGGGGAGAACCTCCTGGATTTTCTCGAGTTGCGGCAGGTCTTCTCGAGTTACGACGGGGACCTCAGGGACCCGCTCTGGTGGCCTCAGGAAAGCCCAGTCCCCATGCGAGTTGCTTGGGGCCATCTCGGGATTCCTCTCCCGTCCATGCCGGGGCCTAAGACCTTGTGTGGAGTCGGGGACGGAACCTGAGGATTCCTCTCCAGTGTTGCCATGGATCTTGGGGTGCTTCTGAGTCTCCCCAGGGGAGTCAGGCCTCGTCTCGAGTGGGGGCATGCACGTGTGCTATCCTCCCGAACTGCAGCAGTAGTGTCACGCTTCCTGTCACGTGGATCAAGGGATCTGTGGTTTCCCTCGAGGCTTTCGCTCGAGGCTTTCCCACGAGGCTTTCCCACAGGGCTATGCCACCTGCCACCTTGGTGTGAGTCGATCCTCGGCGTGAATGACGAGCCGGTGAGAGGAAAAGAGGTTCCTCTGGAATGGACTGAGACATCTGGGGGACTCTTGGAATGGTGGCAGGACCCTGGAGTTCCTCTCGCCGTTCCTGTTGAGAGGGCCTCCTCTTGAGATGCGACGGGAACGCTGGGAACTCTTTCCCGACGAAGCAGAGAACGGATCCCTCATCTCGAGCTTCGAGGCGTAAACGGGGCTCCTCTGGATGAGGGCGTTACCCTCGTGTTTCCTCTCCAGTGGAGACGGGTATGTCGGGGAACTTCGTGATTTGCACCAAGGGTGTGAAGGACCCTTTCGAAGTTCCAGAGGTGAGGTGTGATCAGCCTCGAGACGCCTCAGCGGAAATGGGCCTCATCTCGCCTGGAGGGGAGAACCTCCTGGATTTTCTCGAGTTGCGGCAGGTCTTCTCGAGTTACGACGGGGATCTCAGGGACCCGCTCTGGTGGCCTGAGGAAAGGCCAGTCCCCGTGCGAGTTGCTTGGGACATCTCGGGATTCCTCTCCCGTCCATGCCGCGGCCTCAGTCCTTGCGTGGATTCGGGGCTGGAACCTGAGGATTCCTCTCCAGTGTTGCCATGGATCTTGGGGTGCTTCTGAGTCTCCCCAGGGGAGTCAGGCCTCGTCTCGAGTGGGGCCATGCACGTGCGGTTTCCTCCCGAGCTGCAGCAGTAGTGTCACGCTTCCTGTCACGTGGATCAAGGGATCTGTGGTTTCCCTCGAGGCTTTCACTCGAGGCTTTCACACGAGGCTTTCCCACAGGGCTGTGCCACGTGCCACTTTGGTGTGAGTCGATCCTCGGCGTGAAAGACGAGCCGGTGAAGGGAAAAGAGGTTCCTCTGGAATGGACTGAGACATCTGCGGGACTCTTGGAATGGTGGCACGACCCTGGAGTTCCTCTCGCCGTTCCTGTTGAGAGGGCCTCCTCTTGAGATGCAATGGGAACGCCGGGAACTCTTTCCCGAAGAAGCAGGGAAAGGATCCCTCATCTCGATCTACGAGGAGGAAACGGGGCTCCTCTGGATGTGGGCGGGACCCTCGTGTTTCCTCTCGAGTGGAGACGGGTATGTCGGGGAACTTCTTGATTTGCACCAAGGGTGTGAAGGAACCTTTCGAAGTTCCAGAGGTGAGGTGTGATCAGCCTCGAGACGCCTCAGCGGAAATGGGCCTCATCTCGCCTGGAGGGGAGAACGTCCTGGATTTTCTCTAGTTGCGGCAGGTGTTCTCGAGTTACGACGGGGACCTCAGGGACCCGCTCTGGTGGCCTCAGGAAGGGGAGTCGCCATGCGAGTTGCTAGGGACTATCTCGGGATTCCTCTCCCCTCCATGCCGGGGCCTAAGACCTTGTGTGGAGTCGGGGCCGGAACCTGAGGATTCCTCTCCAGTGTTGCCATGGATCTTGGGGTGCTTCTGAGTCTCCCCAGGGGAGTCAGGCCTCGTCTCGAGTGGGGGCATGCACGTGTGTTTCCTCCGGAGCTGCAGCAGTAGTGTCACGCTTCCTGTCACGTGGTTCAAGGGATCTGTGGCTTTCCCTCGAGGCTTTCGCTCGAGGCTTTCCCACGAGGATTTCCCCCAGGGCTGTGCCACGTGCCACCTTGGTGTGAGTCGATCCTCGGCGTGAAAGACGAGCCGGTGAAGGGAAAAGAGGTTCCTCTGGAATGGACTGAAACATCTGGGGGACTCTTGGAATGGTGGCACGACCCTGGAGTTCCTCTCGCCGTTCCTGTTGAGAGGGCCTCCTCTTGAGATACTACGGCAAGGCCGGGAACTCTTTCCCGACGAAGCAGGGAAAGATTCCCTCATCTCGAGCTACGAGGTGGAAACGGGGCTCTTCTGGATGTGGGCGGGACCCTCGTGTTTCCTCTCGAGTGGAGACGGGTATGTCGGGGAACTTCTTGATTTGCACCAAGGGTGTGAAGGACCCTTTCGAAGTTCCAGAGGTGAGGTGTGATCAGCCTCGAGCCGCCTCAGTGGAAATGGGCCTCATCTCGCCTGGAGCGGAGAACCTGCTGGATTTTCTCGAGTTGCGGCAGGTCTTCTCGAGTTACGACGGGGACCTCAGGGACCCGCTCTGGTGGCCTTAGGAAAGGCCAGTCTCCGTGCGAGTTGTTTGGGGCCATCTCGGGATTACTCTCCCGTCCATTCCGGGGGCTAAGACCTTGTGTGGAGTCGGGGCCGGAACCTGAGGATTCCTCTTCAGTGTTGCCATGGATCTTGGGGTGCTTCTGAGTCTCCCCAGGGGAGTCAGGCCTCGTCTCGAGTGGGGGCATGCACGTGAGTTTTCCTCCCGAGCTGCAGCAGTAGTGTCACGCTTCCTGTCACGTGGATCAAGGGATCTGTATTTTCCCTCAAGGCTTTCACTCGAGGCTTTCCCACGAGGCATTCCCACAGGGCTGTGCCACGTGCCACCTTGGTGTGAGTCGATCCTCGGCGTGAAGACGAGCCGGTGAAGGGAAAAGAGGTTCCTCTGGAAAGGACTGAGACATCTGGGGGACTCTTGGAATGGTGACACGACCCTGGAGTTCCTCTCGCGGTTCCTGTTGAGAGGGCCTCCTCTGGAGATGCGATGGGAACGCCTGGAACTCTTTCCCGACGAAGCAGGGAAAGGATCCCTAATCTCGAGCTACGAGGCGGAAACGGCACTCCTCTGGATGTGGGCGGGACCTTCGTGTTTCCTCTCGAGTGGAGACGGGTATGTCGGGGAACTTCTTGATTTGCACCAAGGGTGTGAAGGACCCTTCGACGTTCCAGAGGTGAAGTGTGATCAGCCTCAAGATGCCTCAGCGGAAATGGGCCTCATATCGCCTGGAGGGGAGAACCTCCTGGATTCTCTCGAGTTGCGGCAGGTCTTCTCGAGTTACGACGGCGACCTCAGGGACCCGCTCTGGTGGCCTCAGGAAAGGCCAGTCCCCATGCGAGTAGCTTGGGGCCATCTCGGGATTCCTCTCCCGTCCATGCCGGGGCCTAAGACCTTGTGTGGAGTCGGGGCCGGAACCTGAGGATTCCTCTCCAGTGTTGCCATGGATCTTGGGGTGATTCTGAGTCTCCCCTGGGGAGTCAGGCCTCGTCTCGAGTGGGGGCATGCACGTGTGCTTTCCTCCCGAACTGCAGCAGTAGTGTCACGCTTCCTGTCACGTGGATCAAGGGATCTGTGGTTTCCCTCGGGGCTTTCGCTCGAGGCTTTCCCACGAGGCTTTCCCACAGGGCTATGCCACCTGCCACCTTGGTGTGAGTCGATCCTCGGCGTGAATGACGAGCCGGTGAAGGGAAAAGAGGTTCCTCTGGAATGGACTGAGACATCTGGGGGACTCTTGGAATGGTGGCAGGACCCTGGAGTTCCTCTCGCCGTTCCTGTTGAGAGGGCCTCCTCTTGAGATGAGACGGGAACGCCGGGAACTCTTTCCCGACGAAGCAGGGAACGGATCCCTCATCTCGAGCTACGAGGCGGAAACGGGGCTCCTCTGGATGTGGGCGGGACCCTCGTGATTCCTCTCGAGTGGAGACGGGTATGTCGGGGAACTTCTTGATTTGCAACAAGGGTGTGAAGGACCCTTTCGAAGTTCCAGAGGTGAAGTGTGATCAGCCTCGAGACGCCTCAGCGGAAATGGGCCTCATCTCGCCTGGAGGGGAGAACCTCCTGGATTTTCTCGAGTTGCGGCAGGTCTTCTCGAGTTACGACGGGGACCTCAGGGACCCGCTCTGGTAGACTCAGGAAAGGCCAGTCCCCATGCGAGTTGCTAGGGGACCTCAGGGATTACTCTCCCATCCATGCCGGGGCCTAAGACCTTGTGTGGAGTCGGGGCCGGAACCTGAGGATTCCTCTCCAGTGTTGCCATGGATCATGGGGTGCTTCTGAGTCTCCCCAGGGGAGTCAGGCCTCGTCTCGAGTGGGGGCATGCACGTGCGCTTTCCTCCCGAGCTGTAGCAGTAGTGTCACGCATCCTGTCACGTGGATCAAGGGATCTGTGGTTTCCCTCGAGGCTTTCACTCGAGGCTTTCCCACGAGGCTATCCCACAGGGCTGTGCCACGTGCCACCTTGGTGTGAGTCGATCCTCGGCGTGAACGACGAGCCGGTGAAGGGAAAAGAGGTTCCTCTGGAATGGACTGAGACATCTGGGGGACTCTTGGAATGGTGACACGACCCTAGAGTTCCTCTCGCGGTTCCTGTTGAGAGGGCCTCCTCTGGAGTTGCGATGGGAACGCCTGGAACTCTTGCTGGACGAAGCAGGGAAAGGATCCCTCATCTCGAGCTATGAGGAGGAAACGGAACTCCTCTTGATGTGGGCGGGACCCTCCTGTTTCCTCTCGAGTGGAGACGGGTATGTCCGGGAACTTCTTGATTTGCACCAAGGGTGTGAAGGACCCTTTCGAAGTTCCAGAGGTGAGGTGTGATCAGCCTCGAGTCTCCTCAGCGGAAATGGGCCTCATCTCGCCTGGAGGGGAGAACCTCCTGGATTTTCTCGAGTTGCGGCAAGTCTTCTCGAGTTACGACGGGGACCTCAGGGATCCGCTCTGGTGGACTCAGGAAAGGCCAGCCGCCATGCGAGTTGCCAGGGGCACTCAGGGATTCCTCTCCCGTCCATGCCGGGGTCTAAGACCTTGTGTGGAGTCGGGGCCGGAACCTGAGGATTCCTCTCCAGTGTTGCCATGGATCTTGGGGTGCTTCTGAGTCTCCCCAGGGGAGTCAGGCCTCGTCTCGAGTGGGTACATGCACGTGCGCTTTCCTCCCGAGCTGCAGCAGTAGTGTCACGCTTCCTGTCACGTGGATCAAGGGATCTGTGGCTTTCCCTCGAGGCTGTCCCTCGAGGCTTTCCCACGATTCTTTCCCACAGGGCTGTGCCACGTGCCACCTTGGTGTGAGTCGATCCTCGGCGTGAAAGACGAGCCGGTGAAGGGAAAAAAGGTTCCTCTGGAATGGACTGAGACATCTGGGGGACTCTTGGAATGGTGGCACGACCCTGGAGTTCCTCTCGCCGTTCCTGTTGAGAGGGCCTCCTCTTGAGGTGCGACGGGAACGCCGGGAACGCTTTCCGGACGAAGCAGGGAAAGGATCCCTCATCTCGAGCTACGATGCGGAAACGGGGCTCCTCTGGATGTGGGCGGGACCCTCGTGTTTCCTCTCGAGTGGAGACGAGTATGTCGGGGAACTTCTTGATTTGCACCAAGGGTGTGAAGGACCCTTTCGAAGTTCCAGAGGTGATGTGTGATCAGCCTCGAGACGCCTCAGCGGAAATGGGCCTCATCTCGCCTGGAGGGGAGAACCTCCTGGATTTTCTCGAGTTGCGGCAGGTCTTCTCGAGTTACGACGGGGACCTCAGGGACCCGCTCTGGTGGCCTCAGGAAAGGCCAGTCCCCATGCGAGTTGCTAGGGGACCTCAGGGATTACTCTCCCGTCCATGCCGGGGCCTAAGACCTTGTGTAGAGTCGGGGCCGGAACCTGAGGATTCCTCTCCAGTGTTGCCATGGATCTTGGGGTGCTTCTGAGTCTCCCCAGGGGAGTCAGGCCTCGTCTCGAGTGGGGGCTTGCACGTGCGCTTTCCTCCCGAGCTGCAGCTGTAGTGTCACGCTTCCTGTCACGTGGATCAAGGGATCTGTGGTTTCCCTGAGGCTTTCACTCGAGGCTTTCCCACGAGGCATTCCCACAGGGCTGTGCCACGTGCCACCTTGGTGTGAGTCGATCCTCGGCGTGAAGACGAGCCGGTGAAGGGAAAAGAGGTTCCTCTGGAATGGACTGAGACATCTGGGGGACTCTTGGAATGGTGGCACGACCCTGGAGTTCCTCTAGCCGTTCCTGTTGAGAGGGCCTCCTCTTGACATGCGACGGGAAGGCCGGGAACTCTTTCCCGACGAAGCAGGGAAAGGATCCCTCATCTCGAGCTACGAGGCGGAAACGGGGCTCCTCTGGATGTGGGCGGGACCCTCGTGTTTCCTCTCGAGTGGAGACGGGTATGTCGGGGAACTTCTTGATTTGCACCAAGGGTGTGAAGGACCCTTTCGAATTTCCAGAGGTGAGGTGTGATCAGCCTCGAGACGCCTCAGCGGAAATGGGCCTCATCTCGCCTGGAGGGGAGAACCTCCTGGATTTTCTCGAGTTGCGGCAGGTCTTCTCGAGTTACGACGGGGACCTCAGGGACCCGCTCTGGTGGCCTCAGGAAAGGCCAGTCCCCATGCGAGTTGCTAGGGGCCCTCTCTGGATTCCTCTCCCGTCCATGCCGGGGCCTAAGACCTTGTGTGGAGTCGAGGCCGGAACCAGAGGATTCCTCTCCAGTGTTGCCTTGGATATTGGGGTGCTTCTGAGTCTCCCCTGGGGAGTCAGGCCTCGTCTCGAGTGGGGGCATGCACGTGCGCTTTCCTCCCGAGCTGCAGCAGTAGTGTCACGCTTCCTGTCACGTGGATCAAGGGATCTGTGTTTTTCCTCAAGGCTTTCACTCGAGGCTTTCCCACGAGGCATTCCCACAGGGCTGTGCCACGTGCCACCTTGGTGTGAGTCGATCCTCGGCGTGAAGACGAGCCGGTGAAGGGAAAAGAGGTTCCTCTGGAATGGACTGAGACATCTGGGGGACTCTTGGAATGGTGACACGACCCTGGAGTTCCTCTCGCGGTTCCTGTTGAGAGGGCCTCTTCTGGAGATGCGATGGGAACGCCTGGAACTCTTGCTCGACGAAGCAGGGAAAGGATCCCTCATCTCGAGCTACGAGGCGGAAACGGCACTCCTCTGGATGTGGGCGGGACCCTCGTGTTTCCTCTCGAGTGGAGACGGGTATGTCGGGGAACTTCTTGATTTGCACCAAGGGTGTGAAGGACCCTTTCGACGTTCCAGAGGTGAAGTGTGATCAGCCTCGAGACGCCTCAGCGGAAATGGGCCTCATATCGCCTGGAGGGGAGAACCTCCTGGATTTTCTCGAGTTGCGGCAGGTCTTCTCGAGTTACGACGGGGACCTCAGGGACCCGCTCTGGTGGCCTCAGGAAAGCCCAGTCCCCATGCGAGTTGCTTGGGGCCATCTCGGGATTCCTCTCCCGTCCATGCCGGGGCCTAAGACCTTGTGTGGAGTCGGGGACGGAACCTGAGGATTCCTCTCCAGTGTTGCCATGGATCTTGGGGTGCTTCTGAGTCTCCCCAGGGGAGTCAGGCCTCGTCTCGAGTGGGGGCATGCACGTGTGCTATCCTCCCGAACTGCAGCAGTAGTGTCACGCTTCCTGTCACGTGGATCAAGGGATCTGTGGTTTCCCTCGAGGCTTTCGCTCGAGGCTTTCCCACGAGGCTTTCCCACAGGGCTATGCCACCTGCCACCTTGGTGTGAGTCGATCCTCGGCGTGAATGACGAGCCGGTGAGAGGAAAAGAGGTTCCTCTGGAATGGACTGAGACATCTGGGGGACTCTTGGAATGGTGGCAGGACCCTGGAGTTACTCTCGCCGTTCCTGTTGAGAGGGCCTCCTCTTGAGATGCGACGGGAACGCTGGGAACTCTTTCCCGACGAAGCAGAGAACGGATCCCTCATCTCGAGCTACGAGGCGTAAACGGGGCTCCTCTGGATGTGGGCGTTACCCTCGTGTTTCCTCTCCAGTGGAGACGGGTATGTCGGGGAACTTCGTGATTTGCACCAAGGGTGTGAAGGACCCTTTCGAAGTTCCAGAGGTGAGGTGTGATCAGCCTCGAGACGCCTCAGCGGAAATGGGCCTCATCTCGCCTGGAGGGGAGAACCTCCTGGATTTTCTCGAGTTGCGGCAGGTCTTCTCGAGTTACGACGGGGATCTCAGGGACCCGCTCTGGTGGCCTCAGGAAAGGCCAGTCCCCGTGCGAGTTGCTTGGGCCACCTCGGGATTCCTCTCCCGTCCATGCCGCGGCCTCAGTCCTTGCGTGGATTCGGGGCTGGAACCTGAGGATTCCTCTCCAGTGTTGCCATGGATCTTGGGGTGCTTCTGAGTCTCCCCAGGGGAGTCAGGCCTCGTCTCGAGTGGGGCCATGCACGTGCGGTTTCCTCCCGAGCTGCAGCAGTAGTGTCACGCTTCCTGTCACGTGGATCAAGGGATCTGTGGTTTCCCTCGAGGCTTTCACTCGAGGCTTTCACACGAGGCTTTCCCACAGGGCTGTGCCACGTGCCACTTTGGTGTGAGTCGATCCTCGGCGTGAAAGACGAGCCGGTGAAGGGAAAAGAGGTTCCTCTGGAATGGACTGAGACATCTGCGGGACTCTTGGAATGGTGGCACGACCCTGGAGTTCCTCTCGCCGTTCCTGTTGAGAGGGCCTCCTCTTGAGATGCAATGGGAACGCCGGGAACTCTTTCCCGAAGAAGCAGGGAAAGGATCCCTCATCTCGATCTACGAGGAGGAAACGGGGCTCCTCTGGATGTGGGCGGGACCCTCGTGTTTCCTCTCGAGTGGAGACGGGTATGTCGGGGAACTTCTTGATTTGCACCAAGGGTGTGAAGGAACCTTTCGAAGTTCCAGAGGTGAGGTGTGATCAGCCTCGAGACGCCTCAGCGGAAATGGGCCTCATCTCGCCTGGAGGGGAGAACGTCCTGGATTTTCTCTAGTTGCGGCAGGTGTTCTCGAGTTACGACGGGGACCTCAGGGACCCGCTCTGGTGGCCTCAGGAAGGGGAGTCGCCATGCGAGTTGCTAGGGACTATCTCGGGATTCCTCTCCCCTCCATGCCGGGGCCTAAGACCTTGTGTGGAGTCGGGGCCGGAACCTGAGGATTCCTCTCCAGTGTTGCCATGGATCTTGGGGTGCTTCTGAGTCTCCCCAGGGGAGTCAGGCCTCGTCTCGAGTGGGGGCATGCACGTGTGTTTCCTCCGGAGCTGCAGCAGTAGTGTCACGCTTCCTGTCACGTGGTTCAAGGGATCTGTGGCTTTCCCTCGAGGCTTTCGCTCGAGGCTTTCCCACGAGGATTTCCCCCAGGGCTGTGCCACGTGCCACCTTGGTGTGAGTCGATCCTCGGCGTGAAAGACGAGCCGGTGAAGGGAAAAGAGGTTCCTCTGGAATGGACTGAAACATCTGGGGGACTCTTGGAATGGTGGCACGACCCTGGAGTTCCTCTCGCCGTTCCTGTTGAGAGGGCCTCCTCTTGAGATACTACGGCAAGGCCGGGAACTCTTTCCCGACGAAGCAGGGAAAGATTCCCTCATCTCGAGCTACGAGGTGGAAACGGGGCTCTTCTGGATGTGGGCGGGACCCTCGTGTTTCCTCTCGAGTGGAGACGGGTATGTCGGGGAACTTCTTGATTTGCACCAAGGGTGTGAAGGACCCTTTCGAAGTTCCAGAGGTGAGGTGTGATCAGCCTCGAGCCGCCTCAGTGGAAATGGGCCTCATCTCGCCTGGAGCGGAGAACCTGCTGGATTTTCTCGAGTTGCGGCAGGTCTTCTCGAGTTACGACGGGGACCTCAGGGACCCGCTCTGGTGGCCTTAGGAAAGGCCAGTCTCCGTGCGAGTTGTTTGGGGCCATCTCGGGATTACTCTCCCGTCCATTCCGGGGGCTAAGACCTTGTGTGGAGTCGGGGCCGGAACCTGAGGATTCCTCTTCAGTGTTGCCATGGATCTTGGGGTGCTTCTGAGTCTCCCCAGGGGAGTCAGGCCTCGTCTCGAGTGGGGGCATGCACGTGAGTTTTCCTCCCGAGCTGCAGCAGTAGTGTCACGCTTCCTGTCACGTGGATCAAGGGATCTGTATTTTCCCTCAAGGCTTTCACTCGAGGCTTTCCCACGAGGCATTCCCACAGGGCTGTGCCACGTGCCACCTTGGTGTGAGTCGATCCTCGGCGTGAAGACGAGCCGGTGAAGGGAAAAGAGGTTCCTCTGGAAAGGACTGAGACATCTGGGGGACTCTTGGAATGGTGACACGACCCTGGAGTTCCTCTCGCGGTTCCTGTTGAGAGGGCCTCCTCTGGAGATGCGATGGGAACGCCTGGAACTCTTTCCCGACGAAGCAGGGAAAGGATCCCTAATCTCGAGCTACGAGGCGGAAACGGCACTCCTCTGGATGTGGGCGGGACCTTCGTGTTTCCTCTCGAGTGGAGACGGGTATGTCGGGGAACTTCTTGATTTGCACCAAGGGTGTGAAGGACCCTTCGACGTTCCAGAGGTGAAGTGTGATCAGCCTCAAGATGCCTCAGCGGAAATGGGCCTCATATCGCCTGGAGGGGAGAACCTCCTGGATTCTCTCGAGTTGCGGCAGGTCTTCTCGAGTTACGACGGCGACCTCAGGGACCCGCTCTGGTGGCCTCAGGAAAGGCCAGTCCCCATGCGAGTAGCTTGGGGCCATCTCGGGATTCCTCTCCCGTCCATGCCGGGGCCTAAGACCTTGTGTGGAGTCGGGGCCGGAACCTGAGGATTCCTCTCCAGTGTTGCCATGGATCTTGGGGTGATTCTGAGTCTCCCCTGGGGAGTCAGGCCTCGTCTCGAGTGGGGGCATGCACGTGTGCTTTCCTCCCGAACTGCAGCAGTAGTGTCACGCTTCCTGTCACGTGGATCAAGGGATCTGTGGTTTCCCTCGGGGCTTTCGCTCGAGGCTTTCCCACGAGGCTTTCCCACAGGGCTATGCCACCTGCCACCTTGGTGTGAGTCGATCCTCGGCGTGAATGACGAGCCGGTGAAGGGAAAAGAGGTTCCTCTGGAATGGACTGAGACATCTGGGGGACTCTTGGAATGGTGGCAGGACCCTGGAGTTCCTCTCGCCGTTCCTGTTGAGAGGGCCTCCTCTTGAGATGAGACGGGAACGCCGGGAACTCTTTCCCGACGAAGCAGGGAACGGATCCCTCATCTCGAGCTACGAGGCGGAAACGGGGCTCCTCTGGATGTGGGCGGGACCCTCGTGATTCCTCTCGAGTGGAGACGGGTATGTCGGGGAACTTCTTGATTTGCAACAAGGGTGTGAAGGACCCTTTCGAAGTTCCAGAGGTGAGGTGTGATCAGCCTCGAGACGCCTCAGCGGAAATGGGCCTCATCTCGCCTGGAGGGGAGAACCTCCTGGATTTTCTCGAGTTGCGGCAGGTCTTCTCGAGTTACGACGGGGACCTCAGGGACCCGCTCTGGTAGACTCAGGAAAGGCCAGTCCCCATGCGAGTTGCTAGGGGACCTCAGGGATTACTCTCCCATCCATGCCGGGGCCTAAGACCTTGTGTGGAGTCGGGGCCGGAACCTGAGGATTCCTCTCCAGTGTTGCCATGGATCATGGGGTGCTTCTGAGTCTCCCCAGGGGAGTCAGGCCTCGTCTCGAGTGGGGGCATGCACGTGCGCTTTCCTCCCGAGCTGTAGCAGTAGTGTCACGCATCCTGTCACGTGGATCAAGGGATCTGTGGTTTCCCTCGAGGCTTTCACTCGAGGCTTTCCCACGAGGCTATCCCACAGGGCTGTGCCACGTGCCACCTTGGTGTGAGTCGATCCTCGGCGTGAACGACGAGCCGGTGAAGGGAAAAGAGGTTCCTCTGGAATGGACTGAGACATCTGGGGGACTCTTGGAATGGTGACACGACCCTAGAGTTCCTCTCGCGGTTCCTGTTGAGAGGGCCTCCTCTGGAGTTGCGATGGGAACGCCTGGAACTCTTGCTGGACGAAGCAGGGAAAGGATCCCTCATCTCGAGCTATGAGGAGGAAACGGAACTCCTCTTGATGTGGGCGGGACCCTCCTGTTTCCTCTCGAGTGGAGACGGGTATGTCCGGGAACTTCTTGATTTGCACCAAGGGTGTGAAGGACCCTTTCGAAGTTCCAGAGGTGAGGTGTGATCAGCCTCGAGTCTCCTCAGCGGAAATGGGCCTCATCTCGCCTGGAGGGGAGAACCTCCTGGATTTTCTCGAGTTGCGGCAAGTCTTCTCGAGTTACGACGGGGACCTCAGGGATCCGCTCTGGTGGACTCAGGAAAGGCCAGCCGCCATGCGAGTTGCCAGGGGCACTCAGGGATTCCTCTCCCGTCCATGCCGGGGTCTAAGACCTTGTGTGGAGTCGGGGCCGGAACCTGAGGATTCCTCTCCAGTGTTGCCATGGATCTTGGGGTGCTTCTGAGTCTCCCCAGGGGAGTCAGGCCTCGTCTCGAGTGGGTACATGCACGTGCGCTTTCCTCCCGAGCTGCAGCAGTAGTGTCACGCTTCCTGTCACGTGGATCAAGGGATCTGTGGCTTTCCCTCGAGGCTGTCCCTCGAGGCTTTCCCACGATTCTTTCCCACAGGGCTGTGCCACGTGCCACCTTGGTGTGAGTCGATCCTCGGCGTGAAAGACGAGCCGGTGAAGGGAAAAAAGGTTCCTCTGGAATGGACTGAGACATCTGGGGGACTCTTGGAATGGTGGCACGACCCTGGAGTTCCTCTCGCCGTTCCTGTTGAGAGGGCCTCCTCTTGAGGTGCGACGGGAACGCCGGGAACGCTTTCCGGACGAAGCAGGGAAAGGATCCCTCATCTCGAGCTACGATGCGGAAACGGGGCTCCTCTGGATATGGGCGGGACCCTCGTGTTTCCTCTCGAGTGGAGACGAGTATGTCGGGGAACTTCTTGATTTGCACCAAGGGTGTGAAGGACCCTTTCGAAGTTCCAGAGGTGATGTGTGATCAGCCTCGAGACGCCTCAGCGGAAATGGGCCTCATCTCGCCTGGAGGGGAGAACCTCCTGGATTTTCTCGAGTTGCGGCAGGTCTTCTCGAGTTACGACGGGGACCTCAGGGACCCGCTCTGGTGGCCTCAGGAAAGGCCAGTCCCCATGCGAGTTGCTAGGGGACCTCAGGGATTACTCTCCCGTCCATGCCGGGGCCTAAGACCTTGTGTAGAGTCGGGGCCGGAACCTGAGGATTCCTCTCCAGTGTTGCCATGGATCTTGGGGTGCTTCTGAGTCTCCCCAGGGGAGTCAGGCCTCGTCTCGAGTGGGGGCTTGCACGTGCGCTTTCCTCCCGAGCTGCAGCTGTAGTGTCACGCTTCCTGTCACGTGGATCAAGGGATCTGTGGTTTCCCTGAGGCTTTCACTCGAGGCTTTCCCACGAGGCATTCCCACAGGGCTGTGCCACGTGCCACCTTGGTGTGAGTCGATCCTCGGCGTGAAGACGAGCCGGTGAAGGGAAAAGAGGTTCCTCTGGAATGGACTGAGACATCTGGGGGACTCTTGGAATGGTGGCACGACCCTGGAGTTCCTCTAGCCGTTCCTGTTGAGAGGGCCTCCTCTTGACATGCGACGGGAAGGCCGGGAACTCTTTCCCGACGAAGCAGGGAAAGGATCCCTCATCTCGAGCTACGAGGCGGAAACGGGGCTCCTCTGGATGTGGGCGGGACCCTCGTGTTTCCTCTCGAGTGGAGACGGGTATGTCGGGGAACTTCTTGATTTGCACCAAGGGTGTGAAGGACCCTTTCGAATTTCCAGAGGTGAGGTGTGATCAGCCTCGAGACGCCTCAGCGGAAATGGGCCTCATCTCGCCTGGAGGGGAGAACCTCCTGGATTTTCTCGAGTTGCGGCAGGTCTTCTCGAGTTACGACGGGGACCTCAGGGACCCGCTCTGGTGGCCTCAGGAAAGGCCAGTCCCCATGCGAGTTGCTAGGGGCCCTCTCTGGATTCCTCTCCCGTCCATGCCGGGGCCTAAGACCTTGTGTGGAGTCGAGGCCGGAACCAGAGGATTCCTCTCCAGTGTTGCCTTGGATATTGGGGTGCTTCTGAGTCTCCCCTGGGGAGTCAGGCCTCGTCTCGAGTGGGGGCATGCACGTGCGCTTTCCTCCCGAGCTGCAGCAGTAGTGTCACGCTTCCTGTCACGTGGATCAAGGGATCTGTGTTTTTCCTCAAGGCTTTCACTCGAGGCTTTCCCACGAGGCATTCCCACAGGGCTGTGCCACGTGCCACCTTGGTGTGAGTCGATCCTCGGCGTGAAGACGAGCCGGTGAAGGGAAAAGAGGTTCCTCTGGAATGGAATGAGACATCTGGGGGACTCTTGGAATGGTGACACGACCCTGGAGTTCCTCTCGCGGTTCCTGTTGAGAGGGCCTCTTCTGGAGATGCGATGGGAACGCCTGGAACTCTTGCTCGACGAAGCAGGGAAAGGATCCCTCATCTCGAGCTACGAGGCGGAAACGGCACTCCTCTGGATGTGGGCGGGACCCTCGTGTTTCCTCTCGAGTGGAGACGGGTATGTCGGGGAACTTCTTGATTTGCACCAAGGGTGTGAAGGACCCTTTCGACGTTCCAGAGGTGAAGTGTGATCAGCCTCGAGACGCCTCAGCGGAAATGGGCCTCATATCGCCTGGAGGGGAGAACCTCCTGGATTTTCTCGAGTTGCGGCAGGTCTTCTCGAGTTACGACGGGGACCTCAGGGACCCGCTCTGGTGGCCTCAGGAAAGCCCAGTCCCCATGCGAGTTGCTTGGGGCCATCTCGGGATTCCTCTCCCGTCCATGCCGGGGCCTAAGACCTTGTGTGGAGTCGGGGACGGAACCTGAGGATTCCTCTCCAGTGTTGCCATGGATCTTGGGGTGCTTCTGAGTCTCCCCAGGGGAGTCAGGCCTCGTCTCGAGTGGGGGCATGCACGTGTGCTATCCTCCCGAACTGCAGCAGTAGTGTCACGCTTCCTGTCACGTGGATCAAGGGATCTGTGGTTTCCCTCGAGGCTTTCGCTCGAGGCTTTCCCACGAGGCTTTCCCACAGGGCTATGCCACCTGCCACCTTGGTGTGAGTCGATCCTCGGCGTGAATGACGAGCCGGTGAGAGGAAAAGAGGTTCCTCTGGAATGGACTGAGACATCTGGGGGACTCTTGGAATGGTGGCAGGACCCTGGAGTTACTCTCGCCGTTCCTGTTGAGAGGGCCTCCTCTTGAGATGCGACGGGAACGCTGGGAACTCTTTCCCGACGAAGCAGAGAACGGATCCCTCATCTCGAGCTACGAGGCGTAAACGGGGCTCCTCTGGATGTGGGCGTTACCCTCGTGTTTCCTCTCCAGTGGAGACGGGTATGTCGGGGAACTTCGTGATTTGCACCAAGGGTGTGAAGGACCCTTTCGAAGTTCCAGAGGTGAGGTGTGATCAGCCTCGAGACGCCTCAGCGGAAATGGGCCTCATCTCGCCTGGAGGGGAGAACCTCCTGGATTTTCTCGAGTTGCGGCAGGTCTTCTCGAGTTACGACGGGGATCTCAGGGACCCGCTCTGGTGGCCTCAGGAAAGGCCAGTCCCCGTGCGAGTTGCTTGGGCCACCTCGGGATTCCTCTCCCGTCCATGCCGCGGCCTCAGTCCTTGCGTGGATTCGGGGCTGGAACCTGAGGATTCCTCTCCAGTGTTGCCATGGATCTTGGGGTGCTTCTGAGTCTCCCCAGGGGAGTCAGGCCTCGTCTCGAGTGGGGCCATGCACGTGCGGTTTCCTCCCGAGCTGCAGCAGTAGTGTCACGCTTCCTGTCACGTGGATCAAGGGATCTGTGGTTTCCCTCGAGGCTTTCACTCGAGGCTTTCACACGAGGCTTTCCCACAGGGCTGTGCCACGTGCCACTTTGGTGTGAGTCGATCCTCGGCGTGAAAGACGAGCCGGTGAAGGGAAAAGAGGTTCCTCTGGAATGGACTGAGACATCTGCGGGACTCTTGGAATGGTGGCACGACCCTGGAGTTCCTCTCGCCGTTCCTGTTGAGAGGGCCTCCTCTTGAGATGCGATGGGAACGCCGGGAACTCTTTCCCGAAGAAGCAGGGAAAGGATCCCTCATCTCGATCTACGAGGAGGAAACGGGGCTCCTCTGGATGTGGGCGGGACCCTCGTGTTTCCTCTCGAGTGGAGACGGGTATGTCGGGGAACTTCTTGATTTGCACCAAGGGTGTGAAGGAACCTTTCGAAGTTCCAGAGGTGAGGTGTGATCAGCCTCGAGACGCCTCAGCGGAAATGGGCCTCATCTCGCCTGGAGGGGAGAACGTCCTGGATTTTCTCTAGTTGCGGCAGGTGTTCTCGAGTTACGACGGGGACCTCAGGGACCCGCTCTGGTGGCCTCAGGAAGGGGAGTCGCCATGCGAGTTGCTAGGGACTATCTCGGGATTCCTCTCCCCTCCATGCCGGGGCCTAAGACCTTGTGTGGAGTCGGGGCCGGAACCTGAGGATTCCTCTCCAGTGTTGCCATGGATCTTGGGGTGCTTCTGAGTCTCCCCAGGGGAGTCAGGCCTCGTCTCGAGTGGGGGCATGCACGTGTGTTTCCTCCGGAGCTGCAGCAGTAGTGTCACGCTTCCTGTCACGTGGTTCAAGGGATCTGTGGCTTTCCCTCGAGGCTTTCGCTCGAGGCTTTCCCACGAGGATTTCCCCCAGGGCTGTGCCACGTGCCACCTTGGTGTGAGTCGATCCTCGGCGTGAAAGACGAGCCGGTGAAGGGAAAAGAGGTTCCTCTGGAATGGACTGAAACATCTGGGGGACTCTTGGAATGGTGTCACGACCCTGGAGTTCCTCTCGCCGTTCCTGTTGAGAGGGCCTCCTCTTGAGATACTACGGCAAGGCCGGGAACTCTTTCCCGACGAAGCAGGGAAAGGATACCTCATCTCGAGCAACGAGGCGGAAACGGGGCTCTTCTGGATGTGGGCGGGACCCTCGTGTTTCCTCTCGAGTGGAGACGGGTATGTTGGGCAACTTCTTGATTTGCGCCAAGGGTGTGAAGGACCCTTTCGAAGTTCCAGAGGTGAGGTGTGATCACCCTCGAGATGCCTCAGCGGAAATGTGCCTCATCTCGCTTGGAGGGGAGAACCTCCTGGATTTTCTCGAGTTGCGGCAGGTCTTCTCGAGTTACGACGGGGACCTCAGGGACCCGCTCTGGTGGCCTCAGGAAAGGCCAGTCCCCATGCGAGTTGCTGGGGGACCTCTCGGGATTCCTCTCCCGTCCATGCCGGGGCCTCAGTCCTTGTGTGGAGTCGGGGACAGAACCTGAGGATTCCTCTCCAGTGTTTCCATGGATCTTGGGGTGCTTCTGAGTCTCCCCAGGCGAGTCAGGCCTCGTCTCGAGTGGGGGCATGCACCTGCGCTTTCCTCCTGAGCTGCAGCAGTACTGTCACGCTTCCTGTCACGTGGATCAAGGTATCTGTGGCTTTCCCTCGAATCTTTCCCTCGAGGTTTTCCCACGAGGCTTTCCCACAGGGCTGTGCCACGTGCCACCTTGGTGTGAGACGATCCTCGGCGTGAAAGGCGAGCCGGTGAAGGGAAAAGAGGTTCCTCTGGAATGGACTGAGATATCTGGGTGACTCTTGAAATGGTGGCACGACCCTGGAGTGCCAATCGCCGTTCTTGTTGAGATGGCCTCCTCTTGAGATGCGACGGGAACGCCGGGAACACTTTCCCGACGAAGCAGTGAAAGGATCCCTCATCTCGAGCTACGAGGCAGAAAAGGGGCTCCTCTGGATGTGGGCGGGACCCTCGTGTTTCCTCTCGAGTGGAGACGGGTATGTCGGGGAAATTCTTGATTTGCACCAAGGGTGTGAAGGACCGTTTCGAAGTTCCAGAGGTGAGGTGTGATCAGCCTCGAGACGCCTCAGCGGAAATGGGCCTCATCTCGTCAGAAGGGGAGAACATCCTGGATTTTCTCGAGTTGCGGCAGGTCTTCTCGATTTACGACGGGGACCTCAGGGACCCGCTCTGGTGGCCTCAGGAAAGGCCAGTCCCCATGCGAGTTGCTAGGGGACCTCTCGGGATTCCTCTCCCGTCCATGCCGGGGCTTAAGACCTTGTGTGGAGTCGGGGACGGAACCTGAGGATTCCTCTCCAGTGTTGCCATGGATCTTGGGGTGCTTCTGAGTCTCCCCAGGGGAGTCAGGCCTCGTCTCGCGTGGGGGCATGCACGTGCGCTTTCCTCCAGAGCTGCAGCAGTAGTGTCACGCTTCCTGTCACGTGGATCAAGGGATCTGTGGTTTCCCTCGAGGCTTTCCCTCAAGGCTTTCCCACGAGGCTATCCCACAGGGCTGTGCCACGTGCCACCTTGGTGTGAGTCGATCCTCGGCGTGAAAGACGAGCCGGTGAAGGGAAAAGAGGTTCCTCTGGAATGGACTGGGACATCTGGGGGACTCTTGGAATGGTGGCACGACCCTGGAGTTCCTCTCGCCGTTCCTGTTGAGAGGGCCTCCTGTTGAGATGCGACGGGAAGGCCGGGAACTCTTTCCCGACGAAGCAGGGAAAGGATCCCTCATCTCGAGCTACGAGGCGGAAACGGGGCTCCTCTGGATGTGGGCGGGACCCTCGTGTTTCCTCTCGAGTGGCGACGGGTATGTCGGGGAACTTCTTGATTTGCAACAAGGCTGTGAAGAACCCTTTCGAAGTTCCAGAGGTGAGGTGTGATCAGCCTCGAGACGCCTCAGCGGAAATGGGCCTCATCTCGCCTGAAGGGGAGAACCTCCTGGATTTTCTCTAGTTGCGGCAGGTGTTCTCGAGTTACGACGGGGACCTCAGGGACCCGCTCTGGTGGCCTCAGGAAGGGGAGTCGCCATGCGAGTTGCTAGGGACTATCTCGGGATTCCTCTCCCCTCCATGCCGGGGCCTAAGACCTTGTGTGGAGTCGGGGCCGGAACCTGAGGATTCCTCTCCAGTGTTGCCATGGATCTTGGGGTGCTTCTGAGTCTCCCCAGGGGAGTCAGGCCTCGTCTCGAGTGGGGGCATGCACGTGTGTTTCCTCCGGAGCTGCAGCAGTAGTGTCACGCTTCCTGTCACGTGGTTCAAGGGATCTGTGGCTTTCCCTCGAGGCTTTCGCTCAAGGCTTTCCCACGAGGATTTCCCCCAGGGCTGTGCCACGTGCCACCTTGGTGTGAGTCGATCCTCGGCGTGAAAGACGAGCCGGTGAAGGGAAAAGAGGTTCCTCTGGAATGGACTGAAACATCTGGGGGACTCTTGGAATGGTGGCACGACCCTGGAGTTCCTCTCGCCGTTCCTGTTGAGAGGGCCTCCTCTTGAGATACTACGGCAAGGCCGGGAACTCTTTCCCTACGAAGCAGGGAAAGGATAACTCATCTCGAGCAACGAGGCGGAAACGGGGCTCTTCTGGATGTGGGCGGGACCCTCGTGTTTCCTCTCGAGTGGAGACGGGTATGTTGGGCAACTTCTTGATTTGCGCCAAGGGTGTGAAGGACCCTTTCGAAGTTCCAGAGGTGAGGTGTGATCACCCTCGAGATGCCTCAGCGGAAATGTGCCTCATCTCGCTTGGAGGGGAGAACCTCCTGGATTTTCTCGAGTTGCGGCAGGTCTTCTCGAGTTACGACGGGGACCTCAGGGACCCGCTCTGGTGGCCTCAGGAAAGGCCAGTCCCCATGCGAGTTGCTGGGTGACCTCTCGGGATTCCTCTCCCGTCCATGCCGGGGCCTCAGTCCTTGTGTGGAGTCGGGGACAGAACCTGAGGATTCCTCTCCAGTGTTTCCATGGATCTTGGGGTGCTTCTGAGTCTCCCCAGGCGAGTCAGGCCTCGTCTCGAGTGGGGGCATGCACCTGCGCTTTCCTCCTGAGCTGCAGCAGTAGTGTCACGCTTCCTGTCACGTGGATCAAGGTATCTGTGGCTTTCCCTCGAATCTTTCCCTCGAGGTTTTCCCACGAGGCTTTCCCACAGGGCTGTGCCACGTGCCACCTTGGTGTGAGTCGATCCTCGGCGTGAAAGACGAGCCGGTGAAGGGAAAAGAGGTTCCTCTGGAATGGACTGAGACATCTGGGGGACTCTTGGAATGGTGGCACGACCCTGGAGTTCCTCTCGCCGTTCCTGTTGAGAGGGCCTCCTCTTGAGATGAGACGGGAACGCAGGGAACTCTTTCCCGACGAAGCAGGGAAAGGATCCCTCATCTCGAGCTACGAGGCGGAAACGGGGCTCCTCTGGATGTGGGCGGGACCCTCGTGTTTCCTCTCGAGTGGTGACGGGTATGTCGGGGAACTTCTTGATTTGCACCAAGGGTGTGAAGGACCCTTTCGAAGTTCCAGAGGTGAGGTGTGATCAGCCTCGAGACGCCTCAGCGGAAATGGGCCTCATCTCGCCTGGATGGGAGAACCTCCTGGATTTTCTCGAGTTGCCGCAGGTCTTCACGAGTTACGACCGGGACCTCAGGGACCCGCACTGGTGGCCTCCGGAAAGGCCAGTCCCCGTGCGAGTTGCTAGGGGCCATCTCGGGATTCCTCTCCCGTCCATCCCGGGGCCGAAGACCTTGTGTGGAGTCGGGGCCGGAACCTGAGGATTCCTCTCCAGTGTTGCCATGGATCTTGGGTTGCTTCTGAGTCTCCCCACGGGAGTCAGGCCTCGTCTCGAGTGGGGGCATGCACGTGCGCTTTCCTCCCGAGCAGCAGCAGTAGTGTCACGCTTCCTGTCACGTGGATCAAGGGATCTGTTGTTTCCCTTCAGACTTTCCCACAGGGCTGTGCCACGTGCCACCTTGGTGTGAGTCGATCCTCGGCGTGAACGACGAGCCGGTGAAGGGAAAAGAGGTTCCTCTGGAATGGACTGAGACATCTGGGGGACTCTTGGAATGGTGACACGACCCTAGAGTTCCTCTCGCGGTTCCTGTTGAGAGGGCCTCCTCTGGAGATGCGATGGGAACGCCTGGAACTCTTGCTGGACGAAGCAGGGAAAGGATCCCTCATCTCGAGCTATGAGGATGAAACGGAACTCCTCTTGATGTGGGCGGGACCCTCCTGTTTCCTCTCGAGTGGAGACGGGTATGTCCGGGAACTTCTTGATTTGCACCAAGGGTGTGAAGGACCCTTTCGAAGTTCCAGAGGTGAGGTGTGATCAGCCTCGAGTCTCCTCAGCGGAAATGGGCCTCATCTCGCCTGGAGAGGAGAACCTCCTGGATTTTCTCGAGTTGCGGCAGGTCTTCTCGAGTTACGACGGGGACCTCAGGGACCCGCTCTGGTGGCCTCAGGAAAGGCCAGTCCCTGTGCGAGTTGCTAGGGGCCATCTCGGGATTCCTCTCCCGCCCATGCCGGGGCCTAAGACCTTGTGTGGAGTCGGGGCCGAAACCTGAGGATTCCTCTCCAGTGTTGCCATGGATCTTGGGGTGCTTCTGAGTCTCCCCAGGGGAGTCAGGCCTCGTCTCGAGTGGGGGCATGCACGTGCGCTTTCCTCCCGACCTGCAGCAGTAGTGTCACGCTTCCTGTCACGTGGATCAAGGGATCTGTGGTTTCCCTCGAGGCTTTCCCTCGTGGCTTTCCCACGAGGCTATCCCACAGGGCTGTGCCACGTGCCACCTTGGTGTGAGTCGATCCTCGGCGTGAAAGACGAGCCGGTGAAGGGAAAAGAGGTTCCTCTGGAATGGACTGAGACATCTGGGGGACTCCTGGAATGGTGGCACGACCCTGGAGTTCCTCTCGCCGTTCCTGCGGAGAGGGCCTCCTCTTGAGACGCGACGGGAATGCCGGGAACTCTTTCCCGACGAAGCAGGGAAAGGATCCCTCATCTCGAGCTACGAGGCGGAAACGGGGCTCCTCTGGATGTGGGCGGGACCCTCGTGTTTCCTCTCGAGTGGCGACGGGTATGTCGGGGAACTTCTTGATTTGCACCAAGGGTGTGAAGGACCCTTTCGAAGTTCCAGAGGTGATGTGTGATCAGCCTTGAGACGCCTCAGCGGAAATGGGCCTCATCTCGCCTGGAGGGGAAAACTTCCTGGATTTTCTCGAGTTGCGGCAGGTCTTCTCGAGTTACGACGGCGACCTCAGGGACCCGCTCTGGTGGCCTCAGGAAAGGCCAGTCCTCGTGCAAGTTGCTAGGGGCCATCTTGGGATTCCTCTCCCGTCCATGCCGGGGCCTAAGACCTTGTGTGGAGACGGGGCCGGTACCTGAGGATTCCTCTCCAGTGTTACCATGGATCTTGGGGTGCTTCTGAGTCTCCCCAGGGGAGTCAGGCCTCGTCTCGAGTAGGGGCATGCACGTGCGCTTTCCTCCCGAGCTGCAGCAGTAGTGTCATGCTTCCTGTCACGTGGATCCAGGGATCTGTGGTTTCCCTCGAGGCTTTTGCTCGAGGCTTTCCCACGAGGCTTTCCCACAGGGCTGTGCCACGTGCCACCTTGGTGTGAGTCGATCCTCGGCGTGAAAGACGAGCCGGTGAAGGGAAAAGAGGTTCCTCTGGAATGGACTGAGACATCTGGGGGACTCTTGGAATGGTGGCACGACCCTGGAGTTCCTCTCGCCGTTCCTGTTGAGAGGGCCTCCTCTTGAGATGAGACGGGAACGCAGGGAACTCTTTCCCGACGAAGCAGGGAAAGGATCCCTCATCTCGAGCTACGAGGCGGAAACGGGGCTCCTCTGGATGTGGGCGGGACCCTCGTGTTTCCTCTCGAGTGGAGACGGGTATGTCGGGGAACTTCTTGATTTGCACCAAGGGTGTGAAGGACCCTTTCGAAGTTCCAGAGGTGAGGTGTGATCAGCCTCGAGACGCCTCAGCGGAAATGGGCCTCATCTCGCCTGGATGGGAGAACCTCCTGGATTTTCTCGAGTTGCCGCAGGTCTTCACGAGTTACGACCGGGACCTCAGGGACCCGCACTGGTGGCCTCCGGAAAGGCCAGTCCCCGTGCGAGTTGCTAGGGGCCATCTCGGGATTCCTCTCCCGTCCATCCCGGGGCCGAAGACCTTGTGTGGAGTCGGGGCCGGAACCTGAGGATTCCTCTCCAGTGTTGCCATGGATCTTGGGTTGCTTCTGAGTCTCCCCACGGGAGTCAGGCCTCGTCTCGAGTGGGGGCATGCACGTGCGCTTTCCTCCCGAGCAGCAGCAGTAGTGTCACGCTTCCTGTCACGTGGATCAAGGGATCTGTTGTTTCCCTTCAGACTTTCCCACAGGGCTGTGCCACGTGCCACCTTGGTGTGAGTCGATCCTCGGCGTGAACGACGAGCCGGTGAAGGGAAAAGAGGTTCCTCTGGAATGGACTGAGACATCTGGGGGACTCTTGGAATGGTGACACGACCCTAGAGTTCCTCTCGCGGTTCCTGTTGAGAGGGCCTCCTCTGGAGATGCGATGGGAACGCCTGGAACTCTTGCTGGACGAAGCAGGGAAAGGATCCCTCATCTCGAGCTATGAGGATGAAACGGAACTCCTCTTGATGTGGGCGGGACCCTCCTGTTTCCTCTCGAGTGGAGACGGGTATGTCCGGGAACTTCTTGATTTGCACCAAGGGTGTGAAGGACCCTTTCGAAGTTCCAGAGGTGAGGTGTGATCAGCCTCGAGTCTCCTCAGCGGAAATGGGCCTCATCTCGCCTGGAGAGGAGAACCTCCTGGATTTTCTCGAGTTGCGGCAGGTCTTCTCGAGTTACGACGGGGACCTCAGGGACCCGCTCTGGTGGCCTCAGGAAAGGCCAGTCCCTGTGCGAGTTGCTAGGGGCCATCTCGGGATTCCTCTCCCGCCCATGCCGGGGCCTAAGACCTTGTGTGGAGTCGGGGCCGAAACCTGAGGATTCCTCTCCAGTGTTGCCATGGATCTTGGGGTGCTTCTGAGTCTCCCCAGGGGAGTCAGGCCTCGTCTCGAGTGGGGGCATGCACGTGCGCTTTCCTCCCGACCTGCAGCAGTAGTGTCACGCTTCCTGTCACGTGGATCAAGGGATCTGTGGTTTCCCTCGAGGCTTTCCCTCGTGGCTTTCCCACGAGGCTATCCCACAGGGCTGTGCCACGTGCCACCTTGGTGTGAGTCGATCCTCGGCGTGAAAGACGAGCCGGTGAAGGGAAAAGAGGTTCCTCTGGAACGGACTGAGACATCTGGGGGACTCCTGGAATGGTGGCACGACCCTGGAGTTCCTCTCGCCGTTCCTGCGGAGAGGGCCTCCTCTTGAGACGCGACGGGAATGCCGGGAACTCTTTCCCGACGAAGCAGGGAAAGGATCCCTCATCTCGAGCTACGAGGCGGAAACGGGGCTCCTCTGGATGTGGGCGGGACCCTCGTGTTTCCTCTCGAGTGGCGACGGGTATGTCGGGGAACTTCTTGATTTGCACCAAGGGTGTGAAGGACCCTTTCGAAGTTCCAGAGGTGAGGTGTGATCAGCTTCGAGACGCCTCAGCGGAAATGGGCCTCATCTCGCCTGGAGGGGAGAACCTCCTGGATTTTCTCGAGTTGCTGTAGGTCTTCTCGAGTTACGACGGGGACCTCAGGGACCCGCTCTGGTGGCCTCAGGAAAGGCCAGTCCCCGTGCGAGTTGCTAGGGGCCATCTCGGGATTCCTCTCCCGTCCATGCCGGGGCCTAAGACCTTGTGTAGAGTCGGGGCCGGAACCTGAGGATTCCTCTCCAGTATTGCCATGGATCTTGGGGTGCTTCTGAGTCTCCCCAGGGGAGTCAGGCCTCGTCTCTAGTGGGGGCATGCACGTGCGCTTTCCTCCCGAGCTGCAGCAGTAGTGTCCCGCTTCCTGTCACGTGGATCAAGGGATCTGTGGTTTCCCTCGAGGCTTTCCCACAGGGCTGTGCCACGTGCCACCTTGGTGTGAGTCGATCCTATGACTGAAAGACGAGCCGGTGAAGGGATAAGAGGTTCCTCTGGAATGGACTGAGACATCTGGGGGACTCTTGGAATGGTGGCACGACCCTGGAGTTCCTCTCTCCGTTCCTGTTGAGAGGGCCTCCTCTTGAGATGCGACAGGAACGCCGGGAACTCTTTCCCGACGAAGCAGGGAAAGATTCCCTCATCTCGAGCTACGAGGTGGAAACGGGGCTCTTCTGGATGTGGGCGGGACCCTCGTGTTTCCTCTCGAGTGGAGACGGGTATGTCGGGGAACTTCTTGATTTGCACCAAGGGTGTGAAGGACCCTTTCGAAGTTCCAGAGGTGAGGTGTGATCAGCCTCGAGCCGCCTCAGTGGAAATGGGCCTCATCTCGCCTGGAGCGGAGAACCTGCTGGATTTTCTCGAGTTGCGGCAGGTCTTCTCGAGTTACGACGGGGACCTCAGGGACCCGCTCTGGTGGCCTTAGGAAAGGCCAGTCTCCGTGCGAGTTGTTTGGGGCCATCTCGGGATTACTCTCCCGTCCATTCCGGGGGCTAAGACCTTGTGTGGAGTCGGGGCCGGAACCTGAGGATTCCTCTTCAGTGTTGCCATGGATCTTGGGGTGCTTCTGAGTCTCCCCAGGGGAGTCAGGCCTCGTCTCGAGTGGGGGCATGCACGTGAGTTTTCCTCCCGAGCTGCAGCAGTAGTGTCACGCTTCCTGTCACGTGGATCAAGGGATCTGTATTTTCCCTCAAGGCTTTCACTCGAGGCTTTCCCACGAGGCATTCCCACAGGGCTGTGCCACGTGCCACCTTGGTGTGAGTCGATCCTCGGCGTGAAGACGAGCCGGTGAAGGGAAAAGAGGTTCCTCTGGAAAGGACTGAGACATCTGGGGGACTCTTGGAATGGTGACACGACCCTGGAGTTCCTATCGCGGTTCCTGTTGAGAGGGCCTCCTCTGGAGATGCGATGGGAAAGCCTGGAACTCTTTCCCGACGAAGCAGGGAAAGGATCCCTAATCTCGAGCTACGAGGCGGAAACGGCACTCCTCTGGATGTGGGCGGGACCTTCGTGTTTCCTCTCGAGTGGAGACGGGTATGTCGGGGAACTTCTGATTTGCACCAAGGGTGTGAAGGACCCTTCGACGTTCCAGAGGTGAAGTGTGATCAGCCTCAAGATGCCTCAGCGGAAATGGGCCTCATATCGCCTGGAGGGGAGAACCTCCTGGATTCTCTCGAGTTGCGGCAGGTCTTCTCGAGTTACGACGGCGACCTCAGGGACCCGCTCTGGTGGCCTCAGGAAAGGCCAGTCCCCATGCGAGTAGCTTGGGGCCATCTCGGGATTCCTCTCCCGTCCATGCCGGGGCCTAAGACCTTGTGTGGAGTCGGGGCCGGAACCTGAGGATTCCTCTCCAGTGTTGCCATGGATCTTGGGGTGATTCTGAGTCTCCCCTGGGGAGTCAGGCCTCGTCTCGAGTGGGGGCATGCACGTGTGCTTTCCTCCCGAACTGCAGCAGTAGTGTCACGCTTCCTGTCACGTGGATCAAGGGATCTGTGGTTTCCCTCGGGGCTTTCGCTCGAGGCTTTCCCACGAGGCTTTCCCACAGGGCTATGCCACCTGCCACCTTGGTGTGAGTCGATCCTCGGCGTGAATGACGAGCCGGTGAAGGGAAAAGAGGTTCCTCTGGAATGGACTGAGACATCTGGGGGACTCTTGGAATGGTGGCAGGACCCTGGAGTTCCTCTCGCCGTTCCTGTTGAGAGGGCCTCCTCTTGAGATGAGACGGGAACGCCGGGAACTCTTTCCCGACGAAGCAGGGAACGGATCCCTCATCTCGAGCTACGAGGCGGAAACGGGGCTCCTCTGGATGTGGGCGGGACCCTCGTGATTCCTCTCGAGTGGAGACGGGTATGTCGGGGAACTTCTTGATTTGCACCAAGGGTGTGAAGGACCCTTTCGAATTTCCAGAGGTGAGGTGTGATCAGCCTCGAGACGCCTCAGCGGTAATGGGCCTCATCTCGCATGGAGGGGAGAACCTCCTGGATTTTCTCGAGTTGCGACAGGTCTTCTCGAGTCACGACGGGGACCTCAAGGACCCGCTCTGGTGGCCTCAGGAAACGCCAGTCCCCATGCGAGTTGCTAGGGGCCATCTCGGGATTCCTCTCCCGTCCATGCCGGGGCCTAAGACCTTGTGTGGAGTCGGGGCCGGAACCTGAGGATTCCTCTCCAGTGTTGCCATGGATCTTGGGGTGCTTCTGAGTCTCCCCAGGGGAGTCAGGCCTCGTCTCGAGTGGGGGCATGCACGTGCGCTTTCCTCCCGAGCTGCAGCAGTAGTGTCACGCTTCCTGTCACGTGGATCAAGGGATCTGTGGTTTCCCTGAAGCTTTCACTCGAGGCTTTCCCACGAGGTATTCCCACAGGGCTGTGCCACGTGCCACCTTGGTGTGAGTCGATCCTCGGCGTGAAGATGAGCCGGTGAAGGGAAAAGAGGTTCCTCTGGAATGGACTGAGACATCTGGGGGACTCTTGGAATGGTGGCACGACCCTGGAGTTCCTCTAGCCGTTCCTGTTGAGAGGGCCTCCTCTTGACCTGCGACGGGAAGGCCGGGAACTCTTTCCCGACGAAGCAGGGAAAGGATCTCTCATCTCGAGCTACGAGGCGGAAACGGGGCTCCTCTGGATGTGGGCGGGACCCTCGTGTTTCCTCTCGAGTGGAGACGGGTATGTCGGGGAACTTCTTGATTTGCAACAAGGGTGTGAAGGACCCTTTCGAAGTTCCAGAGGTGAGGTGTGATCAGCCTCGAGACGCCTCAGCGGAAATGGGCCTCATCTCGCCTGGAGGGGAGAACCTCCTGGATTTTCTCGAGTTGCGGCAGGTCTTCTCGAGTTACGACGGGGACCTCAGGGACCCGCTCTGGTGGACTCAGGAAAGGCCAGTCCCCATGCGAGTTGCTAGGGGACCTCAGGGATTACTCTCCCATCCATGCCGGGGCCTAAGACCTTGTGTGGAGTCGGGGCCGGAACCTGAGGATTCCTCTCCAGTGTTGCCATGGATCATGGGGTGCTTCTGAGTCTCCCCAGGGGAGTCAGGCCTCGTCTCGAGTGGGGGCATGCACGTGCGCTTTCCTCCCGAGCTGTAGCAGTAGTGTCACGCATCCTGTCACGTGGATCAAGGGATCTGTGGTTTCCCTCGAGGCTTTCACTCGAGGCTTTCCCACGAGGCTATCCCACAGGGCTGTGCCACGTGCCACCTATGTGTGAGTCGATCCTCGGCGTGAACGACGAGCCGGTGAAGGGAAAAGAGGTTCCTCTGGAATGGACTGAGACATCTGGGGGACTCTTGGAATGGTGACACGACCCTAGAGTTCCTCTCGCGGTTCCTGTTGAGAGGGCCTCCTCTGGAGTTGCGATGGGAACGCCTGGAACTCTTGCTGGACGAAGCAGGGAAAGGATCCCTCATCTCGAGCTATGAGGAGGAAACGGAACTCCTCTTGATGTGGGCGGGACCCTCCTGTTTCCTCTCGAGTGGAGACGGGTATGTCCGGGAACTTCTTGATTTGCACCAAGGGTGTGAAGGACCCTTTCGAAGTTCCAGAGGTGAGGTGTGATCAGCCTCGAGTCTCCTCAGCGGAAATGGGCCTCATCTCGCCTGGAGGGGAGAACCTCCTGGATTTTCTCGAGTTGCGGCAAGTCTTCTCGAGTTACGACGGGGACCTCAGGGATCCGCTCTGGTGGACTCAGGAAAGGCCAGCCGCCATGCGAGTTGCCAGGGGCACTCAGGGATTCCTCTCCCGTCCATGCCGGGGTCTAAGACCTTGTGTGGAGTCGGGGCCGGAACCTGAGGATTCCTCTCCAGTGTTGCCATGGATCTTGGGGTGCTTCTGAGTCTCCCCAGGGGAGTCAGGCCTCGTCTCGAGTGGGTACATGCACGTGCGCTTTCCTCCCGAGCTGCAGCAGTAGTGTCACGCTTCCTGTCACGTGGATCAAGGGATCTGTGGCTTTCCCTCGAGGCTGTCCCTCGAGGCTTTCCCACGATTCTTTCCCACAGGGCTGTGCCACGTGCCACCTTGGTGTGAGTCGATCCTCGGCGTGAAAGACGAGCCGGTGAAGGGAAAAAAGGTTCCTCTGGAATGGACTGAGACATCTGGGGGACTCTTGGAATGGTGGCACGACCCTGGAGTTCCTCTCGCCGTTCCTGTTGAGAGGGCCTCCTCTTGAGGTGCGACGGGAACGCCGGGAACGCTTTCCGGACGAAGCAGGGAAAGGATCCCTCATCTCGAGCTACGATGCGGAAACGGGGCTCCTCTGGATGTGGGCGGGACCCTCGTGTTTCCTCTCGAGTGGAGACGAGTATGTCGGGGAACTTCTTGATTTGCACCAAGGGTGTGAAGGACCCTTTCGAAGTTCCAGAGGTGATGTGTGATCAGCCTCGAGACGCCTCAGCGGAAATGGGCCTCATCTCGCCTGGAGGGGAGAACCTCCTGGATTTTCTCGAGTTGCGGCAGGTCTTCTCGAGTTACGACGGGGACCTCAGGGACCCGCTCTGGTGGCCTCAGGAAAGGCCAGTCCCCATGCGAGTTGCTAGGGGACCTCAGGGATTACTCTCCCGTCCATGCCGGGGCCTAAGACCTTGTGTAGAGTCGGGGCCGGAACCTGAGGATTCCTCTCCAGTGTTGCCATGGATCTTGGGGTGCTTCTGAGTCTCCCCAGGGGAGTCAGGCCTCGTCTCGAGTGGGGGCTTGCACGTGCGCTTTCCTCCCGAGCTGCAGCTGTAGTGTCACGCTTCCTGTCACGTGGATCAAGGGATCTGTGGTTTCCCTGAGGCTTTCACTCGAGGCTTTCCCACGAGGCATTCCCACAGGGCTGTGCCACGTGCCACCTTGGTGTGAGTCGATCCTCGGCGTGAAGACGAGCCGGTGAAGGGAAAAGAGGTTCCTCTGGAATGGACTGAGACATCTGGGGGACTCTTGGAATGGTGGCACGACCCTGGAGTTCCTCTAGCCGTTCCTGTTGAGAGGGCCTCCTCTTGACATGCGACGGGAAGGCCGGGAACTCTTTCCCGACGAAGCAGGGAAAGGATCCCTCATCTCGAGCTACGAGGCGGAAACGGGGCTCCTCTGGATGTGGGCGGGACCCTCGTGTTTCCTCTCGAGTGGAGACGGGTATGTCGGGGAACTTCTTGATTTGCACCAAGGGTGTGAAGGACCCTTTCGAAGTTCCAGAGGTGAGGTGTGATCAGCCTCGAGACGCCTCAGTGGAAATGGGCCTCATCTCGCCTGGAGGGGAGAACCTCCTGGATTTTCTCGAGTTGCGGCAGGTCTTCTCGAGTTACGACGGGGACCTCAGGGACCCGCTCTGGTGGCCTCAGGAAAGGCCAGTCCCAGTGCGAGTTGCTAGGGGCCATCTTGTGATTCCTCTTCCGTCCATGCCGCGGCCTCAGTCCTTGCGTGGAGTCGGGGCTGGAACCTGAGGATACCTCTCCAGTGTTGCCATGGATCTTGGGGTGCTTCTGAGTCTCCCCAGGGGAGTCAGGCCTCGTCTCGAGTGGGGCCATGCACGTGCGGTTTCCTCCCGAGCTGCAGCAGTAGTGTCATGCTTCCTGTCACGTGGATCAAGGGATCTGTGGTTTCCCTCGAGGCTTTCGCTCGAGGCTTTCCCACGAGGCTTTCCCACAGGGCTGTGCCACGTGCCACCTTGGTGTGAGTCCTTCCTCGGCGTGAAAGACGAGCCGGTGAAGGGAAAAGAGGTTCCTCTGGAATGGACTGAGACATCTGCTGGACTCTTGGAATGGTGGCACGACCCTGGAGTTCCTCTCGCCATTCCTGTTGAGAGGGCCTCCTCTTGAGATGCGACGGGAAAGCCGGGAACTCTTTCCCGACGAAGCAGGGAACGGATCCCTCATCTCGAGCTACGAGGCGGAAACGGGTCTCCTCTGGATGTGGGCAGGACCCTCGTGTTTCGGAGACGGGTATGTCGGGGAACTTCTTGAGTTGCACCAAGGGTGTGAAGGACCCTTTCGAATTTCCAGAGGTGAGGTGTGATCAGCCTCGAGACGCCTCAGCGGAAATGGGCCTCATCTCGCCTGGAGGGGAGAACCTCCTGGATTTTCTCGAGTTGCGGCAGGTCTTCTCGAGTTACGACGGGGACCTCAGGGACCCGCTCTGGTGGCCTCAGGAAAGGCCAGTCCCCATGCGAGTTGCTAGGGGCCCTCTCTGGATTCCTCTCCCGTCCATGCCGGGGCCTAAGACCTTGTGTGGAGTCGAGGCCGGAACCAGAGGATTCCTCTCCAGTGTTGCCTTGGATATTGGGGTGCTTCTGAGTCTCCCCTGGGGAGTCAGGCCTCGTCTCGAGTGGGGGCATGCACGTGCGCTTTCCTCCCGAGCTGCAGCAGTAGTGTCACGCTTCCTGTCACGTGGATCAAGGGATCTGTGTTTTCCCTCGAGGCTTTCACTCGAGGCTTTCCCACGAGGCATTCCCACAGGGCTGTGCCACGTGCCACCTTGGTGTGAGTCGATCCTCGGCGTGAAGACGAGCCGGTGAAGGGAAAAGAGGTTCCTCTGGAATGGACTGAGACATCTGGGGGACTCTTGGAATGGTGACACGACCCTGGAGTTCCTCTCGCGGTTCCTGTTGAGAGGGCCTCTTCTGGAGATGCGATGGGAACGCCTGGAACTCTTGCTCGACGAAGCAGGGAAAGGATCCCTCATCTCGAGCTACGAGGCGGAAACGGCACTCCTCTGGATGTGGGCGGGACCCTCGTGTTTCCTCTCGAGTGGAGACGGGTATGTCGGGGAACTTCTTGATTTGCACCAAGGGTGTGAAGGACCCTTTCGACGTTCCAGAGGTGAAGTGTGATCAGCCTCGAGACGCCTCAGCGGAAATGGGCCTCATCTCGCCTGGAGGGGAGAACCTCCTGGATTTTCTCGAGTTGCGGCAGGTCTTCTCGAGTTACGACGGGGACCTCAGGGACCCGCTCTGGTGGCCTCAGGAAAGCCCAGTCCCCATGCGAGTTGCTTGGGGCCATCTCGGGATTCCTCTCCCGTCCATGCCGGGGCCTAAGACCTTGTGTGGAGTCGGGGACGGAACCTGAGGATTCCTCTCCAGTGTTGCCATGGATCTTGGGGTGCTTCTGAGTCTCCCCAGGGGAGTCAGGCCTCGTCTCGAGTGGGGGCATGCACGTGTGCTATCCTCCCGAACTGCAGCAGTAGTGTCACGCTTCCTGTCACGTGGATCAAGGGATCTGTGGTTTCCCTCGAGGCTTTCGCTCGAGGCTTTCCCACGAGGCTTTCCCACAGGGCTATGCCACCTGCCACCTTGGTGTGAGTCGATCCTCGGCGTGAATGCCGAGCCGGTGAGAGGAAAAGAGGTTCCTCTGGAATGGACTGAGACATCTGGGGGACTCTTGGAATGGTGGCAGGACCCTGGAGTTCCTCTCGCCGTTCCTGTTGAGAGGGCCTCCTCTTGAGATGCGACGGGAACGCTGGGAACTCTTTCCCGACGAAGCAGAGAACGGATCCCTCATCTCGAGCTACGAGGCGTAAACGGGGCTCCTCTGGATGAGGGCGTTACCCTCGTGTTTCCTCTCCAGTGGAGACGGGTATGTCGGGGAACTTCGTGATTTGCACCAAGGGTGTGAAGGACCCTTTCGAAGTTCCAGAGGTGAGGTGTGATCAGCCTCGAGACGCCTCAGCGGAAATGGGCCTCATCTCGCCTGGAGGGGAGAACCTCCTGGATTTTCTCGAGTTGCGGCAGGTCTTCTCGAGTTACGACGGGGATCTCAGGGACCCGCTCTGGTGGCCTGAGGAAAGGCCAGTCCCCGTGCGAGTTGCTTGGGACATCTCGGGATTCCTCTCCCGTCCATGCCGCGGCCTCAGTCCTTGCGTGGATTCGGGGCTGGAACCTGAGGATTCCTCTCCAGTGTTGCCATGGATCTTGGGGTGCTTCTGAGTCTCCCCAGGGGAGTCAGGCCTCGTCTCGAGTGGGGCCATGCACGTGCGGTTTCCTCCCGAGCTGCAGCAGTAGTGTCACGCTTCCTGTCACGTGGATCAAGGGATCTGTGGTTTCCCTCGAGGCTTTCACTCGAGGCTTTCACACGAGGCTTTCCCACAGGGCTGTGCCACGTGCCACTTTGGTGTGAGTCGATCCTCGGCGTGAAAGACGAGCCGGTGAAGGGAAAAGAGGTTCCTCTGGAATGGACTGAGACATCTGCGGGACTCTTGGAATGGTGGCACGACCCTGGAGTTCCTCTCGCCGTTCCTGTTGAGAGGGCCTCCTCTTGAGATGCAATGGGAACGCCGGGAACTCTTTCCCGAAGAAGCAGGGAAAGGATCCCTCATCTCGATCTACGAGGAGGAAACGGGGCTCCTCTGGATGTGGGCGGGACCCTCGTGTTTCCTCTCGAGTGGAGACGGGTATGTCGGGGAACTTCTTGATTTGCACCAAGGGTGTGAAGGAACCTTTCGAAGTTCCAGAGGTGAGGTGTGATCAGCCTCGAGACGCCTCAGCGGAAATGGGCCTCATCTCGCCTGGAGGGGAGAACGTCCTGGATTTTCTCTAGTTGCGGCAGGTCTTCTCGAGTTACGACGGGGACCTCAGGGACCCGCTCTGGTGGCCTCAGGAAGGGGAGTCGCCATGCGAGTTGCTAGGGACTATCTCGGGATTCCTCTCCCCTCCATGCCGGGGCCTAAGACCTTGTGTGGAGTCGGGGCCGGAACCTGAGGATTCCTCTCCAGTGTTGCCATGGATCTTGGGGTGCTTCTGAGTCTCCCCAGGGGAGTCAGGCCTCGTCTCGAGTGGGGGCATGCACGTGTGTTTCCTCCGGAGCTGCAGCAGTAGTGTCACGCTTCCTGTCACGTGGTTCAAGGGATCTGTGGCTTTCCCTCGAGGCTTTCGCTCGAGGCTTTCCCACGAGGATTTCCCCCAGGGCTGTGCCACGTGCCACCTTGGTGTGAGTCGATCCTCGGCGTGAAAGACGAGCCGGTGAAGGGAAAAGAGGTTCCTCTGGAATGGACTGAAACATCTGGGGGACTCTTGGAATGGTGGCACGACCCTGGAGTTCCTCTCGCCGTTCCTGTTGAGAGGGCCTCCTCTTGAGATACTACGGCAAGGCCGGGAACTCTTTCCCGACGAAGCAGGGAAAGGATACCTCATCTCGAGCTACGAGGCGGAAACGGGGCTCTTCTGGATGTGGGCGGGACCCTCGTGTTTCCTCTCGAGTGGAGACGGGTATGTTGGGCAACTTCTTGATTTGCGCCAAGGGTGTGAAGGACCCTTTCGAAGTTCCAGAGGTGAGGTGTGATCACCCTCGAGATGCCTCAGCGGAAATGTGCCTCATCTCGCTTGGAGGGGAGAACCTCCTGGATTTTCTCGAGTTGCGGCAGGTCTTCTCGAGTTACGACGGGGACCTCAGGGACCCGCTCTGGTGGCCTCAGGAAAGGCCAGTCCCCATGCGAGTTGCTGGGGGACCTCTCGGGATTCCTCTCCCGTCCATGCCGGGGCCTCAGTCCTTGTGTGGAGTCGGGGACAGAACCTGAGGATTCCTCTCCAGTGTTTCCATGGATCTTGGGGTGCTTCTGAGTCTCCCCAGGCGAGTCAGGCCTCGTCTCGAGTGGGGGCATGCACCTGCGCTTTCCTCCTGAGCTGCAGCAGTAGTGTCACGCTTCCTGTCACGTGGATCAAGGTATCTGTGGCTTTCCCTCGAATCTTTCCCTCGAGGTTTTCCCACGAGGCTTTCCCACAGGGCTGTGCCACGTGCCACCTTGGTGTGAGACGATCCTCGGCGTGAAAGGCGAGCCGGTGAAGGGAAAAGAGGTTCCTCTGGAATGGACTGAGATATCTGGGTGACTCTTGAAATGGTGGCACGACCCTGGAGTGCCAATCGCCGTTCTTGTTGAGATGGCCTCCTCTTGAGATGCGACGGGAACGCCGGGAACACTTTCCCGACGAAGCAGTGAAAGGATCCCTCATCTCGAGCTACGAGGCAGAAAAGGGGCTCCTCTGGATGTGGGCGGGACCCTCGTGTTTCCTCTCGAGTGGAGACGGGTATGTCGGGGAAATTCTTGATTTGCACCAAGGGTGTGAAGGACCGTTTCGAAGTTCCAGAGGTGAGGTGTGATCAGCCTCGAGACGCCTCAGCGGAAATGGGCCTCATCTCGTCAGAAGGGGAGAACATCCTGGATTTTCTCGAGTTGCGGCAGGTCTTCTCGATTTACGACGGGGACCTCAGGGACCCGCTCTGGTGGCCTCAGGAAAGGCCAGTCCCCATGCGAGTTGCTAGGGGCCCTCTCTGGATTCCTCTCCCGTCCATGCCGGGGCCTAAGACCTTGTGTGGAGTCGAGGCCGGAACCAGAGGATTCCTCTCCAGTGTTGCCTTGGATATTGGGGTGCTTCTGAGTCTCCCCAGGGGAGTCAGGCCTCGTCTCGAGTGGGGGCATGCACGTGCGCTTTCCTCCCGAGCTGCAGCAGTAGTGTCACGCTTCCTGTCACGTGGATCAAGGGATCTGTGTTTTCCCTCAAGGCTTTCACTCGAGGCTTTCCCACGAGGCATTCCCACAGGGCTGTGCCACGTGCCACCTTGGTGTGAGTCGATCCTCGGCGTGAAGACGAGCCGGTGAAGGGAAAAGAGGTTCCTCTGGAATGGACTGAGACATCTGGGGGACTCTTGGAATGGTGACACGACCCTGGAGTTCCTCTCGCGGTTCCTGTTGAGAGGGCCTCTTCTGGAGATGCGATGGGAACGCCTGGAACTCTTGCTCAACGAAGCAGGGAAAGGATCCCTCATCTCGAGCTACGAGGCGGAAACGGCACTCCTCTGGATGTGGGCGGGACCCTCGTGTTTCCTCTCGAGTGGAGACGGGTATGTCGGGGAACTTCTTGATTTGCACGAAGGGTGTGAAGGACCCTTTCGACGTTCCAGAGGTGAAGTGTGATCAGCCTCGAGACGCCTCAGCGGAAATGGGCCTCATCTCGCCTGGAGGGGAGAACGTCCTGGATTTTCTCTAGTTGCGGCAGGTCTTCTCGAGTTACGACGGGGACCTCAGGGACCCGCTCTGGTGGCCTCAGGAAGGGGAGTCGCCATGCGAGTTGCTAGGGACTATCTCGGGATTCCTCTCCCCTCCATGCCGGGGCCTAAGACCTTGTGTGGAATCGGGGCCGGAACCTGAGGATTCCTCTCCAGTGTTGCCATGGATCTTGGGGTGCTTCTGAGTCTCCCCAGGGGAGTCAGGCCTCGTCTCGAGTGGGGGCATGCACGTGTGTTTCCTCCGGAGCTGCAGCAGTAGTGTCACGCTTCCTGTCACGTGGTTCAATGAATCTGTGGCTTTCCCTCGAGGCTTTCGCTCGAGGCTTTCCCACGAGGATTTCCCCCAGGGCTGTGCCACGTGCCACCTTGGTGTGAGTCGATCCTCGGCGTGAAAGACGAGCCGGTGAAGGGAAAAGAGATTCCTCTGGAATGGACTGAGACATCTGGGGGACTCTTGGAATGGTGGCACGACCCTGGAGTTCCTCTCGCCGTTCCTGTTGAGAGGGCCTCCTCTTGAGATACTACGGCAAGGCCGGGAACTCTTTCCCGACGAAGCAGGGAAAGGATACCTCATCTCGAGCAACGAGGCGGAAACGGGGCTCTTCTGGATGTGGGCGGGACCCTCGTGTTTCCTCTCGAGTGGAGACGGGTATGTTGGGCAACTTCTTGATTTGCACCAAGGGTGTGAAGGACCCTTTCGAAGTTCCAGAGGTGAGGTGTGATCACACTCGAGATGCCTCAGCGGAAATGTGCCTCATCTCGCTTGGAGGGGAGAACCTCCTGGATTTTCTCGAGTTGCGGCAGGTCTTCTCAAGTTACGACGGGGACCTCAGGGACCCGCTCTGGTGGCCTCAGGAAAGGCCAGTCCCCGTGCGAGTTGCTGGGGGACCTCTCGGGATTCCTCTCCCGTCCATGCCGGGGCCTCAGTCCTTGTGTGGAGTCGGGGACAGAACCTGAGGATTCCTCTCCAGTGTTTCCATGGATCTTGGGGTGCTTCTGAGTCTCCCCAGGCGAGTCAGGCCTCGTCTCGAGTGGGGGCATGCACGTGCGCTTTCCTCCCGAGCTGCCACAGTAGTGTCACGCTTCCTGTCACGTGGATCAAGGGATCTGTGGTTTCCCTCGAGGCTTTCGCTCGAGGCTTTCCCACGAGGCTTTCCCACAGGGCTGTGCCACGTGCCACATTGGTGTGAGTCCATCCTCGGAGTGAAAGACGAGCCGGTGAAGGGAAAAGAGTTTCCTCTGGAATGGACTGAGACATCTGGGGGACTCTTGGAATGGGGGCACGACCCTGGAGTTCCTCTCGCCGTTCCTGTTGAGAGGGCCTCCTCTTGAGATGCGACGGGAACGCCGGGAACTCTTTCCCGACGAAGCAGGGAAAGAATCCCTCATCTCGAGCTACGAGGCGGAAACGGGGCTCCTCTGGATGTGGGCGGGACCCTCCTGTTTCCTCTCGAGTGGAGACGGGTATGTCGGGGAACTTCTTGATTTGCACCAAGGGTGTGAAGGACCCTTTCGAAGTTCCAGAGGTGAGGTGTGATCAGCCTCGAGACGCCTCAGCGGTAATGGGCCTCATCTCGCCTGGAGGGGAGAACCTCCTGGATTTTCTCGAGTTGCGGCAGGTCTTCTCGAGTTACGACGGGGACCTCAGGGACCCGCTCTGGTGGCCTCAGGAAAGGCCAGTCCCCATGCGAGTTGCTAGGGGCCCTCTCTGGATTCCTCTCCCGTCCATGCCGGGGCCTAAGACCTTGTGTGGAGTCGAGGCCGGAACCAGAGGTTTCCTCTCCAGTGTTGCCTTGGATATTGGGGTGCTTCTGAGTCTCCCCAGGGGAGTCAGGCCTCGTCTCGAGTGGGGGCATGCACGTGCGCTTTCCTCCCGAGCTGCAGCAGTAGTGTCACGCTTCCTGTCACGTGGATCAAGGGATCTGTGTTTTCCCTCAAGGCTTTCACTCGAGGCTTTCCCACGAGGCATTCCCACAGGGCTGTGCCACGTGCCACCTTGGTGTGAGTCGATCCTCGGCGTGGAGACGAGCCGGTGAAGGGAAAAGAGGTTCCTCTGGAATGGACTGAGACATCTGGGGGACTCTTGGAATGGTGACACGACCCTGGAGTTCCTCTCTCGGTTCCTGTTGAGAGGGCCTCTTCTGGAGATGCGATTGGAACGCCTGGAACTCTTGCTCGACGAAGCAGGGAAAGGATCCCTCATCTCGAGGTACGAGGCGGAAACGGCACTCCTCTGGATGTGGGCGGGACCCTCGTGTTTCCTCTCGAGTGGAGACGGGTATGTCGGGGAACTTCTTGATTTGCACCAAGGGTGTGAAGGACCCTTTCGACGTTCCAGAGGTGAAGTGTGATCAGCCTCGAGACGCCTCAGCGGAAATGGGCCTCATCTCGCCTGGAGGGGAGAACGTCCTGGATTTTCTCTAGTTGTGGCAGGTCTTCTCGAGTTACGACGGGGACCTCAGGGACCCGCTCTGGTGGCCTCAGGAAGGGGAGTCGCCATGCGAGTTGCTAGGGACTATCTCGGGATTCCTCTCCCCTCCATGCCGGGGCCTAAGACCTTGTGTGGAGTCGGGGACGGAACCTGAGGATTTCTCTCCAGTGTTGCCATGGATCTTGGGGTGCTTCTGAGTCTCCCCAGGGGAGTCAGGCCTCGTCTCGAGTGGGGGCATGCACGTGTGTTTCCTCCGGAGCTGCAGCAGTAGTGTCACGCTTCCTGTCACGTGGTTCAAGGGATCTGTGGCTTTCCCTCGAGGCTTTCGCTCGAGGCTTTCCCACGAGGATTTCCCCCAGGGCTGTGCCACGTGCCACCTTGGTGTGAGTCGATCCTCGGCGTGAAAGACGAGCCGGTGAAGGGAAAAGAGATTCCTCTGGAATGGACTGAGACATCTGGGGGACTCTTGGAATGGTGGCACGACCCTGGAGTTCCTCTCGCCGTTCCTGTTGAGAGGGCCTCCTCTTGAGATACTACGGCAAGGCCGGGAACTCTTTCCCGACGAAGCAGGGGAAGGATACCTCATCTCGAGCAACGAGGCGGAAACGGGGCTCTTCTGGATGTGGGCGGGACCCTCGTGTTTCCTCTCGAGTGGAGACGGGTATGTTGGGCAACTTCTTGATTTGCGCCAAGGGTGTGAAGGACCCTTTCGAAGTTCCAGAGGTGAGGTGTGATCACCCTCGAGATGCCTCAGCGGAAATGTGCCTCATCTCGCTTGGAGGGGAGAACCTCCTGGATTTTCTCGAGTTGCGGCAGGTCTTCTCGAGTTACGACGGGGACCTCAGGGACCCGCTCTGGTGGCCTCAGGAAAGGCCAGTCCCCGTGCGAGTTGCTGGGGGACCTCTCGGGATTCCTCTCCCGTCCATGCCGGGGCCTCAGTCCTTGTGTGGATTCGGGGACAGAACCTGAGGATTCCTCTCCAGTGTTTCCATGGATCTTGGGGTGCTTCTGAGTCTCCCCAGGCGAGTCAGGCCTCGTCTCGAGTGGGGGCATGCACCTGCGCTTTCCTCCTGAGCTGCAGCAGTAGTGTCACGCTTCCTGTCACGTGGATCAAGGGATCTGTGGCTTTCCCTCGAATCTTTCCCTCGAGGTTTTCCCACGAGGCTTTCCCACAGGGCTGTGCCACGTGCCACCTTGGTGTGAGACGATCCTCGGCGTGAAAGGCGAGCCGGTGAAGGGAAAAGAGGTTCCTCTGGAATGGACTGAGATATCTGGGTGACTCTTGAAATGGTGGCACGACCCTGGAGTGCCAATCGCCGTTCTTGTTGAGATGGCCTCCTCTTGAGATGCGACGGGAACGCCGGGAACACTTTCCCGACGAAGCAGGGAAAGGATCCCTCATCTCGAGCTACGAGGCAGAAAAGGGGCTCCTCTGGATGTGGGCGGGACCCTCGTGTTTCCTCTCGAGTGGAGACGGGTATGTCGGGGAACTTCTTGATTTGCACCAAGGGTGTGAAGGACCGTTTCGAAGTTCCAGAGGTGAGGTGTGATCAGCCTCGAGACGCCTCAGCGGAAATGGGCCTCATCTCGTCAGAAGGGGAGAACATCCTGGATTTTCTCGAGTTGCGGCAGGTCTTCTCGATTTACGACGGGGACCTCAGGGACCCGCTCTGGTGGCCTCAGGAAAGGCCAGTCCCCATGCCAGTTGCTAGGGGACCTCTCGGGATTCCTCTCCCGTCCATGCCAGGGACTAATTCTTGTGTGGAGTCGGAGCCGGAACCTGAGGATTCCTCTCCAGTGTTGCCATGGATCTTGGGGTGCTTCTGAGTCTCCCCAGGAGAGTCAGGCCTCGTCTCGAGTGGGGGTATGCACGTGCGATTCCTCCGGAGCTTCAGCAGTAGTGTCACGCTTCCTGTCACGTGGATCAAGGGATCTGTGGCTTTCCCTCGAGGCTTTCGCTCAAGGCTTTCCCACGAGGCTTTCCCACAGGGCTGTGCCACGTGCCACCTTGGTGTGAGTCGATCCTCGGCGTGAAAGACGAGCCGGTGAAGGGAAAAGAAGTTCCTCTGGAATGGACTGAGACATCTGGGGGACTCTTGGAATGGTGGCACGACCCTGGAGTTTCTCTCGCCGTTCCTGTTGAGAGGCCCTCCTCTTGAGATACTACGGGAAGGCCGGGAACTATTTCCCGACGAAGCAGGGAAAGGATACCTCATCTCGAGCTACGAGGCGAAAACGGGGCTCATCTGGATGTGGGCGGTACCCTCGTGTTTCCTCTTGAGTGGAGACGGGTATGTTGGGAAACTTCTTGATTTGCACCAAGGGTGTGAAGGACCCTTTCGAAGTTCCAGAGGTGAGGTGTGATCAGCCTCGAGACGCCTCAGCGGAAATGTGCCTCATCTCGCCTGGAGGGGAGAACCTCCTGGATTTTCTCGAATTGCGGCAGGGCTTCTCGAGTTACGATGGGTACCTCAGGGACCCGCTCTGGTGGCCTCAAGAAAGGCCAGTCCCCATGCGATTTGCTAGGGGACCTCTCGGGATTCCTCTCCCGTCCATGCCGGGGCCTCAGTCCTTGTGTGGAGTCGGGGACAGAACCTGAGGATTCCTCTCCAGTGTTGCCATGGATCTTGGGGTGCTTCTGAGTCTCCCCAGGGGAGTCAGGCCTCGTCTCGAGTGGGGGCATGCACCTGCGCTTTCCTCCTGAGCTGCAGCAGTAGTGTCACGCTTCCTGTCACGTGGATCAAGGGATCTGTGACTTTCCCTCGAATCTTTCCCTCGAGGTTTTCCCACGAGGCTTTCCCACAGGGCTGTGCCACGTGCCACCTTGGTGTGAGACGTTCCTCGGCGTGAAAGGCGAGCCGGTGAAGGGAAAAGAGGTTCCTCTGAAATGGACTGAGACATCTGGGGGTTTCTTGGATTGGTGGCACGACCCTGGAGTTCCTCTCGCCTTTCCTATTGAGAGGGCCTCCTCTTTAGATGCAACGGGAACGTCGGGAACTCTTGCCCGAACAAGCAGGGAAATGATCCCTCATCTCGAGCTACGAGGCGGAAACGGTGCTCCTCTGGATGTGGGCGGGACCCTCGTGTTACCTCTCTAGTGGAGACGGTTGTGTCGGGGAACTTCATTTGCACCAAGGGTGTGAAGGACCCTTTCTAAGTTCCACAGGTGAGGTGTGATCAGCCTCGTGACGCCTCAGCGGAATTGGGCGTCATCTCGCCTTGAAAGGATAACCTCCTGGATTTTCTCGAGTTGCGGCAGGTCTTCTCGAGTTAAGACGGGGACCTCAGGGACCCGCTCTGGTGGCCTCAGGAAAGGCCAGTCCCCATGCGAGTTGCTAGGGGACCTCTCGGGATTCCTCTCCCGTCCATGCCGGGGCCTCAGTCCTTGTGTGGAGTCGGGGCCAGAACCTGAGGATTCCTCTCCAGTGTTGCCATGGATCTTTGGGTGCTTCTGAGTCTCCCCAGGGGAGTCAGGCCTCGTCTCGTGTGGGGGCATGCACGTGCGCTTTCCTCCCGAGCTGCAGCAGTAGTGTCACGCTTCCTGTCACGTGGATCAAGGGATCTGTGGCTTTCCCTCGAGGCTGTCCCTCGAGGCTTTCCCACGAGGCTTTCCCACAGGGCTGTGCCACGTGCCACCTTGGTGTGAGTCGATCCTCGGCGTGAAAGACGAGCCGGTGAAGGGAAAAGACGTTCCTCTGGAATGGTCTGAGACATCTGCGGGACTCTTGGAATGGTGGCACGACCCTGGAGTTCCTCTCGCCGTTCCTGTTGAGAGGGCCTCCTCTTGAGATGCGCCGGGGAGGCCGGGAACTCTTTCCCAACGAAGCAGGTAGAGGAAACCTCATCTCGAGCTACGAAGCGGTAACGGGACTCCTCTGGATGTGGGCGGGTCCCTCGTGTTTCCTCTCGAGTGGAGACGGGTATGTCGGGGAACTTCTTGATTTCCACCAAGGGTGTGAAGGACCCTTTCGAAGTTCCAGAGGTGAGGTGTGATCAGCCTCGAGACGCCTCAGCCGAAATGGGCCTCAACTCGCCTGGAGGGGAGAACCTCCTGGATTTTCTCGAGTTGTGGCAGGTCTTCTCGAGTTACGACGGGGACCTCAGGGACCCGCTCTGGTGGCCTCATGAAAGGCCAGTCCCCATGCGAGTTGCTAGGGGGCATCTCGGGATTCCTCTCCCGTCCATGCCGGGGACTAAGACCTTGTGTGGAGTCGGGGCCGGAACCTGAGGATTCCTCTCCAGTGTTGCCATGGATCTTGGGGTGCTTCTGAGTCTCCCCAGGGGAGTCAGGCCTCGTCTCGAGTGGGGGCATGCACGTGCGCTTTCCTCCCGAGCTGCAGCAGTAGTGTCACGCTTCCTGTCACGTGGATCAAGGGATCTTTGGTTTCCCTCGAGGCTTTCGCTCGAGGCTATCCAACGAGGGTTTCCCACAGGGCTGTGCAACGAGCAACCTTCGTGTGAGTAGATCCTCGGCGTGAAAGACGAGCCGGTGAAGGGTTAAGAGGTTCCTCTGGAATGGACTGAGACATCTGGGGGACTCTTGGAATGGTGGCACGACCCTGGAGTTCCTCTCGCCGTTCCTGTTGAGAGGGCCTCCTTTTGAGATGCGACGGGATGCCGGGAACTCTTTCCCGAAGAAGCGGGGATAGGATCCCTCATCTCGAGCTACGAGGCGGAAAAGGGGCTCTTCTGGATGTGGGCGGGACCCTCGTGTTTCCTCTCGAGTGGAGACGGGTATGTCGAGGAACTTCTTGATTTGCACCAAGGGTGTGAAGGACCCTTTCGAAGTTCCAGAGGTGAGGTGTGATCAGCCTCAAGACGCCTCAGCGAAAATGGGCCTCATCTCGCCTGGTGGGGGAACCTCCTGGATTTTCTCGAGTTGCGGCAGGTGTTCTCGAGTTACGACGGGGACCTCAGGGACCCGCTCTGGTGGCCTCAGGAAAGGCCAGTCCCCATGTCAGTTGCTAGGGGCCATCTCGGGATTCCTCTCCCGTCCATGCCGGGGCCTAAGACCTTGTGTGGAGTCGGGGCCGGAACCTGAGGATTCCTCTCCAGTGTTGCCATGGATCTTGGGGTGCTTCTACGTCTCCCCAGGGGAGTCAGGCCTCGTCTCGAGTGGGGGCATGCACGTGCGCTTTCCTCCCGAGCTGCAGCAGTAGTGTCACGCTTCCTGTCACGTGGATCAAGGGATATTTGGCTTTCCCTCGAGGCTGTCCATCGACGCTTTCCCACGAGGCTTTCCCACAGGGCTGTGCCACGTGCCACCTTGGTGTGAGTCGATCCTCGGCGTGAAAGACGAGCCGATGTAGGGAAAAGAGGTTCCTCTGGTATGGACTGAGACATCCGGGGGACTCTTGGAATGGTGGCACGACCCTGGAGTTCCTCTCGCCGTTCCTGTTGAGAGGGCCTCCTCTTGAGATGCGACGGGAACGCCGGGAACTCTTTCCCGACGAAGCAGGGAAAGGATCCCTCATCTCGAGCTACGAGGCGGAAACGGGGCTCCTCTGGATGTGGGCGGCACCCTCGTGTTTCCTCTCGAGTGGAGACGGGTATGTCGGGGAACTTCTTGATTTGCACCAAGGATGTGAAGGACCCTTTCGAAGTTCCAGAGGTGAGGTGTGATCAGCCTCGAGACGCCTCAGCGAAAATGGGCCTCATCTCGCCTGGTGGGGGAACCTCCTGGATTTTCTCGAGTTGCGGCAGGTCTTCTCGAGTTACGACGGTGACCTCAGGGACCCGCTCTGGTGGCCTCAGGAAAGGCCAGTCCCCATGCCAGTTGCTAGGGGCCATCTCGGGATTCCTCTCCCGTCCATGCCGGGGCCTAAGACCTTGTGTGGAGTCGGGGCCGGAACCTGAGGATTCCTCTCCAGTGTTGCCATGGATCTTGGGGTGCTTCTAAGTCTCCCCAGGAGAGTCAGGCCTCGTCTCGAGTGGGGGCATGCACGTGCGCTTTCCTCCCGAGCTGCAGCAGTAGTGTCACGCTTCCTGTCACTTGGATCAAGGGATCTGTGGCTTTCCCTCGAGGCTGTCCCTTGAGGCTTTCCCACGATTCTTTCCCACAGGGCTGTGCCACGTGCCACCTTGGTGTGAGTCGATCCTCGGCGTGAAAGACGAGCCAATGAAGGGAAAAGAGGTTCCTCTGGAATGGACTGAGACATCTGGGGCACTCTTGGAATCGTGGCACGACCCTGGAGTTCCTCTCGCCGTTCGTGTTGAGAGGGCCTCCTCTTGAGATGCGACGGGAACGCCGGGAACTCTTTACCGAAGAAGCAGGGAAAGGATCCCTCATCTCGAGCTACGAGGCGGAAACGGGGCTCCTCTGGATGTGGGCGGGACCCTCGTGTTTCCTCTCGAGTGGAGACGGGTATGTCGGGGAACTTCTTGATTTGCACCAAGGGTGTGAAGGACCCTTTCGAAGTTCAAGAGGTGAGGTGTGATCAGCCTCGAGACACCTCAGCGGAAATGGGCCTCATCTCGCCTGGAGGGGAGAACCTCCTGGATTTTCTCGAGTTGCGGCAGGTCCTCTCGAGTTACGACGGGGACCTCAGGGACCCGCTCTGTTGGCCTCAGGAAAGGCCAGTCCCCATGCGAGATGCTAGGGGACCTCTCGGGATTCCTCTCCGACAATGCCGGGGCCTCAGTCCTTGTGTGGAGTCGGGACGGAACCTGAGGATTCCTCTCCAGTGTTGCCATGGATCTTGGGGTGCTTCTGAGTCTCCCCAGGGGAGTCAGGCCTCGTCTCGAGTGGGGGTATGCACGTGCGCTTTCCTCCCGAGCTGCACCAGTAGTGTCACGCTTCCTGTCACGTGGATCAAGGGATCTGTGGCTTTCCCTCGAGGCTGTTCCTCGAGGCTTTCCCACGAGGCTTTCCCACAGGGCTGTGCCACGTGCCACCTTGGTGTTAGTGGATCCTCGGCGTGAAAGTCGAGCCGGTGAAGGGAAAAGAGGTTCCTCTGGTATGGACTGAGACATCCGGGGGACTCTTGGAATGGTGGCACGACCCTGGAGTTCCTCTCGCCGTTCTTGTTGAGAGGGCCTCCTCTTGAGATGCAACGGGAACGACGGGAATTTTTTCCCGAAGAAGCAGGGATAGGATCCCTCATCTCGAGCTTCGAGGCGGAAACGGGGCTCCTCTGGATGTGGGCGGAACCCTCGTGTTTCCTCTCGAGTGGAGACGGGTATGTCGGGGAACTTCTTGATTTGCACCAAGGGTGTGAAGGACCCTTTCGAAGTTCCAGAGGTGAGGTGTGATCAGCCTCGAGACGCCTCATCAGAAATGGGCGTCATCTCGCCTGGAGGGGAGAACCTCCTGGATTTTCTTGAGTTGCGGCAGGTCTTCCCGAGTTACGACGGGGACCTCAGGGACCCGCTTTAGTGGCCTCAGGAAAGGCCAGTCCCCATGCAAGATGCTAGGGGACCTCTCGGGTTTCCTCTCCCGACCATGCCGGGGCCTCAGTCCTTGTGTGGAGTCGGGACGGAACCTGAGGATTCCTCTCCAGTGTTGCCATGAATCTTGGGGTGCTTCTGAGTCTCCCCAGGGGAGTCAGGCCTCGTCTCGAGTGGGGGCATGCACGTGCGCTTTCCTCCCGAGCTGCAGCAGTAGTGTCACGCTTCCTGTCACGTGGATCAAGGGATCTGTGGCTTTCCCTCGAGGCTGTCCCTCGAGGCTTTCCCACGAGGCTTTCCCACAGGGCTGTGCCACGTGCCACCTTGCTGTGAGTCGATCCTCGGCGTGAAATACGAGCCGGTGAAGGGAAAAGATGTTCCTCTGGTATGGACTGAGACATCCGGGGGACACTTGGAATAGTGGCACGACCCTGGAGTTCCTCTCGCCGTTCCTGTTGAGAGGGCCTCCTCTAGAGATGCGAGGGGAACGACGGAAACTCTTTCCCGACGAATCAGGGATAGGATCCCTCATCTCCAGCTACGAGGCGGAAACGGGGCTCCTATGGATGTGGGCGGGACCCTCGTGTTTCCTCTCGAGTGGAGACGGGTATGTCGGGGAACTTCTTGATTGGCACCAAGGGTGTGAAGGACCCTTTCGAAGTTCAAGAGGTGAGGTGTCATCAGCCTCGAGACGCCTCATCAGAAATGGGCCTCATCTCGCCTGGAGGGGAGAACCTCCTGGATTTTCTCGAGTTGAGGCAGGACTTCCCGTGTAATGACGGGGACCTCAGGGACCCGCTCTGGTGGCCTCAGGAAAGGCCAGTCCCCATGCGAGTTGCTAGGGGCCATCTCGGGATTCCTCTCCAGTCCATGCCGGGGCCTCAGTCCTTGTGTGGAGTCGGGGACGGAACCTGAGGTTTCCTCTCCAGTGTTGCCATGGATCTTGGGGTGCTTCTGAGTCTACCCAGGGGAGTCAGGCCTCGTCTCGAGTGGGGGCATGCACGTGCGCTTTCCTCCCGAGCTGCAGCAGTAGTGTCACGCTTCCTGTCACGTGGATGAAGGGATATGTGGCTTTCCCTCGAGGCTGTCCCTCGAGGCTTTCCCACGAGGCTTTCCCACAGGGCTGTGCCACGTGCCACCTTCGTGTGAGTCGATCCTCGGCGTGAAAAACGAGCCGGTGTAGGGAAAAGAGGTTCCCCTGGTATGGACTGAGACATCCGGGGGACTCTTGGAATGGTGGCACGACCCTGGAGTTCCTCTCGCCGTTCCTGTTGAGAGGGCCTCCTCTTGAGATGCGACGGGAACGCCGGGAACTCTTTTCCGACGAAGCAGGGAAAGGATCCCTCATCTCGAGCTACGAGGCGGAAACGGGGCTCCTCTGGATGTGGGCGGGACCCTCGTGTTTCCTCTCGAGTGGAGACGGGTATGTCGGGGAACTTCTTGATTTGCACCAAGGATGTGAAGGACCCTTTCGAAGTTCCAGAGGTGAGGTGTGATCAGCCTCGAGACGCCTCAGCGAAAATGGGCCTCATCTCGCCTGGTGGGGGAACCTCCTGGATTTTCTCGAGTTGCGGCAGGTCTTCTCGAGTTACGACGGTGACCTCAGGGACCCGCTCTGGTGGCCTCAGGAAAGGCCAGTCCCCATGCCAGTTGCTAGGGGCCATCTCGGGATTCCTCTCCCGTCCATGCCGGGGCCTAAGACCTTGTGTGGAGTCGGGGCCGGAACCTGAGGATTCCTCTCCAGTGTTGCCATGGATCTTGGGGTGCTTCTAAGTCTCCCCAGGAGAGTCAGGCCTCGTCTCGAGTGGGGGCATGCACGTGCGCTTTCCTCCCGAGCTGCAGCAGTAGTGTCACGCTTCCTGTCACTTGGATCAAGGGATCTGTGGCTTTCCCTCGAGGCTGTCCCTTGAGGCTTTCCCACGATTCTTTCCCACAGGGCTGTGCCACGTGCCACCTTGGTGTGAGTCGATCCTCGGCGTGAAAGACGAGCCAATGAAGGGAAAAGAGGTTCCTCTGGAATGGACTGAGACATCTGGGGCACTCTTGGAATCGTGGCACGACCCTGGAGTTCCTCTCGCCGTTCGTGTTGAGAGGGCCTCCTCTTGAGATGCGACGGGAACGCCGGGAACTCTTTACCGAAGAAGCAGGGAAAGGATCCCTCATCTCGAGCTACGAGGCGGAAACGGGGCTCCTCTGGATGTGGGCGGGACCCTCGTGTTTCCTCTCGAGTGGAGACGGGTATGTCGGGGAACTTCTTGATTTGCACCAAGGGTGTGAAGGACCCTTTCGAAGTTCAAGAGGTGAGGTGTGATCAACCTCGAGACACCTCAGCGGAAATGGGCCTCATCTCGCCTGGAGGGGAGAACCTCCTGGATATTCTCGAGTTGCGGCAGGTCCTCTCGAGTTACGACGGGGACCTCAGGGACCCGCTCTGTTGGCCTCAGGAAAGGCCAGTCCCCATGCGAGATGCTAGGGGACCTCTCGGGATTCCTCTCCGACAATGCCGGGGCCTCAGTCCTTGTGTGGAGTCGGGACGGAACCTGAGGATTCCTCTCCAGTGTTGCCATGAATCTTGGGGTGCTTCTGAGTCTCCCCAGGGGAGTCAGGCCTCGTCTCGAGTGGGGGCATGCACGTGCGCTTTCCTCCCGAGCTGCAGCAGTAGTGTCACGCTTCCTGTCACGTGGATCAAGGGATCTGTGGCTTTCCCTCGAGGCTGTCCCTCGAGGCTTTCCCACGAGGCTTTCCCACAGGGCTGTGCCACGTGCCACCTTGCTGTGAGTCGATCCTCGGCGTGAAATACGAGCCGGTGAAGGGAAAAGATGTTCCTCTGGTATGGACTGAGACATCCGGGGGACACTTGGAATAGTGGCACGACCCTGGAGTTCCTCTCGCCGTTCCTGTTGAGAGGGCCTCCTCTAGAGATGCGAGGGGAACGACGGAAACTCTTTCCCGACGAATCAGGGATAGGATCCCTCATCTCCAGCTACGAGGCGGAAACGGGGCTCCTATGGATGTGGGCGGGACCCTCGTGTTTCCTCTCGAGTGGAGACGGGTATGTCGGGGAACTTCTTGATTGGCACCAAGGGTGTGAAGGACCCTTTCGAAGTTCAAGAGGTGAGGTGTCATCAGCCTCGAGACGCCTCATCAGAAATGGGCCTCATCTCGCCTGGAGGGGAGAACCTCCTGGATTTTCTCGAGTTGAGGCAGGACTTCCCGTGTAATGACGGGGACCTCAGGGACCCGCTCTGGTGGCCTCAGGAAAGGCCAGTCCCCATGCGAGATGCTAGGGGCCATCTCGGGATTCCTCTACCGTCCATGCCGGGGCCTAAGACCTTGTGTGGAGTCGGGGCCGGAACCAGAGGATTCCTCTCCAGTGTTGCCATGGATCTTGGGGTGCTTTTGAGTCTCCCCAGGGGAGTCAGGCCTCGTCTCGTGTGGGGGCATGCACGTGCGCTTTCTTCCCGAGCTGCAGCAGTAGTGTCACGCTTCCTGTCACGTGGATCAAGGGATCTGTTTTTTCCCTCGAGGCTTTCGCTCGAGGCTTTCCCACAGGGCTGTGCCACGTGCCACCTTGGTGTGAGTCGATCCTCGGCGTGAAAGACGAGCCGGTGAAGGGAAAAGAGGTTCCTCTGGAATGGACTGAGACATCTGGGGGACTCCTGGAATGGTGGCACGACCCTGGAGTTCCTCTCGCCGTTCCTGCTGAGAGGGCCTCCTCTTGAGATGCGACGGGAATGCCGGGAACTCTTTCCCGACGAAGCAGGGAAAGGTATCCCTCATCTCGAGCTACGAGGCGGAAACGGGGCTCCTCTGGATGTGGGCGGGACCCTCGTGTTTCCTCTCGAGTGGAGACGGGTATGTCGGGGAACTTCTTGATTTGCACCAAGGGTGTGAAGGACCCTTTCGAAGTTCCAGAGGTGAGGTGTGATCAGCTTCGAGACGCCTCAGCGGAAATGGGCCTCATCTCGCCTGGAGGGTAGAACCTCCTGGATTTTCTCGAGTTGCGGCAGGTCTTCTCGAGTTACGACGGGGACCTCAGGGACCCGCTCTGGTGGCCTCAGGAAAGGCCAGTCCCCGTGCGAGTTGCTAGGGGCCATCTCGGGATTCCTCTCCCGTCCATGCCGGGGCCTAAGACCTTGTGTGGAGTCGCGGCCGGAACATGAGGTTTCCTCTTCAGTGTTGCCATGGATCTTGGGGTGCTTCTGAGTCTCCCCAGGGGAGTCAGGCCTCGTCTCGAGTGGGGGCGTGCACGTGAGTTTTCCTCCCGTGCTGCAGCAGTAGTGTCACGCTTCCTGTCACGTGGATCAAGGGATCTGTGGTTTCCCTCAAGGCTTTCACTCGAGGCTTTCCCAGGAGGCATTCCCACAGGGCTGTGCCACGTGCCACCTTGGTGTGAGTCGATCCTCGGCATGAAGACGAGCCGGTGAAGGGAAAAGAGGTTCCTCTGGAAAGGACTGAGACATCTGGGGGACTCTTGGAATGGTGACACGACCCTGGAGTTCCTCTCGCGGTTCCTGTTGAGAGGGCCTCCTCTGAGATGCGATGGGAATGTCTGGAACTCTTGCCCGACGAAGCAGGGAAAGGATCCCTCATCTCGAGCTACGAGGCGTAAACGGCACTCCTCTGGATGTGGGCGGGACCCTCGTGTTTCCTCTCGAGTGGAGACGGGTATGTCGGGGAACTTCTTGATTTGCACCAAGGGTGTGAAGGACCCTTTCGACGTTCCAGAGGTGAAGTGTGATCAGCCTCGAGACGCCTCAGCGGAAATGGGCCTCATATCGCCTGGAGGGGAGAACCTCCTGGATTTTCTCGAGTTGCGGCATGTCTTCTCGAGTTACGACGGGGACCTCAGGGACCCGCTCTGGTGGCCTCAGGAAAGGCCAGTCCCCATGCGAGTTGCTTGGGGCCATCTCGGGATTCCTCTCCCGTCCATGCCGGGTCCTAACACCTTGTGTGGAGTCGGGGCCGGAACCTGAGGATTCCTCTCCAGTGTTGCCATGGATCTTGGGGTGCTTCTGAGTCTCCCCAGGGGAGTCAGGCCTCGTCTCGAGTGGGGGTATGCACGTGCGCTTTCCTCCCGAGCTGCAGCAGTAGTGTCACGCTTCCTGTCACGTGGATCAAGGGATCTGTGGTTTCCCTCAAGGCTTTCACTCGAGGCTTTCCCAGGAGGCATTCCCACAGGGCTGTGCCACGTGCCACCTTGGTGTGAGTCGATCCTCGGCGTGAAGACGAGCCGGTGAAGGGAAAAGAGGTTCCTCTGGAATGGACTGAGACATCTGGGGGACTCTTGGAATGGTGGCACGACCCTGGAGTTCCTGTCGCCGTTCCTGTTGAGAGGGCCTCCTCTTGAGATGCGACGGGAACGCCGGGAACTCTTTCCCGACGAAGCAGGGAAAGGATCCCTGATCTCGAGCTACGAGGCAGAAACGGGGCTCCTCTGTATGTGGGCGGGACCCTCGTGATTCCCCTCGAGTGGAGACGGGTATGTCGGGGAACTTCTTGATTTGCACCAAGGGTGTGAAGGACCCTTTCGACGTTCCAGAGGTGAAGTGTGATCAGCCTCGAGACGCCTCAGCGGAAATGGGCCTCATATCGCCTGGAGGGAGAACCTCCTGGATTTTCTCGAGTTGCGGCAGGTCTTCTCGAGTTACGACGGGGACCTCAGGGACCCGCTCTGGTGGCCTCAGGAAAGGCCAGTCCCCATGCGAGTTGCTTGGGGCCATCTCGGGATTCCTCTCCCGTCCATGCCGGGTCCTAACACCTTGTGTGGAGTCGGGGCCGGAACCTGAGTATTCCTCTCCAGTGTTGCCATGGATCTTGGGGTGCTTCTGAGTCTCCCTAGGGGAGTCAGGCCTCATCTCGAGTGGGGGCATGCACGTGTGCTTTCCTCCCGAACTGCAGCAGTAGTGTCACGCTTCCTGTCACGTGGATCAAGGGATCTGTGGTTTCCCTCGAGGCTTTCGCTCGAGGCTTTCCCACGAGGCTTTCCCACAGGGCTATGCCACCTGCCACCTTGGTGTGAGTCGATCCTCGGCGTGAATGACGAGCCGGTGAAGGGAAAAGAGGTTCCTCTGGAATGGACTGAGACATCTGGGGGACTCTTGGAATGGTGGCAGGACCCTGGAGTTCCTCTCGCCATTCCTGTTGAGAGGGCCTCCTCTTGAGATGCGACGGGAAAGCCGGGAACTCTTTCCCGACGAAGCAGGGAACGGATCCCTCATCTCGAGCTACGAGGCGGAAACGGGGCTCCTCTGGATGTGGGCAGAACCCTCGTGTTTCCTCTCGAGTGGAGACGGGTATGTCGGGGAACTTCTTGATTTGCACCAAGGGTGTGAAGGACCCTTTCGAATTTCCAGAGGTGAGGTGTGATCAGCCTCGAGACGCCTCAGCGGTAATGGGCCTCATCTCGCATGGAGGGGAGAACCTCCTGGATTTTCTCGAGTTGCGACAGGTCTTCTCGAGTTATGATGGGGACCTCAAGGACCCGCTCTGGTGGCCTCAGGAAACGCCAGTCCCCATGCGAGTTGCTAGGGGCCATCTCGGGATTCCTTTCCCGTCCATGCCGGGGCCTAAGACCTTGTGTGGAGTCGGGGCTGGAACCTGAGGGTTCCTCTCCAGTGTTGCCATGGATCTTGGGGTGCTTCTGAGTCTCCCCAGGGGAGTCAGGCCTCGTCTCGAGTGGGGGCATGCACGTGCGCTTTCCTCCCGAGCTGCAGCAGTAGTGTCACGCTTCCTGTCACGTGGATCAAGGGATCTGTGGTTTCCCTGAGGCTTTCACTCGAGGCTTTCCCACGAGGCATTCCCACAGGGCTGTGCCACGTGCCACCTTGGTGTGAGTCGATCCTCGGCGTGAAGACGAGCCGGTGAAGGGAAAAGAGGTTCCTCTGGAATGGACTGAGACATCTGGGGGACTCTTGGAATGGTGGCACGACCCTGGAGTTCCTCTAGCCGTTCCTGTTGAGAGGGCCTCCTCTTGACATGCGACGGGAACGCCGGGAACTCTTTCCCGACGAAGCAGGGAGAGGATCCCTCATCTCGAGCTACGAGGCGGAAACAGGGCTCCTCTGGATGTGGGCGGGACCCTCGTGTTTCCTCTCGAGTGGAGACGGGTATGTCGGGGAACTTCTTGATTTGCACCAAGGGTGTGAAGGACCCTTTCGAAGTTCAAGAGGTGAGGTGTGATCAACCTCGAGACACCTCAGCGGAAATGGGCCTCATCTCGCCTGGAGGGGAGAACCTCCTGGATATTCTCGAGTTGCGGCAGGTCCTCTCGAGTTACGACGGGGACCTCAGGGACCCGCTCTGTTGGCCTCAGGAAAGGCCAGTCCCCATGCGAGATGCTAGGGGACCTCTCGGGATTCCTCTCCGACAATGCCGGGGCCTCAGTCCTTGTGTGGAGTCGGGACGGAACCTGAGGATTCCTCTCCAGTGTTGCCATGAATCTTGGGGTGCTTCTGAGTCTCCCCAGGGGAGTCAGGCCTCGTCTCGAGTGGGGGCATGCACGTGCGCTTTCCTCCCGAGCTGCAGCAGTAGTGTCACGCTTCCTGTCACGTGGATCAAGGGATCTGTGGCTTTCCCTCGAGGCTGTCCCTCGAGGCTTTCCCACGAGGCTTTCCCACAGGGCTGTGCCACGTGCCACCTTGCTGTGAGTCGATCCTCGGCGTGAAATACGAGCCGGTGAAGGGAAAAGATGTTCCTCTGGTATGGACTGAGACATCCGGGGGACACTTGGAATAGTGGCACGACCCTGGAGTTCCTCTCGCCGTTCCTGTTGAGAGGGCCTCCTCTAGAGATGCGAGGGGAACGACGGAAACTCTTTCCCGACGAATCAGGGATAGGATCCCTCATCTCCAGCTACGAGGCGGAAACGGGGCTCCTATGGATGTGGGCGGGACCCTCGTGTTTCCTCTCGAGTGGAGACGGGTATGTCGGGGAACTTCTTGATTGGCACCAAGGGTGTGAAGGACCCTTTCGAAGTTCAAGAGGTGAGGTGTCATCAGCCTCGAGACGCCTCATCAGAAATGGGCCTCATCTCGCCTGGAGGGGAGAACCTCCTGGATTTTCTCGAGTTGAGGCAGGACTTCCCGTGTAATGACGGGGACCTCAGGGACCCGCTCTGGTGGCCTCAGGAAAGGCCAGTCCCCATGCGAGATGCTAGGGGCCATCTCGGGATTCCTCTACCGTCCATGCCGGGGCCTAAGACCTTGTGTGGAGTCGGGGCCGGAACCAGAGGATTCCTCTCCAGTGTTGCCATGGATCTTGGGGTGCTTTTGAGTCTCCCCAGGGGAGTCAGGCCTCGTCTCGTGTGGGGGCATGCACGTGCGCTTTCTTCCCGAGCTGCAGCAGTAGTGTCACGCTTCCTGTCACGTGGATCAAGGGATCTGTTTTTTCCCTCGAGGCTTTCGCTCGAGGCTTTCCCACAGGGCTGTGCCACGTGCCACCTTGGTGTGAGTCGATCCTCGGCGTGAAAGACGAGCCGGTGAAGGGAAAAGAGGTTCCTCTGGAATGGACTGAGACATCTGGGGGACTCCTGGAATGGTGGCACGACCCTGGAGTTCCTCTCGCCGTTCCTGCTGAGAGGGCCTCCTCTTGAGATGCGACGGGAATGCCGGGAACTCTTTCCCGACGAAGCAGGGAAAGGATCCCTCATCTCGAGCTACGAGGCGGAAACGGGGCTCCTCTGGATGTGGGCGGGACCCTCGTGTTTCCTCTCGAGTGGAGACGGGTATGTCGGGGAACTTCTTGATTTGCACCAAGGGTGTGAAGGACCCTTTCGAAGTTCCAGAGGTGAGGTGTGATCAGCTTCGAGACGCCTCAGCGGAAATGGGCCTCATCTCGCCTGGAGGGTAGAACCTCCTGGATTTTCTCGAGTTGCGGCAGGTCTTCTCGAGTTACGACGGGGACCTCAGGGACCCGCTCTGGTGGCCTCAGGAAAGGCCAGTCCCCGTGCGAGTTGCTAGGGGCCATCTCGGGATTCCTCTCCCGTCCATGCCGGGGCCTAAGACCTTGTGTGGAGTCGCGGCCGGAACATGAGGTTTCCTCTTCAGTGTTGCCATGGATCTTGGGGTGCTTCTGAGTCTCCCCAGGGGAGTCAGGCCTCGTCTCGAGTGGGGGCGTGCACGTGAGTTTTCCTCCCGTGCTGCAGCAGTAGTGTCACGCTTCCTGTCACGTGGATCAAGGGATCTGTGGTTTCCCTCAAGGCTTTCACTCGAGGCTTTCCCAGGAGGCATTCCCACAGGGCTGTGCCACGTGCCACCTTGGTGTGAGTCGATCCTCGGCATGAAGACGAGCCGGTGAAGGGAAAAGAGGTTCCTCTGGAAAGGACTGAGACATCTGGGGGACTCTTGGAATGGTGACACGACCCTGGAGTTCCTCTCGCGGTTCCTGTTGAGAGGGCCTCCTCTGGAGATGCGATGGGAATGTCTGGAACTCTTGCCCGACGAAGCAGGGAAAGGATCCCTCATCTCGAGCTACGAGGCGTAAACGGCACTCCTCTGGATGTGGGCGGGACCCTCGTGTTTCCTCTCGAGTGGAGACGGGTATGTCGGGGAACTTCTTGATTTGCACCAAGGGTGTGAAGGACCCTTTCGACGTTCCAGAGGTGAAGTGTGATCAGCCTCGAGACGCCTCAGCGGAAATGGGCCTCATATCGCCTGGAGGGGAGAACCTCCTGGATTTTCTCGAGTTGCGGCATGTCTTCTCGAGTTACGACGGGGACCTCAGGGACCCGCTCTGGTGGCCTCAGGAAAGGCCAGTCCCCATGCGAGTTGCTTGGGGCCATCTCGGGATTCCTCTCCCGTCCATGCCGGGTCCTAACACCTTGTGTGGAGTCGGGGCCGGAACCTGAGGATTCCTCTCCAGTGTTGCCATGGATCTTGGGGTGCTTCTGAGTCTCCCCAGGGGAGTCAGGCCTCGTCTCGAGTGGGGGTATGCACGTGCGCTTTCCTCCCGAGCTGCAGCAGTAGTGTCACGCTTCCTGTCACGTGGATCAAGGGATCTGTGGTTTCCCTCAAGGCTTTCACTCGAGGCTTTCCCAGGAGGCATTCCCACAGGGCTGTGCCACGTGCCACCTTGGTGTGAGTCGATCCTCGGCGTGAAGACGAGCCGGTGAAGGGAAAAGAGGTTCCTCTGGAATGGACTGAGACATCTGGGGGACTCTTGGAATGGTGGCACGACCCTGGAGTTCCTGTCGCCGTTCCTGTTGAGAGGGCCTCCTCTTGAGATGCGACGGGAACGCCGGGAACTCTTTCCCGACGAAGCAGGGAAAGGATCCCTGATCTCGAGCTACGAGGCAGAAACGGGGCTCCTCTGTATGTGGGCGGGACCCTCGTGATTCCCCTCGAGTGGAGACGGGTATGTCGGGGAACTTCTTGATTTGCACCAAGGGTGTGAAGGACCCTTTCGACGTTCCAGAGGTGAAGTGTGATCAGCCTCGAGACGCCTCAGCGGAAATGGGCCTCATATCGCCTGGAGGGGAGAACCTCCTGGATTTTCTCGAGTTGCGGCAGGTCTTCTCGAGTTACGACGGGGACCTCAGGGACCCGCTCTGGTGGCCTCAGGAAAGGCCAGTCCCCATGCGAGTTGCTTGGGGCCATCTCGGGATTCCTCTCCCGTCCATGCCGGGTCCTAACACCTTGTGTGGAGTCGGGGCCGGAACCTGAGTATTCCTCTCCAGTGTTGCCATGGATCTTGGGGTGCTTCTGAGTCTCCCTAGGGGAGTCAGGCCTCATCTCGAGTGGGGGCATGCACGTGTGCTTTCCTCCCGAACTGCAGCAGTAGTGTCACGCTTCCTGTCACGTGGATCAAGGGATCTGTGGTTTCCCTCGAGGCTTTCGCTCGAGGCTTTCCCACGAGGCTTTCCCACAGGGCTATGCCACCTGCCACCTTGGTGTGAGTCGATCCTCGGCGTGAATGACGAGCCGGTGAAGGGAAAAGAGGTTCCTCTGGAATGGACTGAGACATCTGGGGGACTCTTGGAATGGTGGCAGGACCCTGGAGTTCCTCTCGCCATTCCTGTTGAGAGGGCCTCCTCTTGAGATGCGACGGGAAAGCCGGGAACTCTTTCCCGACGAAGCAGGGAACGGATCCCTCATCTCGAGCTACGAGGCGGAAACGGGGCTCCTCTGGATGTGGGCAGAACCCTCGTGTTTCCTCTCGAGTGGAGACGGGTATGTCGGGGAACTTCTTGATTTGCACCAAGGGTGTGAAGGACCCTTTCGAATTTCCAGAGGTGAGGTGTGATCAGCCTCGAGACGCCTCAGCGGTAATGGGCCTCATCTCGCATGGAGGGGAGAACCTCCTGGATTTTCTCGAGTTGCGACAGGTCTTCTCGAGTTATGATGGGGACCTCAAGGACCCGCTCTGGTGGCCTCAGGAAACGCCAGTCCCCATGCGAGTTGCTAGGGGCCATCTCGGGATTCCTTTCCCGTCCATGCCGGGGCCTAAGACCTTGTGTGGAGTCGGGGCTGGAACCTGAGGGTTCCTCTCCAGTGTTGCCATGGATCTTGGGGTGCTTCTGAGTCTCCCCAGGGGAGTCAGGCCTCGTCTCGAGTGGGGGCATGCACGTGCGCTTTCCTCCCGAGCTGCAGCAGTAGTGTCACGCTTCCTGTCACGTGGATCAAGGGATCTGTGGTTTCCCTGAGGCTTTCACTCGAGGCTTTCCCACGAGGCATTCCCACAGGGCTGTGCCACGTGCCACCTTGGTGTGAGTCGATCCTCGGCGTGAAGACGAGCCGGTGAAGGGAAAAGAGGTTCCTCTGGAATGGACTGAGACATCTGGGGGACTCTTGGAATGGTGGCACGACCCTGGAGTTCCTCTAGCCGTTCCTGTTGAGAGGGCCTCCTCTTGACATGCGACGGGAACGCCGGGAACTCTTTCCCGACGAAGCAGGGAGAGGATCCCTCATCTCGAGCTACGAGGCGGAAACAGGGCTCCTCTGGATGTGGGCGGGACCCTCGTGTTTCCTCTCGAGTGGAGACGGGTATGTCGGGGAACTTCTTGATTTGCACCAAGGGTGTGAAGGACCCTTTCGAAGTTCCAGAGGTGAGGTGTGATCAGCCTCGAGACGCCACAGTGGAAATGGGCCTCATCTCGCCTGGAGGGGAGAACCTCCTGGATTTTCTCGAGTTGCGGCAGGTCTTCTCGAGTTACGACGGGGACCACAGGGACCCGCTCTGGTGGCCTCAGGAAAGGCCATTCCCCGTGCGAGTTGCTAGGGGCCATCTCGTGATTCCTCTCCCGTCCATGCCGCGGCCTCAGTCCTTGCGTGGAGTCGGGGCTGGAACCTGAGGATACCTCTCCAGTGTTGCCATGGATCTTGGGGTGCTTCCGAGTCTCCCCAGGGGAGTCAGGTCTCGTCTCGAGTGGGGCCTTACACGTGCGGTTTCCTCCCGAGCTGCAGCAGTGGTGTCACGCTTCCTGTCACTTGGATCAAGGGATCTGTGGTTTCCCTCGAGGCTTTCGCTCGAGGCTTTCCCACGAGGCTTTCCCACAGGGCTGTGCCACGTGCCACCTTGGTGTGAGTCGATCCTCGGCGTGAAAGACGAGCCGGTGAAGGGAAAAGAGGTTCCTCTGGAATGGACTGAGACATCTGCGGGACTCTTGGAATGGTGGCACGACCCTGGAGTTCCTCTCGCCATTCATGTTGAGAGGGCCTCCTCTTGAGATGCGACGGGAAAGCCGGGAAATCTTTCCCGACGAAGCAGGGAACGGATCCCTCATCTCGAGCTACGAGGCGGAAACGGGGCTCCTCTGGATGTGGGCAGGACCCTCGTGTTTCGGAGACCGGTATGTCGGGGAACTTCTTGATTTGCACCAAGGGTGTGAAGGACCCTTTCGAATTTCCAGAGGTGAGGTGTGATCAGCCTCGAGACGCCTCAGCGGAAATGGGCCTCATTTCGCCTGGAGGGGAGAACCTCCTGGATTTTCTCGAGTTGCGGCAGGTCTTCTCGAGTTACGACGGGGACCTCAGGGACCCGCTCTGGTGGCCTCAGGAAAGGCCAGTCCCCATGCGAGTTGCTAGGGGCCCTCTGTGGATTCCTCTCCCGTCCATGCCGGGGCCTAAGACCTTGTGTGGAGTCGAGGCCGGAACCAGAGGTTTCCTCTCCAGTGTTGCCTTGGATATTGGGGTGCTTCTGATTCTCCCCAGGGGAGTCAGGCCTCGTCTCGAGTGGGGGCATGCACGTGCGCTTTCCTCCCGAGCTGCAGCAGTAGTGTCACGCTTCCTGTCACGTGGATCAAGGGATTTGTGTTTTCCCTCAAGGCTTTCACTCGAGGCTTTCCCACGAGGCATTCCCACAGGGCTGTGCCACGTGCCACCTTGGTGTGAGTTGATCCTCGGCGTGAAGACGAGCCGGTGAAGGGAAAAGAGGTTCCTCTGGAATGGACTGAGACATCTGGGGGACTCTTGGAATGGTGGCACGACCCTGGAGTTCCTCTCGCGGTTCCTGTTGAGAGGGCCTCTTCTGGAGATGCGATGGGAACGCCTGGAACTCTTGCTCGACGAAGCAGGGAAAGGATCCCTCATCTCGAGCTACGAGGCGGAAACGGCACTCCTCTGGATGTGGGCGGGACCCTCGTGTTTCCTCTCGAGTGGAGACGGGTATGTCGGGGAACTTCTTGATTTGCACCAAGGGTGTGAAGGACCCTTTCGACGTTCCAGAGGTGAAGTGTGATCAGCCTCGAGACGCCTCAGCGGAAATGGGCCTCATCTCGCCTGGAGGGTAGAACCTCCTGGATTTTCTCGAGTTGCGGCAGGTCTTCTCGAGTTACGACGGGGACCTCAGGGACCCGCTCTGGTGGCCTCAGGAAAGCCCAGTCCCCATGCGAGTTGCTTGGGGCCATCTCGGGATTCCTCTCCCGTCCATGCCGGGGCCTAAGACCTTGTGTGGAGTCGGGGCCGGAACCTGAGGATTCCTCTCCAGTGTTGCCATGGATCTTGGGGTGCTTCTGAGTCTCCCCAGGGGAGTCAGGCCTCGTCTCGAGTGGGGGCATGCACGTGTGCTATCCTCCCGAACTGCAGCAGTAGTGTCACGCTTCCTGTCACGTGGATCAAGGGATCTGTGGTTTCCCTCGAGGCTTTCGCTCGAGGCTTTCCCACGAGGCTTTCCCACAGGGCTATGCCACCTGCCACCTTGGTGTGAGTCGATCCTCGGCGTGAATGACGAGCCGGTGAAAGGAAAAGAGGTTCCTCTGGAATGGACTGAGACATCTGGGGGACTCTTGGAATGGTGGCAGGACCCTGGAGTTCCTCTCGCCGTTCCTGTTGAGAGGGCCTCCTCTTGAGATGCGACGGGAACGCTGGGAACTCTTTCCCGACGAAGCAGAGAACGGATCCCTCATCTCGAGCTACGAGGCGGAAACGGGGCTCCTCTGGATGTGGGCGGGACCCTCGTGTTTCCTCTCGAGTGGAGACGGGTATGTCGGGGAACTTCTTGATTTGCACCAAGGGTGTGAAGGACCCTTTCGAATTTCCAGAGGTGAGGTGTGATCAGCCTCGAGACGCCTCAGCGGTAATGGGCCTCATCTCGCATGGAGGGGAGAATCTCCAGGATTTTCTCGAGTTGCGGCAGGTCTTCTCGAGTTACGACGGGGACCTCAGGGACCCGCTCTGGTGGCCTCAGGAAAGGCCAGTCCCCGTGCGATTTGCTAGGGGCCATTTCGGGATTCCTCTCCCGTCCATGCCGGGTCCTAACACCTTGTGTGGAGTCGGGGCCGGAACCTGAGGATTCCTCTCCAGTGTTGCCATGGATCTTGGGGTGCTTCTGAGTCTCCCCAGGGGAGTCAGGCCTCGTCTCGAGTGGGGGCATGCACGTGTGTTTCCTCCGGAGCTGCAGCAGTAGTGTCACGCTTCCTGTCACGTGGTTCAAGGGATCTGTGGCTTTCCCTCGAGGCTTTTGCTCGAGGCTTTCCCACGAGGATTTCCCCCAGGGCTGTGCCACGTGCCACCTTGGTGTGAGTCGATCCTCGGCGTGAAAGACGAGCCGGTGAAGGGAAAAGAGGTTCCTCTGGAATGGACTGAGACATCTGGGGGACTCTTGGAATGGTGGCACGACCCTGGAGTTCCTCTCGCCGTTCCTGTTGAGAGGGCCTCCTCTTGAGATACTACGGCAAGGCCGGGAACTCTTTCCCGACGAAGCAGGGAAAGGATCCCTCATCTCGATCTACGAGGAGGAAACGGGGCTCCTCTGGATGTGGGCGGGACCCTCGTGTTTCCTCTCGAGTGGAGACGGGTATGTCGGGGAACTTCTTGATTTGCACCAAGGGTGTGAAGGAACCTTTCGAAGTTCCAGAGGTGAGGTGTGATCAGCCTCGAGACGCCTCAGCGGAAATGGGCCTCACCTCGCCTGGAGGGGAGAACGTCCTGGATTTTCTCTAGTTGCGGCAGGTCTTCTCGAGTTACGACGGGGACCTCAGGGACCTGCTCTGGTGGCCTCAGGAAGGGGAGTCGCCATGCGAGTTGCTAGGGACTATCTCGGGATTCCTCTCCCCTCCATGCCGGGGCCTAAGACCTTGTGTGGAGTCGGGGCCGGAACCTGAGGATTCCTCTCCAGTGTTGCCATGGATCTTGGGGTGCTTCTGAGTCTCCCCAGGGGAGTCAGGCCTCGTCTCGAGTGGGGGCATGCACGTGTGTTTCCTCCGGAGCTGCAGCAGTAGTGTCACGCTTCCTGTCACGTGGTTCAAGGGATCTGTGGCTTTCCCTCGAGGCTTTCGCTCGAGGCTTTCCCACGAGGATTTCCCCCAGGGCTGTGCCACGTGCCACCTTGGTGTGAGTCGATCCTCGGCGTGAAAGACGAGCCGGTGAAGGGAAAAGAGGTTCCTCTGGAATGGACTGAGACATCTGGGGGACTCTTGGATTGGTGGCACGACCCTGGAGTTCCTCTCGCCGTTCCTGTTGAGAGGGCCTCCTCTTGAGATACTACGGCAAGGCCGGGAACTCTTTCCCGACGAAGCAGGGAAAGGATCCCTCATCTCGAGCTACGAGGCAGAAACGGGGCTCCTCTGGATGTGGGCGGGACCCTCGTGTTTCCTCTCGAGTGGAGACGGGTATGTCAGGGAACTAATTGATTTGCACCAAGGGTGTGAAGGACCCTTTCGAAGTTCAAGAGGTGAGGTGTCATCAGCCTCGAGACGCCTCATCAGAAATGGGCCTCATCTCGCCTGGAGGGGAGAACCTCCTGGATTTTCTCGAGTTGAGGCAGGACTTCCCGAGTAATGACGGGGACCTCAGGGACCCGCTCTGGTGGCCTCAGGAAAGGCCAGTCCCCATGCGAGTTGCTAGGGGCCATCTCGGGATTCCTCTCCAGTCCATGCCGGGGCCTCAGTCCTTGTGTGGAGTCGGGGACGGAACCTGAGGATTCCTCTCCAGTGTTGCCATGGATCTTGGGGTGCTTCTGAGTCTCCTCAGGGGAGTCAGGCCTCGTCTCGAGTGGGGGCATGCACGTGCGCTTTCCTCCCGAGCTGCAGCAGTAGTGTCACGCTTCCTGTCACGTGGATCAAGGGATCTGTGGCCTTCCCTTGAGGATCTCCCTCGAGGCTTTCCCACGAGGCTTTCCCAAAGGGCTGTGCCACGTGGCACCTTGGTGTGAGTCGATCCTCGGCGTGAAAGATGAGCCGGTGAAGGGAAAAGAGGTTACTCTGGAATGGACTGAGACATCTGGGGGACTCTTGGAATGGTGGCACGACCCTGGAGTTCCTCTCGCCGTTCCTGTTGAGAGGGCCTCCTCTTGAGATGCGCCGGGAACGCCGGGAACTCTTTACCGAAGAAGCAGGGAAAGGATCCCTCATCTCGAGCTACGAGGCGGAAACGGGGCTCCTCTGGATGTGGGCGGGACCCTCGTGTTTCCTCTCGAGTGGAGACGGGTATGTCATTGAACTTCTTGACTTGCACCAAGGGTGTGAAGGACCCTTCGAAGTTCCAGAGGTGAGGTGTGATCAGCCTCGAGACGCTTGAGCAGAAATGGGCCTCCTCTCGCCTGGAGGGGAGAACCTCCTGGATTTTCTCAAGTTGCAGCAGGTCGTCTCGAGTTACGACGGGGACCTCAGGGACCCGCTCTGGTGGCCTCAGGAAAGGCCAGTCCCCATGCGAGTTGCTAGGGAACATCTCGGGATTCCTCTCCCGTCCATGCCGGGGCCTCAGTCCTTGTGTGGAGTCGGAGCCGGAACCTGAGGATTCCTCTCCAGTGTTGCCATGGATCTTGGGGTGCTTCTGAGTCTCCCCAGGGGAGTCAGGCCTCGTCTCGAGTTGGGGCATGCACGTTCGCTTTCCTCCCGAGCTGCAGCAGTAGTGTCACGCTTCCTGTCACGTGGATCAAGGGATCTGTGGCTTTCCCTCGAGGCTGTCCCTCGAGGCTTTCCCACGAGGCTTTCCCACAGGGCTGTGCCACGTGCCACCTTGGTGTGATTCGATCCTCGGCATGAAAGACGAGCCGTTGAAGGGAAAAGAGGTTCCTCTGGAATGGACTGAGATATCTGGGGGACTCTTGGTATGGTGGCACGAACCTGGAGTTCCTCTCGCCGTTCCTGTTGAGAGGGCGTCCTCTTGAGATGCGACGGGAACGCCGGGAACTCTTTCCCGACGAAGCAGGGAAAGGATCCCTCATCTCGAGCTACGAGGCGGAAACGGGGCTCCTCTGGATGTGGGCGGGACCCTCGTGATTCCTCTCGAGTGGAGACGGCTAGGTCGGGGAACTTCTTGATTTGCACCAAGTGTGTGAAAGACCCTTTCGAAGTTCCAGAGGTGAGGTGTGATCCGCCTCGAGACGCCTCAGCGGAAATGGGCCTCATCTCGCCTGGAGGGGAGAACCTCCTGGATTTTCTCGAGTTGCGGCAGGTCTTCTCGAGTTACTATGGGGACCACAGGGACCCGCTCTGGTGGCCTCAGGGAAGGCCAGTCCCCATGCGAGTTGCTAGGGGACCTCTCGGGATTCCTCTCCCGTCTATGCCGGGGCCTCAGTCCTTGTGTGGAGTCGGGGCCGGAACCTGAGGATTCCTCTCCAGTGTTGCCATGGATCTTGGGGTGCTTCTGAGTCTTCCCAGGGGAGTCAGGCCTCGTCTCGAGTGGGGGCATGCACGTGCGCTTTCCTCCCGAGCTGCAGCAGTAGTGTCACGCTTCCTGTCACGTGGATCAAGGGATCTGTGGCTTTCCCTCGAGGCTGTCCCTCGAGGCTTTCCCACGAGGCTTTCCCACAGGGCTGTGCCACGTGCCACCTTGGTGTGAGTCGATCCTCGGCGTGAAAGACGAGCCGGTGAAGGGAAAAGAGGTTCCTCTGGAATGGACTGAGACATCTGGGGGAATCTTGGAATGGTGGCACGACCCTGGAGTTCCTCTCGCCGTTCCTGTTGAGAGGGCCTCCTCTTGAGATGCGACGGGAACGCCGGGAACTCTTTCCCGACGAAGCAGGGAAAGGATCCCTCATCTCGAGCTACGAGGCGGAAACGGGGCTCCTCTGGATGTGGGCGGGACCCTCGTGATTCCTCTCGAGTGGAGACGGATAGGTCAGGGATCTTCTTGATTTGCACCAAGGGTGTGAAGGACCTTTTCGAAGTTCCAGAGGTGAGGTGTGTTCAGGCTCGAGACGCCTCAGCGGAAATGGGCCTCATCTCGCCTGGAGGGGAGAACCTCCTGGATTTTCTCAAGTTGCAGCAGGTCGTCTCGAGTTACGACGGGGACCTCAGGGACCCGCTCTGGTGGCCTCAGGAAAGGCCAGTCCCCATGCGAGTTGCTAGGGAACATCTCGGGATTCCTCTCCCGTCCATGCCGGGGCCTCAGTCCTTGTGTGGAGTCGGAGCCGGAACCTGAGGATTCCTCTCCAGTGTTGCCATGGATCTTGGGGTGCTTCTGAGTCTCCCCAGGGGAGTCAGGCCTCGTCTCGAGTTGGGGCATGCACGTGCGCTTTCCTCCCGAGCTGCAGCAGTAGTGTCACGCTTCCTGTCACGTGGATCAAGGGATCTGTGGCTTTCCCTCGAGGCTGTCCCTCGAGGCTTTCCCACGAGGCTTTCCCACAGGGCTGTGCCACGTGCCACCTTGGTGTGATTCGATCCTCGGCATGAAAGACGAGCCGTTGAAGGGAAAAGAGGTTCCTCTGGAATGGACTGAGACATCTGGGGGACTCTTGGAATGGTGGCACGAACCTGGAGTTCCTCTCGCCATTCCTGTTGAGAGGGCCTCCTCTTGAGATGCGACGGGAACGCCGGGAACTCTTTCCCGACGAAGCAGGGAAAGGATCCCTCATCTCGAGCTACGAGGCGGAAACGGGGCTCCTCTGGATGTGGGCGGGACCCTCGTGATTCCTCTCGAGTGGAGACGGCTAGGTCGGGGAACTTCTTGATTTGCACCAAGTGTGTGAAAGACCCTTTCGAAGTTCCAGAGGTGAGGTGTGATCCGCCTCGAGACGCCTCAGCGGAAATGGGCCTCATCTCGCCTGGAGGGGTGAACCTCCTGGATTTTCTCGAGTTGCGGCAGGTCTTCTCGAGTTACGACGGGGACCACAGGGACCCGCTCTGGTGGCCTCCGGAAAGGCCAGTCCCCATGCGAGTTGCTAGGGGACCTCTCGGGATTCCTCTCCCGTCTATGCCGGGGCCTCAGTCCTTGTGTGGAGTCGGGGCCGGAACCTGAGGATTCCTCTCCAGTGTTGCCATGGATCTTGGGGTGCTTCTGAGTCTTCCCAGGGGAGTCAGGCCTCGTCTCGAGTGGGGGCATGCACGTGCGCTTTCCTCCCGAGCTGCAGCAGTAGTGTCACGCTTCCTGTCACGTGGATCAAGGGATCTGTGGCTTTCCCTCGAGGCTGTCCCTCGAGGCTTTCCCACGAGGCTTTCCCACAGGGCTGTGCCACGTGCCACCTTGGTGTGAGTCGATCCTCGGCGTGAAAGACGAGCCGGTGAAGGGAAAAGAGGTTCCTCTGGAATGGACTGAGACATCTGGGGGACTCTTGGTTTGGTGGCACGACCCTGGAGTTCCTCTCGCCGTTCCTGTTGAGAGGGCCTCCTCTTGAGATGCGACGGGAACGCCGGGAACTCTTTCCCGACGAAGCAGGGAAAGGATCCCTCATCTCGAGCTACGAGGCGGAAACGGGGCTCCTCTGGATGTGGGCGGGACCCTCGTGATTCCTCTCGAGTGGAGACGGCTAGGTCGGGGCACTTCTTGATTTGCACCAAGGGTGTGAAAGACCCTTTCGAAGTTCCAGAGGTGAGGTGTGATCAGCCTCGAGACGCCTCAGCGGAAATGGGCCTCATCTCGCCTGGAGGGGAGAACCTCCTGGATTTTCTCGAGTTGCGGCAGGTCTTCTCGAGTTACGATGGGGACCACAGGGACCCGCTCTGGTGGCCTCAGGAAAGGCCAGTCCCCATGCGACTTGCTAGGGGACCTCTCGGGATTCCTCTCCCGTCCATGCCGGGGCCTCAGTCCTTGTGTGGAGTCGGGGCCGGAACCTGAGGATTCCTCTCCAGTGTTGCCATGGATCTTGGGGTGCTTCTGAGTCTCCCCAGGGGAGTCAGGCCTCGTCTCGAGTGGGGGCATGCACGTGCGCTTTCCTCCCGAGCTGCAGCAGTAGTGTCACGCTTCCTGTCACGTGGATCAAGGGATCTGTGGCTTTCCCTCGAGGCTGTCCCTCGAGGCTTTCCCACGAGGCTTTCCCACAGGGCTGTGCCACGTGCCACCTTGGTGTGAGACGATCCTCGGCGTGAAAGACGAGCCGGTGTAGGGAAAAGAGGTTCCTCTGGAATGGACTGAGACATCTGGGGGACTCTTGGAATGGTGGCACGACCCTGGAGTTCCTCTCGCCGTTCCTGTTGAGAGGGCCTCCTCTTGAGATGCGACGGGAACGCCGGGAACTCTTTCCCGACGAAGCAGGGAAAGGATCCCTCATCTCGAGCTACGAGGCGGAAACGGGGCTCCTCTGGATGTGGGCGGGACCCTCGTGATTCCTCTCGAGTGGAGACGGCTAGGTCGGGGCACTTCTTGATTTGCACCAAGGGTGTGAAAGACCCTTTCGAAGTTCCAGAGGTGAGGTGTGATCAGCCTCGAGACGCCTCAGCGGAAATGGGCCTCATCTCGCCTGGAGGGGAGAACCTCCTGGATTTTCTCGAGTTGCGGCAGGTCTTCTCGAGTTACGATGGGGACCACAGGGACCCGCTCTGGTGGCCTCAGGAAAGGCCAGTCCCCATGCGAGTTGCTAGGGGACCTCTCGGGATTCCTCTCCCGTCCATGCCGGGGCCTCAGTCCTTGTGTGGAGTCGGGGCCGGAACCTGAGGATTCCTCTCCAGTGTTGCCATGGATCTTGGGGTGCTTCTGAGTCTCCCCAGGGGAGTCAGGCCTCGTCTCGAGTGGGGGCATGCACGTGCGCTTTCCTCCCGAGCTGCAGCAGTAGTGTCACGCTTCCTGTCACGTGGATCAAGGGATCTGTGGCTTTCCCTCGAGGCTGTCCCTCGAGGCTTTCCCACGAGGCTTTCCCACAGGGCTGTGCCACGTGCCACCTTGGTGTGAGACGATCCTCGGCGTGAAAGACGAGCCGGTGTAGGGAAAAGAGGTTCCTCTGGAATGGACTGAGACATCTGGGGGACTCTTGGAATGGTGGCACGACCCTGGAGTTCCTCTCGCCGTTCCTGTTGAGAGGGCCTCCTCTTGAGATGCGACGGGAACGCCGGGAACTCTTTCCCGACGAAGCAGGGAAAGGATCCCTCATCTCGAGCTACGAGGCGGAAACGGGGCTCCTCTGGATGTGGGCGGGACCCTCGTGATTCCTCTCGAGTGGAGACGGGTATGCCGGGGAACTTCTTGATTTGCACCAGGGGTGTGAAGTACCCTTTCAAAGTTCCAGAGGTGAGGTGTGATCAGCCTCGAGACGCCTCAGCGGAAATGGGCCTCATCTCGCCTGGAGGGGAGAACCTTCTGGATTTTCTCAAGTTGCGGCAGGTCTTCTCGAGTTACGACAGGGACCACAGGGACCCGCTCTGGTGGCCTCAGGAAAGGCCAGTCCCCATGCGATTTGCTAGGGGACCTCTCGGGATTCCTCTCCCGTCCATGCCTGGGCCTCAGTCCTTGTGTGGAGTCGGGGCCGGAACCTGAGGATTCCTCTCCAGTGTTGCCATGGATCTTGGGGTGCTTCTGAGTCTCCCCAGGGGAGTCAGGCCTCGTCTCGAGTGGGGGCATGCAAGTGCGCTTTCCTCCCGAGCTGCAGCAGTAGTGTCACGCTTCCTGTCACGTGGATCAAGGGATCTGTGGCTTTCCCTCGAGGCTGTCCCTCGAGGCTTTCCCACGAGGCTTTCCCACAGGGCTGTGCCACGTGCCACCTTGGTGTGAGACGATCCTCGGCGTGAAAGACGAGCCGGTGAAGGGAAAAGAGGTTCCTCTGGAATGGACTGAGACATCTGGGGGACTCTTGGAATGGTGGCACGACCCTGGAGTTCCTCTCGCCGTTCCTGTTGAGAGGGCCTCCTCTTGAGATGCGACGGGAACGCCGGGAACTCTTTCCCGACGAAGCAGGGAAAGGATCCCTCATCTCGAGCTACGAGGCGGAAACGGGGCTCCTCTGGATGTGGGCGAGACCCTCGTGATTCCTCTCGAGTGGAGACCGGTATGTCATTGAACTTCTTGACTTGCACCAAGGGTGTGAAGGACCCTTCGAAGTTCCAGAGGTGAGGTGTGATCAGCCTCGAGACGCTTGAGCAGAAATGGGCCTCCTCTCGCCTGGAGGGGAGAACCTCCTGGATTTTCTCGAGTTGCAGCAGGTCTTCTCGAGTTACGACGGGGACCTCAGGGACCCGCTCTGGTGGCTTCAGGAAAGGCCAGTCCCCATGCGAGTTGCTAGGGGACATCTCGGGATTCCTCTCCTGTCCCTGACGGGGCCTCAGTCCTTGTGTGGAGTTGGAGCCGGAACCTGAGGATTCCTCTCCAGTGTTGCCATGGATCTTGGGGTGCTTCTGAGTCTCCCCAGGGGAGTCAGGCCTCGTCTCGAGTGGGGGCATGCACGTGCGCTTTCCTCCCGAGCTGCAGCAGTAGTGTCACGCTTCCTGTCACGTGGATCAAGGGATTTGTGGCTTTCCCTCGAGGCTGTCCCTCGAGGCTTTCCCACGAGGCTTTCCCACAGGGCTGTGCCACGTGCCACCTTGGTGTGAGTCGATCCTCGGCGTGAAAGACGAGCCGGTGAAGGGAAAAGAGGTTCCTCTGGAATGGACTGAGATATCTGGGGGACTCTTGGAATGGTGGCACGACCCTGGAGTTCCTCTCGCCGTTCCTGTTGAGAGGGCCTCCTCTTGAGATGCGACGGGAACGCCGGGAACTCTTTCCCGACGAAACAGGGAAAGGATCCCTCATCTCGAGCTACGAGGCGGAAACGGGGCTCCTCTGGATGTGGGCGGGACCCTCGTGATTCCTCTCGAGTGGAGACGGCTAGGTCGGGGCACTTCTTGATTTGCACCAAGGGTGTGAAAGACCCTTTCGAAGTTCCAGAGGTGAGGTGTGATCAGCCTCGAGACGCCTCAGCGGAAATGGGCCTCATCTCGCCTGGAGGGGAGAACCTCCTGGATTTTCTCGAGTTGCGGCAGGTCTTCTCGAGTTACGATGGGGACCACAGGGACCCGCTCTGGTGGCCTCAGGAAAGGCCAGTCCCCATGCGAGTTGCTAGGGGACCTCTCGGGATTCCTCTCCCGTCCATGCCGGGGCCTCAGTCCTTGTGTGGAGTCGGGGCCGGAACCTGAGGATTCCTCTCCAGTGTTGCCATGGATCTTGGGGTGCTTCTGAGTCTCCCCAGGGGAGTCAGGCCTCGTCTCGAGTGGGGGCATGCACGTGCGCTTTCCTCCCGAGCTGCAGCAGTAGTGTCACGCTTCCTGTCACGTGGATCAAGGGATCTGTGGCTTTCCCTCGAGGCTGTCCCTCGAGGCTTTCCCACGAGGCTTTCCCACAGGGCTGTGCCACGTGCCACCTTGGTGTGAGTCGATCCTCGGCGTGAAAGACGAGCCGGTGAAGGGAAAAGAGGTTACTCTGGAATGGACTGAGACATCTGGGGGACTCTTGGAATGGTGGCACGACCCTGGAGTTCCTCTCGCCGTTCCTGTTGAGAGGGCCTCCTCTTGAGATGCGACGGGAACGCCGGGAACTCTTTCCCGACGAAGCAGGGAAAGGATCCCTCATCTCGAGCTACGAGGCGGAAACGGGGCTCCTCTGGATGTGGGCGAGACCCTCGTAATTCCTCTCGAGTGGAGACGGCTAGGTTGGGGAACTTCTTGATTTGCACCAAGGGTGTGAAGGACCCTTTCGAAGTTCCAGAGGTGAGGTGTGATCAGCCTCGATACGCCTCAGCGGAAATGGGCCTCATCTCGCCTGGAGGGGAGAACCTCCTGGATTTTCTCGAGTTGCGGCAGGTCTTCTCGAGTTACGCCGGGGACCACAGGGACCCGCTCTGGTGGCCTCAGGAAAGGCCAGTCCCCATGCGAGTTGCTAGGGGACCTCTCGGGATTCCTCTCCCGTCCATGCCTGGGCCTCAGTCCTTGTGTGGAGTCGGGGCCGGAACCTGAGGATTCCTCTCCAGTGTTGCCATGGATCTTGGGGTGCTTCTGAGTCTCCCCAGGGGAGTCAGGCCTCGTCTCGAGTGGGGGCATGCACGTGCGCTTTCCTCCCGAGCTGCAGCAGTAGTGTCACTCTTCCTGTCACGTGGATCAAGGGATCTGTGGCTTTCCCTCGAGGCTGTCCCTCGAGGCTTTCCCACGAGGCTTTCCCACAGGGCTGTGCCACGTGCCACCTTGGTGTGAGACGATCCTCGGCGTGAAAGACGAGCCGGTGTAGGGAAAAGAGGTTCCTCTGGAATGGACTGAGACATCTGGGGGACTCTTGGAATGGTGGCACGACCCTGGAGTTCCTCTCGCCGTTCCTGTTGAGAGGGCCTCCTCTTGAGATGCGACGGGAACGCCGGGAACTCTTTCCCGACGAAGCAGGGAAAGGATCCCTCATCTCGAGCTACGAGGCGGAAACGGGGCTCCTCTGGATGTGGGCGAGACCCTCGTGTTTCCTCTCGAGTGGAGACCGGTATGTCATTGAACTTCTTGACTTGCACCAAGGGTGTGAAGGACCCTTCGAAGTTCCAGAGGTGAGGTGTGATCAGCCTCGAGACGCTTGAGCAGAAATGGGCCTCCTCTCGCCTGGAGGGGAGAACCTCCTGGATTTTCTCGAGTTGCAGCAGGTCTTCTCGAGTTACGACGGGGACCTCAGGGACCCGCTCTGGTGGCTTCAGGAAAGGCCAGTCCCCATGCGAGTTGCTAGGGGACATCTCGGGATTCCTCTCCCGTCCATGACGGGGCCTCAGTCCTTGTGTGGAGTCGGAGCCGGAACCTGAGGATTCCTTTCCAGTGTTGCCATGGGTCTTGGGGTGCTTCTGAGTCTCCCCAGGGGTCAGGCCTCGTCTCGAGTGGGGGCATGCACGTGCGCTTTCCTCCCGAGCTGCAGCAGTAGTGTCACGCTTCCTGTCACGTGGATCAAGGGATCTGTGGCTTTCCCTCGAGGCTGTCCCTCGAGGCTTTCCCACGAGGCTTTCCCACAGGGCTGTGCCACGTGCCACCTTGGTGTGAGTCGATCCTCGGCGTGAAAGACGAGCCGGTGAAGGGAAAAGAGGTTCCTCTGGAATGGACTGAGACATCTGGGGGACTCTTGGAATGGTGGCACGACCCTGGAGTTCCTCTCGCCGTTCCTGTTGAGAGGGCCTCCTCTTGAGATGCGACGCGAACGCCGGGAAATCTTTCCCGACGAAGCAGGGAAAGGATCCCTCATCTCGAGCTACGAGGCGGAAACGGGGCTCCTCTGGATGTGGGCGGGACCCTCGTGATTCCTCTCGAGTGGAGACGGCTAGGTCGGGGCACTTCTTGATTTGCACCAAGGGTGTGAATGACCCTTTCGAAGTTCCAGAGGTGAGGTGTGATCAGCCTCGAGACGCCTCAGCGGAAATGGGCCTCATCTCGCCTGGAGGGGAGAACCTCCTGGATTTTCTCGAGTTGCAGCAGGTCTTCTCGAGTTACGATGGGGACCACAGGGACCCGCTCTGGTGGCCTCAGGAAAGGCCAGTCCCCATGCGAGTTGCTAGGGGACCTCTCTGGATTCCTCTCCCGTCCATGCCGGGGCCTCAGTCCTTGTGTGGAGTCGGGGCTGGAACCTGAGGATTCCTCTCCAGTGTTGCCATGGATCTTGGGGAGCTTCTGAGTCTCCCCAGGGGAGTCAGGCGGCGTCTCGAGTGGGGGCATGCACGTGCGCTTTCCTCCCGAGCTGCAGCAGTAGTGTCACTCTTCCTGTCACGTGGATCAAGGGATCTGTGGCTTTCCCTCGAGGCTGTCCCTCGAGGCTTTCCCACGAGGCTTTCCCACAGGGCTGTGCCACGTGCCACCTTGTTGTGAGTCGATCCTCGGCGTGAAAGACGAGCCGGTGAATGGAAAAGAGGTTCCTCTGGAATGGACTGAGACATCTGGGGGACTCTTGGAATGGTGGCACGACCCTGGAGTTCCTCTCGCCGTTCCTGTTGAGAGGGCCTCCTCTTGAGATGCGAAGGGAACGCCGGGAACTCTTTCCCGACGAAGCAGGGAAAGGATCCCTCATCTCGAGCTACGAGGCGGAAAACGGGGCTCCTCTGGATGTGGGCGGGACCCTCGTGATTCCTCTCGAGTGGAGACGGCTATGTCGGGGAACTTCTTGATTTGCACCAAGGGTGTGAAGGAGCCTTTCGAAGTTCCAGAGGTGAGGTGTGATCAGCCTCGAGACGCCTCAGCAGAAATGGGCCTCATCTCGCCTGGAGGGGAGAAGCTCCTGGATTTTCTCGAGTTGCGGCAGGTCTTCTCGAGTTACGACGGGGACCTCAGGGACCCGCTCTGGTGGCCTCAGGAAAGGCCAGTCCCCATGCGAGTTGCTAGGGGGCCTCTCGGGATTCCTCTCCCGTCCATGCCGGGGCCTCAGTCCTTGTGTGGAGTCGGAGCCGGAACCTGAGGATTCCTTTCCAGTGTTGCCATGGGTCTTGGGGTGCTTCTGAGTCTCCCCAGGGGTCAGGCCTCGTCTCGAGTGGGGGCATGCACGTGCGCTTTCCTCCCGAGCTGCAGCAGTAGTGTCACGCTTCCTGTCACGTGGATCAAGGGATCTGTGGCTTTCCCTCGAGGCTGTCCCTCGAGGCTTTCCCACGAGGCTTTCCCACAGGGCTGTGCCACGTGCCACCTTGGTGTGAGTCGATCCTCGGCGTGAAAGACGAGCCGGTGAAGGGAAAAGAGGTTCCTCTGGAATGGACTGAGACATCTGGGGGACTCTTGGAATGGTGGCACGACCCTGGAGTTCCTCTCGCCGTTCCTGTTGAGAGGGCCTCCTCTTGAGATGCGACGCGAACGCCGGGAAATCTTTCCCGACGAAGCAGGGAAAGGATCCCTCATCTCGAGCTACGAGGCGGAAACGGGGCTCCTCTGGATGTGGGCGGGACCCTCGTGATTCCTCTCGAGTGGAGACGGCTAGGTCGGGGCACTTCTTGATTTGCACCAAGGGTGTGAAAGACCCTTTCGAAGTTCCAGAGGTGAGGTGTGATCAGCCTCGAGACGCCTCAGCGGAAATGGGCCTCATCTCGCCTGGAGGGGAGAACCTCCTGGATTTTCTCGAGTTGCAGCAGGTCTTCTCGAGTTACGATGGGGACCACAGGGACCCGCTCTGGTGGCCTCAGGAAAGGCCAGTCCCCATGCGAGTTGCTAGGGGACCTCTCTGGATTCCTCTCCCGTCCATGCCGGGGCCTCAGTCCTTGTGTGGAGTCGGGGCTGGAACCTGAGGATTCCTCTCCAGTGTTGCCATGGATCTTGGGGAGCTTCTGAGTCTCCCCAGGGGAGTCAGGCGGCGTCTCGAGTGGGGGCATGCACGTGCGCTTTCCTCCCGAGCTGCAGCAGTAGTGTCACTCTTCCTGTCACGTGGATCAAGGGATCTGTGGCTTTCCCTCGAGGCTGTCCCTCGAGGCTTTCCCACGAGGCTTTCCCACAGGGCTGTGCCACGTGCCACCTTGTTGTGAGTCGATCCTCGGCGTGAAAGACGAGCCGGTGAATGGAAAAGAGGTTCCTCTGGAATGGACTGAGACATCTGGGGGACTCTTGGAATGGTGGCACGACCCTGGAGTTCCTCTCGCCGTTCCTGTTGAGAGGGCCTCCTCTTGAGATGCGAAGGGAACGCCGGGAACTCTTTCCCGACGAAGCAGGGAAAGGATCCCTCATCTCGAGCTACGAGGCGGAAAACGGGGCTCCTCTGGATGTGGGCGGGACCCTCGTGATTCCTCTCGAGTGGAGACGGCTATGTCGGGGAACTTCTTGATTTGCACCAAGGGTGTGAAGGAGCCTTTCGAAGTTCCAGAGGTGAGGTGTGATCAGCCTCGAGACGCCTCAGCAGAAATGGGCCTCATCTCGCCTGGAGGGGAGAAGCTCCTGGATTTTCTCGAGTTGCGGCAGGTCTTCTCGAGTTACGACGGGGACCTCAGGGACCCGCTCTGGTGGCCTCAGGAAAGGCCAGTCCCCATGCGAGTTGCTAGGGGGCCTCTCGGGATTCCTCTCCCGTCCATGCCGGGGCCTCAGTCCTTGTGTGGAGTCGGGGCCGGAACCTGAGGATTCCTCTCCAGTGTTGCCATGGATCTTGGGGTGCTTCTGGGTCTCCCCAGGGGAGTCAGCCCTCGTCTCGAGTGGGGGCATGTACGTGCGCTTTCCTCCCGAGCAGCAGCAGTAGTGTCACGCTTCCTGTCACGTGGATCAAGGGATCTGTGGCTTTCCCTCGAGGCTGTCCCTCGAGGCTTTCCCACGAGGCTTTCCCACAGGGCTGTGCCATGTGCCACCCTGGTGTGAGTCGATCCTCGGCGTGAAAGACGAGCCGGTGAAGGGAAAAGAGGTTCCTCTGGAATGGACTGAGACATCTGGGGGACTCTTGGAATGGTGGCACGACCCTGGAGTTCCTCTCGCCGTTCCTGTTGAGAGGGCCTCCTCTTGAGATGCGACGGGAACGCCGGGAACTCTTTCCCGACGAAGCAGGGAAAGGATCCCTGATCTCGAGCTACTAGGCGGAAACGGGGCTCCTCTGGATGTGGGCGGGACCCTCGTGATTCCTCTCGAGTGGAGACGGCTATGCCGGGGAACTTCTTGATTTGCACCAAGGGTGTGAAGGAGCCTTTCGAAGTTCCAGAGGTGAGATGTGATCAGCCTCAAGACGCCTCAGCAGAAATGGGCCTCATCTTGCCTGGAGGGGAGAAGCTCCTGGATTTTCTCGAGTTGGGGCAGGTCTTCTCGAGTTACGACGGGGACCTCAGGGACCCGCTCTGGTGGCCTCAGGAAAGGCCAGTCCCCATGCGATTTGCTAGGGGGCCTCTCGGGATTCCTCTCCCGTCCATGCTGGGGCCTCAGTCCTTGTGTGGAGTCGGGGCCGGAACCTGAGGATTCCTCTCCAGTGTTGCCATGGATCTTGGGGTGCTTCTGAGTCTCCCCAGGGGAGTCAGGCCTCGTCTCGAGTGGGGGCATGCACGTGCACTTTCCTCCCGAGCTGCAGCAGTAGTGTCAGGCTTCCTGTCACGTGGATCAAGGGATCTGTGGCTTTCCCTCGAGGCTGTCCCTCGAGGCTTTCCCACGAGGCTTTCCCACAGGGCTGTGCCACGTGCCACCTTGGTGTGAGTCGATCCTCGGCGTGAAAGACGAGCCGGTGAAGGGAAAAGAGGTTCCTCTGGAATGGACTGAGACATCTGGGGGACTCTTGGAATGGTGGCACGACCCTGGAGTTCCTGTCGCCGTTCCTGTTGAGAGGGCCTCCTCTTGAGATGCGACGGGAACGCCGGGAACTCTTTCCCGACGAAGCAGGGAAAGGATCCCTCATCTCGAGCTACGAGGCGGAAACGGGGCTCCTCTGGATGTGGGCGGGACCCTCGTGATTCCTCTCGAGTGGAGACGGCTATGTCGGGGAACTTCTTGATTTGCACCAAGGGTGTGAAGGAGCCTTTCCAAGTTCCAGAGGTGAGGTGTGATCAGCCTCGAGACGCCTCAGCAGAAATGGGCCTCATCTCGCCTGGAGGGGAGAAGCCCCTGGATTTTCTCGAGTTGCGGCAGGTCTTCTCGAGTTACGACGGGGACCTCAGGGACCTGCTCTGGTGGCCTCAGGAAAGGCCAGTCCCCATGCGAGTTGCTAAGGGGCCTCTCGGGATTCCTCTCCCGTCCATGCCGGGGCCTCAGTCCTTGTGTGGAGTCGGGACCGGAACCTGAGGATTCCTCTCCAGTGTTGCCATGGATCTTGGGGTGCTTCTGGGTCTCCCCAGGGGAGTCAGGCCTCGTCTCGAGTGGGGGCATGTACGTGCGCCTTCCTCCCGAGCTGCAGCAGTAGTGTCACGCTTCCTGTCACGTGGATCAAGGGATCTGTGGCTTTCCCTCGAGGCTGTCCCTTGAGGCTTTCCCACGAGGCTTTCCCACAGGGCTGTGCCATGTGCCACCCTGGTGTGAGTCGATCCTCGGCGTGAAAGACGAGCCGGTGAAGGGAAAAGAGGTTCCTCTGGAATGGACTGAGACATCTGGGGGACTCTTGGAATGGTGGTACGACCCTGGAGTTCCTCTCGCTGTTCCTATTGAGAGGGCCTCCTCTTGAGATGCGACGGGAACGCCGGGACCTCTTTTCCGACGAAGCAGGGAAAGGATCCCTGATCTCGAGCTACGAGGGGGAAACGGGGCTCCTCTGGATGTGGGCGGGACCCTCGTGATTCCCCTCGAGTGGAGACGGGTATGTCGGGGAACTTCTTGATTTGCACCAAGTGTGTGAAGGACCCTTTCGAAGTTCCAGAGTTGAGGTGTGATCAGCCTGGAGACGCCTCAGCGGAAATGGGCCTCATCTCGCCTGGAGGGGAGAAGCTCCTGGATTTTCTCGAGTTGAGGCAGGTCTTCTCGAGTTACGACGGGGACCTCAGGGACCCGCTCTGGTGGCCTCAGGAAAGGCCAGTCCCCATACGAGTTGCTAGGGGACCTCTCGGGATTCCTCTCCCGTCCATTCCGGGGCCTCAGTCCTTGTGTGGAGTCGGGGCCGGAAGCTGAGTATTCCTCTCCAGTGTTGCCATGGATCTTGGGGTGCTTCTGAGTCTCCCCAGGGGAGTCAGGCCTCGTCTCGAGTGGGGGCATGCACGTGCGCTTTCCTCCCGAGCTGCAGCAGTCGTGTCAGGCTTCCGGTCACGTGGATCAAGGGATCTGTGGCTTTCCCTCGAGGCTGTCCCTCGAGGCTTTCCCACGAGGCTTTCCCAGAGGGCTGTGCCAGGGGCCAGCTTGGTGAGAGTCGATCCTCGGCGTGAAAGACGAGCCGGTGAAGGGAAAAGAGGTTCCTCTGGAATGGACTGAGACATCTGGGGGACTCTTGGAATGGTGGCACGACCCTGGAGTTCCTGTCGCCGTTCCTGTTGAGAGGGCCTCCTCTTGAGATGCGACGGGAACGCCGGGAACTCTTTCCCGACGAAGCAGGGAAAGGATCCCTGATCTCGAGCTACGAGGCAGAAACGGGGCTCCTCTGTATGTGGGCGGGACCCTCGTGATTCCCCTCGAGTGGAGACGGGTATGTCGGGGAACTTCTTGATTTGCACCAAGGGTGTGAAGGAGCCTTTCGAAGTTCCAGAGGTGAGGTGTGATCAGCCTCGAGACGCCTCAGCAGAAATGGGCCTCATCTCGCCTGGAGGGGAGAAGCTCCAGGATTTTCTCGAGTTGCGGCAGGTCTTCTCTAGTTACGACGGGGACCTCAGGGACCCGCTCTGGTGGCCTCAGGAAAGGCCAGTCCACATGCGAGTTGCTAGGGGACCTCTCGGGATTCCTCTCCCGTCCATGCCGGGGCCTCAGTCCTTGTGTGGAGTCGGGGCCGGAACCTGAGGATTCATCTCCAGTGTTGCCATGGATCTTGGGGAGCTTCTGAGTCTCCCCAGGGGAGTCAGGCGGCGTCTCGAGTGGGGTCATGCACGTGCGCTTTCCTCCCGAGCAGCAGCAGTAGTGTCACGCTTCCTGTCACGTGGTTCAAGGGATCTGTGTCTTTCCCTCGAGGCTGTCCCTCGAGGCTTTCCCACGAGGCTTTCCCAGAGGGCTGTGCCAGGGGCCACCTTGGTGAGAGTCGATCCTCGACGTGAAAGACGAGCCGGTGAAGGGAAAAGAGGTTCCTCTGGAATGGACTGAGACATCTGGGGGACTCTTGGAATGGTGGCACGACCCTGGAGTTCCTCTCGCCGTTCCTGTTGAGAGGGCCTCCTCTTGAGATGCGACGGGAAAGCCGGGAACTCTTTCCCGACGAAGCAGGGAAAGGATCCCTGATCTCGAGCTACGAGGCGGAAACGGGGCTCCTCTGGATGTGGGCGGGACCCTCGTGATTCCTCTCGAGTGGAGACGGGTATGTCGGGGAACTTCTTGATTTGCACCAAGGGTGTGAAGGAGCCTTTCGAAGTTCCAGAGGTGAGGTGTGATCAGCCTCGAGACGCCTCAGCGGAAATGGGCCTCATCTCGCCTGGAGGGGAGAACCTCCTGGATTTTCTCGAGTTGCGGCAGGTCTTCTCGAGTTACGACGGGGACCTCAGGGACCCGCTCTGGTGGCCTCAGGAAAGGCCAGTCCACATGCGAGTTGCTAGGGGACCTCTCGGGATTCCTCTCCCGTCCATGCTGGGGCCTCAGTCCTTGTGTGGAGTCGGGGCCAGAACCTGAGGATTCCTCTCCAGGGTTGCCATGGATCTTGGGGAGCTTCTGAGTCTCCCCAGGGGAGTCAGGCGGCGTCTCGAGTGGGGGCATGCACCTGCGCTTTCCTCCCGAGCTGCAGCAGTAGTGTCACTCTTCCTGTCACGTGGATCAAGGGATCTGTGGCTTTACCTCGAGGCTGTCCCTCGAGGCTTTCCCACGAGGCTTTCCCACAGGGCTGTGCCACGTGCCACCTTGGTGTGAGTAAATCCTCGGCGTGAAAGACGAGCCGGTGAAGGGAAAAGAGGTTCCTCTGGAATGGACTGAGACATCTGGGGGACTCTTGGAATGGTGGCACGACCCTGGAGTTCCTCTCGCCGTTCCTGTTGAGAGGGCCTCCTCTTGAGATGCGACGGGAACGCCGGGAACTCTTTCCCGACGAAGCAGGGAAAGGATCCCTCATCTCGAGCTACGAGGCGGAAACGGGGCTCCTCTGGATGTGGGCGGGACCCTCGTGATTCCTCTCGAGTGGAGACGGCTATGTCGGGGAACTTCTTGATTTGCACCAAGGGTGTGAAGGACCCTTTCGAAGTTCCAGAGGGGAGGTGTGATCAGCCTCGAGACGCCTCAGCAGAAATGGGCCTCATCTCGCCTGGAGGGGAGAACCTCCTGGATTTTCTCGGGTTGCGACAGGTCTTATCGAGTTACGACGGGGACCACAGGGACCCGCTCTGGTGGCCTCAGGAAAGGCCAGTCCCCATGCGAGTTGCTAGGGGACCTCTCGGGATTCCTCTCCCGTCCATGCCGGGGCCTCAGTCCTTGTGTGGATTCGGGGCCGGAACCTGAGGATTCCTCTCCAGTTTTGCCATGGATCTTGGGGTGCTTCTGAGTCTCCCAGGGGAGTCAGGCCTCGTCTCGAGTGGGGACATGCACGTGCGCTTTCCTCCCAAGCTGCAGCAGTAGTGTCACGCTTCCTGTCACGAGGATCAACGGATCTGTGGCTTTCCCTCGAGGCTGTCCCTCGAGGATTTCCCACGAGGCTTTCCCACAGGGCTGTGCCACGTGCCACCTTGGTGTGAGTCGATCCTCGGCGTGAAAGACGAGCCGGTGAAGGGAAAAGAGGTTCCTCTGGAATGGACTGAGACATCTGGGGGACTCTTGGAATGGTGGCACGACCCTGGAGTTCCTCTCGCCGTTCCTGTTGAGAGGGCCTCCTCTTGAGATGCGACGGGAACGCCGGGAACTCTTTCCCGACGAAGCAGGGAAAGGATCCCTCATCTCGAGCTACGAGGCGGAAACGGGGCTCCTCTGGATGTGGGCGGGACCCTCGTGATTCCTCTCGAGTGGAGACGGCTATGTCGGGGAACTTCTTGATTTGCACCAAGGGTGTGAAGGACCCTTTCGAAGTTCCAGAGGGGAGGTGTGATCAGCCGCGAGACGCCTCAGCGGAAATGGGCCTCATCTCGCCTGGAGGGGAGAACCTCCTGGATTTTCTCGGGTTGCGACAGGTCTTCTCGAGTTACGACGGGGACCACAGGGACCCGCTCTGGTGGCCTCAGGAAAGGCCAGTCCCCATGCGAGTTGCTAGGGGACCTCTCGGGATTCCTCTCCCGTCCATGCCGGGGCCTCAGTCCTTGTGTGGAGTCGGGGCCGGAACCTGAGGATTCCTCTCCAGTTTTGCCATGGATCTTGGGGTTCTTCTGAGTCTCCCAGGGGAGTCAGGCCTCGTCTCGAGTGGGGACATGCACGTGCGCTTTCCTCCCGAGCTGCAGCAGTAGTGTCACGCTTCCTGTCACGAGGATCAACGGATCTGTGGCTTTCCCTCGAGGCTGTCCCTCGAGGATTTCCCACGAGGCTTTCCCACAGGGCTGTGCCACGTGCCACCTTGGTGTGAGTCGATCCTCGGCGTGAAAGACGAGCCGGTGAAGGGAAAAGAGGTTCCTCTGGAATGGACTGAGACATCAGGGGGACTCTTGGAATGGTGGCACGACCCTGGAGTTCCTCTCGCCATTCCTGTTGAGAGGGCCTCCTCTTGAGATGCGACGGGAACGACGGGAACTCTTTCCAGACGAAGCAGGGAAAGGATCCCTCATCTCGAGCTACGAGGCGGAAACGGGGCTCCTCTGGATGTGGGCGGGACCCTCGTGATTCCTCTCGAGTGGAGACGGCTAGGTCGCGGAACTTCTTGATTTGCACCAAGGGTGTGAAGGACCCTTTCGAAGTTCCAGAGGTGAGGTGTGATCAGCCTCGAGACGCCTCAGCGGAAATGGGCCTCATCTCGCCTGGAGTTGAGAACCTCCTGGATTTTCTCGAGTTGCGGCAGGTCTTCTCGGGTTACGTCGGGGACCTAAGGGACCCGCTCTGGTGGCCTCAGGAAAGGCCAGTCCCCATGCGAGTTGCTAGGGGACCTCTCGGGATTCCTCTCCCGTCCATGCCGGGGCCTCAGTCCATGTGTGGAGTCGGGGCCGGAACCTGAGGATTCCTCTCCAGTGTTGCCATGGATCTTGGGGTGCTTCTGAGTCTCCCCAGGGGTGTCAGGCCTCGTCTCGAGTGGGGGCATGCACGTGCGCTTTCCTCCCGAGCTGCAGCAGTAGTGTCACGCTTCCTGTCACGTGGATCAAGGGATCTGTGGCTTTCCCTCGAGGCTGTCCCTCGAGGCTTTCCCACGAGGCTTTCCCACAGGGCTGTGCCACGTACCACCTTGGTGTGAGTCGATCCTCGGCGTGAAAGACGAGCCGGTGAAGGGAAAAGTGGTTCCTCTGGAATGGACTGAGACCTCTGGGGGACTCTTGGAATGGTGGCACGACCCTGGAGTTCCTCTCGCCGTTCCTGTTGAGAGGGCCTCCTCTTGAGATGCGACGGGAACGCCGGGAACTCCTTCCCGACGAAGCAGGGAAAGGATCCCTCATTTCGAGCTACGAGGCGGAAACGGGACTCCCCTGGATGTGGGCGGGACCCTCGTGATTCCTCTCGAGTGGAGACGGCTAGGTCGGGGAACTTCTTGATTTGCACCAAGGGTCTGAAGGACCCTTTCGAAGTTCCAGAGGTGAGGTGTGATCAGCCTCGAGACGCCTCAGCGGAAATGGGCCTCATCTCGCCTGGAAGGGAGAACCTCCTGGATTTTCTCGAGTTGCGGCAGGTCTTCTCGAGTTACGACGGGGACCTCAGGGACCCGCTCTGGTGGCCTCAGGAAAGGCCAGTCCCCATGCGAGTTGCTAGGGGGCCTCTCGGGATTCCTCTCCCGTCCATGCCGGGGCCTCAGTCCTTGTGTGGAGTCGGGGCCGGAACCTGAGGATTCCTCTCCAGTGTTGCCATGGATCTTGGGGAGCTTCTGAGTCTCCCCAGGGGAGTCAGGCGGCGTCTCGAGTGGGGGCATGCACGTGCGCTTTCCTCCCGAGCTGCAGCAGTAGTGTCACTCTTCCTGTCACGTGGATCAAGGGATCTGTGGCTTTCCCTCGAGGCTGTCCCTCGAGGCTTTCCCACGAGGCTTTCCCACAGGGCTGTGCCACGTGCCACCTTTGTGTGAGTCGATCCTCGGCGTGAAAGACGAGCCGGTGAAGGGAAAAGAGGTTCTTCTGGAATGGACTGAGACATCTGGGGGACTCTTGGAATGGTGGCACGACCCTGGAGTTCCTCTCGCCGTTCCTGTTGAGAGGGCCTCCTCTTGAGATGCGACGGGAACGCCGGGAACTCTTTCCCGAAGAAGCAGGGAAAGGATCCCTGATCTCGAGCTACTAGGCGGAAACGGGGCTCCTCTGGATGTGGGCGGGACCCTCGTGATTCCTCTCGAGTGGAGACGGCTATGTCGGGGAACTTTTTGATTTGCACCAAGGGTGTGAAGGAGCCTTTCGAAGTTCCAGAGGTGAGGTGTGATCAACCTCGAGACGCCTCAGCAGAAATGGGCCTCATCTCGCCTGGAGGGGAGAAGCTCCTGGATTTTCTCGAGTTGCGGCAGGTCTTCTCGAGTTACGACGGGGACCTCAGGGACCCGCTCTGGTGGCCTCAGGAAAGGCCAGTCCGCATGCGAGTTGCTAGGGGGCCTCTCGGGATTCCTCTCCCGTCCATGCCGGGGCCTCAGTCCTTGTGTGGAGTCGGGGCCGGAACCTGAGGATTCCTCTCCAGTGTTGCCATGGATCTTGGGGAGCTTCTGAGTCTCCCCAGGGGAGTCAGGCGGCGTCTCGAGTGGGGGCATGCACGTGCGCTTTCCTCCCGAGCTGCAGCAGTAGTGTCACTCTTCCTGTCACGTGGATCAAGGGATCTGTGGCTTTCCCTCGAGGCTGTCCCTCGAGGCTTTCCCACGAGGCTTTCCCACAGGGCTGTGCCACGTGCCACCTTTGTGTGAGTCGATCCTCGGCGTGAAAGACGAGCCGGTGAAGGGAAAAGAGGTTCTTCTGGAATGGACTGAGACATCTGGGGGACTCTTGGAATGGTGGCACGACCCTGGAGTTCCTCTCGCCGTTCCTGTTGAGAGGGCCTCCTCTTGAGATGCGACGGGAACGCCGGGAACTCTTTCCCGAAGAAGCAGGGAAAGGATCCCTCATCTCGAGCTACTAGGCGGAAACGGGGCTCCTCTGGATGTGGGCGGGACCCTCGTGATTCCTCTCGAGTGGAGACGGCTATGTCGGGGAACTTCTTGATTTGCACCAAGGGTGTGAAGGAGCCTTTCGAAGTTCCAGAGGTGAGGTGTGATCAACCTCGAGACGCCTCAGCAGAAATGGGCCTCATCTCGCCTGGAGGGGAGAACCTCCTGGATTTTCTCGAGTTGCGGCAGGTCTTCTCGAGTTACGACGGGGACCTCAGGGACCCGCTCTGGTGGCCTCAGGAAAGGCCAGTCCGCATGCGAGTTGCTAGGGGGCCTCTCGGGATTCCTCTCCCGTCCATGCCGGGGCCTCAGTCCTTGTGTGGAGTCGGGGCCGGAACCTGAGGATTCCTCTCCAGTGTTGCCATGGATCTTGGGGAGCTTCTGAGTCTCCCCAGGGGAGTCAGGCGGCGTCTCGAGTGGGGGCATGCACGTGCGCTTTCCTCCCGAGCTGCAGCAGTAGTGTCACTCTTCCTGTCACGTGGATCAAGGGATCTGTGGCTTTCCCTCGAGGCTGTCCCTCGAGGCTTTCCCACGAGGCTTTCCCACAGGGCTGTGCCACGTGCCACCTTTGTGTGAGTCGATCCTCGGCGTGAAAGACGAGCCGGTGAAGGGAAAAGAGGTTCTTCTGGAATGGACTGAGACATCTGGGGGACTCTTGGAATGGTGGCACGACCCTGGAGTTCCTCTCGCCGTTCCTGTTGAGAGGGCCTCCTCTTGAGATGCGACGGGAACGCCGGGAACTCTTTCCCGAAGAAGCAGGGAAAGGATCCCTCATCTCGAGCTACTAGGCGGAAACGGGGCTCCTCTGGATGTGGGCGGGACCCTCGTGATTCCTCTCGAGTGGAGACGGCTATGTCGGGGAACTTCTTGATTTGCACCAAGGGTGTGAAGGAGCCTTTCGAAGTTCCAGAGGTGAGGTGTGATCAACCTCGAGACGCCTCAGCAGAAATGGGCCTCATCTCGCCTGGAGGGGAGAACCTCCTGGATTTTCTCGAGTTGCGGCAGGTCTTCTCGAGTTACGACGGGGACCTCAGGGACCCGCTCTGGTGGCCTCAGGAAAGGCCAGTCCCCATGCGAGTTGCTAGGGGGCCTCTCGGGATTCCTCTCCCGTCCATGCCGGGGCCTCAGTCCTTGTGTGGAGTCGGGGCCGGAACCTGAGGATTCCTCTCCAGTGTTGCCATGGATCTTGGGGAGCTTCTGAGTCTCCCCAGGGGAGTCAGGCGGCGTCTCGAGTGGGGGCATGCACGTGCGCTTTCCTCCCGAGCTGCAGCAGTAGTGTCACTCTTCCTGTCACGTGGATCAAGGGATCTGTGGCTTTCCCTCGAGGCTGTCCCTCGAGGCTTTCCCACGAGGCTTTCCCACAGGGCTGTGCCACGTGCCACCTTGCTGTGAGTCGATCCTCGGCGTGAAAGACGAGCCGGTGAAGGGAAAAGAGGTTCCTCTGGAATGGACTGAGACATCTGGGGGACTCTTGGAATGGTGGCACGACCCTGGAGTTCCTCTCGCCGTTCCTGTTGAGAGGGCCTCCTCTTGAGATGCGACGGGAACGCCGGGAACTCTTTCCCGACGAAGCAGGGAAAGGATCCCTCATCTCGAGCTACGAGGCGGAAACGGGGCTCCTCTGGATGTGGGCGGGACCCTCGTGATTCCTCTCGAGTGGAGACGGCTATGTCGGGGAACTTCTTGATTTGCACCAAGGGTGTGAAGGACCCTTTCGAAGTTCCAGAGGGGAGGTGTGATCAGCCGCGAGACGCCTCAGCGGAAATGGGCCTCATCTCGCCTGGAGGGGAGAACCTCCTGGATTTTCTCGGGTTGCGACAGGTCTTCTCGAGTTACGACGGGGACCACAGGGACCCGCTCTGGTGGCCTCAGGAAAGGCCAGTCCCCATGCGAGTTGCTAGGGGACCTCTCGGGATTCCTCTCCCGTCCATGCCGGGGCCTCAGTCCTTGTGTGGAGTCGGGGCCGGAACCTGAGGATTCCTCTCCAGTTTTGCCATGGATCTTGGGGTGCTTCTGAGTCTCCCAGGGGAGTCAGGCCTCGTCTCGAGTGGGGACATGCACGTGCGCTTTCCTCCCGAGCTGCAGCAGTAGTGTCACGCTTCCTGTCACGAGGATCAACGGATCTGTGGCTTTCCCTCGAGGCTGTCCCTCGAGGATTTCCCACGAGGCTTTCCCACAGGGCTGTGCCACGTGCCACCTTGGTGTGAGTCGATCCTCGGCGTGAAAGACGAGCCGGTGAAGGGAAAAGAGGTTCCTCTGGAATGGACTGAGACATCTGGGGGACTCTTGGAATGGTGGCACGACCCTGGAGTTCCTCTCGCCATTCCTGTTGAGAGGGCCTCCTCTTGAGATGCGACGGGAACGACGGGAACTCTTTCCAGACGAAGCAGGGAAAGGATCCCTCATCTCGAGCTACGAGGCGGAAACGGGGCTCCTCTGGATGTGGGCGGGACCCTCGTGATTCCTCTCGAGTGGAGACGGCTAGGTCGCGGAACTTCTTGATTTGCACCAAGGGTGTGAAGGACCCTTTCGAAGTTCCAGAGGTGAGGTGTGATCAGCCTCGAGACGCCTCAGCGGAAATGGGCCTCATCTCGCCTGGAGTTGAGAACCTCCTGGATTTTCTCGAGTTGCGGCAGGTCTTCTCGGGTTACGTCGGGGACCTAAGGGACCCGCTCTGGTGGCCTCAGGAAAGGCCAGTCCCCATGCGAGTTGCTAGGGGACCTCTCGGGATTCCTCTCCCGTCCATGCCGGGGCCTCAGTCCATGTGTGGAGTCGGGGCCGGAACCTGAGGATTCCTCTCCAGTGTTGCCATGGATCTTGGGGTGCTTCTGAGTCTCCCCAGGGGTGTCAGGCCTCGTCTCGAGTGGGGGCATGCACGTGCGCTTTCCTCCCGAGCTGCAGCAGTAGTGTCACGCTTCCTGTCACGTGGATCAAGGGATCTGTGGCTTTCCCTCGAGGCTGTCCCTCGAGGCTTTCCCACGAGGCTTTCCCACAGGGCTGTGCCACGTACCACCTTGGTGTGAGTCGATCCTCGGCGTGAAAGACGAGCCGGTGAAGGGAAAAGTGGTTCCTCTGGAATGGACTGAGACCTCTGGGGGACTCTTGGAATGGTGGCACGACCCTGGAGTTCCTCTCGCCGTTCCTGTTGAGAGGGCCTCCTCTTGAGATGCGACGGGAACGCCGGGAACTCCTTCCCGACGAAGCAGGGAAAGGATCCCTCATTTCGAGCTACGAGGCGGAAACGGGACTCCCCTGGATGTGGGCGGGACCCTCGTGATTCCTCTCGAGTGGAGACGGCTAGGTCGGGGAACTTCTTGATTTGCACCAAGGGTCTGAAGGACCCTTTCGAAGTTCCAGAGGTGAGGTGTGATCAGCCTCGAGACGCCTCAGCGGAAATGGGCCTCATCTCGCCTGGAAGGGAGAACCTCCTGGATTTTCTCGAGTTGCGGCAGGTCTTCTCGAGTTACGACGGGGACCTCAGGGACCCGCTCTGGTGGCCTCAGGAAAGGCCAGTCCCCATGCGAGTTGCTAGGGGGCCTCTCGGGATTCCTCTCCCGTCCATGCCGGGGCCTCAGTCCTTGTGTGGAGTCGGGGCCGGAACCTGAGGATTCCTCTCCAGTGTTGCCATGGATCTTGGGGAGCTTCTGAGTCTCCCCAGGGGAGTCAGGCGGCGTCTCGAGTGGGGGCATGCACGTGCGCTTTCCTCCCGAGCTGCAGCAGTAGTGTCACTCTTCCTGTCACGTGGATCAAGGGATCTGTGGCTTTCCCTCGAGGCTGTCCCTCGAGGCTTTCCCACGAGGCTTTCCCACAGGGCTGTGCCACGTGCCACCTTTGTGTGAGTCGATCCTCGGCGTGAAAGACGAGCCGGTGAAGGGAAAAGAGGTTCTTCTGGAATGGACTGAGACATCTGGGGGACTCTTGGAATGGTGGCACGACCCTGGAGTTCCTCTCGCCGTTCCTGTTGAGAGGGCCTCCTCTTGAGATGCGACGGGAACGCCGGGAACTCTTTCCCGAAGAAGCAGGGAAAGGATCCCTCATCTCGAGCTACTAGGCGGAAACGGGGCTCCTCTGGATGTGGGCGGGACCCTCGTGATTCCTCTCGAGTGGAGACGGCTATGTCGGGGAACTTCTTGATTTGCACCAAGGGTGTGAAGGAGCCTTTCGAAGTTCCAGAGGTGAGGTGTGATCAACCTCGAGACGCCTCAGCAGAAATGGGCCTCATCTCGCCTGGAGGGGAGAACCTCCTGGATTTTCTCGAGTTGCGGCAGGTCTTCTCGAGTTACGACGGGGACCTCAGGGACCCGCTCTGGTGGCCTCAGGAAAGGCCAGTCCCCATGCGAGTTGCTAGGGGGCCTCTCGGGATTCCTCTCCCGTCCATGCCGGGGCCTCAGTCCTTGTGTGGAGTCGGGGCCGGAACCTGAGGATTCCTCTCCAGTGTTGCCATGGATCTTGGGGAGCTTCTGAGTCTCCCCAGGGGAGTCAGGCGGCGTCTCGAGTGGGGGCATGCACGTGCGCTTTCCTCCCGAGCTGCAGCAGTAGTGTCACTCTTCCTGTCACGTGGATCAAGGGATCTGTGGCTTTCCCTCGAGGCTGTCCCTCGAGGCTTTCCCACGAGGCTTTCCCACAGGGCTGTGCCACGTGCCACCTTGCTGTGAGTCGATCCTCGGCGTGAAAGACGAGCCGGTGAAGGGAAAAGAGGTTCCTCTGGAATGGACTGAGACATCTGGGGGACTCTTGGAATGGTGGCACGACCCTGGAGTTCCTCTCGCCGTTCCTGTTGAGAGGGCCTCCTCTTGAGATGCGACGGGAACGCCGGGAACTCTTTCCCGAAGAAGCAGGGAAAGGATCCCTGATCTCGAGCTACGAGGGGGAAACGGGGCTCCTCTGGATGTGGGCGGGACCCTCGTGATTCCTCTCGAGTGGAGACGGCTATGTCGGGGAACTTCCTGATTTGCACCAAGGGTGTGAAGGAGCCTTTCGAAGTTCCAGACGTGAGGTGTGATCAGCCTCGAGACGCCTCAGCAGAAATGGGCCTCATCTCGCCTGGAGGGGAGAAGCTCCTGGATTTTCTCGAGTTGCGGCAGGTCTTCTCGAGTTACGACGGGGACCTCACGGACCCGCTCTGGTGGCCTCAGGAAAGGCCAGTCCCCATGCGAGTTGCTAGGGGGCCTCTCGGGATTCCTCTCCCGTCGATGCCGGGGCCTCAGTCCTTGTGTGGAGTCGGGGCCGGAACCTGAGGATTCCTCTCCAGTGTTGCCATGGATCTTGGGGAGCTTCTGAGTCTCCCCAGGGGAGTCAGGCGGCGTCTCGAGTGGGGGCATGCACGTGCGCTTTCCTCCCGAGCTGCAGCAGTAGTGTCACTCTTCCTGTCACGTGGATCAAGGGATCTGTGGCTTTCCCTCGAGGCTGTCCCTCGAGGCTTTCCCACGAGGCTTTCCCACAGGGCTGTGCCACGTGCCACCTTGGTGTGAGTTGATCCTCGGCGTGAAAGACGAGCCGGTGAAGGGAAAAGAGGTTCCTCTGGAATGGACTGAGACATCTGGGGGACTCTTGGAATGGTGGCACGACCCTGGAGTTCCTCTCGCCGTTCCTGTTGAGAGGGCCTCCTCTTGAGATGCGACGGGAATGCCGCGAAATCTTTCCCGAAGAAGCAGGGAAAGGATCCCTGATCTCGAGCTACTAGGCGGAAACGGGGCTCCTCTGGATGTGGGCGGGACCCTCGTGATTCCTCTCGAGTGGAGACGGCTATGTCGGTGAACTTCCTGATTTGCACCAAGGGTGTGAAGGAGCCTTTCGAAGTTCCAGACGTGAGGTGTGATCAGCCTCGAGACGCCTCAGCAGAAATGGGCCTCATCTCGCCTGGAGGGGAGAAGCTCCTGGATTTTCTCGAGTTGTGGCAGGTCTTCTCGAGTTACGACGGGGACCTCACGGACCCGCTCTGGTGGACTCAGGAAAGGCCAGTCCCCATGCGAGTTGCTAGGGGGCCTCTCGGGATTCCTCTCCCGTCCATGCCTGGGCCTCAGTCCTTGTGTGGAGTCGGGGCCGGAACCTGAGGATTCCTCTCCAGTGTTTCCATGGATCTTGGGGAGCTTCTGAGTCTCCCCAGGGGAGTCAGGAGGCGTCTCGAGTGGGGGCATGCACGTGCGCTTTCCTCCCGAGCTGCAGCAGTAGTGTCACTCTTCCTGTCACGTGGATCAAGGGATCTGTGGCTTTACCTCGAGGCTGTCCCTCGAGGCTTTCCCACGAGGCTTTCCCACAGGGCTGTGCCACGTGCCACCCTGGTGTGAGTCAATCCTCGGCGTGAAAGACGAGCCGGTGAAGGGAAAAGAGGTTCCTCTGGAATGGACTGAGACATCTGGGGGACTCTTGGAATGGTGGCACGACCCTGGAGTTCCTCTCGCCGTTCCTGTTGAGAGGGCCTCCTCTTGAGATGCGACGGGAACGCCGGGAACTCTTTCCCGACGAAGCAGGGAAAGGATCCCTCATCTAGAGCTACGAGGCCGAAACGGGGCTCCTCTGGATGTGGGCGGGACCCTAGTGATTCCTCTCGAGTGGAGACGGCTAGGTCGGGGAACTTCTTGATTTGCACCAAGGATCTGAAGGAGCCTTTCGAAGTTCCAGAGGTGAGGTGTGATCAGCCTCGAGACGCCTCAGCGGAAATGGGCCTCATCTCGCCTGGAGGGGAGAACCTCCTGGATTTTCTCGAGTTGCGGCAGGTCTTCTCGAGTTACGACGGGGACCTCAGGGACCCGCTCTGGTGGCCTCAGGAAAGGCCAGTCCCCATGGGAGTTGCTAGGGGGCCTCTCGGGATTCCTCTCCCGTCCATGCCGGGGCCTCAGTCCTTGTGTGGAGTCGGGGCCGGAACCTGAGGATTCCTCTCCAGTGTTGCCATGGATCTTGGGGAGCTTCTGAGTCTCCCCAGGGGAGTCAGGCGGCGTCTCGAGTGGGGGCATGCACGTGCGCTTTCCTCCCGAGCTGCAGCAGTAGTGTCACTCTTCCTGTCACGTGGATCAAGGGATCTGTGGCTTTCCCTCGAGGCTGTCCCTCGAGGCTTTCCCACGAGGCTTTCCCACAGGGCTGTGCCACGTGCCACCTTGCTGTGAGTCGATCCTCGGCGTGAAAGACGAGCCGGTGAAGGGAAAAGAGGTTCCTCTGGAATGGACTGAGACATCTGGGGGACTCTTGGAATGGTGGCACGACCCTGGAGTTCCTCTCGCCGTTCCTGTTGAGAGGGCCTCCTCTTGAGATGCGACGGGAACGCCGGGAACTCTTTCCCGAAGAAGCAGGGAAAGGATCCCTGATCTCGAGCTACGAGGGGGAAACGGGGCTCCTCTGGATGTGGGCGGGACCCTCGTGATTCCTCTCGAGTGGAGACGGCTATGTCGGGGAACTTCCTGATTTGCACCAAGGGTGTGAAGGAGCCTTTCGAAGTTCCAGACGTGAGGTGTGATCAGCCTCGAGACGCCTCAGCAGAAATGGGCCTCATCTCGCCTGGAGGGGAGAAGCTCCTGGATTTTCTCGAGTTGCGGCAGGTCTTCTCGAGTTACGACGGGGACCTCACGGACCCGCTCTGGTGGCCTCAGGAAAGGCCAGTCCCCATGCGAGTTGCTAGGGGGCCTCTCGGGATTCCTCTCCCGTCCATGGCGGGGCCTCAGTCCTTGTGTGGAGTCGGGGCCGGAACCTGAGGATTCCTCTCCAGTGTTGCCATGGATCTTGGGGTGCTTCTGGGTCTCCCCAGGGGAGTTAGGCCTCGTCTCGTGTGGGGGCATGTACGTGCGCTTTCCTCCCGAGCTGCAGCAGTACTGTCATGCTTCCTGTCACGTGGATCAAGGGATCTGTGGCTTTCCCTCGAGGCTGTCCCTCGAGGCTTTCCCACGAGGCTTTCCCACAGGGCTGTGCCATGTGCCACCCTGGTGTGAGTCGATCCTCGGCATGAAAGACGAGCCGGTGAAGGGAAAAGAGGTTCCTCTGGAATGGACTGAGACATCTGGGGGACTCCTGGAATGGTGGCACGACCCTGGAGTTCCTCTCGCCGTTCCTGTTGAGAGGGCCTCCTCTTGAGATGCGACGGGAACGCCGGGAACTCTTTCCCGACGAAGCAGGGAAAGGATCCCTCATCTCGAGCTACGAGGCGGAAACGGGGCTCCTCTGGATGTGGGCGGGACCCTCGTGATTCCTCTCGAGTGGAGACGGCTATGTCGGGGAACTTCTTGATTTGCACCAAGGGTGTGAAGGACCCTTTCGAAGTTCCAGAGGGGAGGTGTGATCAGCCTCGAGACGCCTCAGCGGAAATGGGCCTCATCTCGCCTGGAGGGGAGAACCTCCTGGATTTTCTCGGGTTGCGGCAGGTCTTCTCGAGTTACGACGGGGACCACAGGGACCCGCTCTGGTGGCCTCAGGAAAGGCCAGTCCCCATGCGAGTTGCTAGGGGACCTCTCGGGATTCCTCTCCCGTCCATGCCGGGGCCTCAGTCCTTGTGTGGAGTCGGGGCCGGAACCTGAGGATTCCTCTCCAGTATTGCCATGGATCTTGGGGTGCTTCTGAGTCTCCCAGGGGAGTCAGGCCTCGTCTCGAGTGGGGACATGCACGTGCGCTTTCCTCCCGAGCTGCAGCAGTAGTGTCACGCTTCCTGTCACGTGGATCAACGGATCTGTGGCTTTCCCTCGAGGCTGTCCCTCGAGGCTTTCCCACGAGGCTTTCCCACAGGGCTGTGCCACGTGCCACCTTGGTGTGAGTCGATCCTCGGCGTGAAAGACGAGCCGGTGAAGGGAAAAGAGGTTCCTCTGGAATGGACTGAGACATCTGGGGGACTCTTGGAATGGTGGCACGACCCTGGAGTTCCTCTCGCCGTTCCTGTTGAGAGGGCCTCCTCCTGAGATGCGACGGGAACGCCGGGAACTCTTTCCCGACAAAGGAGGGAAAGGATCCCTCATCTCGAGCTACGAGGCGGAAACGGGGCTCCTCTGGATGTGGGCGGCACCCTCGTGATTCCTCTCGAGTGGAGACGGCTATGTCGGGGAACTTCTTGATTTGCACCAAGGGTGTGAAGGACCCTTTCGAAGTTCCAGAGGTGAGATGTGATCAGCCTCGAGACGCCTCAGCAGAAATGGGCCTCATCTCGCCTGGAGGGGAGAACCTCCTGGATTTTCTCGAGTTGCGGCAGGTCTTCTCGAGTTACGACGGGGACCTCAGGGACCCGCTCTGGTGGCCTCAGGAAAGGCCAGTCCCCATGCGAGTTGCTAGGGGGCCTCTCGGGATTCCTCTCCCGTCCATGCCGGGGCCGCAGTCCTTGAGTGGAGTCGGGGCCGGAACATGAGGATTCCTCTCCAGTGTTCCCATGGATCTTGGGGTGCTTCTGAGTCTCCCCAGGGGAGTCAGGCCTCGTCTCGAGTGGGGGCATGCACGTGCACTTTCCTCCCGAGCTGCAGCAGTAGTGTCACGCTTCCTGTCACGTGGATCAAGGGATCTGTGGCTTTCCCTCGAGGCTGTCCCTCGAGGCTTTCCCACGAGGCTTTCCCACAGGGCTGTGCCACGTGCCACCTTGGTGTGAGTCGATCCTCGGCGTGAAAGACGAGCCGGTGAAGGGAAAAGAGGTTCCTCTGGAATGGACTGAGATATCTGGGGGACTCTTGGAATGGTGGCACGACCCTGGAGTTCCTCTCGCCGTTCCTGTTGAGAGGGCCTCCTCTTGAGATGCGACGGGAACGCCGGGAACTCTTTCCCGACGAAGCAGGGAAAGGATCCCTCATCTCGAGCTACGAGGCGGAAACGGGGCTCCTCTGGATGTGGGCGGGACCCTCGTGATTCCTCTCGAGTGGAGACGGCTATGTCGGGGAACTTCTTGATTTGCACCAAGGGTGTGAAGGACCCTTTCGAAGTTCCAGAGGGGAGGTGTGATCAGCCTCGAGACGCCTCAGCGGAAATGGGCCTCATCTCGCCTGGAGGGGAGAACCTCCTGGATTTTCTCGGGTTGCGGCAGGTCTTCTCGAGTTACGACGGGGACCACAGGGACCCGCTCTGGTGGCCTCAGGAAAGGCCAGTCCCCATGCGAGTTGCTAGGGGACCTCTCGGGATTCCTCTCCCGTCCATGCCGGGGCCTCAGTCCTTGTGTGGAGTCGGGGCCGGAACCTGAGGATTCCTCTCCAGTTTTGCCATGGATCTTGGGGTGCTTCTGAGTCTCCCAGGGGAGTCAGGCCTCGTCTCGAGTGGGGACATGCACGTGCGCTTTCCTCCCGAGCTGCAGCAGTAGTGTCACGCTTCCTGTCACGTGGATCAACGGATCTGTGGCTTTCCCTCGAGGCTGTCCCTCGAGGCTTTCCCACGAGGCTTTCCCACAGGGCTGTGCCACGTGCCACCTTGGTGTGAGTCGATCCTCGGCGTGAAAGACGAGCCGGTGAAGGGAAAAGAGGTTCCTCTGGAATGGACTGAGACATCTGGGGGACTCTTGGAATGGTGGCACGACCCTGGAGTTCCTCTCGCCGTTCCTGTTGAGAGGGCCTCCTCCTGAGATGCGACGGGAACGCCGGGAACTCTTTCCCGACAAAGGAGGGAAAGGATCCCTCATCTCGAGCTACGAGGCGGAAACGGGGCTCCTCTGGATGTGGGCGGCACCCTCGTGATTCCTCTCGAGTGGAGACGGCTATGTCGGGGAACTTCTTGATTTGCACCAAGGGTGTGAAGGACCCTTTCGAAGTTCCAGAGGTGAGATGTGATCAGCCTCGAGACGCCTCAGCAGAAATGGGCCTCATCTCGCCTGGAGGGGAGAACCTCCTGGATTTTCTCGAGTTGCGGCAGGTCTTCTCGAGTTACGACGGGGACCTCAGGGACCCGCTCTGGTGGCCTCAGGAAAGGCCAGTCCCCATGCGAGTTGCTAGGGGGCCTCTCGGGATTCCTCTCCCGTCCATGCCGGGGCCGCAGTCCTTGAGTGGAGTCGGGGCCGGAACATGAGGATTCCTCTCCAGTGTTCCCATGGATCTTGGGGTGCTTCTGAGTCTCCCCAGGGGAGTCAGGCCTCGTCTCGAGTGGGGGCATGCACGTGCACTTTCCTCCCGAGCTGCAGCAGTAGTGTCACGCTTCCTGTCACGTGGATCAAGGGATCTGTGGCTTTCCCTCGAGGCTGTCCCTCGAGGCTTTCCCACGAGGCTTTCCCACAGGGCTGTGCCACGTGCCACCTTGGTGTGAGTCGATCCTCGGCGTGAAAGACGAGCCGGTGAAGGGAAAAGAGGTTCCTCTGGAATGGACTGAGATATCTGGGGGACTCTTGGAATGGTGGCACGACCCTGGAGTTCCTCTCGCCGTTCCTGTTGAGAGGGCCTCCTCTTGAGATGCGACGGGAACGCCGGGAACTCTTTCCCGACGAAGCAGGGAAAGGATCCCTCATCTCGAGCTACGAGGCGGAAACGGGGCTCCTCTGGATGTGGGCGGGACCCTCGTGATTCCTCTCGAGTGGAGACGGCTATGTCGGGGAACTTCTTGATTTGCACCAAGGGTGTGAAGGACCCTTTCGAAGTTCCAGAGGGGAGGTGTGATCAGCCTCGAGACGCCTCAGCGGAAATGGGCCTCATCTCGCCTGGAGGGGAGAACCTCCTGGATTTTCTCGGGTTGCGGCAGGTCTTCTCGAGTTACGACGGGGACCACAGGGACCCGCTCTGGTGGCCTCAGGAAAGGCCAGTCCCCATGCGAGTTGCTAGGGGACCTCTCGGGATTCCTCTCCCGTCCATGCCGGGGCCTCAGTCCTTGTGTGGAGTCGGGGCCGGAACCTGAGGATTCCTCTCCAGTTTTGCCATGGATCTTGGGGTGCTTCTGAGTCTCCCAGGGGAGTCAGGCCTCGTCTCGAGTGGGGACATGCACGTGCGCTTTCCTCCCGAGCTGCAGCAGTAGTGTCACGCTTCCTGTCACGTGGATCAACGGATCTGTGGCTTTCCCTCGAGGCTGTCCCTCGAGGCTTTCCCACGAGGCTTTCCCACAGGGCTGTGCCACGTGCCACCTTGGTGTGAGTCGATCCTCGGCGTGAAAGACGAGCCGGTGAAGGGAAAAGAGGTTCCTCTGGAATGGACTGAGACATCTGGGGGACTCTTGGAATGGTGGCACGACCCTGGAGTTCCTCTCGCCGTTCCTGTTGAGAGGGCCTCCTCCTGAGATGCGACGGGAACGCCGGGAACTCTTTCCCGACAAAGGAGGGAAAGGATCCCTCATCTCGAGCTACGAGGCGGAAACGGGGCTCCTCTGGATGTGGGCGGCACCCTCGTGATTCCTCTCGAGTGGAGACGGCTATGTCGGGGAACTTCTTGATTTGCACCAAGGGTGTGAAGGACCCTTTCGAAGTTCCAGAGGTGAGATGTGATCAGCCTCGAGACGCCTCAGCAGAAATGGGCCTCATCTCGCCTGGAGGGGAGAACCTCCTGGATTTTCTCGAGTTGCGGCAGGTCTTCTCGAGTTACGACGGGGACCTCAGGGACCCGCTCTGGTGGCCTCAGGAAAGGCCAGTCCCCATGCGAGTTGCTAGGGGGCCTCTCGGGATTCCTCTCCCGTCCATGCCGGGGCCGCAGTCCTTGAGTGGAGTCGGGGCCGGAACATGAGGATTCCTCTCCAGTGTTCCCATGGATCTTGGGGTGCTTCTGAGTCTCCCCAGGGGAGTCAGGCCTCGTCTCGAGTGGGGGCATGCACGTGCACTTTCCTCCCGAGCTGCAGCAGTAGTGTCACGCTTCCTGTCACGTGGATCAAGGGATCTGTGGCTTTCCCTCGAGGCTGTCCCTCGAGGCTTTCCCACGAGGCTTTCCCACAGGGCTGTGCCACGTGCCACCTTGGTGTGAGTCGATCCTCGGCGTGAAAGACGAGCCGGTGAAGGGAAAAGAGGTTCCTCTGGAATGGACTGAGATATCTGGGGGACTCTTGGAATGGTGGCACGACCCTGGAGTTCCTCTCGCCGTTCCTGTTGAGAGGGCCTCCTCTTGAGAGGCGACGGGAACGCCGGGAACTCTTTCCCGACGAAGCAGGGAAAGGATCCCTCATCTCGAGCTACGAGGCGGAAACGGGGCTCCTCTGGATGTGGGCGGGACCCTCGTGATTCCTCTCGAGTGGAGACGGCTATGTCGGGGAACTTCTTGATTTGCACCAAGGGTGTGAAGGACCCTTTCGAAGTTCCAGAGGGGAGGTGTGATCAGCCTCGAGACGCCTCAGCGGAAATGGGCCTCATCTCGCCTGGAGGGGAGAACCTCCTGGATTTTCTCGGGTTGCGGCAGGTCTTCTCGAGTTACGACGGGGACCACAGGGACCCGCTCTGGTGGCCTCAGGAAAGGCCAGTCCCCATGCGAGTTGCTAGGGGACCTCTCGGGATTCCTCTCCCGTCCATGCCGGGGCCTCAGTCCTTGTGTGGAGTCGGGGCCGGAACCTGAGGATTCCTCTCCAGTTTTGCCATGGATCTTGGGGTGCTTCTGAGTCTCCCAGGGGAGTCAGGCCTCGTCTCGAGTGGGGACATGCACGTGCGCTTTCCTCCCGAGCTGCAGCAGTAGTGTCACGCTTCCTGTCACGTGGATCAACGGATCTGTGGCTTTCCCTCGAGGCTGTCCCTCGAGGCTTTCCCACGAGGCTTTCCCACAGGGCTGTGCCACGTGCCACCTTGGTGTGAGTCGATCCTCGGCGTGAAAGACGAGCCGGTGAAGGGAAAAGAGGTTCCTCTGGAATGGACTGAGACATCTGGGGGACTCTTGGAATGGTGGCACGACCCTGGAGTTCCTCTCGCCGTTCCTGTTGAGAGGGCCTCCTCCTGAGATGCGACGGGAACGCCGGGAACTCTTTCCCGACAAAGGAGGGAAAGGATCCCTCATCTCGAGCTACGAGGCGGAAACGGGGCTCCTCTGGATGTGGGCGGCACCCTCGTGATTCCTCTCGAGTGGAGACGGCTATGTCGGGGAACTTCTTGATTTGCACCAAGGGTGTGAAGGACCCTTTCGAAGTTCCAGAGGTGAGATGTGATCAGCCTCGAGACGCCTCAGCAGAAATGGGCCTCATCTCGCCTGGAGGGGAGAACCTCCTGGATTTTCTCGAGTTGCGGCAGGTCTTCTCGAGTTACGACGGGGACCTCAGGGACCCGCTCTGGTGGCCTCAGGAAAGGCCAGTCCCCATGCGAGTTGCTAGGGGGCCTCTCGGGATTCCTCTCCCGTCCATGCCGGGGCCGCAGTCCTTGAGTGGAGTCGGGGCCGGAACATGAGGATTCCTCTCCAGTGTTCCCATGGATCTTGGGGTGCTTCTGAGTCTCCCCAGGGGAGTCAGGCCTCGTCTCGAGTGGGGGCATGCACGTGCACTTTCCTCCCGAGCTGCAGCAGTAGTGTCACGCTTCCTGTCACGTGGATCAAGGGATCTGTGGCTTTCCCTCGAGGCTGTCCCTCGAGGCTTTCCCACGAGGCTTTCCCACAGGGCTGTGCCACGTGCCACCTTGGTGTGAGTCGATCCTCGGCGTGAAAGACGAGCCGGTGAAGGGAAAAGAGGTTCCTCTGGAATGGACTGAGATATCTGGGGGACTCTTGGAATGGTGGCACGACCCTGGAGTTCCTCTCGCCGTTCCTGTTGAGAGGGCCTCCTCTTGAGATGCGACGGGAACGCCGGGAACTCTTTCCCGACGAAGCAGGGAAAGGATCCCTCATCTCGAGCTACGAGGCGGAAACGGGGCTCCTCTGGATGTGGGCGGGACCCTCGTGATTCCTCTCGAGTGGAGACGGCTATGTCGGGGAACTTCTTGATTTGCACCAAGGGTGTGAAGGAGCCTTTCGAAGTTCCAGAGGTGAGGTGTGATCAGCCTCGAGACGCCTCAGCGGAAATGGGCCTCATCTCGCCTGGAGGGGAGAACCTCCTGGATTTTCTCGAGTTGCGGCAGGTCTTCTCGAGTTACGACGGGCACCTCAGGGACCCGCTCTGGTGGCCTCAGGAAAGGCCAGTCCCCATGCGAGTGGCAAGGGGGCCTCTCGGGATTCCTCTCCCGTCCATGCCGGGGCCTCAGTCCTTGTGTGGAGTCGGGGTCGGAACCTGAGGATTCCTCTCCAGTGTTGCCATGGATCTTGGGGTGCTTCTGAGTCTCCCCAGGGGAGTCAGGCCTCGTCTCGAGTGGGGGCATGCACGTGCGCTTTCCTCCCGAGCTGCAGCAGTAGTGTCACGCTTCCTGTCACGTGGATCAAGGGACCTGTGGCTTTCCCTCGAGGCTGTCCCTCGAGGCTTTCCCACGAGGCTTTCCCACAGGGCTGTGCCACGTGCCACCTTGGTGTGAGTCGATCCTCGGCGTGAAAGACGAGCCGGTGAAGGGAAAAGAGGTTCCTCTGGAATGGACTGAGACATCTGGGGGACTCTTGGAATGGTGGCACGACCCTGGAGTTCCTCTCGCCGTTCCTGTTGAGAGGGCCTCCTCTTGAGAGGCGACGGGAATGCCGGGAACTCTTTCCCGACGAAGCAGGGAAAGGATCCCTCATCTAGAGCTACGAGGCGGAAACGGGGCTCCTCTGGATGTGAGTGGGACCATCGTGATTCCTCTCGAGTGGAGACGGCTATGTCGGGGAACTTCTTGATTTGCACCAAGGGTGTGAAGGAGCCTTTCAAAGTTCCAGAGGTGAGGTGTGATCAGCCTGGAGACGCCTCAGCGGAAATGGGCCTCATCTCGCCTGGAGGGGAGAACCTCCTGGATTTTCTCGAGTTGCGGCAGGTCTTCTCGAGTTACGACGGGCACCTCAGGGACCCGCTCTGGTGGCCTCAGGAAAGGCCAGTCCCCATGCGAGTGGCAAGGGGGCCTCTCGGGATTCCTCTCCCGTCCATGCCGGGGCCTCAGTCCTTGTGTGGAGTGGGGGCCGGAACCTGAGGATTCCTCTCCAGTGTTGCCATGGATCTTGGGGTGCTTCTGAGTCTCCCCAGGGGAGTCACGCCTCGTCTCGAGTGGGGGCATGCACGTGTGCTTTCCTCCCGAGCTGCAGCAGTAGTGTCACGCTTCCTGTCACGTGGATCAAGGGACCTGTGGCTTTCCCTCGAGGCTGTCCCTCGAGGCTTTCCCACAAGGCTTTCCCACAGGGCTGTGCCACGTGCCACCTTGGTGTGAGTCGATCCTCGGCGTGAAAGAGGAGCCGGTGAAGGGAAAAGAGGTTCCTCTGGAATGGACTGAGACATCTGGGGGACTCTTGGAATGGTGGCACGACCCTGGAGTTCCTCTCGCCGTTCCTGTTGAGAGGGCCTCCTCTTGAGAGGCGACGGGAATGCCGGGAACTCTTTCCCGACGAAGCAGGGAAAGGATCCCTCATCTAGAGCTATGAGGCGGAAACGGGGCTCCTCTGGATGTGAGTGGGACCCTCGTGATTCCTCTCGAGTGGAGACGGGTATGTCGGGGAACTTCTTGATTTGCACCAAGGGTGTGAAGGAGCCTTTCAAAGTTCCAGAGGTGAGGTGTGATCAGCCTGGAGACGCCTCAGCGGAAATGGGCCTCATCTCGCCTGGAGGGGAGAACCTCCTGGATTTTCTCGAGTTGCGGCAGGTCTTCTCGAGTTACGACGGGCACCTCAGGGACCCGCTCTAGTGGCCTCAGGAAAGGCCAGTCCCCATGCGAGTGGCAAGGGGGCCTCTCGGGATTCCTCTCCCGTCCATGCCGGGGCCTCAGTCCTTGTGTGGAGTCGGGGTCGGAACCTGAGGATTCCTCTCCAGTGTTGCCATGGATCTTGGGGTGCTTCTGAGTCTCCCCAGGGGAGTCACGCCTCGTCTCGAGTGGGGGCATGCACGTGCGCTTTCCTCCCGAGCTGCAGCAGTAGTGTCACGCTTCCTGTCACGTGGATCAAGGGACCTGTGGCTTTCCCTCGAGGCTGTCCCTCGAGGCTTTCCCACGAGGCTTTCCCACAGGGCTGTGCCACGTGCCACCTTGGTGTGAGTCGATCCTCAGCGTGAAAGACGAGCCGGTGAAGGGAAAAGAGGTTCCTCTGGAATGGACTGAGACATCTGGGGGACTCTTGGAAAGGTGGCACGACCCTGGAGTTCCTCTCGCCGTTCCTGTTGAGAGGGCCTCCTCTTGAGATGCGACGGGAACGCCGGGAACTCTTTCCCGACGAAGCAGGGAAAGGATCCCTCATCTCGAGCTACGAGCCCGAAACGGGGCTCCTCTGGATGTGAGTGGGACCCTCGTGATTCCTCTCGAGTGGAGACGGGTATGTCGGGGAACTTCTTGATTTGCACCAAGGGTGTGAAGGAGCCTTTCAAAGTTCCAGAGGTGAGGTGTGATCAGCCTGGAGAAGCCTCAGCGGAAATGGGCCTCATCTCGCCTGGAGGGGAGAACCTCCTGGATTTTCTCGAGTTGCGGCAGGTCTTCTCGAGTTACGACGGGGACCTCACGGACCCGCTCTGGTGGCCTCAGGAAAGGCCAGTCCCCATGCGAGTTGCTAGGGGGCCTCTCGGGATTCCTCTCCCGTCCATGGCGGGGCCTCAGTCCTTGTGTGGAGTCGGGGCCGGAACCTGAGGATTCCTCTCCAGTGTTGCCATGGATCTTGGGGTGCTTCTGGGTCTCCCCAGGGGAGTTAGGCCTCGTCTCGTGTGGGGGCATGTACGTGCGCTTTCCTCCCGAGCTGCAGCAGTACTGTCATGCTTCCTGTCACGTGGATCAAGGGATCTGTGGCTTTCCCTCGAGGCTGTCCCTCGAGGCTTTCCCACGAGGCTTTCCCACAGGGCTGTGCCATGTGCCACCCTGGTGTGAGTCGATCCTCGGCATGAAAGACGAGCCGGTGAAGGGAAAAGAGGTTCCTCTGGAATGGACTGAGACATCTGGGGGACTCTTGGAATGGTGGCACGACCCTGGAGTTCCTCTCGCCGTTCCTGTTGAGAGGGCCTCCTCTTGAGATGCGACGGGAACGCCGGGAACTCTTTCCCGACGAAGCAGGGAAAGGATCCCTCATCTCGAGCTACGAGGCGGAAACGGGGCTCCTCTGGATGTGGGCGGGACCCTCGTGATTCCTCTCGAGTGGAGACGGCTATGTCGGGGAACTTCTTGATTTGCACCAAGGGTGTGAAGGACCCTTTCGAAGTTCCAGAGGGGAGGTGTGATCAGCCTCGAGACGCCTCAGCGGAAATGGGCCTCATCTCGCCTGGAGGGGAGAACCTCCTGGATTTTCTCGGGTTGCGGCAGGTCTTCTCGAGTTACGACGGGGACCTCAGGGACCCGCTCTGGTGGGCTCAGGAAAGGCCAGTCCCCATGCGAGTTGCTAGGGGACCTCTCGGGATTCCTCTCCCGTCCATGCCGGGGCCTCAGTCCTTGTGTGGAGTCGGGGCCGGAACCTGAGGATTCCTCTCCAGTTTTGCCATGGATCTTGGGGTGCTTCTGAGTCTCCCAGGGGAGTCAGGCCTCGTCTCGAGTGGGGACATGCACGTGCGCTTTCCTCCCGAGCTGCAGCAGTAGTGTCACGCTTCCTGTCACGTGGATCAACGGATCTGTGGCTTTCCCTCGAGGCTGTCCCTCGAGGCTTTCCCACGAGGCTTTCCCACAGGGCTGTGCCACGTGCCACCTTGGTTTGAGTCGATCCTCGGCGTGAAAGACGAGCTGGTGAAGGGAAAAGAGGTTCCTCTGGAATGGACTGAGACATCTGGGGGACTCTTGGAATGGTGGCACGACCCTGGAGTTCCTCTCGCCGTTCCTGTTGAGAGGGCCTCCTCCTGAGATGCGACGGGAACGCCGGGAACTCTTTCCCGACAAAGGAGGGAAAGGATCCCTCATCTCGAGCTACGAGGCGGAAACGGGGCTCCTCTGGATGTGGGCGGCACCCTCGTGATTCCTCTCGAGTGGAGACGGCTATGTCGGGGAACTTCTTGATTTGCACCAAGGGTGTGAAGGACCCTTTCGAAGTTCCAGAGGTGAGATGTGATCAGCCTCGAGACGCCTCAGCAGAAATGGGCCTCATCTCGCCTGGAGGGGAGAACCTCCTGGATTTTCTCGAGTTGCGGCAGGTCTTCTCGAGTTATGACGGGGACCTCAGGGACCCGCTCTGGTGGCCTCAGGAAAGGCCAGTCCCCATGCGAGTTGCTAGGGGGCCTCTCGGGATTCCTCTCCCGTCCATGCCGGGGCCTCAGTCCTTGTGTGGAGTCGGGGTCGGAACCTGAGGATTCCTCTCCAGTGTTGCCATGGATCTTGGGGTGCTTCTGAGTCTCCCCAGGGGAGTCAGGCCTCGTCTCGAGTGGGGGCATGCACGTGCGCTTTCCTCCCGAGCTGCAGCAGTAGTGTCACGCTTCCTGTCACGTGGATCAAGGGACCTGTGGCTTTCCCTCGAGGCTGTCCCTCGAGGCTTTCCCACGAGGCTTTCCCACAGGGCTGTGCCACGTGCCACCTTGGTGTGAGTGGATCCTCGGCGTGAAAGACGAGCCGGTGAAGGGAAAAGAGGTTCCTCTGGAATGGACTGAGACATCTGGGGGACTCTTGGAATGGTGGCACGACCCTGGAGTTCCTCTCGCCGTTCCTGTTGAGAGGGCCTCCTCTTGAGAGGCGACGGGAATGCCGGGAACTCTTTCCCGACGAAGCAGGGAAAGGATCCCTCATCTAGAGCTACGAGGCGGAAACGGGGCTCCTCTGGATGTGAGTGGGACACTCGTGATTCCTCTCGAGTGGAGACGGCTATGTCGGGGAACTTCTTGATTTGCACCAAGGGTGTGAAGGAGCCTTTCAAAGTTCCAGAGGTGAGGTGTGATCAGCCTGGAGACGCCTCAGCGGAAATGGGCCTCATCTCGCCTGGAGGGGAGAACCTCCTGGATTTTCTCGAGTTGCGGCAGGTCTTCTCGAGTTACGACGGGCACCTCAGGGACCCGCTCTGGTGGCCTCAGGAAAGGCCAGTCCCCATGCGAGTGGCAAGGGGGCCTCTCGGGATTCCTCTCCCGTCCATGCCGGGGCCTCAGTCCTTGTGTGGAGTCGGGGTCGGAACCTGAGGATTCCTCTCCAGTGTTGCCATGGATCTTGGGGTGCTTCTGAGTCTCCCCAGGGGAGTCACGCCTCGTCTCGAGTGGGGATATGCACGTGCGCTTTCCTCCCGATCTGCAGCAGTAGTGTCACGCTTCCTGTCACGTGGATCAAGGGACCTGTGGCTTTCCCTCGAGGCTGTCCCTCGAGGCTTTCCCACGAGGCTTTCCCACAGGGCTGTGCCACGTGCCACCTTGGTGTGAGTCGATCCTCAGCGTGAAAGACGAGCCGGTGAAGGGAAAAGAGGTTCCTCTGGAATGGACTGAGACATCTGGGGGACTCTTGGAAAGGTGGCACGACCCTGGAGTTCCTCTCGCCGTTCCTGTTGAGAGGGCCTCCTCTTGAGATGCGACGGGAACGCCGGGAACTCTTTCCCGACGAAGCAGGGAAAGGATCCCTCATCTCGAGCTACGAGCCCGAAACGGGGCTCCTCTGGATGTGAGTGGGACCCTCGTGATTCCTCTCGAGTGGAGACGGGTATGTCGGGGAACTTCTTGATTTGCACCAAGGGTGTGAAGGAGCCTTTCAAAGTTCCAGAGGTGAGGTGTGATCAGCCTGGAGAAGCCTCAGCGGAAATGGGCCTCATCTCGCCTGGAGGGGAGAACCTCCTGGATTTTCTCGAGTTGCGGCAGGTCTTCTCGAGTTACGACGGGCACCTCAGGGACCCGCTCTGTTGGCCTCAGGAAAGGCCAGTCCCCATGCGAGTGGCAAGGGGGCCTCTCGGGATTCCTCTCCCGTCCATGCCGGGGCCTCAGTCCTTGTGTGGAGTCGGGGCCGGAACCTGAGGATTCCTCTCCAGTGTTGCCATGGATCTTGGGGTGCTTCTGAGTCTCCCCAGGGGAGTCACGCCTCGTCTCGAGTGGGGGCATGCACGTGTGCTTTCCTCCCGAGCTGCAGCAGTAGTGTCACGCTTCCTGTCACGTGGATCAAGGGACCTGTGGCTTTCCCTCGAGGCTGTCCCTCGAGGCTTTCCCACGAGGCTTTCCCACAGGGCTGTGCCACGTGCCACCTTGGTGTGAGTCGATCCTCGGCGTGAAAGAGGAGCCGGTGAAGGGAAAAGAGGTTCCTCTGGAATGGACTGAGACATCTGGGGGACTCTTGGAATGGTGGCACGACCCTGGAGTTCCTCTCGCCGTTCCTGTTGAGAGGGCCTCCTCCTGAGATGCGACGGGAACGCCGGGAACTCTTTCCCGACAAAGGAGGGAAAGGATCCCTCATCTCGAGCTACGAGGCGGAAACGGGGCTCCTCTGGATGTGGGCGGCACCCTCGTGATTCCTCTCGAGTGGAGACGGCTATGTCGGGGAACTTCTTGATTTGCACCAAGGGTGTGAAGGACCCTTTCGAAGTTCCAGAGGTGAGATGTGATCAGCCTCGAGACGCCTCAGCAGAAATGGGCCTCATCTCGCCTGGAGGGGAGAACCTCCTGGATTTTCTCGAGTTGCGGCAGGTCTTCTCGAGTTACGACGGGGACCTCAGGGACCCGCTCTGGTGGCCTCAGGAAAGGCCAGTCCCCATGCGAGTTGCTAGGGGGCCTCTCGGGATTCCTCTCCCGTCCATGCCGGGGCCGCAGTCCTTGAGTGGAGTCGGGGCCGGAACATGAGGATTCCTCTCCAGTGTTCCCATGGATCTTGGGGTGCTTCTGAGTCTCCCCAGGGGAGTCAGGCCTCGTCTCGAGTGGGGGCATGCACGTGCACTTTCCTCCCGAGCTGCAGCAGTAGTGTCACGCTTCCTGTCACGTGGATCAAGGGATCTGTGGCTTTCCCTCGAGGCTGTCCCTCGAGGCTTTCCCACGAGGCTTTCCCACAGGGCTGTGCCACGTGCCACCTTGGTGTGAGTCGATCCTCGGCGTGAAAGACGAGCCGGTGAAGGGAAAAGAGGTTCCTCTGGAATGGACTGAGATATCTGGGGGACTCTTGGAATGGTGGCACGACCCTGGAGTTCCTCTCGCCGTTCCTGTTGAGAGGGCCTCCTCTTGAGAGGCGACGGGAACGCCGGGAACTCTTTCCCGACGAAGCAGGGAAAGGATCCCTCATCTCGAGCTACGAGGCGGAAACGGGGCTCCTCTGGATGTGGGCGGGACCCTCGTGATTCCTCTCGAGTGGAGACGGCTATGTCGGGGAACTTCTTGATTTGCACCAAGGGTGTGAAGGACCCTTTCGAAGTTCCAGAGGGGAGGTGTGATCAGCCTCGAGACGCCTCAGCGGAAATGGGCCTCATCTCGCCTGGAGGGGAGAACCTCCTGGATTTTCTCGGGTTGCGGCAGGTCTTCTCGAGTTACGACGGGGACCACAGGGACCCGCTCTGGTGGCCTCAGGAAAGGCCAGTCCCCTTGCGAGTTGCTAGGGGACCTCTCGGGATTCCTCTCCCGTCCATGCCGGGGCCTCAGTCCTTGTGTGGAGTCGGGGCCGGAACCTGAGGATTCCTCTCCAGTTTTGCCATGGATCTTGGGGTGCTTCTGAGTCTCCCAGGGGAGTCAGGCCTCGTCTCGAGTGGGGACATGCACGTGCGCTTTCCTCCCGAGCTGCAGCAGTAGTGTCACGCTTCCTGTCACGTGGATCAACGGATCTGTGGCTTTCCCTCGAGGCTGTCCCTCGAGGCTTTCCCACGAGGCTTTCCCACAGGGCTGTGCCACGTGCCACCTTGGTGTGAGTCGATCCTCGGCGTGAAAGACGAGCCGGTGAAGGGAAAAGAGGTTCCTCTGGAATGGACTGAGACATCTGGGGGACTCTTGGAATGGTGGCACGACCCTGGAGTTCCTCTCGCCGTTCCTGTTGAGAGGGCCTCCTCCTGAGATGCGACGGGAACGCCGGGAACTCTTTCCCGACAAAGGAGGGAAAGGATCCCTCATCTCGAGCTACGAGGCGGAAACGGGGCTCCTCTGGATGTGGGCGGCACCCTCGTGATTCCTCTCGAGTGGAGACGGCTATGTCGGGGAACTTCTTGATTTGCACCAAGGGTGTGAAGGACCCTTTCGAAGTTCCAGAGGTGAGATGTGATCAGCCTCGAGACGCCTCAGCAGAAATGGGCCTCATCTCGCCTGGAGGGGAGAACCTCCTGGATTTTCTCGAGTTGCGGCAGGTCTTCTCGAGTTACGACGGGGACCTCAGGGACCCGCTCTGGTGGCCTCAGGAAAGGCCAGTCCCCATGCGAGTTGCTAGGGGGCCTCTCGGGATTCCTCTCCCGTCCATGCCGGGGCCGCAGTCCTTGAGTGGAGTCGGGGCCGGAACATGAGGATTCCTCTCCAGTGTTCCCATGGATCTTGGGGTGCTTCTGAGTCTCCCCAGGGGAGTCAGGCCTCGTCTCGAGTGGGGGCATGCACGTGCACTTTCCTCCCGAGCTGCAGCAGTAGTGTCACGCTTCCTGTCACGTGGATCAAGGGATCTGTGGCTTTCCCTCGAGGCTGTCCCTCGAGGCTTTCCCACGAGGCTTTCCCACAGGGCTGTGCCACGTGCCACCTTGGTGTGAGTCGATCCTCGGCGTGAAAGACGAGCCGGTGAAGGGAAAAGAGGTTCCTCTGGAATGGACTGAGATATCTGGGGGACTCTTGGAATGGTGGCACGACCCTGGAGTTCCTCTCGCCGTTCCTGTTGAGAGGGCCTCCTCTTGAGATGCGACGGGAACGCCGGGAACTCTTTCCCGACGAAGCAGGGAAAGGATCCCTCATCTCGAGCTACGAGGCGGAAACGGGGCTCCTCTGGATGTGGGCGGGACCCTCGTGATTCCTCTCGAGTGGAGACGGCTATGTCGGGGAACTTCTTGATTTGCACCAAGGGTGTGAAGGAGCCTTTCGAAGTTCCAGAGGTGAGGTGTGATCAGCCTCGAGACGCCTCAGCGGAAATGGGCCTCATCTCGCCTGGAGGGGAGAACCTCCTGGATTTTCTCGAGTTGCGGCAGGTCTTCTCGAGTTACGACGGGCACCTCAGGGACCCGCTCTGGTGGCCTCAGGAAAGGCCAGTCCCCATGCGAGTGGCAAGGGGGCCTCTCGGGATTCCTCTCCCGTCCATGCCGGGGCCTCAGTCCTTGTGTGGAGTCGGGGTCGGAACCTGAGGATTCCTCTCCAGTGTTGCCATGGATCTTGGGGTGCTTCTGAGTCTCCCCAGGGGAGTCAGGCCTCGTCTCGAGTGGGGGCATGCACGTGCGCTTTCCTCCCGAGCTGCAGCAGTAGTGTCACGCTTCCTGTCACGTGGATCAAGGGACCTGTGGCTTTCCCTCGAGGCTGTCCCTCGAGGCTTTCCCACGAGGCTTTCCCACAGGGCTGTGCCACGTGCCACCTTGGTGTGAGTCGATCCTCGGCGTGAAAGACGAGCCGGTGAAGGGAAAAGAGGTTCCTCTGGAATGGACTGAGACATCTGGGGGACTCTTGGAATGGTGGCACGACCCTGGAGTTCCTCTCGCCGTTCCTGTTGAGAGGGCCTCCTCTTGAGAGGCGACGGGAATGCCGGGAACTCTTTCCCGACGAAGCAGGGAAAGGATCCCTCATCTAGAGCTACGAGGCGGAAACGGGGCTCCTCTGGATGTGAGTGGGACCCTCGTGATTCCTCTCGAGTGGAGACGGCTATGTCGGGGAACTTCTTGATTTGCACCAAGGGTGTGAAGGAGCCTTTCAAAGTTCCAGAGGTGAGGTGTGATCAGCCTGGAGACGCCTCAGCGGAAATGGGCCTCATCTCGCCTGGAGGGGAGAACCTCCTGGATTTTCTCGAGTTGCGGCAGGTCTTCTCGAGTTACGACGGGCACCTCAGGGACCCGCTCTGGTGGCCTCAGGAAAGGCCAGTCCCCATGCGAGTGGCAAGGGGGCCTCTCGGGATTCCTCTCCCGTCCATGCCGGGGCCTCAGTCCTTGTGTGGAGTCGGGGTCGGAACCTGAGGATTCCTCTCCAGTGTTGCCATGGATCTTGGGGTGCTTCTGAGTCTCCCCAGGGGAGTCACGCCTCGTCTCGAGTGGGGGCATGCACGTGCGCTTTCCTCCCGATCTGCAGCAGTAGTGTCACGCTTCCTGTCACGTGGATCAAGGGACCTGTGGCTTTCCCTCGAGGCTGTCCCTCGAGGCTTTCCCACGAGGCTTTCCCACAGGGCTGTGCCACGTGCCACCTTGGTGTGAGTCGATCCTCGGCGTGAAAGACGAGCCGGTGAAGGGAAAAGAGGTTCCTCTGGAATGGACTGAGACATCTGGGGGACTCTTGGAAAGGTGGCACGACCCTGGAGTTCCTCTCGCCGTTCCTGTTGAGAGGGCCTCCTCTTGAGATGCGACGGGAACGCCGGGAACTCTTTCCCGACGAAGCAGGGAAAGGATCCCTCATCTCGAGCTACGAGCCCGAAACGGGGCTCCTCTGGATGTGAGTGGGACCCTCGTGATTCCTCTCGAGTGGAGACGGGTATGTCGGGGAACTTCTTGATTTGCACCAAGGGTGTGAAGGAGCCTTTCAAAGTTCCAGAGGTGAAGTGTGATCAGCCTGGAGAAGCCTCAGCGGAAATGGGCCTCATCTCGCCTGGAGGGGAGAACCTCCTGGATTTTCTCGAGTTGCGGCAGGTCTTCTCGAGTTACGACGGGCACCTCAGGGACCCGCTCTGGTGGCCTCAGGAAAGGCCAGTCCCCATGTGAGTGGCAAGGGGGCCTCTCGGGATTCCTCTCCCGTCCATGCCGGGGCCTCAGTCCTTGTGTGGAGTGGGGGCCGGAACCTGAGGATTCCTCTCCAGTGTTGCCATGGATCTTGGGGTGCTTCTGAGTCTCCCCAGGGGAGTCACGCCTCGTCTCGAGTGGGGGCATGCACGTGTGCTTTCCTCCCGAGCTGCAGCAGTAGTGTCACGCTTCCTGTCACGTGGATCAAGGGACCTGTGGCTTTCCCTCGAGGCTGTCCCTCGAGGCTTTCCCACAAGGCTTTCCCACAGGGCTGTGCCACGTGCCACCTTGGTGTGAGTCGATCCTCGGCGTGAAAGAGGAGCCGGTGAAGGGAAAAGAGGTTCCTCTGGAATGGACTGAGACATCTGGGGGACTCTTGGAATGGTGGCACGACCCTGGAGTTCCTCTCGCCGTTCCTGTTGAGAGGGCCTCCTCTTGAGAGGCGACGGGAATGCCGGGAACTCTTTCCCGACGAAGCAGGGAAAGGATCCCTCATCTAGAGCTATGAGGCGGAAACGGGGCTCCTCTGGATGTGAGTGGGACCCTCGTGATTCCTCTCGAGTGGAGACGGGTATGTCGGGGAACTTCTTGATTTGCACCAAGGGTGTGAAGGAGCCTTTCAAAGTTCCAGAGGTGAGGTGTGATCAGCCTGGAGACGCCTCAGCGGAAATGGGCCTCATCTCGCCTGGAGGGGAGAACCTCCTGGATTTTCTCGAGTTGCGGCAGGTCTTCTCGAGTTACGACGGGCACCTCAGGGACCCGCTCTAGTGGCCTCAGGAAAGGCCAGTCCCCATGCGAGTGGCAAGGGGGCCTCTCGGGATTCCTCTCCCGTCCATGCCGGGGCCTCAGTCCTTGTGTGGAGTCGGGGTCGGAACCTGAGGATTCCTCTCCAGTGTTGCCATGGATCTTGGGGTGCTTCTGAGTCTCCCCAGGGGAGTCACGCCTCGTCTCGAGTGGGGGCATGCACGTGCGCTTTCCTCCCGAGCTGCAGCAGTAGTGTCACGCTTCCTGTCACGTGGATCAAGGGACCTGTGGCTTTCCCTCGAGGCTGTCCCTCGAGGCTTTCCCACGAGGCTTTCCCACAGGGCTGTGCCACGTGCCACCTTGGTGTGAGTCGATCCTCAGCGTGAAAGACGAGCCGGTGAAGGGAAAAGAGGTTCCTCTGGAATGGACTGAGACATCTGGGGGACTCTTGGAAAGGTGGCACGACCCTGGAGTTCCTCTCGCCGTTCCTGTTGAGAGGGCCTCCTCTTGAGATGCGACGGGAACGCCGGGAACTCTTTCCCGACGAAGCAGGGAAAGGATCCCTCATCTCGAGCTACGAGCCCGAAACGGGGCTCCTCTGGATGTGAGTGGGACCCTCGTGATTCCTCTCGAGTGGAGACGGCTATGTCGGGGAACTTCTTGATTTGCACCAAGGGTGTGAAGGAGCCTTTCAAAGTTCCAGAGGTGAGGTGTGATCAGCCTGGAGAAGCCTCAGCGGAAATGGGCCTCATCTCGCCTGGAGGGGAGAACCTCCTGGATTTTCTCGAGTTGCGGCAGGTCTTCTCGAGTTACGACGGGGACCTCACGGACCCGCTCTGGTGGCCTCAGGAAAGGCCAGTCCCCATGCGAGTTGCTAGGGGGCCTCTCGGGATTCCTCTCCCGTCCATGGCGGGGCCTCAGTCCTTGTGTGGAGTCGGGGCCGGAACCTGAGGATTCCTCTCCAGTGTTGCCATGGATCTTGGGGTGCTTCTGGGTCTCCCCAGGGGAGTTAGGCCTCGTCTCGTGTGGGGGCATGTACGTGCGCTTTCCTCCCGAGCTGCAGCAGTACTGTCATGCTTCCTGTCACGTGGATCAAGGGATCTGTGGCTTTCCCTCGAGGCTGTCCCTCGAGGCTTTCCCACGAGGCTTTCCCACAGGGCTGTGCCATGTGCCACCCTGGTGTGAGTCGATCCCCGGCATGAAAGACGAGCCGGTGAAGGGAAAAGAGGTTCCTCTGGAATGGACTGAGACATCTGGGGGACTCTTGGAATGGTGGCACGACCCTGGAGTTCCTCTCGCCGTTCCTGTTGAGAGGGCCTCCTCTTGAGATGCGACGGGAACGCCGGGAACTCTTTCCCGACGAAGCAGGGAAAGGATCCCTCATCTCGAGCTACGAGGCGGAAACGGGGCTCCTCTGGATGTGGGCGGGACCCTCGTGATTCCTCTCGAGTGGAGACGGCTATGTCGGGGAACTTCTTGATTTGCACCAAGGGTGTGAAGGACCCTTTCGAAGTTCCAGAGGGGAGGTGTGATCAGCCTCGAGACGCCTCAGCGGAAATGGGCCTCATCTCGCCTGGAGGGGAGAACCTCCTGGATTTTCTCGGGTTGCGGCAGGTCTTCTCGAGTTACGACGGGGACCTCAGGGACCCGCTCTGGTGGCCTCAGGAAAGGCCAGTCCCCATGCGAGTTGCTAGGGGACCTCTCGGGATTCCTCTCCCGTCCATGCCGGGGCCTCAGTCCTTGTGTGGAGTCGGGGCCGGAACCTGAGGATTCCTCTCCAGTTTTGCCATGGATCTTGGGGTGCTTCTGAGTCTCCCAGGGGAGTCAGGCCTCGTCTCGAGTGGGGACATGCACGTGCGCTTTCCTCCCGAGCTGCAGCAGTAGTGTCACGCTTCCTGTCACGTGGATCAACGGATCTGTGGCTTTCCCTCGAGGCTGTCCCTCGAGGCTTTCCCACGAGGCTTTCCCACAGGGCTGTGCCACGTGCCACCTTGGTTTGAGTCGATCCTCGGCGTGAAAGACGAGCTGGTGAAGGGAAAAGAGGTTCCTCTGGAATGGACTGAGACATCTGGGGGACTCTTGGAATGGTGGCACGACCCTGGAGTTCCTCTCGCCGTTCCTGTTGAGAGGGCCTCCTCCTGAGATGCGACGGGAACGCCGGGAACTCTTTCCCGACAAAGGAGGGAAAGGATCCCTCATCTCGAGCTACGAGGCGGAAACGGGGCTCCTCTGGATGTGGGCGGCACCCTCGTGATTCCTCTCGAGTGGAGACGGCTATGTCGGGGAACTTCTTGATTTGCACCAAGGGTGTGAAGGACCCTTTCGAAGTTCCAGAGGTGAGATGTGATCAGCCTCGAGACGCCTCAGCAGAAATGGGCCTCATCTCGCCTGGAGGGGAGAACCTCCTGGATTTTCTCGAGTTGCGGCAGGTCTTCTCGAGTTATGACGGGGACCTCAGGGACCCGCTCTGGTGGCCTCAGGAAAGGCCAGTCCCCATGCGAGTTGCTAGGGGGCCTCTCGGGATTCCTCTCCCGTCCATGCCGGGGCCTCAGTCCTTGTGTGGAGTCGGGGTCGGAACCTGAGGATTCCTCTCCAGTGTTGCCATGGATCTTGGGGTGCTTCTGAGTCTCCCCAGGGGAGTCAGGCCTCGTCTCGAGTGGGGGCATGCACGTGCGCTTTCCTCCCGAGCTGCAGCAGTAGTGTCACGCTTCCTGTCACGTGGATCAAGGGACCTGTGGCTTTCCCTCGAGGCTGTCCCTCGAGGCTTTCCCACGAGGCTTTCCCACAGGGCTGTGCCACGTGCCACCTTGGTGTGAGTGGATCCTCGGCGTGAAAGACGAGCCGGTGAAGGGAAAAGAGGTTCCTCTGGAATGGACTGAGACATCTGGGGGACTCTTGGAATGGTGGCACGACCCTGGAGTTCCTCTCGCCGTTCCTGTTGAGAGGGCCTCCTCTTGAGAGGCGACGGGAATGCCGGGAACTCTTTCCCGACGAAGCAGGGAAAGGATCCCTCATCTAGAGCTACGAGGCGGAAACGGGGCTCCTCTGGATGTGAGTGGGACCCTCGTGATTCCTCTCGAGTGGAGACGGCTATGTCGGGGAACTTCTTGATTTGCACCAAGGGTGTGAAGGATCCTTTCGAAGTTCCAGAGGTGAGGTGTGATCAGCCTGGAGACTCCTCAGCGGAAATGGTCCTCATCTCGCCTGGAGGGGAGAACCTCCCGGATTTTCTCGAGTTGCGGCAGGTCTTCTCGAGTTACGACGGGGACCTCAGGGACCCGCTCTGGTGGCCTCAGGAAAGGCCAGTCCCCATGCGAGTTGCTAGGGGACCTCTCGGGATTCCTCTCCCGTCCATGCCGGGGCCTCAGTCACTGTGTGGAGTCGGGGCCGGAAACTGAAGATTCCTCTCCAGTGTTGCCATGTATCTTGGGGTGCTTCTGAGTCTCCCCAGGGGAGTCAGGCCTCGTCTCGAGTGGGGGCATGCACGTGCGTTTTCCTCCCGAGCTGCAGCATTAGTGTCACGCTTCCTGTCACGTGGATCAAGGGACCTGTGGCTTTCCCTCGAGGCTGTCCCTCGAGGCTTTCCCACGAGGCTTTCCCACAGGGCTGTGCCACGTGCCACCTTGGTGTGATTCGATCCTCGGCGTGAAAGACGAGCCAGTGAAGGGAAAAGAGGTTCCTCTGGAATGGACTGAGACATCTGGGGGACTCTTGGAATGGTGGCACGACCCTGGAGTTCCTCTCGCCGTTCCTGTTGAGAGGGCCTCCTCTTGAGAGGCGACGGGAACGCCGGGAACTCTTTCCCGACGAAGCAGGGAAAGGATCCCTCATCTCGAGCTACGAGGCGGAAACGGGACTCCTCTGGATGTGGGCGGGACCCTCGTGATTCCTCTCGAGTGGAGACGGGTATGTCGGGGTACTTCTTGATTTGCACCAAGGGTGTGAAGGACCCTTTCGAAGTTCCAGGGGTGAGGTGTGATCAGCCTCGAGACGCCTCAGAGGAAATGGGCCTCATCTCGCCTGGATGGGAGAACCTCCCGGATTTTCTCGAGTTGCGGCAGGTCTTCTCGAGTTACGACGGGCACCTCAGGGACCCACTCTGGTGGCCTCAGGAAAGGCCAGTCCCCATGCGGTTGCTAGAGGACCTATCGGGATTCCTCTCCCGTCCATGCCGGGGCCTCAGTCCTTGTGTGGAGTCGGGGCCGGAACATGAGGATTCCTCTCCAGTGTTGCCATGGATCTTGGGGTGCTTCTGAGTCACCCCAGGGGAGTCAGGCCTCGTCTCGAGTGGGGGCATGCACGTGCGTTTTCCTCCCGAGCTGCAGCAGTAGTGTCACGCTTCCTGTCACGTGGATCAAGGGATCTGTGGCTTTCCCTCGAGGCTGTCCCTCGAGGCTTTCCCACGAGGCTTTCCCACACGGTTGTGCCACGTGCCACCTTGGTGTGATTCGATCCTCGGCGTGAAAAACGAGTCGGTGAAGGGAAAAGAGGTTCCTCTGGAATGGACTGAGACATCTGGGGGACTCTTGGAATGGTGGCACGACCCTGGAGTTCCTCTCGCCGTTCCTGTTGAGAGGGCCTCCTCTTGAGATGCGACGGGAACGCCGGGAACTCTTTCCCGAGGAAGCAGGGAAAGGATCCCTCATCTCGAGCTACGAGGCGGAAACGGGGCTCCTCTGGATGTGGGCGGGACCCTCGTGATTCCTCTCGAGTGGAGACGGGTATGTCGGGGAACTTCTTGATTTGCACCAATGGTGTGAAGGAGCCTTTCAAAGTTCCAGAGGTGAGGTGTGATCAGCCTTGAGACGCCTCAGCGGAAATGGGCCTCATCTCGCCTGGAGGGGAGAACCTCCTGGATTTTCTCGAGTTGCGGCAGGTCTTCTCGAGTTACGACGGGGACCTCAGGGACCCGCTCTGGTGGCCTCAGGAAAGGCCAGTCCCCATGCGAGTTGCTAGGGGACCTCTCGGGATTTGTCTCCCGTCCATGCCGGGGCGTCAGTCCTTGTGTGGAGTCGGGGCCGGAACCTGAGGATTCCTCTCCAGTGTTTCCATGGATCTTGAGGTGCTTCTGAGTCTCCCCAGGGGAGTCAGGCCTCGTCTCGAGTGGGGGCATGCACGTGCGCTTTCCTCCCGAGCTGCAGCAGCAGTGTCACGCTTCCTGTCACGTGGATCAAGGGATCTGTGGCTTTCCCTTGAGGCTGTCCCTCGAAGCTTTCCCATGAGGCTTTCCCACTGGGCTGTGCCACGTGCCACCTTGGTGTGAGTCTATCCTCGGCGTGAAAGACGAGCCGGTGAAGGGAAAAGAGGTTCCTCTGGAATGGACTGAGACATCTGGGGGATTCTTGGAATGGTGGCACGACCCTGGAGTTCCTCTCGCCGTTCCTGTTGAGAGGGCCTCCTCTTGAGATGCGACGGGAACGCCGGGAACTCTTTCGCGAGGAAGCAGGGAAAGGATCCCTCATCTCGAGCTACGACGCCGAAACAGGGCTCCTCTGGATGTGGGCGGGACCCTCGTGATTCCTCTCGAGTGGAGACGGCTATGTCGGGGAACTTCTTGATTTGCACCAAGGGTGTGAAGGACCCTTTCGAAGTTCCAGAGGGGAGGTGTGTCAGCCTCGAGACGCCTCAGCGGAAATGGGCCTCATCTCGCCTGGAGGGGAGAACCTCCTGGATTTTCTCCAGTTGCGGCAGGTCTTCTCGAGTTACGACGGGGACCTCAGGGACCCGCTCTGGTGGCCTCAGGAAAGGCCAGTCCCCATGCGAGTTGCACAGGGACCTCTCGGGATTCCTCTCCCGTCCATGCCGGGGCCTCAGTCCTTGTGTGGAGTCGGGGCCGGAACCTGAGGATTCCTCTCCAGTGTTGCCATGGATCTTGGGGTGCTTCTGAGTCTCCCCAGGGGAGTCAGGCCTCGTCTCGAGTGGGGGCATGCACGTGCGCTTTCCTCCCGAGCTGCAGCAGTATTGTCACGCTTCCTGTCACGTGGATCAAGGGATCTGTGGCTTTCCCTTGAGGCTGTCCCTCGAGGATTTCCCACGAGGCTTTCCCACAGGGCTGTGCCACGTGCCACCTTGGTGTGAGTCGATCCTCGGCGTGAAAGACGAGGCCGGTGATGGGAAAAGAGGTTCCTCTGGAATGGACTGAGACATCTGGGGGACTCTTGGAATGGTGGCACGACCCTGGAGTTCCTCTCGCCGTTCCTGTTGAGAGGGCCTCCTCTTGAGATGCGACGGGAACGCCGGGAACTCTTTCCCGACGAAGCAGGGAAAGGATCCCTCATCTCGAGCTACGAGGCGGAAACGGGGCTCCTCTGGATGTGGGCGGGACCCTCGTGATTCCTCTCGAGTGGAGACGGGTATGTCGGGGAACTTCTTGATTTGCACCAATGGTGTGAAGGAGCCTTTCAAAGTTCCAGAGGTGAGGTGTGATCAGCCTTGAGACGCCTCAGCGGAAATGGGCCTCATCTCGCCTGGAGGGGAGAACCTCCTGGATTTTCTCGAGTTGCGGCAGGTCTTCTCGAGTTACGACGGGGACCTCAGGGACCCGCTCTGGTGGCCTCAGGAAAGGCCAGTCCCCATGCGAGTTGCTAGGGGACCTCTCGGGATTTGTCTCCCGTCCATGCCGGGGCGTCAGTCCTTGTGTGGAGTCGGGGCCGGAACCTGAGGATTCCTCTCCATTGTTTCCATGGATCTTGAGGTGCTTCTGAGTCTCCCCAGGGGAGTCAGGCCTCGTCTCGAGTGGGGGCATGCACGTGCGCTTTCCTCCCGAGCTGCAGCAGCAGTGTCACGCTTCCTGTCACGTGGATCAAGGGATCTGTGGCTTTCCCTTGAGGCTGTCCCTGGAAGCTTTCCCATGAGGCTTTCCCACAGGGCTGTGCCACGTGCCACCTTGGTGTGAGTCGATCCTCGGCGTGAAAGACGAGCCGGTGAAGGGAAAAGAGGTTCCTCTGGAATGGACTGAGACATCTGGGGGATTCTTGGAATGGTGGCACGACCCTGGAGTTCCTCTCGCCGTTCCTGTTGAGAGGGCCTCCTCTTGAGATGCGACGGGAACGCCGGGAACTCTTTCGCGAGGAAGCAGGGAAAGGATCCCTCATCTCGAGCTACGAGGCCGAAACAGGGCTCCTCTGGATGTGGGCGGGACCCTCGTGATTCCTCTCGAGTGGAGACGGCTATGTCGGGGAACTTCTTGATTTGCACCAAGGGTGTGAAGGACCCTTTCGAAGTTCCAGAGGGGAGGTGTGATCAGCCTCGAGACGCCTCAGCGGAAATGGGCCTCATCTCGCCTGGAGGGGAGAACCTCCTGGATTTTCTCCAGTTGCGGCAGGTCTTCTCGAGTTACGACGGGGACCTCAGGGACCCGCTCTGGTGGCCTCAGGAAAGGCCAGTCCCCATGCGAGTTGCAAAGGGACCTCTCGGGATTCCTCTCCCGTCCATGCTGGGGCCTCAGTCCTTGTGTGGAGTCGGGGCCGGAACCTGAGGATTCCTCTCCAGTGTTGCCATGGATCTTGGGGTGCTTCTGAGTCTCCCCAGGGGAGTCAGGCCTCGTCTCGAGTGGGGGCATGCACGTGCGCTTTCCTCCCGAGCTGCAGCAGTAGTGTCACGCTTCCTGTCACGTGGATCAAGGGATCTGTGGCTTTCCCTCGAGGCTGTCCCTCGAGGATTTCCCACGAGGCTTTCCCACAGGGCTGTGCCACGTGCCACCTTGGTGTGAGTCGATCCTCGGCGTGAAAGACGAGGCCGGTGATGGGAAAAGAGGTTCCTCTGGAATGGACTGAGACATCTGGGGGACTCTTGGAATGGTGGCACGACCCTGGAGTTCCTCTCGCCGTTCCTGTTGAGAGGGCCTCCTCTTGAGATGCGACGGGAACGCCGGGAACTCTTTCCCGAGGAAGCAGGGAAAGGATCCCTCATCTCGAGCTACGAGGCGGAAACGGGGCTCCTCTGGATGTGGGCGGGACCCTCGTGATTCCTCTCGAGTGGAGACGGCTATGTCGGGGAACTTCTTGATTTGCACCAAGGGTGTGAAGGACCCTTTCGAAGTTCCAGAGGGGAGGTGTGATCAGCCTCGAGACGCCTCAGCGGAAATGGGCCTCATCTCGCCTGGAGGGGAGAACCTCCTGGATTTTCTCGGGTTGCGGCAGGTCTTCTCGAGTTACGACGGGGACCACAGGGACCCGCTCTGGTGGCCTCAGGAAAGGCCAGTCCCCATGCGAGTTGCTAGGGGACCTCTCGGGATTCCTCTCCCGTCCATGCCGGGGCCTCAGTCCTTGTGTGGAGTCGGGGCCGGAACCTGAGGATTCCTCTCCAGTTTTGCCATGGATCTTGGGGTGCTTCTGAGTCTCCCAGGGGAGTCAGGCCTCGTCTCGAGTGGGGACATGCACGTGCGCTTTCCTCCCGAGCTGCAGCAGTAGTGTCACGCTTCCTGTCACGTGGATCAACGGATCTGTGGCTTTCCCTCGAGGCTGTCCCTCGAGGATTTCCCACGAGGCTTTCCCACAGGGCTGTGCCACGTGCCACCTTGGTGTGAGTCGATCCTCGGCGTGAAAGACGAGGCCGGTGATGGGAAAAGAGGTTCCTCTGGAATGGACTGAGACATCTGGGGGACTCTTGGAATGGTGGCACGACCCTGGAGTTCCTCTCGCCGTTCCTGTTGAGAGGGCCTCCTCTTGAGATGCGACGGGAACGCCGGGAACTCTTTCCCGACGAAGCAGGGAAAGGATCCCTCATCTCGAGCTACGAGGCGGAAACGGGGCTCCTCTGGATGTGGGCGGGACCCTCGTGATTCCTCTCGAGTGGAGACGGCTATGTCGGGGAACTTCTTGATTTGCACCAAGGGTGTGAAGGACCCTTTCGAAGTTCCAGAGGGGAGGTGTGATCAGCCTCGAGACGCCTCAGCGGAAATGGGCCTCATCTCGCCTGGAGGGGAGAACCTCCTGGATTTTCTCCAGTTGCGGCAGGTCTTCTCGAGTTACGACGGGGACCTCAGGGACCCGCTCTGGTGGCCTCAGGAAAGGCCAGTCCCCATGCGAGTTGCAAAGGGACCTCTCGGGATTCCTCTCCCGTCCATGCTGGGGCCTCAGTCCTTGTGTGGAGTCGGGGCCGGAACCTGAGGATTCCTCTCCAGTGTTGCCATGGATCTTGGGGTGCTTCTGAGTCTCCCCAGGGGAGTCAGGCCTCGTCTCGAGTGGGGGCATGCACGTGCGCTTTCCTCCCGAGCTGCAGCAGTAGTGTCACGCTTCCTGTCACGTGGATCAAGGGATCTGTGGCTTTCCCTCGAGGCTGTCCCTCGAGGATTTCCCACGAGGCTTTCCCACAGGGCTGTGCCACGTGCCACCTTGGTGTGAGTCGATCCTCGGCGTGAAAGACGAGGCCGGTGATGGGAAAAGAGGTTCCTCTGGAATGGACTGAGACATCTGGGGGACTCTTGGAATGGTGGCACGACCCTGGAGTTCCTCTCGCCGTTCCTGTTGAGAGGGCCTCCTCTTGAGATGCGACGGGAACGCCGGGAACTCTTTCCCGAGGAAGCAGGGAAAGGATCCCTCATCTCGAGCTACGAGGCGGAAACGGGGCTCCTCTGGATGTGGGCGGGACCCTCGTGATTCCTCTCGAGTGGAGACGGCTATGTCGGGGAACTTCTTGATTTGCACCAAGGGTGTGAAGGACCCTTTCGAAGTTCCAGAGGGGAGGTGTGATCAGCCTCGAGACGCCTCAGCGGAAATGGGCCTCATCTCGCCTGGAGGGGAGAACCTCCTGGATTTTCTCGGGTTGCGGCAGGTCTTCTCGAGTTACGACGGGGACCACAGGGACCCGCTCTGGTGGCCTCAGGAAAGGCCAGTCCCCATGCGAGTTGCTAGGGGACCTCTCGGGATTCCTCTCCCGTCCATGCCGGGGCCTCAGTCCTTGTGTGGAGTCGGGGCCGGAACCTGAGGATTCCTCTCCAGTTTTGCCATGGATCTTGGGGTGCTTCTGAGTCTCCCAGGGGAGTCAGGCCTCGTCTCGAGTGGGGACATGCACGTGCGCTTTCCTCCCGAGCTGCAGCAGTAGTGTCACGCTTCCTGTCACGTGGATCAACGGATCTGTGGCTTTCCCTCGAGGCTGTCCCTCGAGGCTTTCCCACGAGGCTTTCCCACAGGGCTGTGCCACGTGCCACCTTGGTGTGAGTCGATCCTCGGCGTGAAAGACGAGCCGGTGAAGGGAAAAGAGGTTCCTCTGGAATGGACTGAGATATCTGGGGGACTCTTGGAATGGTGGCACGACCCTGGAGTTCCTCTCGCCGTTCCTGTTGAGAGGGCCTCCTCTTGAGATGCGACGGGAACGCCGGGAACTCTTTCCCGACGAAGCAGGGAAAGGATCCCTCATCTCGAGCTACGAGGCGGAAACGGGGCTCCTCTGGATGTGGGCGGGACCCTCGTGATTCCTCTCGAGTGGAGACGGCTATGTCGGGGAACTTCTTGATTTGCACCAAGGGTGTGAAGGACCCTTTCGAAGTTCCAGAGGGGAGGTGTGATCAGCCTCGAGACGCCTCAGCGGAAATGGGCCTCATCTCGCCTGGAGGGGAGAACCTCCTGGATTTTCTCCAGTTGCGGCAGGTCTTCTCGAGTTACGACGGGGACCTCAGGGACCCGCTCTGGTGGCCTCAGGAAAGGCCAGTCCCCATGCGAGTTGCAAAGGGACCTCTCGGGATTCCTCTCCCGTCCATGCTGGGGCCTCAGTCCTTGTGTGGAGTCGGGGCCGGAACCTGAGGATTCCTCTCCAGTGTTGCCATGGATCTTGGGGTGCTTCTGAGTCTCCCGAGGGGAGTCAGGCCTCGTCTCGAGTGGGGGCATGCACGTGCGCTTTCCTCCCGAGCTGCAGCAGTAGTGTCACGCTTCCTGTCACGTGGATCAAGGGATCTGTGGCTTTCCCTCGAGGCTGTCCCTCGAGGATTTCCCACGAGGCTTTCCCACAGGGCTGTGCCACGTGCCACCTTGGTGTGAGTCGATCCTCGGCGTGAAAGACGAGGCCGGTGATGGGAAAAGAGGTTCCTCTGGAATGGACTGAGACATCTGGGGGACTCTTGGAATGGTGGCACGACCCTGGAGTTCCTCTCGCCGTTCCTGTTGAGAGGGCCTCCTCTTGAGATGCGACGGGAACGCCGGGAACTCTTTCCCGACGAAGCAGGGAAAGGATCCCTCATCTCGAGCTACGAGGCGGAAACGGGGCTCCTCTGGATGTGGGCGGGACCCTCGTGATTCCTCTCGAGTGGAGACGGCTATGTCGGGGAACTTCTTGATTTGCACCAAGGGTGTGAAGGACCCTTTCGAAGTTCCAGAGGGGAGGTGTGATCAGCCTCGAGACGCCTCAGCGGAAATGGGCCTCATCTCGCCTGGAGGGGAGAACCTCCTGGATTTTCTCGGGTTGCGGCAGGTCTTCTCGAGTTACGACGGGGACCACAGGGACCCGCTCTGGTGGCCTCAGGAAAGGCCAGTCCCCATGCGAGTTGCTAGGGGACCTCTCGGGATTCCTCTCCCGTCCATGCCGGGGCCTCAGTCCTTGTGTGGAGTCGGGGCCGGAACCTGAGGATTCCTCTCCAGTTTTGCCATGGATCTTGGGGTGCTTCTGAGTCTCCCAGGGGAGTCAGGCCTCGTCTCGAGTGGGGACATGCACGTGCGCTTTCCTCCCGAGCTGCAGCAGTAGTGTCACGCTTCCTGTCACGTGGATCAACGGATCTGTGGCTTTCCCTCGAGGCTGTCCCTCGAGGCTTTCCCACGAGGCTTTCCCACAGGGCTGTGCCACGTGCCACCTTGGTGTGAGTCGATCCTCGGCGTGAAAGACGAGCCGGTGAAGGGAAAAGAGGTTCCTCTGGAATGGACTGAGATATCTGGGGGACTCTTGGAATGGTGGCACGACCCTGGAGTTCCTCTCGCCGTTCCTGTTGAGAGGGCCTCCTCTTGAGATGCGACGGGAACGCCGGGAACTCTTTCCCGACGAAGCAGGGAAAGGATCCCTCATCTCGAGCTACGAGGCGGAAACGGGGCTCCTCTGGATGTGGGCGGGACCCTCGTGATTCCTCTCGAGTGGAGACGGCTATGTCGGGGAACTTCTTGATTTGCACCAAGGGTGTGAAGGACCCTTTCGAAGTTCCAGAGGGGAGGTGTGATCAGCCTCGAGACGCCTCAGCGGAAATGGGCCTCATCTCGCCTGGAGGGGAGAACCTCCTGGATTTTCTCCAGTTGCGGCAGGTCTTCTCGAGTTACGACGGGGACCTCAGGGACCCGCTCTGGTGGCCTCAGGAAAGGCCAGTCCCCATGCGAGTTGCAAAGGGACCTCTCCGGATTCCTCTCCCGTCCATGCTGGGGCCTCAGTCCTTGTGTGGAGTCGGGGCCGGAACCTGAGGATTCCTCTCCAGTGTTGCCATGGATCTTGGGGTGCTTCTGAGTCTCCCCAGGGGAGTCAGGCCTCGTCTCGAGTGGGGGCATGCACGTGCGCTTTCCTCCCGAGCTGCAGCAGTAGTGTCACGCTTCCTGTCACGTGGATCAAGGGATCTGTGGCTTTCCCTCGAGGCTGTCCCTCGAGGATTTCCCACGAGGCTTTCCCACAGGGCTGTGCCACGTGCCACCTTGGTGTGAGTCGATCCTCGGCGTGAAAGACGAGGCCGGTGATGGGAAAAGAGGTTCCTCTGGAATGGACTGAGACATCTGGGGGACTCTTGGAATGGTGGCACGACCCTGGAGTTCCTCTCGCCGTTCCTGTTGAGAGGGCCTCCTCTTGAGATGCGACGGGAACGCCGGGAACTCTTTCCCGACGAAGCAGGGAAAGGATCCCTCATCTCGAGCTACGAGGCGGAAACGGGGCTCCTCTGGATGTGGGCGGGACCCTCGTGATTCCTCTCGAGTGGAGACGGCTATGTCGGGGAACTTCTTGATTTGCACCAAGGGTGTGAAGGACCCTTTCGAAGTTCCAGAGGGGAGGTGTGATCAGCCTCGAGACGCCTCAGCGGAAATGGGCCTCATCTCGCCTGGAGGGGAGAACCTCCTGGATTTTCTCGGGTTGCGGCAGGTCTTCTCGAGTTACGACGGGGACCACAGGGACCCGCTCTGGTGGCCTCAGGAAAGGCCAGTCCCCATGCGAGTTGCTAGGGGACCTCTCGGGATTCCTCTCCCGTCCATGCCGGGGCCTCAGTCCTTGTGTGGAGTCGGGGCCGGAACCTGAGGATTCCTCTCCAGTTTTGCCATGGATCTTGGGGTGCTTCTGAGTCTCCCAGGGGAGTCAGGCCTCGTCTCGAGTGGGGACATGCACGTGCGCTTTCCTCCCGAGCTGCAGCAGTAGTGTCACGCTTCCTGTCACGTGGATCAACGGATCTGTGGCTTTCCCTCGAGGCTGTCCCTGGAGGCTTTCCCACGAGGCTTTCCCACAGGGCTGTGCCACGTGCCACCTTGGTGTGAGTCGATCCTCGGCGTGAAAGACGAGCCGGTGAAGGGAAAAGAGGTTCCTCTGGAATGGACTGAGATATCTGGGGGACTCTTGGAATGGTGGCACGACCCTGGAGTTCCTCTCGCCGTTCCTGTTGAGAGGGCCTCCTCTTGAGATGCGACGGGAACGCCGGGAACTCTTTCCCGACGAAGCAGGGAAAGGATCCCTCATCTCGAGCTACGAGGCGGAAACGGGGCTCCTCTGGATGTGGGCGGGACCCTCGTGATTCCTCTCGAGTGGAGACGGCTATGTCGGGGAACTTCTTGATTTGCACCAAGGGTGTGAAGGACCCTTTCGAAGTTCCAGAGGGGAGGTGTGATCAGCCTCGAGACGCCTCAGCGGAAATGGGCCTCATCTCGCCTGGAGGGGAGAACCTCCTGGATTTTCTCCAGTTGCGGCAGGTCTTCTCGAGTTACGACGGGGACCTCAGGGACCCGCTCTGGTGGCCTCAGGAAAGGCCAGTCCCCATGCGAGTTGCAAAGGGACCTCTCGGGATTCCTCTCCCGTCCATGCTGGGGCCTCAGTCCTTGTGTGGAGTCGGGGCCGGAACCTGAGGATTCCTCTCCAGTGTTGCCATGGATCTTGGGGTGCTTCTGAGTCTCCCGAGGGGAGTCAGGCCTCGTCTCGAGTGGGGGCATGCACGTGCGCTTTCCTCCCGAGCTGCAGCAGTAGTGTCACGCTTCCTGTCACGTGGATCAAGGGATCTGTGGCTTTCCCTCGAGGCTGTCCCTCGAGGATTTCCCACGAGACTTTCCCACAGGGCTGTGCCACGTGCCACCTTGGTGTGAGTCGATCCTCGGCGTGAAAGACGAGGCCGGTGATGGGAAAAGAGGTTCCTCTGGAATGGACTGAGACATCTGGGGGACTCTTGGAATGGTGGCACGACCCTGGAGTTCCTCTCGCCGTTCCTGTTGAGAGGGCCTCCTCTTGAGATGCGACGGGAACGCCGGGAACTCTTTCCCGACGAAGCAGGGAAAGGATCCCTCATCTCGAGCTACGAGGCGGAAACGGGGCTCCTCTGGATGTGGGCGGGACCCTCGTGATTCCTCTCGAGTGGAGACGGCTATGTCGGGGAACTTCTTGATTTGCACCAAGGGTGTGAAGGACCCTTTCGAAGTTCCAGAGGGGAGGTGTGATCAGCCTCGAGACGCCTCAGCGGAAATGGGCCTCATCTCGCCTGGAGGGGAGAACCTCCTGGATTTTCTCGGGTTGCGGCAGGTCTTCTCGAGTTACGACGGGGACCACAGGGACCCGCTCTGGTGGCCTCAGGAAAGGCCAGTCCCCATGCGAGTTGCTAGGGGACCTCTCGGGATTCCTCTCCCGTCCATGCCGGGGCCTCAGTCCTTGTGTGGAGTCGGGGCCGGAACCTGAGGATTCCTCTCCAGTTTTGCCATGGATCTTGGGGTGCTTCTGAGTCTCCCAGGGGAGTCAGGCCTCGTCTCGAGTGGGGACATGCACGTGCGCTTTCCTCCCGAGCTGCAGCAGTAGTGTCACGCTTCCTGTCACGTGGATCAACGGATCTGTGGCTTTCCCTCGAGGCTGTCCCTCGAGGCTTTCCCACGAGGCTTTCCCACAGGGCTGTGCCACGTGCCACCTTGGTGTGAGTCGATCCTCGGCGTGAAAGACGAGCCGGTGAAGGGAAAAGAGGTTCCTCTGGAATGGACTGAGATATCTGGGGGACTCTTGGAATGGTGGCACGACCCTGGAGTTCCTCTCGCCGTTCCTGTTGAGAGGGCCTCCTCTTGAGATGCGACGGGAACGCCGGGAACTCTTTCCCGACGAAGCAGGGAAAGGATCCCTCATCTCGAGCTACGAGGCGGAAACGGGGCTCCTCTGGATGTGGGCGGGACCCTCGTGATTCCTCTCGAGTGGAGACGGCTATGTCGGGGAACTTCTTGATTTGCACCAAGGGTGTGAAGGACCCTTTCGAAGTTCCAGAGGGGAGGTGTGATCAGCCTCGAGACGCCTCAGCGGAAATGGGCCTCATCTCGCCTGGAGGGGAGAACCTCCTGGATTTTCTCCAGTTGCGGCAGGTCTTCTCGAGTTACGACGGGGACCTCAGGGACCCGCTCTGGTGGCCTCAGGAAAGGCCAGTCCCCATGCGAGTTGCAAAGGGACCTCTCCGGATTCCTCTCCCGTCCATGCTGGGGCCTCAGTCCTTGTGTGGAGTCGGGGCCGGAACCTGAGGATTCCTCTCCAGTGTTGCCATGGATCTTGGGGTGCTTCTGAGTCTCCCCAGGGGAGTCAGGCCTCGTCTCGAGTGGGGGCATGCACGTGCGCTTTCCTCCCGAGCTGCAGCAGTAGTGTCACGCTTCCTGTCACGTGGATCAAGGGATCTGTGGCTTTCCCTCGAGGCTGTCCCTCGAGGATTTCCCACGAGGCTTTCCCACAGGGCTGTGCCACGTGCCACCTTGGTGTGAGTCGATCCTCGGCGTGAAAGACGAGGCCGGTGATGGGAAAAGAGGTTCCTCTGGAATGTACTGAGACATCTGGGGGACTCTTGGAATGGTGGCACGACCCTGGAGTTCCTCTCGCCGTTCCTGTTGAGAGGGCCTCCTCTTGAGATGCGACGGGAACGCCGGGAACTCTTTCCCGACGAAGCAGGGAAAGGATCCCTCATCTCGAGCTACGAGGCGGAAACGGGGCTCCTCTGGATGTGGGCGGGACCCTCGTGATTCCTCTCGAGTGGAGACGGCTATGTCGGGGAACTTCTTGATTTGCACCAAGGGTGTGAAGGACCCTTTCGAAGTTCCAGAGGGGAGGTGTGATCAGCCTCGAGACGCCTCAGCGGAAATGGGCCTCATCTCGCCTGGAGGGGAGAACCTCCTGGATTTTCTCGGGTTGCGGCAGGTCTTCTCGAGTTACGACGGGGACCACAGGGACCCGCTCTGGTGGCCTCAGGAAAGGCCAGTCCCCATGCGAGTTGCTAGGGGACCTCTCGGGATTCCTCTCCCGTCCATGCCGGGGCCTCAGTCCTTGTGTGGAGTCGGGGCCGGAACCTGAGGATTCCTCTCCAGTTTTGCCATGGATCTTGGGGTGCTTCTGAGTCTCCCAGGGGAGTCAGGCCTCGTCTCGAGTGGGGACATGCACGTGCGCTTTCCTCCCGAGCTGCAGCAGTAGTGTCACGCTTCCTGTCACGTGGATCAACGGATCTGTGGCTTTCCCTCGAGGCTGTCCCTCGAGGCTTTCCCACGAGGCTTTCCCACAGGGCTGTGCCACGTGCCACCTTGGTGTGAGTCGATCCTCGGCGTGAAAGACGAGCCGGTGAAGGGAAAAGAGGTTCCTCTGGAATGGACTGAGATATCTGGGGGACTCTTGGAATGGTGGCACGACCCTGGAGTTCCTCTCGCCGTTCCTGTTGAGAGGGCCTCCTCCTGAGATGCGACGGGAACGCCGGGAACTCTTTCCCGACGAAGCAGGGAAAGGATCCCTCATCTCGAGCTACGAGGCGGAAACGGGGCTCCTCTGGATGTGGGCGGGACCCTCGTGATTCCTCTCGAGTGGAGACGGCTATGTCGGGGAACTTCTTGATTTGCACCAAGGGTGTGAAGGACCCTTTCGAAGTTCCAGAGGGGAGGTGTGATCAGCCTCGAGACGCCTCAGCGGAAATGGGCCTCATCTCGCCTGGAGGGGAGAACCTCCTGGATTTTCTCCAGTTGCGGCAGGTCTTCTCGAGTTACGACGGGGACCTCAGGGACCCGCTCTGGTGGCCTCAGGAAAGGCCAGTCCCCATGCGAGTTGCAAAGGGACCTCTCGGGATTCCTCTCCCGTCCATGCTGGGGCCTCAGTCCTTGTGTGGAGTCGGGGCCGGAACCTGAGGATTCCTCTCCAGTGTTGCCATGGATCTTGGGGTGCTTCTGAGTCTCCCCAGGGGAGTCAGGCCTCGTCTCGAGTGGGGGCATGCACGTGCGCTTTCCTCCCGAGCTGCAGCAGTAGTGTCACGCTTCCTGTCACGTGGATCAAGGGATCTGTGGCTTTCCCTCGAGGCTGTCCCTCGAGGATTTCCCACGAGGCTTTCCCACAGGGCTGTGCCACGTGCCACCTTGGTGTGAGTCGATCCTCGGCGTGAAAGACGAGGCCGGTGATGGGAAAAGAGGTTCCTCTGGAATGGACTGAGACATCTGGGGGACTCTTGGAATGGTGGCACGACCCTGGAGTTCCTCTCGCCGTTCCTGTTGAGAGGGCCTCCTCTTGAGATGCGACGGGAACGCCGGGAACTCTTTCCCGACGAAGCAGGGAAAGGATCCCTCATCTCGAGCTACGAGGCGGAAACGGGGCTCCTCTGGATGTGGGCGGGACCCTCGTGATTCCTCTCGAGTGGAGACGGCTATGTCGGGGAACTTCTTGATTTGCACCGAGGGTGTGAAGGACCCTTTCGAAGTTCCAGAGGGGAGGTGTGATCAGCCTCGAGACGCCTCAGCGGAAATGGGCCTCATCTCGCCTGGAGGGGAGAACCTCCTGGATTTTCTCCAGTTGCGGCAGGTCTTCTCGAGTTACGACGGGGACCTCAGGGACCCGCTCTGGTGGCCTCAGGAAAGGCCAGTCCCCATGCGAGTTGCAAAGGGACCTCTCGGGATTCCTCTCCCGTCCATGCTGGGGCCTCAGTCCTTGTGTGGAGTCGGGGCTGGAACCTGAGGATTCCTCTCCAGTGTTGCCATGGATCTTGGGGTGCTTCTGAGTCTCCCCAGGGTAGTCAGGCCTCGTCTCGAGTGGGGGCATGCACGTGCGCTTTCCTCCCGAGCTGCAGCAGTAGTGTCACGCTTCCTGTCACGTGGATCAAGGGATCTGTGGCTTTCCCTCGAGGCTGTCCCTCGAGGATTTCCCACGAGGCTTTCCCACAGGGCTGTGCCACGTGCCACCTTGGTGTGAGTCGATCCTCGGCGTGAAAGACGAGGCCGGTGATGGGAAAAGAGGTTCCTCTGGAATGGACTGAGACATCTGGGGGACTCTTGGAATGGTGGCACGACCCTGGAGTTCCTCTCGCCGTTCCTGTTGAGAGGGCCTCCTCTTGAGATGCGACGGGAACGCCGGGAACTCTTTCCCGACGAAGCAGGGAAAGGATCCCTCATCTCGAGCTACGAGGCGGAAACGGGGCTCCTCTGGATGTGGGCGGGACCCTCGTGATTCCTCTCGAGTGGAGACGGCTATGTCGGGGAACTTCTTGATTTGCACCAAGGGTGTGAAGGACCCTTTCGAAGTTCCAGAGGGGAGGTGTGATCAGCCTCGAGACGCCTCAGCGGAAATGGGCCTCATCTCGCCTGGAGGGGAGAACCTCCTGGATTTTCTCGGGTTGCGGCAAGTCTTCTCGAGTTACGACGGGGACCACAGGGACCCGCTCTGGTGGCCTCAGGAAAGGCCAGTCCCCATGCGAGTTGCTAGGGAACCTCTCGGGATTCCTCTCCCGTCCATGCCGGGGCCTCAGTCCTTGTGTGGAGTCGGGGCCGGAACCTGAGGATTCCTCTCCAGTGTTGCCATGGATCTTGAGGTGCTTCTGAGTCTCCCAGGGGAGTCAGGCCTCGTCTCGAGTGGGGACATGCACGTGCGCTTTCCTCCCGAGCTGCAGCAGTAGTGTCACGCTTCCTGTCACGTGGATCAACGGATCTGTGGCTTTCCCTCGAGGCTGTCCCTCGAGGCTTTCCCACGAGGCTTTCCCACAGGGCTGTGCCACGTGCCACCTTGGTGTGAGTCGATCCTCGGCGTGAAAGACGAGCCGGTGAAGGGAAAAGAGGTTCCTCTGGAATGGACTGAGACATCTGGGGGACTCTTGGAATGGTGGCACGACCCTGGAGTTCCTCTCGCCGTTCCTGTTGAGAGGGCCTCCTCCTGAGATGTGACGGGAACGCCGGGAACTCTTTCCCGACAAAGGAGGGAAAGGATCCCTCATCTCGAGCTACGAGGCGGAAACGGGGCTCCTCTGGATGTGGGCGGCACCCTCGTGATTCCTCTCGAGTGGAGACGGCTATGTCGGGGAACTTCTTGATTTGCACCAAGGGTGTGAAGGACCCTTTCGAAGTTCCAGAGGTGAGATGTGATCAGCCTCGAGACGCCTCAGCAGAAATGGGCCTCGTCTCGCCTGGAGGGGAGAACCTCCTGGATTTTCTCGAGTTGCGGCAGGTCTTCTCGAGTTACGACGGGGACCTCAGGGACCCGATCTGGTGGCCTCAGGAAAGGCCAGTCCCCATGCGAGTTGCTAGGGGGCCTCTCGGGATTCCTTTCCCGTCCATGCCGGGGCCGCAGTCCTTGAGTGGAGTCGGGGCCGGAACCTGAGGATTCCTCTCCAGTGTTCCCATGGATCTTGGGGTGCTTCTGAGTCTCCCCTGGGGAGTCAGGCCTCGTCTCGAGTGGGGGCATGCACGTGCACTTTCCTCCCGAGCTGCAGCAGTAGTGTCACGCTTCCTGTCACGTGGATCAAGGGATCTGTGGCTTTCCCTCGAGGCTGTCCCTCGAGGCTTTCCCACGAGGCTTTCCCACAGGGCTCTGCCACGTGCCACCTTGGTGTGAGTCGATCCTCGGCGTGAAAGACGAGCCGGTGAAGGGAAAAGAGGTTCCTCTGGAATGGACTGAGATATCTGGGGGACTCTTGGAATGGTGGCACGACCCTGGAGTTCCTCTCGCCGTTCCTGTTGAGAGGGCCTCCTCTTGAGATGCAACGGGAACGCCGGGAACTCTTTCCCGACGAAGCAGGGAAAGGATCCCTCATCTCGAGCTACGAGGCGGAAACGGGGCTCCTCTGGATGTGGGCGGGACCCTCGTGATTCCTCTCGAGTGGAGACGGCTATGTCGGGGAACTTCTTGATTTGCACCAAGGGTGTGAAGGACCCTTTCGAAGTTCCAGAGGGGAGGTGTGATCAGCCTCGAGACGCCTCAGCGGAAATGGGCCTCATCTCGCCTGGAGGGGAGAACCTCCTGGATTTTCTCGGGTTGCGGCAGGTCTTCTCGAGTTACGACGGGGACCACAGGGACCCGCTCTGGTGGCCTCAGGAAAGGCCAGTCCCCATGCGAGTTGCTAGGGGACCTCTCGGGATTCCTCTCCCGTCCATGCCGGGGCCTCAGTCCTTGTGTGGAGTCGGGGCCGGAACCTGAGGATTCCTCTCCAGTTTTGCCATGGATCTTGGGGTGCTTCTGAGTCTCCCAGGGGAGTCAGGCCTCGTCTCGAGTGGGGACATGCACGTGCGCTTTCCTCCCGAGCTGCAGCAGTAGTGTCACGCTTCCTGTCACGTGGATCAACGGATCTGTGGCTTTCCCTCGAGGCTGTCCCTCGAGGATTTCCCACGAGGCTTTCCCACAGGGCTGTGCCACGTGCCACCTTGGTGTGAGTCGATCCTCGGCGTGAAAGACGAGCCGGTGAAGGGAAAAGAGGTTCCTCTGGAATGGACTGAGACATCTGGGGGACTCTTGGAATGGTGGCACGACCCTGGAGTTCCTCTCGCCATTCCTGTTGAGAGGGCCTCCTCTTGAGATGCGACGGGAACGACGGGAACTCTTTCCAGAGGAAGCAGGGAAAGGATCCCTCATCTCGAGCTACGAGGCGGAAACGGGGCTCCTCTGGATGTGGGCGGGACCCTCGTGATTCCTCTCGAGTGGAGACGGCTAGGTCGGGGAACTTCTTGATTTGCACCAAGGGTCTGAAGGACCCTTTCGAAGTTCCAGAGGTGAGGTGTGATCAGCCTTGAGACGCCTCAGCGGAAATGGGCCTCATCTCGCCTGGAGGGGAGAACCTCCTGGATTTTCTCGGGTTGCGGCAGGTCTTCTCGAGTTACGACGGGGACCACAGGGACCCGCTCTGGTGGCCTCAGGAAAGGCCAGTACCCATGCGAGTGGCAAGGGGGCCTCTCGGGATTCCTCTCCCGTCCATGCCGGGGCCTCAGTCCTTGTGTGGAGTCGGGGCCGGAACCTGAGGATTCCTCTCCAGTGTTGCCATGGATCTTGGGGTGCTTCTGAGTCTCCCCAGGGGAGTCACGCCTCGTCTCGAGTGGGGGCATGCACGTGTGCTTTCCTCCCGAGCTGCAGCAGTAGTGTCACGCTTCCTGTCACGTGGATCAAGGGACCTGTGGCTTTCCCTCGAGGCTGTCCCTCGAGGCTTTCCCACGAGGCTTTCCCACAGGGCTGTGCCACGTGCCACCTTGGTGTGAGTCGATCCTCCGCGTGAAAGAGGAGCCGGTGAAGGGAAAAGAGGTTCCTCTGGAATGGACTGAGACATCTGGGGGACTCTTGGAATGGTGGCACGACCCAGGAGTTCCTCTCGCCGTTCCTGTTGAGAGGGCCTCCTCTTGAGAGGCGACGGGAATGCCGGGAACTCTTTCCCGACGAAGCAGGGAAAGGATCCCTCATCTAGAGCTATGAGGCGGAATCGGGGCTCCTCTGGATGTGAGTGGGACCCTCGTGATTCCTCTCGAGTGGAGACGGGTATGTCGGGGAACTTCTTGATTTGCACCAAGGGTGTGAAGGAGCCTTTCAAAGTTCCAGAGGTGAGGTGTGATCAGCCTGGAGACGCCTCAGCGGAAATGGGCCTCATCTCGCCTGGAGGGGAGAACCTCCTGGATTTTCTCGAGTTGCGGCAGGTCTTCTCGAGTTACGACGGGCACCTCAGGGACCCGCTCTGGTGGCCTCAGGAAAGGCCAGTCCCCATGCGAGTGGCAAGGGGGCCTCTCGGGATTCCTCTCCCGTCCATGCCGGGGCCTCAGTCCTTGTGTGGAGTCGGGGTCGGAACCTGAGGATTCCTCTCCAGTGTTGCCATGGATCTTGGGGTGCTTCTGAGTCTCCCCAGGGGAGTCACGCCTCGTCTCGAGTGGGGGCATGCACGTGCGCTTTCCTCCCGAGCTGCAGCAGTAGTGTCACGCTTCCTGTCACGTGGATCAAGGGACCTGTGGCTTTCCCTCGAGGCTGTCCCTCGAGGCTTTCACACGAGGCTTTCCCACAGGGCTGTGCCACGTGCCACCTTGGTGTGAGTCGATCCTCAGCGTGAAAGACGAGCCGGTGAAGGGAAAAGAGGTTCCTCTGGAATGGACTGAGACATCTGGGGGACTCTTGGAAAGGTGGCACGACCCTGGAGTTCCTCTCGCCGTTCCTGTTGAGAGGGCCTCCTCTTGAGATGCGACGGGAACGCCGGGAACTCTTTCCCGACGAAGCAGGGAAAGGATCCCTCATCTCGAGCTACGAGCCCGAAACGGGGCTCCTCTGGATGTGAGTGGGACCCTCGTGATTCCTCTCGAGTGGAGACGGGTATGTCGGGGAACTTCTTGATTTGCACCAAGGGTGTGAAGGAGCCTTTCAAAGTTCCAGAGGTGAGGTGTGATCAGCCTGGAGACGCCTCAGCGGAAATGGGCCTCATCTCGCCTGGAGGGGAGAACCTCCTGGATTTTCTCGAGTTGCGGCAGGTCTTCTCGAGTTACGACGGGCACCTCAGGGACCCGCTCTGGTGGCCTCAGGAAAGGCCAGTCCCCATGCGAGTGGCAAGGGGGCCTCTCGGGATTCCTCTCCCGTCCATGCCGGGGCCTCAGTCCTTGTGTGGAGTCGGGGCCGGAACCTGAGGATTCCTCTCCAGTGTTGCCATGGATCTTGGGGTGCTTCTGAGTCTCCCCAGGGGAGTCACGCCTCGTCTCGAGTGGGGGCATGCACGTGCGCTTTCCTCCCGAGCTGCAGCAGTAGTGTCACGCTTCCCGTCACGTGGATCAAGGGACCTGTGGCTTTCCCTCGAGGCTGTCCCTCGAGGCTTTCCCACGAGGCTTTCCCACAGGGCTGTGCCACGTGCCACCTTGGTGTGAGTCGATCCTCGGCGTGAAAGACGAGCCGGTGAAGGGAAAAGAGGTTCCTCTGGAATGGACTGAGACATCTGGGGGACTCTTGGAATGGTGGCACGACCCTGGAGTTCCTCTCGCCGTTCCTGTTGAGAGGGCCTCCTCTTGAGATGCGACGGGAACGCCGGGAACTCTTTCCCGACGAAGCAGGGAAAGGATCCCTCATCTCGAGCTACGAGGCGGAAACGGGGCTCCTCTGGATGTGGGCGGGACCCTCGTGATTCCTCTCGAGTGGAGACGGCTATGTCGGGGAACTTCTTGATTTGCACCAAGGGTGTGAAGGACCCTTTCGAAGTTCCAGAGGGGAGGTGTGATCAGCCTCGAGACGCCTCAGCCGAAATGGGCCTCATCTCGCCTGGAGGGGAGAACCTCCTGGATTTTCTCGGGTTGCGGCAGGTCTTCTCGAGTTACGACGGGGACCACAGGGACCCGCTCTGGTGGCCTCAGGAAAGGCCAGTCCCCATGCGAGTTGCTAGGGGACCTCTCGGGATTCCTCTCCCGTCCATGCCGGGGCCTCAGTCCTTGTGTGGAGTCGGGGCCGGAACCTGAGGATTCCTCTCCAGTGTTGCCATGGATCTTGGGGTGCTTCTGAGTCTCCCAGGGGAGTCAGGCCTCGTCTCGAGTGGGGACATGCACGTGCGCTTTCCTCCCGAGCTGCAGCAGTAGTGTCACGCTTCCTGTCACGTGGATCAACGGATCTGTGGCTTTCCCTCGAGGCTGACCCTCGAGGCTTTCCCACGAGGCTTTCCCACAGGGCTGTGCCACGTGCCACCTTGGTGTGAGTCGATCCTCGGCGTGAAAGACGAGGCCGGTGATGGGAAAAGAGGTTCCTCTGGAATGGACTGAGACATCTGGGGGACTCTTGGAATGGTGGCACGACCCTGGAGTTCCTCTCGCCGTTCCTGTTGAGAGGGCCTCCTCTTGAGATGCGACGGGAATGCCGGGAACTCTTTCCCGACGAAGCAGGGAAAGGATCCCTCATCTCGAGCTACGAGGCGGAAACGGGGCTCCTCTGGATGTGGGCGGGACCCTCGTGATTCCTCTCGAGTGGAGACGGCTATGTCGGGGAACTTCTTGATTTGCACCAAGGGTGTGAAGGACCCTTTCGAAGTTCCAGAGGGGAGGTGTGATCAGCCTCGAGACGCCTCAGCGGAAATGGGCCTCATCTCGCCTGGAGGGGAGAACCTCCTGGATTTTCTCGGGTTGCGGCAGGTCTTCTCGAGTTACGACGGGGACCTCAGGGACCCGCTCTGGTGGCCTCAGGAAAGGCCAGTCCCCATGCGAGTTGCAAAGGGACCTCTCGGGATTCCTCTCCCGTCCATGCTGGGGCCTCAGTCCTTGTGTGGAGTCGGGGCCGGAACCTGAGGATTCCTCTCCAGTGTTGCCATGGATCTTGGGGTGCTTCTGAGTCTCCCCAGGGGAGTCAGGCCTCGTCTCGAGTGGGGGCATGCACGTGCGCTTTCCTCCCGAGCTGCAGCAGTAGTGTCACGCTTCCTGTCACGTGGATCAAGGGATCTGTGGCTTTCCCTCGAGGCTGTCCCTCGAGGATTTCCCACGAGGCTTTCCCACAGGGCTGTGCCACGTGCCACCTTGGTGTGAGTCGATCCTCGGCGTGAAAGACGAGGCCGGTGATGGGAAAAGAGGTTCCTCTGGAATGGACTGAGACATCTGGGGGACTCTTGGAATGGTGGCACGACCCTGGAGTTCCTCTCGCCGTTCCTGTTGAGAGGGCCTCCTCTTGAGATGCGACGGGAACGCCGGGAACTCTTTCCCGACGAAGCAGGGAAAGGATCCCTCATCTCGAGCTACGAGGCGGAAACGGGGCTCCTCTGGATGTGGGCGGGACCCTCGTGATTCCTCTCGAGTGGAGACGGCTATGTCGGGGAACTTCTTGATTTGCACCAAGGGTGTGAAGGACCCTTTCGAAGTTCCAGAGGGGAGGTGTGATCAGCCTCGAGATGCCTCAGCGGAAATGGGCCTCATCTCGCCTGGAGGGGAGAACCTCCTGGATTTTCTCGGGTTGCGGCAGGTCTTCTCGAGTTACGACGGGGACCACAGGGACCCGCTCTGGTGGCCTCAGGAAAGGCCAGTCCCCATGCGAGTTGCTAGGGGACCTCTCGGGATTCCTCTCCCGTCCATGCCGGGGCCTCAGTCCTTGTGTGGAGTCGGGGCCGGAACCTGAGGATTCCTCTCCAGTTTTGCCATGGATCTTGGTGTGCTTCTGAGTCTCCCAGGGGAGTCAGGCCTTGTCTCGAGTGGGGACATGCACGTGCGCTTTCCTCCCGAGCTGCAGCAGTAGTGTCACGCTTCCTGTCACGTGGATCAACGGATCTGTGGCTTTCCCTCGAGGCTGTCCCTCGAGTCTTTCCCACGAGGCTTTCCCACAGGGCTGTGCCACGTGCCACCTTGGTGTGAGTCGATCCTCGGCGTGAAAGACGAGCCGGTGCAGGGAAAAGAGGTTCCTCTGGAATGGACTGAGATATCTGGGGGACTCTTGGAATGGTGGCACGACCCTGGAGTTCCTCTCGCCGTTCCTGTTGAGAGGGCCTCCTCTTGAGATGCGACGGGAACGCCGGGAACTCTTTCCCGACGAAGCAGGGAAAGGATCCCTCATCTCGAGCTACGAGGCGGAAACGGGGCTCCTCTGGATGTGGGCGGGACCCTCGTGATTCCTCTCGAGTGGAGACGGCTATGTCGGGGAACTTCTTGATTTGCACCAAGGGTGTGAAGGACCCTTTCGAAGTTCCAGAGGGGAGGTGTGATCAGCCTCGAGACGCCTCAGCGGAAATGGGCCTCATCTCGCCTGGAGGGGAGAACCTCCTGGATTTTCTCCAGTTGCGGCAGGTCTTCTCGAGTTACGACGGGGACCTCAGGGACCCGCTCTGGTGGCCTCAGGAAAGGCCAGTCCCCATGCGAGTTGCAAAGGGACCTCTCGGGATTCCTCTCCCGTCCATGCTGGGGCCTCAGTCCTTGTGTGGAGTCGGGGCCGGAACCTGAGGATTCCTCTCCAGTGTTGCCATGGATCTTGGGGTGCTTCTGAGTCTCCCCAGGGGAGTCAGGCCTCGTCTCGAGTGGGGGCATGCACGTGCGCTTTCCTCCCGAGCTGCAGCAGTAGTGTCACGCTTCCTGTCACGTGGATCAAGGGATCTGTGGCTTTCCCTCGAGGCTGTCCCTCGAGGATTTCCCACGAGGCTTTCGCACAGGGCTGTGCCACGTGCCACCTTGGTGTGAGTCGATCCTCGGCGTGAAAGACGAGGCCGGTGATGGGAAAAGAGGTTCCTCTGGAATGGACTGAGACATCTGGGGGACTCTTGGAATGGTGGCACGACCCTGGAGTTCCTCTCGCCGTTCCTGTTGAGAGGGCCTCCTCTTGAGATGCGACGGGAACGCCGGGAACTCTTTCCCGACGAAGCAGGGAAAGGATCCCTCATCTCGAGCTACGAGGCGGAAACGGGGCTCCTCTGGATGTGGGCGGGACCCTCGTGATTCCTCTCGAGTGGAGACGGCTATGTCGGGGAACTTCTTGATTTGCACCAAGGGTGTGAAGGACCCTTTCGAAGTTCCAGAGGGGAGGTGTGATCAGCCTCGAGACGCCTCAGCGGAAATGGGCCTCATCTCGCCTGGAGGGGAGAACCTCCTGGATTTTCTCGGGTTGCGGCAGGTCTTCTCGAGTTACGACGGGGACCACAGGGACCCGCTCTGGTGGCCTCAGGAAAGGCCAGTCCCCATGCGAGTTGCTAGGGGACCTCTCGGGATTCCTCTCCCGTCCATGCCGGGGCCTCAGTCCTTGTGTGGAGTCGGGGCCGGAACCTCAGGATTCCTCTCCAGTTTTGCCATGGATCTTGGGGTGCTTCTGAGTCTCCCAGGGGAGTCAGGCCTCGTCTCGAGTGGGGACATGCACGTGCGCTTTCCTCCCGAGCTGCAGCAGTAGTGTCACGCTTCCTGTCACGTGGATCAACGGATCTGTGGCTTTCCCTCGAGGCTGTCCCTCGAGGCTTTCCCACGAGGCTTTCCCACAGGGCTGTGCCACATGCCACCTTGGTGTGAGTCGATCCTCGGCGTGAAAGACGAGCCGGTGAAGGGAAAAGAGGTTCCTCTGGAATGGACTGAGATATCTGGGGGACTCTTGGAATGGTGGCACGACCCTGGAGTTCCTCTCGCCGTTCCTGTTGAGAGGGCCTCCTCTTGAGATGCGACGGGAACGCCGGGAACTCTTTCCCGACGAAGCAGGGAAAGGATCCCTCATCTCGAGCTACGAGGCGGAAACGGGGCTCCTCTGGATGTGGGCGGGACCCTCGTGATTCCTCTCGAGTGGAGACGGCTATGTCGGGGAACTTCTTGATTTGCACCAAGGGTGTGAAGGACCCTTTCGAAGTTCCAGAGGGGAGGTGTGATCAGCCTCGAGACGCCTCAGCGGAAATGGGCCTCATCTCGCCTGGAGGGGAGAACCTCCTGGATTTTCTCGGGTTGCGGCAGGTCTTCTCGAGTTACGACGGGGACCACAGGGACCCGCTCTGTGGCCTCAGGAAAGGCCAGTCCCCATGCGAGTTGCTAGGGGACCTCTCGGGATTCCTCTCCCGTCCATGCTGGGGCCTCAGTCCTTGTGTGGAGTCGGGGCCGGAACCTGAGGATTCCTCTCCAGTATTGCCATGGATCTTGGGGTGCTTCTGAGTCTCCCCAGGGGAGTCAGGCCTCGTCTCGAGTGGGGGCATGCACGTGCGCTTTCCTCCCGAGCTGCAGCAGTAGTGTCACGCTTCCTGTCACGTGGATCAAGGGATCTGTGGCTTTCCCTCGAGGCTGTCCCTCGAGGATTTCCCACGAGGCTTTCCCACAGGGCTGTGCCACGTGCCACCTTGGTGTGAGTCGATCCTCGGCGTGAAAGACGAGGCCGGTGATGGGAAAAGAGGTTCCTCTGGAATGGACTGAGACATCTGGGGGACTCTTGGAATGGTGGCACGACCCTGGAGTTCCTCTCGCCGTTCCTGTTGAGAGGGCCTCCTCTTGAGATGCGACGGGAACGCCGGGAACTCTTTCCCGACGAAGCAGGGAAAGGATCCCTCATCTCGAGCTACGAGGCGGAAACGGGGCTCCTCTGGATGTGGGAGGGACCCTCGTGATTCCTCTCGAGTGGAGACGGCTATGTCGGGGAACTTCTTGATTTGCACCAAGGGTGTGAAGGACCCTTTCGAAGTTCCAGAGGGGAGGTGTGATCAGCCTCGAGACGCCTCAGCGGAAATGGGCCTCATCTCGCCTGGAGGGGAGAACCTCCTGGATTTTCTCCAGTTGCGGCAGGTCTTCTCGAGTTACGACGGGGACCTCAGGGACCCGCTCTGGTGGCCTCAGGAAAGGCCAGTCCCCATGCGAGTTGCAAAGGGACCTCTCGGGATTCCTCTCCCGTCCATGCTGGGGCCTCAGTCCTTGTGTGGAGTCGGGGCCGGAACCTGAGGATTCCTCTCCAGTGTTGCCATGGATCTTGGGGTGCTTCTGAGTCTCCCCAGGGGAGTCAGGCCTCGTCTCGAGTGGGGGCATGCACGTGCGCTTTCCTCCCGAGCTGCAGCAGTAGTGTCACGCTTCCTGTCACGTGGATCAAGGGATCTGTGGCTTTCCCTCAAGGCTGTCCCTCGAGGATTTCCCACGAGGCTTTCGCACAGGGCTGTGCCACGTGCCACCTTGGTGTGAGTCGATCCTCGGCGTGAAAGACGAGGCCGGTGATGGGAAAAGAGGTTCCTCTGGAATGGACTGAGACATCTGGGGGACTCTTGGAATGGTGGCACGACCCTGGAGTTCCTCTCGCCGTTCCTGTTGAGAGGGCCTCCTCTTGAGATGCGACGGGAACGCCGGGAACTCTTTCCCGACGAAGCAGGGAAAGGATCCCTCATCTCGAGCTACGAGGCGGAAACGGGGCTCCTCTGGATGTGGGCGGGACCCTCGTGATTCCTCTCGAGTGGAGACGGCTATGTCGGGGAACTTCTTGATTTGCACCAAGGGTGTGAAGGACCCTTTCGAAGTTCCAGAGGGGAGGTGTGATCAGCCTCGAGACGCCTCAGCGGAAATGGGCCTCATCTCGCCTGGAGGGGAGAACCTCCTGGATTTTCTCGGGTTGCGGCAGGTCTTCTCGAGTTACGACGGGGACCACAGGGACCCGCTCTGGTGGCCTCAGGAAAGGCCAGTCCCCATGCGAGTTGCTAGGGGACCTCTCGGGATTCCTCTCCCGTCCATGCCGGGGCCTCAGTCCTTGTGTGGAGTCGGGGCCGGAACCTGAGGATTCCTCTCCAGTTTTGCCATGGATCTTGGGGTGCTTCTGAGTCTCCCAGGGGAGTCAGGCCTCGTCTCGAGTGGGGACATGCACGTGCGCTTTCCTCCCGAGCTGCAGCAGTAGTGTCACGCTTCCTGTCACGTGGATCAACGGATCTGTGGCTTTCCCTCGAGGCTGTCCCTCGAGGCTTTCCCACGAGGCTTTCCCACAGGGCTGTGCCACGTGCCACCTTGGTGTGAGTCGATCCTCGGCGTGAAAGACGAGCCGGTGCAGGGAAAAGAGGTTATTCTGGAATGGACTGAGATATCTGGGGGACTCTTGGAATGGTGGCACGACCCTGGAGTTCCTCTCGCCGTTCCTGTTGAAAGGGCCTCCTCTTGAGATGCGACGGGAACGCCGGGAACTCTTTCCCGACGAAGCAGGGAAAGGATCCCTCATCTCGAGCTACGAGGCGGAAACGGGGCTCCTCTGGATGTGGGCGGGACCCTCGTGATTCCTCTCGAGTGGAGACGGCTATGTCGGGGAACTTCTTGATTTGCACCAAGGGTGTGAAGGAGCCTTTCGAAGTTCCAGAGGTGAGGTGTGATCAGCCTCGAGACGCCTCAGCGGAAATGGGCCTCATCTCGCCTGGAGGGGAGAACCTCCTGGATTTTCTCCAGTTGCGGCAGGTCTTCTCGAGTTACGACGGGGACCTCAGGGACCCGCTCTGGTGGCCTCAGGAAAGGCCAGTCCCCATGCGAGTTGCAAAGGGACCTCTCGGGATTCCTCTCCCGTCCATGCTGGGGCCTCAGTCCTTGTGTGGAGTCGGGGCCGGAACCTGAGGATTCCTCTCCAGTGTTGCCATGGATCTTGGGGTGCTTCTGAGTCTCCCCAGGGGAGTCAGGCCTCGTCTCGAGTGGGGGCATGCACGTGCGCTTTCCTCCCGAGCTGCAGCAGTAGTGTCACGCTTCCTGTCACGTGGATCAAGGGATCTGTGGCTTTCCCTCGAGGCTGTCCCTCGAGGCTTTCCCACGAGGCTTTCCCACAGGGCTGTGCCACGTGCCACCTTGGTGTGAGTCGATCCTCGGCGTGAAAGACGAGCCGGTGAAGGGAAAAGAGGTTCCTCTGGAATGGACTGAGACATCTGGGGGACTCTTGGAATGGTGGCACGACCCTGGAGTTCCTCTCGCCGTTCCTGTTGAGAGGGCCTCCTCCTGAGATGCGACGGGAACGCCGGGAACTCTTTCCCGACAAAGGAGGGAAAGGATCCCTCATCTCGAGCTACGAGGCGGAAACGGGGCTCCTCTGGATGTGGGCGGCACCCTCGTGATTCCTCTCGAGTGGAGACGGCTATGTCGGGGAACTTCTTGATTTGCACCAAGGGTGTGAAGGACCCTTTCGAAGTTCCAGAGGTGAGATGTGATCAGCCTCGAGACGCCTCAGCAGAAATGGGCCTCGTCTCGCCTGGAGGGGAGAACCTCCTGGATTTTCTCGAGTTGCGGCAGGTCTTCTCGAGTTACGACGGGGACCTCAGGGACCCGCTCTGGTGGCCTCAGGAAAGGCCAGTCCCCATGCGAGTTGCTAGGGGGCCTCTCGGGATTCCTCTCCCGTCCATGCCGGGGCCGCAGTCCTTGAGTGGAGTCGGGGCCGGAACCTGAGGATTCCTCTCCAGTGTTCCCATGGATCTTGGGGTGCTTCTGAGTCTCCCCTGGGGAGTCAGGCCTCGTCTCGAGTGGGGGCATGCACGTGCACTTTCCTCCCGAGCTGCAGCAGTAGTGTCACGCTTCCTGTCACGTGGATCAAGGGATCTGTGGCTTTCCCTCGAGGCTGTCCCTCGAGGCTTTCCCACGAGGCTTTCCCACAGGGCTGTGCCACGTGCCACCTTGGTGTGAGTCGATCCTCGGCGTGAAAGACGAGCCGGTGAAGGGAAAAGAGGTTCCTCTGGAATGGACTGAGATATCTGGGGGACTCTTGGAATGGTGGCACGACCCTGGAGTTCCTCTCGCCGTTCCTGTTGAGAGGGCCTCCTCTTGAGATGCGACGGGAACGCCGGGAACTCTTTCCCGACGAAGCAGGGAAAGGATCCCTCATCTCGAGCTACGAGGCGGAAACGGGGCTCCTCTGGATGTGGGCGGGACCCTCGTGATTCCTCTCGAGTGGAGACGGCTATGTCGGGGAACTTCTTGATTTGCACCAAGGGTGTGAAGGACCCTTTCGAAGTTCCAGAGGGGAGGTGTGATCAGCCTCGAGACGCCTCAGCGGAAATGGGCCTCATCTCGCCTGGAGGGGAGAACCTCCTGGATTTTCTCGGGTTGCGGCAGGTCTTCTCGAGTTACGACGGGGACCACAGGGACCCGCTCTGGTGGCCTCAGGAAAGGCCAGTCCCCATGCGAGTTGCTAGGGGACCTCTCGGGATTCCTCTCCCGTCCATGCCGGGGCCTCAGTCCTTGTGTGGAGTCGGGGCCGGAACCTGAGGATTCCTCTCCAGTGTTGCCATGGATCTTGGGGTGCTTCTGAGTCTCCCAGGGGAGTCAGGCCTCGTCTCGAGTTGGGACATTCACGTGCGCTTTCCTCCCGAGCTGCAGCAGTAGTGTCACGCTTACTGTCACGTGGATCAACGGATCTGTGGCTTTCCCTCGAGGCTGTCCCTCGAGGCTTTCCCACGAGGCTTTCCCACAGGGCTGTGCCACGTGCCACCTTGGTGTGAGTCGATCCTCGGCGTGAAAGACGAGCCGGTGAAGGGAAAAGAGGTTCCTCTGGAATGGACTGAGACATCTGGGGGACTCTTGGAATGGTGGCACGACCCTGGAGTTCCTCTCGCCGTTCCTGTTGAGAGGGCCTCCTCCTGAGATGCGACGGGAACGCCGGGAACTCTTTCCCGACAAAGGAGGGAAAGGATCCCTCATCTCGAGCTACGAGGCGGAAACGGGGCTCCTCTGGATGTGGGCGGGACCCTCGTGATTCCTCTCGAGTGGAGACGGCTATGTCGGGGAACTTCTTGATTTGCACCAAGGGTGTGAAGCAGCCTTTCGAAGTTCCAGAGGTGAGGTGTGATCAGCCTCGAGACGCCTCAGCAGAAATAGGCCTCATCTCGCCTGGAGGGGAGAACCTCCTGGATTTTCTCGAGTTGCGGCAGGTCTTCTCGAGTTACGACGGGGACCTCAGGGACCCGCTCTGGTGGCCTCAGGAAAGGCCAGTCCCCATGCGAGTTGCTAGGGGGCCTCTCGGGATTCCTCTCCCGTCCATGCCGGAGCCTCAGTCCTTGTGTGGAGTCGGGGCCGGAACCTGAGGATTCCTCTCCAGTGTAGCCATGGATCTTGGGGTGCTTCTGAGTCTCCCCAGGGGAGTCAGGCCTCGTCTCGAGTGGGGGCATGCACGTGCGCTTTCCTCCCGAGCTGCAGCAGTAGTGTCACGCTTCCTGTCACGTGGATCAAGGGATCTGTGGCTTTCCCTCGAGGCTGTCCCTCGAGGCTTTCCCACGAGGCTTTCCCACAGGGCTGTGCCACGTGCCACCTTGCTGTGAGTCGATCCTCGGCGAGAAAGACGAGCCGGTGAAGGGAAAAGAGGTTCCTCTGGAATGGACTGAGACATCTGGGGGACTCTTGGAATGGTGGCACGACCCTGGAGTTCCTCTCGCCGTTCCTGTTGAGAGGGCCTGCTCTAGAGATGCGGCGGGAACGCCGGGAACTCTTTCCCGACGAAGCAGGGAAAGGATCCCTCATCTCGAGCTACGAGGCGGAAACGGGGCTCCTCTGGATGTGGGCGGGACCCTCGTGATTCCTCTCGAGTGGAGACGGGTATGTCGGGGAACTTCTTGATTTGCACCAAGGGTGTGAAGGAGCCTTTCGAAGTTCCAGAGGTGAGGTGTGATCAGCCTCGAGACGCCTCAGCGGAAATGGGCCTCATCTCGCCTGGAGGGGAGAACCTCCTGGATTTTCTCGAGTTGCGGCAGGTCTTCTCGAGTTACGACGGGGACCTCAGGGACCCGCTCTGGTGGCCTCAGGAAAGGCCAGTCCCCATGCGAGTTGCTAGGGGACCTCTCGGGATTCCTCTCCCGTCCATGCCGGGGCCTCAGTCCTTGTGTGGAGTCGGGGCCGGAACCTGAGGATTCCTCTCCAGTGTTGCCATGGATCTTGGGGAGCTTCTGAGTCTCCCCAGGGGAGTCAGGCGGCGTCTCGAGTGGGGGCATGCACGTGCGCTTTCCTCCCGAGCTGCAGCAGTAGTGTCACTCTTCCTGTCACGTGGATCAAGGGATCTGTGGCTTTCCCTCGAGGCTGTCCCTCGAGGCTTTCCCACGAGGCTTTCCCACAGGGCTGTGCCACGTGCCACCTTGGTGTGAGTCGATCCTCGGCGTGAAAGACGAGCCGGTGAAGGGAAAACAGGTTCCTCTGGAATGGACTGAGACATCTGGGGGACTCTTGGAATGGTGGCACGACCCTGGAGTTCCTCTCGCCGTTCCTGTTGAGAGGGCCTCCTCTTGAGATGCGACGGGAACGCCGGGAACTCTTTCCCGAAGAAGCAGGGAAAGGATCCCTGATCTCGAGCTACGAGGGGGAAACTGGGCTCCTCTGGATGTGGGCGGGACCCTCGTGATTCCTCTCGAGTGGAGACGGCTAGGTCGGGGAACTTCTTGATTTGCACCAAGGATCTGAAGGAGCCTTTCGAAGTTCCAGAGGTGAGGTGTGATCAGCCTCGAGACGCCTCAGCGGAAATGGGCCTCATCTCGCCTGGAGGGGAGAACCTCCTGGATTTTCTCGAGTTGCGGCAGGTCTTCTCGAGTTACGACGGGGACCTCAGGGACCCGCTCTGGTGGCCTCAGGAAAGGCCAGTCCCCATGCGAGTTGCTAGGGGGCCTCTCGGGATTCCTCTCCCGTCCATGCCGGGGCCTCAGTCCTTGTGTGGAGTCGGGGCCGGAACCTGAGGATTCCTCTCCAGTGTTGCCATGGATCTTGGGGAGCTTCTGAGTCTCCCCAGGGGAGTCAGGCGGCGTCTCGAGTGGGGGCATGCACGTGCGCTTTCCTCCCGAGCTGCAGCAGTAGTGTCGCTCTTCCTGTCACGTGGATCAAGGGATCTGTGGCTTTCCCTCGAGGCTGTCCCTCGAGGCTTTCCCACGAGGCTTTCCCACAGGGCTGTGCCACGTGCCACCTTGGTGTGAGTCGATCCTCGGCGTGAAAGACGAGCCGGTGAATGGAAAAGAGGTTCCTCTGGAATGGACTGAGACATCTGGGGGACTCTTGGAATGGTGGCACGACCCTGGAGTTCCTCTCGCCGTTCCTGTTGAGAGGGCCTCCTCTTGAGATGCGACGGGAACGCCGGGAACTCTTTCCCGAAGAAGCAGGGAAAGGATCCCTGATCTCGAGCTACGAGGGGGAAACGGGGCTCCTCTGGATGTGGGCGGGACCCTCGTGATTCCTCTCGAGTGGAGACGGCTATGTCGGGGAACTTCCTGATTTGCACCAAGGGTGTGAAGGAGCCTTTCGAAGTTCCAGACGTGAGGTGTGATCAGCCTCGAGACGCCTCAGCAGAAATGGGCCTCATCTCGCCTGGAGGGGAGAACCTCCTGGATTTTCTCGAGTTGCGGCAGGTCTTCTCGAGTTACGATGGGGACCTCACGGACCCGCTCTGGTGGCCTCAGGAAAGGCCAGTCCCCATGCGAGTTGCTAGGGGGCCTCTCGGGATTCCTCTCCCGTCCATGCCGGGGCCTCAGTCCTTGTGTGGAGTCGGGGCCGGAACCTGAGGATTCCTCTCCAGTGTTGCCATGGATCTTGGGGAGCTTCTGAGTCTCCCCAGGGGAGTCAGGCGGCGTCTCGAGTGGGGGCATGCACGTGCGCTTTCCTCCCGAGCTGCAGCAGTAGTGTCACTCTTCCTGTCACGTGGATCAAGGGATCTGTGGCTTTCCCTCGAGGCTGTCCCTCGAGGCTTTCCCACGAGGCTTTCCCACAGGGCTGTGCCACGTGCCACCTTGGTGTGAGTCGATCCTCGGCGTGAAAGACGAGCCGGTTAAGGGAAAAGAGGTTCCTCTGGAATGGACTGAGACATCTGGGGGACTCTTGGAATGGTGGCACGACCCTGGAGTTCCTCTCGCCGTTCCTGTTGAGAGGGCCTCCTCTTGAGATGCGACGGGAACGCCGGGAACTCTTTCCCGACGAAGCAGGGAAAGGATCCCTCATCTCGAGCTACGAGGCGGAAACGGGGCTCCTCTGGATGTGGGCGGGACCCTCGTGATTCCTCTCGAGTGGAGACGGCTATGTCGGGGAGCTTCTTGATTTGCACCAAGGGTGTGAAGCAGCCTTTCGAAGTTCCAGAGGTGAGGTGTGATCAGCCTCGAGACGCCTCAGCAGAAATGGGCCTCATCTCGCCTGGAGGGGAGAACCTCCTGGATTTTCTCGAGTTGCGGCAGGTCTTCTCGAGTTACGACGGGGACCTCAGGGACCCGCTCTGGTGGCCTCAGGAAAGGCCAGTCCCCATGCGAGTTGCTAGGGGACCTCTCGGGATTCCTCTCCCGTCCATGCCGGGGCCTCAGTCCTTGTGTGGAGTCGGGGCCGGAACCTGAGGATTCCTCTCCAGTGTTGCCATTGATCTTGGGGTGCTTCTGAGTCTCCCCAGGGGAGTCAGGCCTCGTCTCGAGTGGGGGAATGCACGTGCGCTTTCCTCCCGAGCTGCAGCAGTAGTGTCACGCTTCCTGTCACGTGGATCAAGGGATCTGTGGCTTTCCCTCGAGGCTGTCCCTCGAGGCTTTCCCACGAGGCTTTCCCACAGGGCTGTGCCACGTGCCACCTTGGTTTGAGTCGATCCTCGGCGTGAAAGACGAGCCGGTGAAGGGGAAAGAGGTTCCTCTGGAATGGACTGAGACATCTGGGGGACTCTTGGAAAGGTGGCACAACCCTGGAGTTCCTCTCGCCGTTCCTGTTGAGAGGGCCTCCTCTTGAGATACGACGGGAACGACGGGAACTCTTTCCCGACGAAGCAGGGAAAGGATCCCTCATCTCGAGCTACGAGGCGGAAACGGGGCTCCTCTGGATGTGGGCGGGACCCTCGTGATTCCTCTCGAGTGGAGACGGCTATGTCGGGGAACTTCTTGATTTGCACCAAGGGTGTGAAGGAGCCTTTCGAAGTTCCAGAGGTGAGGTGTGATCAGCCTCGAGACGCCTCAGCAGAAATGGGCCTCATCTCGCCTGGATGGGAGAACCTCCTGGATTTTCTCGAGTTGCGGCAGGTCTTCTCGAGTTACGACGGGGACCTCAGGGACCCGCTCTGGTGGCCTCAGGAAAGGCCAGTCCCCATGCGAGTTGCTAGGGGGCCTCTCGGGATTCCTCTCCCGTCCATGCCGGGGCCTCAGTCCTTGTGTGGAGTCGGGGCCGGAACCTGAGGATTCCTCTCCAGTGTTGCCATGGATCTTGGGGTGCTTCTGGGTCTCCCTAGGGGAGACAGGCCTCGTCTCGTGTGGGGGCATGTACGTGCGCTTTCCTCCCGAGCTGCAGCAGTAGTGTCATGCTTCCTGTCACGTGGATCAAGGGATCTGTGGCTTTCCCTCGAGGCTGTCCCTCGAGGCTTTCCCTCGAGGCTTTCCCACAGGGCTGTGCCATGTGCCACCCTGGTGTGAGTCGATCCTCGGCGTGAAAGACGAGCCGGTGAAGTGAAAAGAGGTTCCTCTGGAATGGACTGAGACATCTGGGGGACTCTTGGAATGGTGGCACGACCCTGGAGTTCCTCTCGCCGTTCCTGTTGAGAGGGCCTCCTCTTGAGATGCGACGGGAACGCCGGGAACTCTTTCCCGACGAAGCAGGGAAAGGATCCCTCATCTCGAGCTATGAGGCGGATTCGGGGCTCCTCTGGATGTGGGCGGGACCCTCGTGATTCCCCTCGAGTGGAGACGGGTATGTCGGGGAACTTCTTGATTTGCACCAAGGGTGTGAAGGACCCTTTCGAAGTTCCAGAGGTGAGGTGTGATCAGCCTCGAGACGCCTCAGCGGAAATGGGCCTCATCTCGCCTGGAGGGGAGAACCTCCTGGATTTTCTCGAGTTGCGGCAGGTCTTCTCGAGTTACGATGGGGACCTCACGGACCCGCTCTGGTGGCCTCAGGAAAGGCCAGTCCCCATGCGAGTTGCTAGGGGGCCTCTCGGGATTCCTCTCCCGTCCATGCCGGGGCCTCAGTCCTTGTGTGGAGTCGGGGCCGGAACCTGAGGATTCCTCTCCAGTGTTGCCATGGATCTTGGGGAGCTTCTGAGTCTCCCCAGGGGAGTCAGGCGGCGTCTCGAGTGGGGGCATGCACGTGCGCTTTCCTCCCGAGCTGCAGCAGTAGTGTCACTCTTCCTGTCACGTGGATCAAGGGATCTGTGGCTTTCCCTCGAGGCTGTCCCTCGAGGCTTTCCCACGAGGCTTTCCCACAGGGCTGTGCCACGTGCCACCTTGGTGTGAGTCGATCCTCGGCGTGAAAGACGAGCCGGTTAAGGGAAAAGAGGTTCCTCTGGAATGGACTGAGACATCTGGGGGACTCTTGGAATGGTGGCACGACCCTGGAGTTCCTCTCGCCGTTCCTGTTGAGAGGGCCTCCTCTTGAGATGCGACGGGAACGCCGGGAACTCTTTCCCGACGAAGCAGGGAAAGGATCCCTCATCTCGAGCTACGAGGCGGAAACGGGGCTCCTCTGGATGTGGGCGGGACCCTCGTGATTCCTCTCGAGTGGAGACGGCTATGTCGGGGAACTTCTTGATTTGCACCAAGGGTGTGAAGCAGCCTTTCGAAGTTCCAGAGGTGAGGTGTGATCAGCCTCGAGACGCCTCAGCAGAAATGGGCCTCATCTCGCCTGGAGGGGAGAACCTCCTGGATTTTCTCGAGTTGCGGCAGGTCTTCTCGAGTTACGACGGGGACCTCAGGGACCCGCTCTGGTGGCCTCAGGAAAGGCCAGTCCCCATGCGAGTTGCTAGGGGGCCTCTCGGGATTCCTCTCCCGTCCATGCCTGGGCCTCAGTCCTTGTGTGGAGTCGGGGCCGGAACCTGAGGATTCCTCTCCAGTGTAGCCATGGATCTTGGGGTGCTTCTGAGTCTCCCCAGGGGAGTCAGGCCTCGTCTCGAGTGGGGGCATGCACGTGCGCTTTCCTCCCGAGCTGCAGCAGTAGTGTCACGCTTCCTGTCACGTGGATCAAGGGATCTGTGGCTTTCCCTCGAGGCTGTCCCTCGAGGCTTTCCCACGAGGCTTTCCCACAGGGCTGTGCCACGTGCCACCTTGCTGTGAGTCGATCCTCGGCGAGAAAGACGAGCCGGTGAAGGGAAAAGAGGTTCCTCTGGAATGGACTGAGACATCTGGGGGACTCTTGGAATGGTGGCACGACCCTGGAGTTCCTCTCGCCGTTCCTGTTGAGAGGGCCTGCTCTTGAGATGCGGCGGGAACGCCGGGAACTCTTTCCCGACGAAGCAGGGAAAGGATCCCTCATCTCGAGCTACGAGGGGGAAACTGGGCTCCTCTGGATGTGGGCGGGACCCTCGTGATTCCTCTCGAGTGGAGACGGCTAGGTCGGGGAACTTCTTGATTTGCACCAAGGATCTGAAGGAGCCTTTCGAAGTTCCAGAGGTGAGGTGTGATCAGCCTCGAGACGCCTCAGCGGAAATGGGCCTCATCTCGCCTGGAGGGGAGAACCTCCTGGATTTTCTCGAGTTGCGGCAGGTCTTCTCGAGTTACGACGGGGACCTCAGGGACCCGCTCTGGTGGCCTCAGGAAAGGCCAGTCCCCATGCGAGTTGCTAGGGGGCCTCTCGGGATTCCTCTCCCGTCCATGCCGGGGCCTCAGTCCTTGTGTGGAGTCGGGGCCGGAACCTGAGGATTCCTCTCCAGTGTTGCCATGGATCTTGGGGAGCTTCTGAGTCTCCCCAGGGGAGTCAGGCGGCGTCTCGAGTGGGGGCATGCACGTGCGCTTTCCTCCCGAGCTGCAGCAGTAGTGTCACTCTTCCTGTCACGTGGATCAAGGGATCTGTGGCTTTCCCTCGAGGCTGTCCCTCGAGGCTTTCCCACGAGGCTTTCCCACAGGGCTGTGCCACGTGCCACCTTGGTGTGAGTCGATCCTCGGCGTGAAAGACGAGCCGGTGAAGGGAAAAGAGGTTCCTCTGGAATGGACTGAGACATCTGGGGGACTCTTGGAATGGTGGCACGACCCTGGAGTTCCTCTCGCCGATCCTGTTGAGAGGGCCTCCTCTTGAGATGCGACGGGAACGCCGGGAACTCTTTCCCGAAGAAGCAGGGAAAGGATCCCTGATCTCGAGCTACGAGGGGGAAACGGGGCTCCTCTGGATGTGGGCGGGACCCTCGTGATTCCTCTCGAGTGGAGACGGCTATGTCGGGGAACTTCCTGATTTGCACCAAGGGTGTGAAGGAGCCTTTCGAAGTTCCAGACGTGAGGTGTGATCAGCCTCGAGACGCCTCAGCAGAAATGGGCCTCATCTCGCCTGGAGGGGAGAACCTCCTGGATTTTCTCGAGTTGCGGCAGGTCTTCTCGAGTTACGATGGGGACCTCACGGACCCGCTCTGGTGGCCTCAGGAAAGGCCAGTCCCCATGCGAGTTGCTAGGGGGCCTCTCGGGATTCCTCTCCCGTCCATGCCTGGGCCTCAGTCCTTGTGTGGAGTCGGGGCCGGAACCTGAGGATTCCTCTCCAGTGTAGCCATGGATCTTGGGGTGCTTCTGAGTCTTCCCAGGGGAGTCAGGCCTCGTCTCGAGTGGGGGCATGCACGTGCGCTTTCCTCCCGAGCTGCAGCAGTAGTGTCACGCTTCCTGTCACGTGGATCAAGGGATCTGTGGCTTTCCCTCGAGGCTGTCCCTCGAGGCTTTCCCACGAGGCTTTCCCACAGGGCTGTGCCACGTGCCACCTTGCTGTGAGTCGATCCTCGGCGAGAAAGACGAGCCGGTGAAGGGAAAAGAGGTTCCTCTGGAATGGACTGAGACATCTGGGGGACTCTTGGAATGGTGGCACGACCCTGGAGTTCCTCTCGCCGTTCCTGTTGAGAGGGCCTGCTCTTGAGATGCGGCGGGAACGCCGGGAACTCTTTCCCGACGAAGCAGGGAAAGGATCCCTCATATCGAGCTACGAGGCGGAAACGGGGCTCCTCTGGATGTGGGCGGGACCCTCGTGATTCCTCTCGAGTGGAGACGGGTATGTCGGGGAACTTCTTGATTTGCACCAAGGGTGTGAAGGAGCCTTTCGAAGTTCCAGAGGTGAGGTGTGATCAGCCTCGAGACGCCTCAGCGGAAATGGGCCTCATCTCGCCTGGAGGGGAGAACCTCCTGGATTTTCTCGAGTTGCGGCAGGTCTTCTCGAGTTACGACGGGGACCTCAGGGACCCGCTCTGGTGGCCTCAGGAAAGGCCAGTCCCCATGCGAGTTGCTAGGGGACCTCTCGGGATTCCTCTCCCGTCCATGCCGGGGCCTCAGTCCTTGTGTGGAGTCGGGGCCGGAACCTGAGGATTCCTCTCCAGTGTTGCCATTGATCTTGGGGTGCTTCTGAGTCTCCCCAGGGGAGTCAGGCCTCGTCTCGAGTGGGGGAATGCACGTGCGCTTTCCTCCCGAGCTGCAGCAGTAGTGTCACGCTTCCTGTCACGTGGATCAAGGGATCTGTGGCTTTCCCTCGAGGCTGTCCCTCGAGGCTTTCCCACGAGGCTTTCCCACAGGGCTGTGCCACGTGCCACCTTGGTTTGAGTCGATCCTCGGCGTGAAAGACGAGCCGGTGAAGGGAAAAGAGGTTCCTCTGGAATGGACTGAGACATCTGGGGGACTCTTGGAAAGGTGGCACAACCCTGGAGTTCCTCTCGCCGTTCCTGTTGAGAGGGCCTCCTCTTGAGATACGACGGGAACGACGGGAACTCTTTCCCGACGAAGCAGGGAAAGGATCCCTCATCTCGAGCTACGAGGCGGATTCGGGGCTCCTCTGGATGTGGGCGGGACCCTCGTGATTCCTCTCGAGTGGAGACGGCTATGTCGGGGAACTTCTTGATTTGCACCAAGGGTGTGAAGGAGCCTTTCGAAGTTCCAGAGGTGAGGTGTGATCAGCCTCGAGACGCCTCAGCAGAAATGGGCCTCATCTCGCCTGGATGGGAGAACCTCCTGGATTTTCTCGAGTTGCGGCAGGTCTTCTCGAGTTACGACGGGGACCTCAGGGACCCGCTCTGGTGGCCTCAGGAAAGGCCAGTCCCCATGCGAGTTGCTAGGGGGCCTCTCGGGATTCCTCTCCCGTCCATGCCGGGGCCTCAGTCCTTGTGTGGAGTCGGGGCCGGAACCTGAGGATTCCTCTCCAGTGTTGCCATGGATCTTGGGGTGCTTCTGGGTCTCCCCAGGGGAGACAGGCCTCGTCTCGTGAGGGGGCATGTACGTGCGCTTTCCTCCCGAGCTGCAGCAGTAGTGTCATGCTTCCTGTCACGTGGATCAAGGGATCTGTGGCTTTCCCTCGAGGCTGTCCCTCGAGGCTTTCCCTCGAGGCTTTCCCACAGGGCTGTGCCATGTGCCACCCTGGTGTGAGTCGATCCTCGGCGTGAAAGACGAGCCGGTGAAGTGAAAAGAGGTTCCTCTGGAATGGACTGAGACATCTGGGGGACTCTTGGAATGGTGGCACGACCCTGGAGTTCCTCTCGCCGTTCCTGTTGAGAGGGCCTCCTCTTGAGATGCGACGGGAACGCCGGGAACTCTTTCCCGACGAAGCAGGGAAAGGATCCCTCATCTCGAGCTATGAGGCGGATTCGGGGCTCCTCTGGATGTGGGCGGGACCCTCGTGATTCCCCTCGAGTGGAGACGGGTATGTCGGGGAACTTCTTGATTTGCACCAAGGGTGTGAAGGACCCTTTCGAAGTTCCAGAGGTGAGGTGTGATCAGCCTCGAGACGCCTCAGCGGAAATGGGCCTCATCTCGCCTGGAGGGGAGAACCTCCTGGATTTTCTCGAGTTGCGGCAGGTCTTCTCGAGTTACGACGGGGACCTCAGGGACCCGCTCTGGTGGCCTCAGGAAAGGCCAGTCCCCATGCGAGTTGCTAGGGGACCTCTCGGGATTCCTCTCCCGTCCATGCCTGGGCCTCAGTCCTTGTGTGGAGACGGGGCCGGAACCTGAGGATTCCTCTCCAGTGTTGCCATGGATCTTGGGGAGCTTCTGAGTCTCCCCAGGGGAGTCAGGCGGCGTCTCGAGTGGGGGCATGCACGTGCGCTTTCCTCCCGAGCTGCAGCAGTAGTGTCACTCTTCCTGTCACGTGGATCAAGGGATCTGTGGCTTTCCCTCGAGGCTGTCCCTCGAGGCTTTCCCACGAGGCTTTCCCACAGGGCTGTGCCACGTGCCACCTTGGTGTGAGTCGATCCTCGGCGTGAAAGACGAGCCGGTGAAGGGAAAAGAGGTTCCTCTGGAATGGACTGAGACATCTGGGGGACTCTTGGAATGGTGGCACGACCCTGGAGTTCCTCTCGCCGTTCCTGTTGAGAGGGCCTCCTCTTGAGATGCGACGGGAACGCCGGGAACTCTTTCCCGACGAAGCAGGGAAAGGATCCCTCATCTAGAGCTACGAGGCGGAAACGGGGCTCCTCTGGATGTGGGCGGGACCCTCGTGATTCCTCTCGAGTGGAGACGGCTATGTCGGGGAACTTCTTGATTTGCACCAAGGGTGTGAAGGAGCCTTTCGAAGTTCCAGAGGGGAGGTGTGATCAGCCTCGAGACGCCTCAGCAGAAATGGGCCTCATCTCGCCTGGAGGGGAGAAGCTCCTGGATTTTCTCGAGTTGCGGCAGGTCTTCTCGAGTTACGACGGGGACCTCAGGGACCCGCTCTGGTGGACTCAGGAAAGGCCAGTCCCCATGCGAGTTGCTAGGGGGCCTCTCGGGATTCCTCTCCCGTCCATGCCGGGGCCTCAGTCCTTGTGTGGAGTCGGGGCCGGAACCTGAGGATTCCTCTCCAGTGTTGCCATGGATCTTGGGGTGCTTCTGGGTCTCCCCAGGGGAGTCAGGCCTCGTCTCGAGTGGGAGCATGTACGTGCGCTTTCCTCCCGAGCTGCAGCAGTAGTGTCACGCTTCCTGTCACGTGGATCAAGGGATCTGTGGCTTTCCCTCGAGGCTGTCCCTCGAGGCTTACCCACTAGGCTTTCCCACAGGGCTGTGCCATGTGCCACCCTGGTGTGAGTCGATCCTCGGCGTGAAAGACGAGCCGGTGAAGGGAAAAGAGTTTCCTCTGGAATGGACTGAGACATCTGGGGGACTCTTGGAATGGTGGCACGACCCTGGAGTTCCTCTCGCCGTTCCTGTTGAGAGGGCCTCCTCTTGAGATGCGACGGGAACGCCGGGAACTCCTTCCCGACGAAGCAGGGAAAGGATCCCTCATCTCGAGCTACGAGGCGGAAACGGGACTCCCCTGGATGTGGGCGGGACCCTCGTGATTCCTCTCGAGTGGAGACGGCTAGGTCGGGGAACTTCTTGATTTGCACCAAGGGTCTGAAGGACCCTTTCGAAGTTCCAGAGGTGAGGTGTGATCAGCCTCGAGACGCCTCAGCGGAAATGGGCCTCATCTCGCCTGGAAGGGAGAACCTCCTGGATTTTCTCGAGTTGCGGCAGGTCTTCTCGAGTTACGACGGGGACCTCAGGGACCCGCTCTGGTGGCCTCAGGAAAGGCCAGTCCCCATGCGAGTTGCTAGGGGGCCTCTCGGGATTCCTCTCCCGTCCATGCCGGGGCCTCAGTCCTTGTGTGGAGTCGGGGCCGGAACCTGAGGATTCCTCTCCAGTGTTGCCATGGATCTTGGGGAGCTTCTGAGTCTCCCCAGGGGAGTCAGGCGGCGTCTCGAGTGGGGGCATGCACGTGCGCTTTCCTCCCGAGCTGCAGCAGTAGTGTCACTCTTCCTGTCACGTGGATCAAGGGATCTGTGGCTTTCCCTCGAGGCTGTCCCTCGAGGCTTTCCCACGAGGCTTTCCCACAGGGCTGTGCCACGTGCCACCTTGGTGTGAGTCGATCCTCGGCGTGAAAGACGAGCCGGTGAATGGAAAAGAGGTTCCTCTGGAATGGACTGAGACATCTGGGGGACTCTTGGAATGGTGGCACGACCCTGGAGTTCCTCTCGCCGTTCCTGTTGAGAGGGCCTCCTCTTGAGATGCGACGGGAACGCCGGGAACTCTTTCCCGACGAAGCAGGGAAAGGATCCCTCATCTCGAGCTACGAGGCGGAAACGGGGCTCCTCTGGATGTGGGCGGGACCCTCGTGATTCCTCTCGAGTGGAGACGGCTATGTCGGGGAACTTCTTGATTTGCACCAAGGGTGTGAAGCAGCCTTTCGAAGTTCCAGAGGTGAGGTGTGATCAGCCTCGAGACGCCTCAGCGGAAATGGGCCTCATCTCGCCTGGAGGGGAGAAACTCCTGGATTTTCTCGAGTTGCGGCAGGTCTTCTCGAGTTACGACGGGGACCTCAGGTACCCGCTCTGGTGGCCTCAGGAAAGGCCAGTCCCCATGCGAGTTGCTAGGGGACCTCTCGGGATTCCTCTCCCGTCCATTCCGGGGCCTCAGTCCTTGTGTGGAGTCGGGGCCGGAAGCTGAGGATTCCTCTTCAGTGTTGCCATGGATCTTGGGGTGCTTCTGAGTCTCCCCAGGGGAGTCAGGCCTCGTCTCGAGTGGGGGCATGCACGTGCGCTTTCCTCCCGAGCTGCAGCAGTCGTGTCAGGCTTCCGGTCACGTGGATCAAGGGATCTGTGGCTTTCCCTCGAGGCTGTCCCTCGAGGCTTTCCCACGAGGCTTTCCTAGAGGGCTGTGCCAGGGGCCACCTTGGTGAGAGTCGATCCTCGGCATGAAACACGAGCCGGTGAAGGGAAAAGAGGTTCCTCTGGAATGGACTGAGACATCTGGGGGACTCTTGGAATGGTGGCACGACCCTGGAGTTCCTCTCGCCGTTCCTGTTGAGAGGGCCTCCTCTTGAGCTGCGACGTGAACGCCGGGAACTCTTTCCCGACGAAGCAGGGAAAGGATCCCTCATCTCGAGCTACGAGGCGGAAACGGGGCTCCTCTGGATGTGGGCGGGACCCTCGTGATTCCTCTCGAGTGGAGACGGCTATGTCGGGGAACTTCTTGATTTGCACCAAGGGTGTGAAGGAGCCTTTCGAAGTTCCAGAGGTGAGGTGTGATCAGCCTCGAGACGCCTCAGCCGAAATGGGCCTCATCTCGCCTGGAGGGGAGAACCTCCTGGATTTTCTCGAGTTGCGGCAGGTCTTCTCGAGTTACGACGGGGACCTCAGGGACCCGCTCTGGTGGACTCAGGAAAGGCCAGTCCCCATGCGAGTTGCTAGGGGGCCTCTCGGGATTCCTCTCCCGTCCATGCCGGGGCCTCAGTCCTTGTGTGGAGTCGGGGCCGGAACCTGAGGATTCCTCTCCAGTGTTGCCATGGATCTTGGGGAGCTTCTGAGTCTCCCCAGGGGAGTCAGGCGGCGTCTCGAGTGGGGGCATGCACGTGCGCTTTCCTCCCGAGCTGCAGCAGTAGTGTCACTCTTCCTGTCACGTGGATCAAGGGATCTGTGGCTTTCCCTCGAGGCTGTCCCTCGAGGCTTTCCCACGAGGCTTTCCCACAGGGCTGTGCCACGTGCCACCTTGGTGTGAGTCGATCCTCGGCATGAAAGACGAGCCGGTGAAGGGAAAAGAGGTTCCTCTGGAATGGACTGAGACATCTGGGGGACTCTTGGAATGGTGGCACGACCCTGGAGTTCCTCTCGCCGTTCCTGTTGAGAGGGCCTCCTCTTGAGATGCGACGGGAACGCCGGGAACTCTTTCCCGAAGAAGCAGGGAAAGGATCCCTGATCTCGATCTACTAGGCGGAAACGGGGCTCCTCTGGATGTGGGCGGGACCCTCGTGATTCCTCTCGAGTGGAGACGGCTATGTCGGGGAACTTCTTGATTTGCACCAAGGGTGTGAAGGAGCCTTTCGAAGTTCCAGAGGTGAGGTGTGATCAGCCTCGAGACGCCTCAGCAGAAATGGGCCTCATCTCGCCTGGAGGGGAGAACCTCCTGGATTTTCTCGAGTTGCGGCAGGTCTTCTCGAGTTACGACGGGGACCTCAGGGACCCGCTCTGGTGGCCTCAGGAAAGGCCAGTCCCCATGCGAGTTTCTAGGGGGCCTCTCGGGATTCCTCTCCCGTCCATGCCGGGGCCTCAGTCCTTGTGTGGAGTCGGGGCCGGAACCTGAGGATTCCTCTCCAGTGTTGCCATGGATCTTGGGGAGCTTCTGAGTCTCCCCAGGGGATTCAGGCGGCGTCTCGAGTGGGGGCATGCACGTGCGCTTTCCTCCCGAGCTGCAGCAGTAGTGTCACTCTTCCTGTCACGTGGATCAAGGGATCTGTGGCTTTCCCTCGAGGCTGTCCCTCGAGGCTTTCCCACGAGGCTTTCCCACAGGTCTGTGCCACGTGCCACCTTGGCGTGAGTCGATCCTCGGCGTGAAAGACGAGCCGGTGAAGGGAAAAGAGGTTCCTCTGGAATGGACTGAGACATCTGGGGGACTCTTGGAATGGTGGCACGACCCTGGAGTTCCTCTCGCCGTTCCTGTTGAGAGGGCCTCCTCTTGAGATGCGACGGGAACGCCGGGAACTCTTTCCCGACGAAGCAGGGAAAGGATCCCTCATCTCGACCTACGAGGCGGAAACGGGGCTCCTCTGGATGTGGCCGGGACCCTCGTGATTCCTCTCGAGTGGAGACGGCTATGTCGGGGAACTTCTTGATTTGCACCAAGGGTGTGAAGGACCCTTTCGAAGTTCCAGAGGTGAGGTGTGATCAGCCTCGAGACGCCTCAGCAGAAATGGGCCTCATCTCGCCTGGAGGGGAGAAGCTCCAGGATTTTCTCGAGTTGTGGCAAGTCTTCTCGAGTTACGACGGGGACCTCAGGGACCCGCTCTGGTGGCCTCAGGAAAGCCCAGACCCCATGCGAGTTGGTAGGGGACCTCTCGGGATTCCTCTCCCGTCCATGCCGGGGCCTCAATCCTTGTGTGGAGTCGGGGCCGGAACCTGAGGATTCCTCTCCAGTGTTGCCATGGATCTTGGGGAGCTTCTGAGTCTCCCCAGGGGAGTCAGGCTGCGTCTCGAGTGGGGGCATGCACGTGCGCTTTCCTCCCGAGCTGCAGCAGTAGTGTCACTCTTCCTGTCACGTGGATCAAGGGATCTGTGGCTTTCCCTCGAGGCTGTCCCTCGAGGCTTTCCCACGAGGCTTTCCCACAGGGCTGTGCCACGTGCCACCTTGGTGTGACTCGATCCTCGGCGTGAAAGACGAGCCGGTGAAGGGAAAAGAGATTCCTCTGGAATGGACTGAGACATCGGGGGACTCTTGGAATGGTGGCACGACCCTGGAGTTCCTCTCGCCGTTCCTGTTGAGAGGGCCTCCTCTTGAGATGCGACGGGAACGCCGGGAACTCTTTCCCGACGAAGCAGGGAAAGGATCCCTCATCTCGAGCTATGAGGCGGAAACGGGGCTCCTCTGGATGTGGGCGGGACCCTCGTGATTCCTCTCGAGTGGAGACGGCTATGTCGGGGAACTTCTTGATTTGCACCAAGGGTGGGAAGGAGCCTTTCGAAGTTCCAGAGGGGAGGTGTGATCAGCCTCGAGATGCCTCAGCAGAAATGGGCCTCATCTCGCCTGGAGGGGAGAAGCTCCTGGAATTTCTCGAGTTGCGGCAGGTCTTCTCGAGTTACGACGGGGACCTCAGGGACCCGCTCTGGTGGCCTCAGGAAAGGCCAGTCCCCATGCGAGTTGCTAGGGGGCCTCTCGGGATTCCTCTCCCGTCCATGCCGGGGCCTCAGTCCTTGTGTGGAGTCGGGGCCGGAACCTGAGGATTCCTCTCCAGTGTTGCCATATATCTTGGGGAGCTTCTGAGTCTCCCCAGGGGAGTCAGGCGGCGTCTCGAGTGGGGGCATGCACGTGCGCTTTCCTCCCGAGCTGCAGCAGTAGTGTCACGCTTCCTGTCACGTGGATCAAGGGATCTGTGGCTTTCCCTGGAGGCTGTCCCTCGAGGCTTTCCCACGAGGCTTTCCCAGAGGGCTGTGCCACGTGCCACCTTGGTGTGAGTCGATCCTCGGCGTGAAAGACGAGCCGGTGAAGGGAAAAGAGGTTCCTCTGGAATGGACTGAGACATCTGGGGGACTCTTGGAATGGTGGCACGACCCTGGAGTTCCTCTCGCCGTTCCTGTTGAGAGGGCCTCCTCTTGAGATGCGACGGGAACGCCGGGAAATCTTTCCCGACGAAGCAGGGAAAGGATCCCTCATCTCGAGTTACGAGGCGGAAACGGGGCTCCTCTGGATGTGGGCGGGTCCCTCGTGATTCCCCTCGAGTGGAGACGGGTATGTCGGGGAACTTCTTGATTTGCACCAGGGGTGTGAAGGAGCATTTCGAAGTTCCAGAGGTGAGATGTGATCAGCCTCGAGACGCCTCAGCGGAAATGGGCCTCATCTCGCCTGGAGGGGAGAACCTCCTGGATTTTGTCGAGTTGCGGCAGGTCTTCTCGAGTTACGACGGGGACCTCAGGGACCCGCTCTGGTGGCCTCAGGAAAGGCCAGTCCCCATGCGATTTGCTAGGGGGCCTCTCGGGATTCCTCTCCCGTCCATGACGGGGCCTCAGTCCTTGTGTGGAGTCGGGGCCGGAACCTGAGGATTCCTCTCCAGTGTTGCCATGGATCTTGGGGTGCTTCTGAGTCTCCCCAGGGGAGTCAGGCCTCGTCTCGAGTGGGGGCATGCACGTGCGCTTTCCTCCCGAGCTGCAGCAGTAGTGTCACGCTTCCTGTCACGTGGATTAAGGGATCTGTGGCTTTCCCTCGAGGCTGTCCCTTGAGGCTTTCCCACGAGGCTATCCCACAGGGCTGTGCCACGTGCCACCTTGGTGTGAGTCGATCCTCGGCGTGAAAGACGAGCCGGTGAAGGCAAAAGAGATTCCTCTGGAATGGACTGAGACATCTGGGGGACTCTTGGAATGGTGGCACGACCCTGGAGTTCCTCTCGCCGTTCCTGTTGAGAGGGCCTCCTCTTGAGATGCGACGGGAACGCCGGGAACTCTTTCCCGACGAAGCAGGGAAAGGATCCCTCATCTCGAGCTACGAGGCGGAAACGGGGCTCCTCTGTATGTGGGCGGGACCCTCGTGATTCCCCTCGAGTGGAGACGGGTATGTCGGGGAACTTCTTGATTTGCACCAAGGGTGTGAAGGAGCCTTTCGAAGTTCCAGAGGTGAGGTGTGATCAGCCTCGAGACGCCTGAGCGGAAATGGGCCTCATCTCGCCTGGAGGGGAGAAGCTCCTGGATTTTCTCGAGTTGCGGCAGGTCTTCTCGAGTTACGACGGGGACCTCAGGGACCCGCACTGGTGATCTCAGGAAAGGCCAGTCCCCATGCGAGTTGCTAGGGGACCTCTCGGGATTCGTCTCCCGTCCATGCCGGGGCGTCAGTCCTTGTGTGGAGTCTGGGCCGGAATCTGAGGATTCCTCTCCACTGTTGCCATGGATCTTGGGGTGCTTCTGAGTCACCCCAGGGGAGTCAGGCGGCGTCACGTGTGGGGGCATGCACGTGCGCTTTCCTCCCGAGCTGCAGCAGTAGTGTCACGCTTCCTGTCACGTGGATCAAGGGATCTGTGGCTTTCCCTCGAGGCTGTCCCTCGAGGCTTTCCCACGAGGCTTTCCCACAGGGCTGTGCCACGTGCCACCTTGGTGTGAGTCGATCCTCGGCGTGAAAGACGAGCCGGTGAAGGGAAAAGAGGTTCCTCTGGAATGGACTGAGACATCTGGGGGACTCTTGGAATGGTGGCACGACCCTGGAGTTCCTCTCGCCGTTCCTGTTGAGAGGGCCTCCTCTTGAGATGCGACGGGAACGCCGGGAACTCTTTCCCGACGAAGCAGGGAAAGGATCCCTGATCTCGAGCTACGAGGCGGAAACGGGGCTCCTCTGGATGTGGGCGGGACCCTCGTGATTCCTCTCGAGTGGAGACGGGTATGTCGGGGAACTTCTTGATTTGTACCAAGGGTGTGCAGGACCCTTTCGAAGTTCCAGAGGTGAGGTGTGATCAGCCTCGAGACGCCTCAGCGGAAATGGGCCTCATCTCGCCTGGAGGGGAGAACCTCCTGGATTCTCTCGAGTTGCGGCAGGTCTTCTCGAGTTACGACGGGGACCTCAGGGACCCGCTCTGGTGGCCTCAGGAAAGGCCAGTCCCCATGCGATTTGCTAGGGGGCCTCTCAGGATTCCTCTCCCGTCCATGCCGGGGCCTCAGTCCTTGTGTGGAGTCGCGGCCGGAACCTGAGGATTCCTCTCCAGTGTTGCCATGGATCTTGGGGTGCTTCTGAGTCTCCCCAGGGGAGTCAGGCCTCGTCTCAAGTGGGGGCATGCACGTTAGATTTCCTCCCGAGCTGCAGCAGTAGTGTCACGCTTCCTGTCACGTGGATCAAGGGATCTGTTGCTTTCCCTCGAGGCTGTCCCTCGAGGCTTTCCCACGAGGCTTTCCCACAGGGCTGTGCCATGTGCCACCTTGGTGTGAGTCGATCCTCGGCGTGAAAGACGAGCCGGTGAAGGGAAAAGAGGTTCCTCTGGAATGGACTGAGACATCTGGGGGACTCTTGGAATGGTGGCACGACCCTGGAGTTCCTCTCGCCGTTCCTGTTGAGAGGGCCTCCTCTTGAGATGCGACGGGAACGCCGGGAACTCTTTCCCGACGAAGCAGGAAAAGGATCCCTCATCTCGAGCTACGAGGCAGAAACGGGGCTCCTCTGGATGTGGGCGGGACCCACGTGATTACTCTCGAGTGGAGACGGCTAGGTCGGGGAACTTCTTGATTTGCACCAAGGGTGTGAAGGACCCTTTCGAAGTTCCAGAGGTGAGGTGTGATCAGCCTCGAGACGCCTCAGCGGAAACGGGCCTCATCTCGCCTGGAGGGGAGAACCTCCTGGATTTTCTCGAGTTGCGGCAGGTCTTCTCGAGTTACGACGGGGACCTCAGGGACCCGCTCTGGTGGCCTCAGGAAAGGCCAGTCCCCATGCGAGTTGCTAGGGGACCTCTCGGGATTCCTCTCCCGTCCATGCCGGGGCCTCAGTCCTTGTGTGGAGTCGGGGCCGGAACCTGAGGATTCCTCTCCAGTGTTGCCATGGATCTTGGGGTGCTTCTGAGTCTCCGCAGGGGAGTCAGGCCTCGTCTCCAGTGGGGGCATGCACGTGCGTTTTCCTCCCGAGCTGCAGCAGTAGTGTCACGATTCCTGTCACGTGGATCAAGGGATCTGTGGCTTTCCCTCGAGGCTGTCCCTCGAGGCTTTCCCACGAGGCTTTCCCACAGGCCTGTGCCACGTGCCACCTTGGTGTGAGTCGATCCTCGGCGTGAAAGACGAGCCGGAGAAGGGAAAAGAGGTTCCTCTGGAATGGACTGAGACATCTGGGGGACTCTTGGAATGGTGGCACGACCCTGGAGTTCCTCTCGCCGTTCCTGTTGAGAGGGCCTCCTCTTGAGATGCGACGGGAACGCCGGGAACTCTTTCCCGACGAAGCAGGGAAAGTATCCCTCATCTCGAGCTACGAGGCGGAAACGGGGCTCCTCTGGATTTGGGCGGGACCCTCGTGATTCCTCTCGAGTGGAGACGGGTATGTCGGGGAACTTCTTGATTTGCACCAAGGGTGTGAAGGACCCTTTCGATGTTCCAGAGGTGAGGTGTGATCAGCCTCGAGACGCCTCAGCGGAAATGGGCCTCATCTCGCCTGGAGGGGAGAACCTCCTGGATTTTCTCGAGTTGCGGCAGGTCTTCTCGAGTTACGACGGGGACCTCAGGGACCCGCTCTGGTGGCCTCAGGAAAGGCCAGTCCCATGCGAGTTGCTAGGGGACCTCTCGGGATTCCTCTCCCGTCCATGCCGGGGCCTCAGTGCTTGTGTGGAGTCACGGCCGAACCTGAGGATTCCTCTCCAGTGTTGCCATGGATCTTGGGGTGCTTCTGAGTCTCCCCAGGGGAGTCAGGCCTCGTCTCGAGTGGGGACATGCACATGCGCTTTCCTCCCGAGCTGCAGCAAGTAGGGTCACGCTTCCTGTCACGTGGATAAAGGGATCTGTGGCTTTCCCTTGAGGCTGTCCCTCGAGGGTTTCCCACGAGGCTTTCCCACAGGGCTGTGCCACGTGCCACCTTGGTGTGAGTCGATCCTCGGCGTGAAAGACAAGCCGGTGAAGGGAAAAGAGGTTCCTCTGGAATGGACTGAGACATCTGGGTGAGTCCTGGAATGGTGGCACGACCCTGGAGTTCCTCTCGCCGTTCCTGTTGAGAGGGCCTCCTCTTGAGATGCGACGGGAACGCCGGGAACTCTTTCCCGACGAAGCAGGGAAAGGATCCCTGATCTCGAGCTACGAGGCGGAAACGGGGCTCCTCTGGATGTGGGCGGGACCCTCGTGATTCCTCTCGAGTGGAGACGGGTATGTCGGGGAACTTCTTGATTTGTATCAAGGGTGTGCAGGACCCTTTCGAAGTTCCAGAGGTGAGGTGTGATCAGCCTCGAGACGCCTCAGCGGAAATGGGCCTCATCTCGCCTGGAGGGGAGAACCTCCTGGATTCTCTCGAGTTGCGGCAGGTCTTCTCGAGTTACGACGGGGACCTCAGGGACCCGCTCTGGTGGCCTCAGGAAAGGCCAGTCCCCATGCGATTTGCTAGGGGGCCTCTCAGGATTCCTCTGCCGTCCATGCCGGGGCCTCAGTCCTTGTGTGGAGTCGCGGCCGGAACCTGAGGATTCCTCTCCAGTGTTGCCATGGATCTTGGGGTGCTTCTGAGTCTCCCCAGGGGAGTCAGGCCTCGTCTCAAGTGGGGGCATGCACGTGCGCTTTCCTCCCGAGCTGCAGCAGTAGTGTCACGCTTCCTGTCACGTGGATCAAGGGATCTGTGGCTTTCCCTCGAGGCTGTCCCTCGAGGCTTTCCCACGAGGCTTTCCCACAGGGCTGTGCCATGTGCCACCTTGGTGTGAGTCGATCCTCGGCGTGAAAGACGAGCCGGTGAAGGGAAAAGAGGTTCCTCTGGAATGGACTGAGACATCTGGGGGACTCTTGGAATGGTGGCACGACCCTGGAGTTCCTCTCGCCGTTCCTGTTGAGAGGGCCTCCTCTTGAGATGCGACGGGAACGCCGGGAACTCTTTCCCGACGAAGCAGGAAAAGGATCCCTCATCTCGAGCTACGAGGCAGAAACGGGGCTCCTCTGGATGTGGGCGGGACCCACGTGATTACTCTCGAGTGGAGACGGCTAGGTCGGGGAACTTCTTGATTTGCACCAAGGGTGTGAAGGACCCTTTCGAAGTTCCAGAGGTGAGGTGTGATCAGCCTCGAGACGCCTCAGCGGAAACGGGCCTCATCTCGCCTGGAGGGGAGAACCTCCTGGATTTTCTCGAGTTGCGGCAGGTCTTCTCGAGTTACGACGGGGACCTCAGGGACCCGCTCTGGTGGCCTCAGGAAAGGCCAGTCCCCATGCGAGTTGCTAGGGGACCTCTCGGGATTCCTCTCCCGTCCATGCCGGGGCCTCAGTCCTTGTGTGGAGTCGGGGCCGGAACCTGAGGATTCCTCTCCAGTGTTGCCATGGATCTTGGGGTGCTTCTGAGTCTCCGCAGGGGAGTCAGGCCTCGTCTCCAGTGGGGGCATGTACGTGCGTTTTCCTCCCGAGCTGCAGCAGTAGTGTCACGCTTCCTGTCACGTGGATCAAGGGATCTGTGGCTTTCCCTCGAGGCTGTCCCTCGAGGCTTTCCCACGAGGCTTTCCCACAGGGCTGTGCCACGTGCCACCTTGGTGTGAGTCGATCCTCGGCGTGAAAGACGAGCCGGTGAAGGGAAAAGAGTTTCCTCTGGAATGGACTGAGACATCTGGGGGACTCTTGGAATGGTGGCACGACCCTGGAGTTCCTCTCGCCGTTCCTGTTGAGAGGGCCTCCTCTTGAGATGCGACGGGAACGCCGGGAACTCTTTCCCGACGAAGCAGGGAAAGTATCCCTTATCTCGAGCTACGAGGCGGAAACGGGGCTCCTCTGGATTTGGGCGGGACCCTCGTGATTCCTCTCGAGTGGAGACGGGTATGTCGGGGAACTTCTTGATTTGCAGCAAGGGTGTGAAGGACCCTTTCGATGTTCCAGAGGTGAGGTGTGATCAGCCTCGAGACGCCTCAGCGGAAATGGGCCTCATCACGCCTGGAGGGGAGAACCTCCTGGATTTTCTCGAGTTGCGGCAGGTCTTCTCGAGTTACGACGGGGACCTAAGGGACCCGCTCTGGTGGCCTCAGGAAAGGCCAGTCCCATGCGAGTTGCTAGGGGACCTCTCGGGATTCCTCTCCCGTCCATGCCGGGGCCTCAGTGCTTGTGTGGAGTCACGGCCAAACCTGAGGATTCCTCTCCAGTGTTGCCATGGATCTTGGGGTGCTTCTGAGTCTCCCCAGGGGAGTCAGGCCTCGTCTCGAGTGGGGACATGCACATGCGCTTTCCTCCCGTGCTGCAGCAAGTAGGGTCACGCTTCCTGTCACGTGGATAAAGGGATCTGTGGCTTTCCCTTGAGGCTGTCCCTCGAGGGTTTCCCACGAGGCTTTCCCACAGGGCTGTGCCACGTGCCACCTTGGTGTGAGTCGATCCTCGGCGTGAAAGACAAGCCGGTGGAGGGAAAAGAGGTTCCACTGAAATGGACTGAGACATCTGGGTGAGTCCTGGATTGGTGGCACGACCCTGGAGTTCCTCTCGCCGTTCCTGTTGAGAGGGCCTCCTCTTGAGATGCGACGGGAACGCCGGGAACTCTTTCCCGACGAAGCAGGGAAAGGATCCCTCATCTCGAGCTACGAGGCGGAAACGGGGCTCCTCTGGATGTGGGCGGGACCCTCGTGATTCCTCTCGAGTGGAGACGGCTAGGTCGGGGAACTTCTTGATTTGCACCAAGGGTGTGAAGGACCCTTTCGAAGTTCCAGAGGTGAGGTGTGATCAGTCTCGAGACTCCTCAGCGGAAATGGGCCTCATCTCGCCTGGAGGGGAGAACCTCCTGGATATTCTCGAGTTGCGGCAGGTCTTCTCGAGTTACGACGGGGACCTCAGGGACACGCTCTGGTGGCCTCAGGAAAGGCCAGTCCCCATGCGAGTTGCTAGGGGACCTCTCGGGATTCCTCTCCCGTCCATGCCGGGGCCTCAGTCCTTGTGTGGATTCGGGGCCGGAACCTGAGGATTCCTCTCCAGTGTTGCCATGGATCTTGGGGTGCTTCTGAGTCTCCCCAGGGGAGTCAGGCCTCGTCTCGAGTGGGGGCATGCACGTGCGCTTTCCTCCCGAGCTGCAGCAGTAGTGTCACGCTTCCTGTCACGTGGATCAAGGGATCTGTGGCTTTCCCTCGAGGCTGTCCCTCGAGGCTTTCCCACGAGGCTTTCCCACAGGGCTGTGCCACGTGCCACCTTGGTGTGAGTCGATCCTCGGCGTGAAAGACGAGCCGGTGAAGTGAAAAGAGGTTCCTCTGGAATGGACTGAGACATCTGGGGGACTCTTGGAATGGTGGCACGACCCTGGAGTTCCTCTCGCCGTTCCTGTTGAGAGGGCCTCCTCTTGAGATGCGAAGGGAACGCTGGGAAATCTTTCCCGACGAAGCAGGGAAAGGATCCCTCATCTCGAGCTACGAGGCGGAAACGGGGCTCCTCTGGATGTGGGCGGGACCCTCGTGATACCTCTCGAGTGGAGACGGCTATGTCGGGGAACTTCTTGATTTGCACCAAGGGTGTGAAGGAGCCTTTCGAAGTTCCAGAGGTGAGAGGTGATCAGCCTCGAGAAGACTCAGCAGAAATGGGCCTCATCTCGCCTGGAGGGGAGAACCTCCTGGATTTTCTCGAGTTGCGGCAGGTCTTCTCGAGTTACGACGGGGACCTCAGGGACCCGCTCTGGTGGCCTCAGGAAAGGCCAGTCCCCATGCGAGTTGCTAGGGGACCTCTCGGGATTCCTCTCCCGTCCATGCCTGGGCCTCAGTCCTTGTGTGGAGTCGGGGCCGGAACCTGAGGATTCCTCTCCAGTGTTGCCATGGATCTTGGGGTCCTTCTGAGTCTCCCCAGGGGAGTCAGGCCACGTCTCGAGTGGGGGCATGCACGTGCGCTTTCCTCCCGAGCTGCAGCAGTAGTGTCACGCTTCCTGTCACGTGGATCAAGGGATCTATGGCTTTCCCTCGTGGCTGTCCCTCGAGGCTTTCCCACGAGGCTTTCCCAAAGGGCTGTGCCACGTGCCACCTTGGTGTGAGTCGATCCTCGGCGTGAACGACGAGCCGGTGAAGGGAAAAGAGGTTCCTCTGGAATGGACTGAGACATCTGGGGGACTCTTGGAATGGTGGCACGACCCTGGAGTTCCTCTCGCCGTTCCTGTTGAGAGGGCCTCCTCTTGAGATGCGACGGGAACGCCGGGAACTGTTTCCCGACGAAGCAGGGAAAGGATCCCTCATCTCGAGCTACAAGGCGGAAACGGGGCTCCTCTGGATGTGGGCGGGACCCTCGTGATTCCTCTCGAGTGGAGACGGCTATGTCGGGGAACTTCTTGATTAGCACCAAGGGTGTGAAGGACCCTTTCGAAGTTCCAGACGTGAGGTGTGATCAGCCTCGAGACGCATCAGCGGAAATGGGCCTCATCTCGCCTGGAGGGGAGAACCTCCTGGATTTTCTCGAGTTGCGCCAATTCTTCTCGAGTTACGACGGGGACATCAGGGACCCGCTCTGGTGGCCTCAGGAAAGGCCACTCCCCATGCGAGTTGCTAGGGGACCTCTCGGGATTCCTCTCCCGTCCATGCCGGGGCCTCAGTCCTTGTGTGGAGTCGGGGCCGGAACCTGAGGATTCCTCTCCAGTGTTGCCATGGATCTTGGGGTGCTTCTGAGTCTCCCCAGGGGAGTCAGGTCTCGTCTCGAGTGGGGGCATGCACGTGCGCTTTCCTCCTGAGCTGCAGCAGTAGTGTCACGCTTCCTGTCACGTGGATCAAGGGATCTGTGCCTTTCCCTCGAGGCTGTCCCTCGAGGCTTTCCCACGAGGCTTTCCCACAGGGCTGTGCCACGTGCCACCTTGGTGTGAGTCGATCCTCGGCATGAAAGACGAGCCGGTGAAGGGAAAAGAGTTTCCTCTGGAATGGACTGAGACATCTGGGGGACTCTTGGAATGGTGGCACGCCCCTGGACTTCCTCTCGCCGTTCCTGTTGAGAGGGCCTCCTCTTGAGATGCGACGGGAACGCCGGGAACTCTTTCCCGACGAAGCAGGGAAAGGATCCCTCATCTCGAGCTATGAGGCGGAAACGGGGCTCCTCTGGATGTGGGCGGGACCCTCGTGATTCCTCTCGAGTGGAGACGGCTATGTCGGGGAACTTCTTGATTTGCACCAAGGGTGTGAAGGACCCTTTCGAAGTTCCAGAGGGGAGGTGTGATCAGCCTCGAGACGCCTCAGCGGAAATGGGCCTCATCTCGCCTGGAGGGGAGAACCTCCTGGATTTTCTCGAGTTGCGGCAGGTCTTCTCGAGTTACGACGGGGACCTCAGGGACCCGCTCTGGTGGCCTCAGGAAAGCCCAGTCCCCATGCGAGTTGCTAGGGGACCTCTCGGGATTCCTGTCCCGTCCATGCCGGGGCCTCAGTCCTTGTGTGGAGTCGGGGCCGGAACCTGAGGATTCCTCTCCAGTGTTGCCATGGATCTTGGGGTGCTTCTGAGTCTCCCCAGGGGAGTCAGGCCTCGTCTCGAATGGGGGCATGCACGTGCGCTTTCCTCCCGAGCTGCAGCAGTTGTGTCACGCTTCCAGTTACGTGGATCAAGGGATCTGTGGCTTTCCGTCGAGGCTGTCCCTCGAGGCTTTCCCACGAGGCTTTCCCACAGGGCTGTGCCACGTGCCACCTTGGTGTGAGTCGATCCTCGGCGTGAAAGACGAGCCGGTGAAGGGAAAAGAGGTTCCTCCGGAATGGACTGAGACATCTGGGGGACTCTTGGAATGGTGGCACGACCCTGGAGTTCCTCTCGCCGTTCCTGTTGAGAGGGCCTCCTCTTGAGATGCGACGGGAACGCCGGGAAATCTTTCCCGACGAAGCAGGGAAAGGATCGCTCATCTCGAGCTACGAGGCGGAAACGGGGCTCCTCTGGATGTGGGCGGGACCCTCGTGATTCCTCTCGAGTGGAGACGGCTATGTCGGGGAACTTCTTGATTTGCACCAAGGGTGTGAAGGACCCTTTCGAAGTTCCAGAGGTGAGGTGTGATCAGCCTCGAGACGCCTCAGCGGAAATGGGCCTCATCTCGCCTGGAGGGGGGAACCTCCTGGATTTTCTCGAGTTGCGCCAGGTCTTCTCGAGTTACGACGGGGACCTCAGGGACCCGCTCTGGTGGCTTCAGGAAAGGCCAGTCCCCATGCGAGTTGCTAGGGGACCTCTCGGGATTCCTCTCCCGTCCATGCCGGGGCCTCAGTCCTTGTGTGGAGTCGGGGCCGGAACCTGAGGATTCCTCTCCAGTGTTGCCATGGATCTTGGGGTGCTTCTGAGTCTCCCCAGGGGAGTCAGGCCTCGTCTCGAGTGGGGGCATGCACGTGCGCTTTCCTCCCGAGCTGCAGCAGTAGTGTCACGCTTCCTGTCACGTGGATCAAGGGATCTGTGGCTTTCCCTCGAGGCTGTCCCTCGAGGCTTTCCCACGAGGCTTTCCCACAGGGCTGTGCCACGTGCCACCTTGGTGTGAGTCGATCCTCGGCGTGAAAGACGAGCCGGTGAAGGGAAAAGAGGTTCCTCTGGAATGGACTGAGACATCTGGGGGACTCTTGGAATGGTGGTACGACCCTGGAGTTCTTCTCGCCGTTCCTGTTGAGAGGGCCTCCTCTTGAGATGCGACGGGAACGCCGGGAACTCTTTCCCGACGAAGCAGGGAAAGGATCCCTCATCTCGAGCTACGAGGCGGAAACGGGGCTTCTCTGGATGTGGGCGGGACCCTCGTGATTCCTCTCGAGTGGAGACGGGGTATGTCGGGGAACTTCTTGATTTGCACCAAGTGTGTGAAGGACCCTTTCGAAGTTCCAGAGTTGAGGTGTGATCAGCCTCGAGATGCCTCAGCGGAAATGGGCCTCATCTCGCCTGGAGGGGAGAACCTCCTGGATTTTCTCGAGTTGCGGCAGGTCTTCTCGAGTTACGACGGGGACCTCAGGGACCCGCTCTGGTGGCCTCAGGAAAGGCCAGTCCCCATGCGAGTTGCTAGGGGACCTCTCGGGATTCCTCTCCCGTCCATGCCGGGGCCTCAGTCCTTGTGTGGAGTCGGGGCCGGAACCTGAGGATTCCTCTCCAGTGTTGCCATGGATCTTGGGGTGCTTCTGAGTCTCCCCAGGGGAGTCAGGCCTCGTCTCGAGTGGGGGCATGCACGTGAGCTTTCCTCCTGAGCTGCAGCAGTAGTGTCACGCTTCCTGTCACGTGGATCAAGGGATCTGTGGCTTTCCCTCGAGGCTGTCCCTCGAGGCTTTCCCACGAGGCTTTCCCACAGGGCTGTGCCACGTGCCACCTTGGCGTGAGTCGATCCTCGGCGTGAAAGACGAGCCGGTGAAGGGAAAAGAGGTTCCTCTGGAATGGACTGAGACATCTGGGGGACTCTTGGAATGGTGGCACGACCCTGGAGTTCCTCTCGCCGTTCCTGTTGAGAGGGCCTCCTCTTGAGATGCGACGGGAACGCCGGGAACTCTTTCCCGAAGAAGCAGGGAAAGGATCCCTCATCTCGAGCTACGAGGCGGAAACGGGGCTCCTCTGGATGTGGGCGGGACCCTCGTGATTCCTCTCGAGTGGAGACGGCTATGTCGGGGAACTTCTTGATTTGCACCAAGGGTGTGAAGGACCCTTTCAAAGTTCCAGAGGGGAGGTGTGATCAGCCTCGAGACGCCTCAGCGGAAATGGGCCTCATCTCGCCTGGAGGGGAGAACCTCCTGGATTTTCTCGAGTTGAGGCAGGTCTTCTCGAGTTACGACGGGGACCTCAGGGACCCGCTCTGGTGGCCTCAGGAAAGGCCAGTCCCCATGCGAGTTGCTAGGGGACCTCTCGGGATTCCTCTCCCGTCCATGCCGGGGCCTCAGTCCTTGTGTGGAGTCGGGGCCGGAACCTGAGGATTCCTCTCCAGTGTTGCCATGGATCTTGGGGTGCTTCTGAGTCTCCCCAGGGGAGTCAGGCCTCGTCTCGAGTGGGGGCATGCACGTGCGCTTTTCTCCCGAGCTGCAGCAGTAGTGTCACGCTTCCTGTCACGTGGATCAAGGGATCTGTGGCTTTCCCTCGAGGCTGTCCCTCGAGGCTTTCCCACGAGGCTTTCCCACAGGGCTGTGCCACGTGCCACCTTGGTGTGATTCGATCCTCGGCGTGAAAGACGAGCAGGTGAAGGGAAAAGAGGTTCCTCTGGAATGGACTGAGTCATCTGGGGGACTCTTGGAATGGTGGCACGACCCTGGAGTTCCTCTCGCCGTTCCTGTTGAGAGGGCCTCCTCTTGAGATGCGACGGGAACGCCGGGAACTCTTTCCCGACGAAGCAGGGAAAGGATCCCTCATCTCGAGCTACGAGGCGGAAACGGGGCTCCTCTGGATGTGGGCGGGAACCTCGTGATTCCTCTCGAGTGGAAACGGCTATGTCGGGGAACTTCTTGATTTGCACCAAGGGTGTGAAGGACCCTTTCGAAGTTCCAGAGGGGAGGTGTGATCAGCCTCGAGACGCCTCAGCGGAAATGGGCCTCATCTCGCCTGGAGGGGAGAACCTCCTGGATTTTCTCGAGATGCGGCAGGTCTTCTCGAGTTACGACGGGGACCTCAGGGACCCGCTCTGGTGGCCTCAGGAAAGGCCAGTCCCCATGCGAGTTGCTAGGGGACCTCTCGGGATTCCTATCCCGTCCATGCCGGGGCCTCAGTCCTTGTGTGGAGTCGGGGCCGGAACCTGAGGATTCCTCTCCAGTGTTGCCATGGATCTTGGGGTGCTTCTGAGTCTCCCCAGGGGAGTCAGGCCTCGTCTCGAGTGGGGGCATGCACGTGAGCTTTCCTCCTGAGCTGCAGCAGTAGTGTCACGCTTCCTGTCACGTGGATCAAGGGATCTGTGGCTTTCCCTCGAGGCTGTCCCTCGAGGCTTTCCCACGAGGCTTTCCCACAGGGCTGTGCCACGTGCCACCTTGGCGTGAGTCGATCCTCGGCGTGAAAGACGAGCCGGTGAAGGGAAAAGAGGTTCCTCTGGAATGGACTGAGACATCTGGGGGACTCTTGGAATGGTGGCACGACCCTGGAGTTCCTCTCGCCGTTCCTGTTGAGAGGGCCTCCTCTTGAGATGCGACGGGAACGCCGGGAACTCTTTCCCGAAGAAGCAGGGAAAGGATCCCTCATCTCGAGCTACGAGGCGGAAACGGGGCTCCTCTGGATGTGGGCGGGACCCTCGTGATTCCTCTCGAGTGGAGACGGCTATGTCGGGGAACTTCTTGATTTGCACCAAGGGTGTGAAGGACCCTTTCAAAGTTCCAGAGGGGAGGTGTGATCAGCCTCGAGACGCCTCAGCGGAAATGGGCCTCATCTCGCCTGGAGGGGAGAACCTCCTGGATTTTCTCGAGTTGAGGCAGGTCTTCTCGAGTTACGACGGGGACCTCAGGGACCCGCTCTGGTGGCCTCAGGAAAGGCCAGTCCCCATGCGAGTTGCTAGGGGACCTCTCGGGATTCCTCTCCCGTCCATGCCGGGGCCTCAGTCCTTGTGTGGAGTCGGGGCCGGAACCTGAGGATTCCTCTCCAGTGTTGCCATGGATCTTGGGGTGCTTCTGAGTCTCCCCAGGGGAGTCAGGCCTCGTCTCGAGTGGGGGCATGCACGTGCGCTTTTCTCCCGAGCTGCAGCAGTAGTGTCACGCTTCCTGTCACGTGGATCAAGGGATCTGTGGCTTTCCCTCGAGGCTGTCCCTCGAGGCTTTCCCACGAGGCTTTCCCACAGGGCTGTGCCACGTGCCACCTTGGTGTGATTCGATCCTCGGCGTGAAAGACGAGCAGGTGAAGGGAAAAGAGGTTCCTCTGGAATGGACTGAGTCATCTGGGGGACTCTTGGAATGGTGGCACGACCCTGGAGTTCCTCTCGCCGTTCCTGTTGAGAGGGCCTCCTCTTGAGATGCGACGGGAACGCCGGGAACTCTTTCCCGACGAAGCAGGGAAAGGATCCCTCATCTCGAGCTACGAGGCGGAAACGGGGCTCCTCTGGATGTGGGCGGGAACCTCGTGATTCCTCTCGAGTGGAAACGGCTATGTCGGGGAACTTCTTGATTTGCACCAAGGGTGTGAAGGACCCTTTCGAAGTTCCAGAGGGGAGGTGTTATCAGCCTCGAGACGCCTCAGCGGAAATGGGCCTCATCTCGCCTGGAGGGGAGAACCTCCTGGATTTTCTCGAGATGCGGCAGGTCTTCTCGAGTTACGACGGGGACCTAAGGGACCCGCTCTGGTGGCCTCAGGAAAGGCCAGTCCCATGCGAGTTGCTAGGGGACCTCTCGGGATTCCTCTCCCGTCCATGCCGGGGCCTCAGTGCTTGTGTGGAGTCACGGCCAAACCTGAGGATTCCTCTCCAGTGTTGCCATGGATCTTGGGGTGCTTCTGAGTCTCCCCAGGGGAGTCAGGCCTCGTCTCGAGTGGGGACATGCACATGCGCTTTCCTCCCGTGCTGCAGCAAGTAGGGTCACGCTTCCTGTCACGTGGATAAAGGGATCTGTGGCTTTCCCTTGAGGCTGTCCCTCGAGGGTTTCCCACGAGGCTTTCCCACAGGGCTGTGCCACGTGCCACCTTGGTGTGAGTCGATCCTCGGCGTGAAAGACAAGCCGGTGGAGGGAAAAGAGGTTCCACTGAAATGGACTGAGACATCTGGGTGAGTCCTGGATTGGTGGCACGACCCTGGAGTTCCTCTCGCCGTTCCTGTTGAGAGGGCCTCCTCTTGAGATGCGACGGGAACGCCGGGAACTCTTTCCCGACGAAGCAGGGAAAGGATCCCTCATCTCGAGCTACGAGGCGGAAACGGGGCTCCTCTGGATGTGGGCGGGACCCTCGTGATTCCTCTCGAGTGGAGACGGCTAGGTCGGGGAACTTCTTGATTTGCACCAAGGGTGTGAAGGACCCTTTCGAAGTTCCAGAGGTGAGGTGTGATCAGTCTCGAGACTCCTCAGCGGAAATGGGCCTCATCTCGCCTGGAGGGGAGAACCTCCTGGATATTCTCGAGTTGCGGCAGGTCTTCTCGAGTTACGACGGGGACCTCAGGGACACGCTCTGGTGGCCTCAGGAAAGGCCAGTCCCCATGCGAGTTGCTAGGGGACCTCTCGGGATTCCTCTCCCGTCCATGCCGGGGCCTCAGTCCTTGTGTGGATTCGGGGCCGGAACCTGAGGATTCCTCTCCAGTGTTGCCATGGATCTTGGGGTGCTTCTGAGTCTCCCCAGGGGAGTCAGGCCTCGTCTCGAGTGGGGGCATGCACGTGCGCTTTCCTCCCGAGCTGCAGCAGTAGTGTCACGCTTCCTGTCACGTGGATCAAGGGATCTGTGGCTTTCCCTCGAGGCTGTCCCTCGAGGCTTTCCCACGAGGCTTTCCCACAGGGCTGTGCCACGTGCCACCTTGGTGTGAGTCGATCCTCGGCGTGAAAGACGAGCCGGTGAAGTGAAAAGAGGTTCCTCTGGAATGGACTGAGACATCTGGGGGACTCTTGGAATGGTGGCACGACCCTGGAGTTCCTCTCGCCGTTCCTGTTGAGAGGGCCTCCTCTTGAGATGCGAAGGGAACGCTGGGAAATCTTTCCCGACGAAGCAGGGAAAGGATCCCTCATCTCGAGCTACGAGGCGGAAACGGGGCTCCTCTGGATGTGGGCGGGACCCTCGTGATACCTCTCGAGTGGAGACGGCTATGTCGGGGAACTTCTTGATTTGCACCAAGGGTGTGAAGGAGCCTTTCGAAGTTCCAGAGGTGAGAGGTGATCAGCCTCGAGAAGACTCAGCAGAAATGGGCCTCATCTCGCCTGGAGGGGAGAACCTCCTGGATTTTCTCGAGTTGCGGCAGGTCTTCTCGAGTTACGACGGGGACCTCAGGGACCCGCTCTGGTGGCCTCAGGAAAGGCCAGTCCCCATGCGAGTTGCTAGGGGACCTCTCGGGATTCCTCTCCCGTCCATGCCTGGGCCTCAGTCCTTGTGTGGAGTCGGGGCCGGAACCTGAGGATTCCTCTCCAGTGTTGCCATGGATCTTGGGGTCCTTCTGAGTCTCCCCAGGGGAGTCAGGCCACGTCTCGAGTGGGGGCATGCACGTGCGCTTTCCTCCCGAGCTGCAGCAGTAGTGTCACGCTTCCTGTCACGTGGATCAAGGGATCTATGGCTTTCCCTCGTGGCTGTCCCTCGAGGCTTTCCCACGAGGCTTTCCCAAAGGGCTGTGCCACGTGCCACCTTGGTGTGAGTCGATCCTCGGCGTGAACGACGAGCCGGTGAAGGGAAAAGAGGTTCCTCTGGAATGGACTGAGACATCTGGGGGACTCTTGGAATGGTGGCACGACCCTGGAGTTCCTCTCGCCGTTCCTGTTGAGAGGGCCTCCTCTTGAGATGCGACGGGAACGCCGGGAACTGTTTCCCGACGAAGCAGGGAAAGGATCCCTCATCTCGAGCTACAAGGCGGAAACGGGGCTCCTCTGGATGTGGGCGGGACCCTCGTGATTCCTCTCGAGTGGAGACGGCTATGTCGGGGAACTTCTTGATTAGCACCAAGGGTGTGAAGGACCCTTTCGAAGTTCCAGACGTGAGGTGTGATCAGCCTCGAGACGCATCAGCGGAAATGGGCCTCATCTCGCCTGGAGGGGAGAACCTCCTGGATTTTCTCGAGTTGCGCCAATTCTTCTCGAGTTACGACGGGGACATCAGGGACCCGCTCTGGTGGCCTCAGGAAAGGCCACTCCCCATGCGAGTTGCTAGGGGACCTCTCGGGATTCCTCTCCCGTCCATGCCGGGGCCTCAGTCCTTGTGTGGAGTCGGGGCCGGAACCTGAGGATTCCTCTCCAGTGTTGCCATGGATCTTGGGGTGCTTCTGAGTCTCCCCAGGGGAGTCAGGTCTCGTCTCGAGTGGGGGCATGCACGTGCGCTTTCCTCCTGAGCTGCAGCAGTAGTGTCACGCTTCCTGTCACGTGGATCAAGGGATCTGTGCCTTTCCCTCGAGGCTGTCCCTCGAGGCTTTCCCACGAGGCTTTCCCACAGGGCTGTGCCACGTGCCACCTTGGTGTGAGTCGATCCTCGGCATGAAAGACGAGCCGGTGAAGGGAAAAGAGTTTCCTCTGGAATGGACTGAGACATCTGGGGGACTCTTGGAATGGTGGCACGCCCCTGGACTTCCTCTCGCCGTTCCTGTTGAGAGGGCCTCCTCTTGAGATGCGACGGGAACGCCGGGAACTCTTTCCCGACGAAGCAGGGAAAGGATCCCTCATCTCGAGCTATGAGGCGGAAACGGGGCTCCTCTGGATGTGGGCGGGACCCTCGTGATTCCTCTCGAGTGGAGACGGCTATGTCGGGGAACTTCTTGATTTGCACCAAGGGTGTGAAGGACCCTTTCGAAGTTCCAGAGGGGAGGTGTGATCAGCCTCGAGACGCCTCAGCGGAAATGGGCCTCATCTCGCCTGGAGGGGAGAACCTCCTGGATTTTCTCGAGTTGCGGCAGGTCTTCTCGAGTTACGACGGGGACCTCAGGGACCCGCTCTGGTGGCCTCAGGAAAGCCCAGTCCCCATGCGAGTTGCTAGGGGACCTCTCGGGATTCCTGTCCCGTCCATGCCGGGGCCTCAGTCCTTGTGTGGAGTCGGGGCCGGAACCTGAGGATTCCTCTCCAGTGTTGCCATGGATCTTGGGGTGCTTCTGAGTCTCCCCAGGGGAGTCAGGCCTCGTCTCGAATGGGGGCATGCACGTGCGCTTTCCTCCCGAGCTGCAGCAGTTGTGTCACGCTTCCAGTTACGTGGATCAAGGGATCTGTGGCTTTCCGTCGAGGCTGTCCCTCGAGGCTTTCCCACGAGGCTTTCCCACAGGGCTGTGCCACGTGCCACCTTGGTGTGAGTCGATCCTCGGCGTGAAAGACGAGCCGGTGAAGGGAAAAGAGGTTCCTCCGGAATGGACTGAGACATCTGGGGGACTCTTGGAATGGTGGCACGACCCTGGAGTTCCTCTCGCCGTTCCTGTTGAGAGGGCCTCCTCTTGAGATGCGACGGGAACGCCGGGAAATCTTTCCCGACGAAGCAGGGAAAGGATCGCTCATCTCGAGCTACGAGGCGGAAACGGGGCTCCTCTGGATGTGGGCGGGACCCTCGTGATTCCTCTCGAGTGGAGACGGCTATGTCGGGGAACTTCTTGATTTGCACCAAGGGTGTGAAGGACCCTTTCGAAGTTCCAGAGGTGAGGTGTGATCAGCCTCGAGACGCCTCAGCGGAAATGGGCCTCATCTCGCCTGGAGGGGGGAACCTCCTGGATTTTCTCGAGTTGCGCCAGGTCTTCTCGAGTTACGACGGGGACCTCAGGGACCCGCTCTGGTGGCTTCAGGAAAGGCCAGTCCCCATGCGAGTTGCTAGGGGACCTCTCGGGATTCCTCTCCCGTCCATGCCGGGGCCTCAGTCCTTGTGTGGAGTCGGGGCCGGAACCTGAGGATTCCTCTCCAGTGTTGCCATGGATCTTGGGGTGCTTCTGAGTCTCCCCAGGGGAGTCAGGCCTCGTCTCGAGTGGGGGCATGCACGTGCGCTTTCCTCCCGAGCTGCAGCAGTAGTGTCACGCTTCCTGTCACGTGGATCAAGGGATCTGTGGCTTTCCCTCGAGGCTGTCCCTCGAGGCTTTCCCACGAGGCTTTCCCACAGGGCTGTGCCACGTGCCACCTTGGTGTGAGTCGATCCTCGGCGTGAAAGACGAGCCGGTGAAGGGAAAAGAGGTTCCTCTGGAATGGACTGAGACATCTGGGGGACTCTTGGAATGGTGGTACGACCCTGGAGTTCTTCTCGCCGTTCCTGTTGAGAGGGCCTCCTCTTGAGATGCGACGGGAACGCCGGGAACTCTTTCCCGACGAAGCAGGGAAAGGATCCCTCATCTCGAGCTACGAGGCGGAAACGGGGCTTCTCTGGATGTGGGCGGGACCCTCGTGATTCCTCTCGAGTGGAGACGGGGTATGTCGGGGAACTTCTTGATTTGCACCAAGTGTGTGAAGGACCCTTTCGAAGTTCCAGAGTTGAGGTGTGATCAGCCTCGAGATGCCTCAGCGGAAATGGGCCTCATCTCGCCTGGAGGGGAGAACCTCCTGGATTTTCTCGAGTTGCGGCAGGTCTTCTCGAGTTACGACGGGGACCTCAGGGACCCGCTCTGGTGGCCTCAGGAAAGGCCAGTCCCCATGCGAGTTGCTAGGGGACCTCTCGGGATTCCTCTCCCGTCCATGCCGGGGCCTCAGTCCTTGTGTGGAGTCGGGGCCGGAACCTGAGGATTCCTCTCCAGTGTTGCCATGGATCTTGGGGTGCTTCTGAGTCTCCCCAGGGGAGTCAGGCCTCGTCTCGAGTGGGGGCATGCACGTGAGCTTTCCTCCTGAGCTGCAGCAGTAGTGTCACGCTTCCTGTCACGTGGATCAAGGGATCTGTGGCTTTCCCTCGAGGCTGTCCCTCGAGGCTTTCCCACGAGGCTTTCCCACAGGGCTGTGCCACGTGCCACCTTGGCGTGAGTCGATCCTCGGCGTGAAAGACGAGCCGGTGAAGGGAAAAGAGGTTCCTCTGGAATGGACTGAGACATCTGGGGGACTCTTGGAATGGTGGCACGACCCTGGAGTTCCTCTCGCCGTTCCTGTTGAGAGGGCCTCCTCTTGAGATGCGACGGGAACGCCGGGAACTCTTTCCCGAAGAAGCAGGGAAAGGATCCCTCATCTCGAGCTACGAGGCGGAAACGGGGCTCCTCTGGATGTGGGCGGGACCCTCGTGATTCCTCTCGAGTGGAGACGGCTATGTCGGGGAACTTCTTGATTTGCACCAAGGGTGTGAAGGACCCTTTCAAAGTTCCAGAGGGGAGGTGTGATCAGCCTCGAGACGCCTCAGCGGAAATGGGCCTCATCTCGCCTGGAGGGGAGAACCTCCTGGATTTTCTCGAGTTGAGGCAGGTCTTCTCGAGTTACGACGGGGACCTCAGGGACCCGCTCTGGTGGCCTCAGGAAAGGCCAGTCCCCATGCGAGTTGCTAGGGGTCCTCTCGGGATTCCTCTCCCGTCCATGCCGGGGCCTCAGTCCTTGTGTGGAGTCGGGGCCGGAACCTGAGGATTCCTCTCCAGTGTTGCCATGGATCTTGGGGTGCTTCTGAGTCTCCCCAGGGGAGTCAGGCCTCGTCTCGAGTGGGGGCATGCACGTGCGCTTTTCTCCCGAGCTGCAGCAGTAGTGTCACGCTTCCTGTCACGTGGATCAAGGGATCTGTGGCTTTCCCTCGAGGCTGTCCCTCGAGGCTTTCCCACGAGGCTTTCCCACAGGGCTGTGCCACGTGCCACCTTGGTGTGATTCGATCCTCGGCGTGAAAGACGAGCAGGTGAAGGGAAAAGAGGTTCCTCTGGAATGGACTGAGTCATCTGGGGGACTCTTGGAATGGTGGCACGACCCTGGAGTTCCTCTCGCCGTTCCTGTTGAGAGGGCCTCCTCTTGAGATGCGACGGGAACGCCGGGAACTCTTTCCCGACGAAGCAGGGAAAGGATCCCTCATCTCGAGCTACGAGGCGGAAACGGGGCTCCTCTGGATGTGGGCGGGAACCTCGTGATTCCTCTCGAGTGGAAACGGCTATGTCGGGGAACTTCTTGATTTGCACCAAGGGTGTGAAGGACCCTTTCGAAGTTCCAGAGGGGAGGTGTGATCAGCCTCGAGACGCCTCAGCGGAAATGGGCCTCATCTCGCCTGGAGGGGAGAACCTCCTGGATTTTCTCGAGATGCGGCAGGTCTTCTCGAGTTACGACGGGGACCTCAGGGACCCGCTCTGGTGGCCTCAGGAAAGGCCAGTCCCCATGCGAGTTGCTAGGGGACCTCTCGGGATTCCTATCCCGTCCATGCCGGGGCCTCAGTCCTTGTGTGGAGTCGGGGCCGGAACCTGAGGATTCCTCTCCAGTGTTGCCATGGATCTTGGGGTGCTTCTGAGTCTCCCCAGGGGAGTCAGGCCTCGTCTCGAGTGGGGGCATGCACGTGAGCTTTCCTCCTGAGCTGCAGCAGTAGTGTCACGCTTCCTGTCACGTGGATCAAGGGATCTGTGGCTTTCCCTCGAGGCTGTCCCTCGAGGCTTTCCCACGAGGCTTTCCCACAGGGCTGTGCCACGTGCCACCTTGGCGTGAGTCGATCCTCGGCGTGAAAGACGAGCCGGTGAAGGGAAAAGAGGTTCCTCTGGAATGGACTGAGACATCTGGGGGACTCTTGGAATGGTGGCACGACCCTGGAGTTCCTCTCGCCGTTCCTGTTGAGAGGGCCTCCTCTTGAGATGCGACGGGAACGCCGGGAACTCTTTCCCGAAGAAGCAGGGAAAGGATCCCTCATCTCGAGCTACGAGGCGGAAACGGGGCTCCTCTGGATGTGGGCGGGACCCTCGTGATTCCTCTCGAGTGGAGACGGCTATGTCGGGGAACTTCTTGATTTGCACCAAGGGTGTGAAGGACCCTTTCAAAGTTCCAGAGGGGAGGTGTGATCAGCCTCGAGACGCCTCAGCGGAAATGGGCCTCATCTCGCCTGGAGGGGAGAACCTCCTGGATTTTCTCGAGTTGAGGCAGGTCTTCTCGAGTTACGACGGGGACCTCAGGGACCCGCTCTGGTGGCCTCAGGAAAGGCCAGTCCCCATGCGAGTTGCTAGGGGACCTCTCGGGATTCCTCTCCCGTCCATGCCGGGGCCTCAGTCCTTGTGTGGAGTCGGGGCCGGAACCTGAGGATTCCTCTCCAGTGTTGCCATGGATCTTGGGGTGCTTCTGAGTCTCCCCAGGGGAGTCAGGCCTCGTCTCGAGTGGGGGCATGCACGTGCGCTTTTCTCCCGAGCTGCAGCAGTAGTGTCACGCTTCCTGTCACGTGGATCAAGGGATCTGTGGCTTTCCCTCGAGGCTGTCCCTCGAGGCTTTCCCACGAGGCTTTCCCACAGGGCTGTGCCACGTGCCACCTTGGTGTGATTCGATCCTCGGCGTGAAAGACGAGCAGGTGAAGGGAAAAGAGGTTCCTCTGGAATGGACTGAGTCATCTGGGGGACTCTTGGAATGGTGGCACGACCCTGGAGTTCCTCTCGCCGTTCCTGTTGAGAGGGCCTCCTCTTGAGATGCGACGGGAACGCCGGGAACTCTTTCCCGACGAAGCAGGGAAAGGATCCCTCATCTCGAGCTACGAGGCGGAAACGGGGCTCCTCTGGATGTGGGCGGGAACCTCGTGATTCCTCTCGAGTGGAAACGGCTATGTCGGGGAACTTCTTGATTTGCACCAAGGGTGTGAAGGACCCTTTCGAAGTTCCAGAGGGGAGGTGTGATCAGCCTCGAGACGCCTCAGCGGAAATGGGCCTCATCTCGCCTGGAGGGGAGAACCTCCTGGATTTTCTCGAGATGCGGCAGGTCTTCTCGAGTTACGACGGGGACCTCAGGGACCCGCTCTGGTGGCCTCAGGAAAGGCCAGTCCCCATGCGAGTTGCTAGGGGACCTCTCGGGATTCCTATCCCGTCCATGCCGGGGCCTCAGTCCTTGTGTGGAGTCGGGGCCGGAACCTGAGGATTCCTCTCCAGTGTTGCCATGGATCTTGGGGTGCTTCTGAGTCTCCCCAGGGGAGTCAGGCCTCGTCTCGAGTGGGGGCATGCACGTGAGCTTTCCTCCTGAGCTGCAGCAGTAGTGTCACGCTTCCTGTCACGTGGATCAAGGGATCTGTGGCTTTCCCTCGAGGCTGTCCCTCGAGGCTTTCCCACGAGGCTTTCCCACAGGGCTGTGCCACGTGCCACCTTGGCGTGAGTCGATCCTCGGCGTGAAAGACGAGCCGGTGAAGGGAAAAGAGGTTCCTCTGGAATGGACTGAGACATCTGGGGGACTCTTGGAATGGTGGCACGACCCTGGAGTTCCTCTCGCCGTTCCTGTTGAGAGGGCCTCCTCTTGAGATGCGACGGGAACGCCGGGAACTCTTTCCCGAAGAAGCAGGGAAAGGATCCCTCATCTCGAGCTACGAGGCGGAAACGGGGCTCCTCTGGATGTGGGCGGGACCCTCGTGATTCCTCTCGAGTGGAGACGGCTATGTCGGGGAACTTCTTGATTTGCACCAAGGGTGTGAAGGACCCTTTCGAAGTTCCAGAGGGGAGGTGTGATCAGCCTCGAGACGCCTCAGCGGAAATGGGCCTCATCTCGCCTGGAGGGGAGAACCTCCTGGATTTTCTCGAGTTGCGGCAGGTCTTCTCGAGTTACGACGGGGACCTCAGGGACCCGCTCTGGTGGCCTCAGGAAAGGCCAGTCCCCATGCGAGTTGCTAGGGGACCTCTCGGGATTCCTGTCCCGTCCATGCCGGGGCCTCAGTCCTTGTGTGGAGTCGGGGCCGGAACCTGAGGATTCCTCTCCAGTGTTGCCATGGATCTTGGGGTGCTTCTGAGTCTCCCCAGGGGAGTCAGGCCTCGTCTCGAATGGGGGCATGCACGTGCGCTTTCCTCCCGAGCTGCAGCAGTTGTGTCACGCTTCCTGTTACATGGATCAAGGGATCTGTGGCTTTCCCTCGAGGCTGTCCCTCGAGGCTTTCCCACGAGGCTTTCCCACAGGGCTGTGCCACGTGCCACCTTGGTGTGAGTCGATCCTCGGCATGAAAGACGAGCCGGTGAAGGGAAAAGAGGTTCCTCTGGAATGTACTGAGACATCTGGGGGACTCTTGGAATGGTGGCACGACCCTGGAGTTCCTCTCGCCGTTCCTGTTGAGAGGGCCTCCTCTTGAGATGCGACGGGAACGCCGGGAACTCTTTCCCGACGAAGCAGGGAAAGGATCCCTCATCTCGAGCTACGAGGCGGAAACGGGGCTCCTCTGGATGTGGGCGGGACACTCGTGATTCCTCTCGAGTGGAGACGGCTATGTCGGGGAACTTCTTGATTTGCACCAAGGGTGTGAAGGACCCTTTCGAAGTTCCAGAGGGGAGGTGTGATCAGCCTCGAGACGCCTCAGCGGAAATGGGCCTCATCTCGCCTGGAGGGGAGAACCTCCTGGATTTTCTCGAGTTGCGGCAGGTCTTCTCGAGTTACGACGGGGACCTCAGGGACCCGCTCTGGTGGCCTCAGGAAAGGCCAGTCCCCATGCGAGTTGCTAGGGGACCTCTCGGGATTCCTCTCCCGTCCATGCCGGGGCCTCAGTCCTTGTGTGGAGTCGGGGCCGGAACCTGAGGATTCCTCTCCAGTGTTGCCATGGATCTTGGGGTGCTTCTGAGTCTCCCCAGGGGAGTCAGGCCTCGTCTCGAGTGGGGGCATGCACGTGCGCTTTCCTCCCGAGCTGCAGCAGTAGTGTCACGCTTCCTGTCACGTGGATCAAGGGATCTGTGGCTTTCCCTCGAGGCTGTCCCTCGAGGCTTTCCCACGAGGCTTTCCCACAGGGCTGTGCCACGTGCCACCTTGGTGTGATTCGATCCTCGGCGTGAAAGACGAGCCGGTGAAGGGAAAAGAGGTTCCTCCGGAATGGACTGAGACATCTGGGGGACTCTTGGAATGGTGGCACGACCCTGGAGTTCCTCTCGCCGTTCCTGTTGAGAGGGCCTCCTCTTGAGATGCGACGGGAACGCCGGGAACTCTTTCCCGACGAAGCAGGGAAAGGATCCCTCATCTCGAGCTACGAGGCGGAAACGGGGCTCCTCTGGATGTGGGCGGGACCCTCGTGATTCCTCTCGAGTGGAGACGGCTATGTCGGGGAACTTCTTGATTTGCACCAAGGGTGTGAAGGACCCTTTCGAAGTTCCAGAGGGGAGGTGTGATCAGCCTCGAGACGCCTCAGCGGAAATGGGCCTCATCTCGCCTGGAGGGGAGAACCTCCTGGATTTTCTCGAGTTGCGGCAGGTCTTCTCGAGTTACGACGGGGACCTCAGGGACCCGCTCTGGTGGCCTCAGGAAAGGCCAGTCCCCATGCGAGTTGCTAGGGGACCTCTCGGGATTCCTGTCCCGTCCATGCCGGGGCCTCAGTCCTTGTGTGGAGTCGGGGCCAGAACCTGAGGATTCCTCTCCAGTGTTGCCATGGATCTTGGGGTGCTTCTGAGTCTCCCCAGGGGAGTCAGGCCTCGTCTCGAGTGGGGGCATGCACGTGCGCTTTCCTCCCGAGCTGCAGCAGTTGTGTCACGCTTCCTGTTACATGGATCAAGGGATCTGTGGCTTTCCCTCGAGGCTGTCCCTCGAGGCTTTCCCACGAGGCTTTCCCACAGGGCTGTGCCACGTGCCACCTTGGTGTGAGTCGATCCTCGGCGTGAAAGACGAGCCGGTGAAGGGAAAAGAGGTTCCTCTGGAATGTACTGAGACATCTGGGGGACTCTTGGAATGGTGGCACGACCCTGGAGTTCCTCTCGCCGTTCCTGTTGAGAGGGCCTCCTCTTGAGATGCGACGGGAACGCCGGGAACTCTTTCCCGACGAAGCAGGGAAAGGATCCCTCATCTCGAGCTACGAGGCGGAAACGGGGCTCCTCTGGATGTGGGCGGGACACTCGTGATTCCTCTCGAGTGGAGACGGCTATGTCGGGGAACTTCTTGATTTGCACCAAGGGTGTGAAGGACCCTTTCGAAGTTCCAGAGGGGAGGTGTGATCAGCCTCGAGACGCCTCAGCGGAAATGGGCCTCATCTCGCCTGGAGGGGAGAACCTCCTGGATTTTCTCGAGTTGCGGCAGGTCTTCTCGAGTTACGACGGGGACCTCAGGGACCCGCTCTGGTGGCCTCAGGAAAGGCCAGTCCCCATGCGAGTTGCTACGGGACCTCTCGGGATTCCTCTCCCGTCCATGCCGGGGCCTCAGTCCTTGTGTGGAGTCGGGGCCGGAACCTGAGGATTCCTCTCCAGTGTTGCCATGGATCTTGGGGTGCTTCTGAGTCTCCCCAGGGGAGTCAGGCCTCGTCTCGAGTGGGGGCATGCACGTGCGCTTTCCTCCCGAGCTGCAGCAGTAGTGTCACGCTTCCTGTCACGTGGATCAAGGGATCTGTGGCTTTCCCTCGAGGCTGTCCCTCGAGGCTTTCCCACGAGGCTTTCCCACAGGGCTGTGCCACGTGCCACCTTGGTGTGAGTCGATCCTCGGCGTGAAAGACGAGCCGGTGAAGGGAAAAGAGGTTCCTCCGGAATGGACTGAGACATCTGGGGGACTCTTGGAATGGTGGCACGACCCTGGAGGTCCTCTCGCCGTTCCTGTTGAGAGGGCCTCCTCTTGAGATGCGACGGGAACGCCGGGAACTCTTTCCCGACGAAGCAGGGAAAGGATCCCTCATCTCGAGCTACGAGGCGGAAACGGGGCTCCTCTGGATGTGGGCGGGACCCTCGTGATTCCTCTCGAGTGGAGACGGCTATGTCGGGGAACTTCTTGATTTGCACCAAGGGTGTGAAGGACCCTATCGAAGTTCCAGAGGGGAGGTGTGATCAGCCTCGAGACGCCTCAGGGGAAATGGGCCTCATCTCGCCTGGAGGGGAGAACCTCCTGGATTTTCTCGAGTTGCGGCAGGTCTTCTCGAGTTACGACGGGGACCTCAGGGACCCGCTCTGGTGGCCTCAGGAAAGGCCAGTCCCCATGCGAGTTGCTACGGGACCTCTCGGGATTCCTCTCCCGTCCATGCCGGAGCCTCAGTCCTTGTGTGGAGTCAGGGCCGGAACCTGAGGATTCCTCTCCAGTGTTGCCATGGATCTTGGGGTGCTTCTGAGTCTCCCCAGGGGAGTCAGGCCTCGTCTCGAGTGGGGGCATGCACGTGCGCTTTCCTCCCGAGCTGCAGCAGTAGTGTCACGCTTCCTGTCACGTGGATCAAGGGATCTGTGGCTTTCCCTCGAGGCTGTCCCTCGAGGCTTTCCCACGAGGCTTTCCCACAGGGCTGTTCCACGTGCCACCTTGGTGTGAGTCGATCCTCGGCATGAAAGACGAGCCGGTGAAGGGAAAAGAGGTTCCTCTGGAATGGACTGAGACATCTGGGGGACTCTTGGAATGGTGGCACGACCCTGGAGTTCCTCTCGCCGTTCCTGTTGAGAGGGCCTCCTCTTGAGATACGACGGGAACGCCTGGAACTCTTTCCCGACGAAGCAGGGAAAGGATCCCTCATCTCGAGCTACGAGGCGGAAACGGGGCTCCTCTGGATGTGGGCGGGACCCTCGTGATTCCTCTCGAGTGGAGACGGGTATGTCGGGGAACTTCTTGATTTGCACCAAGGGTGTGAAGGACCCTTTCAAAGTTCCAGAGGGGAGGTGCGATCAACCTCGAGACGCCTCAGCGGAAATGGGCCTCATCTCGCCTGGAGGGGAGAACCTCCTGGATTTTCTCGAGTTGCGGCAGGTCTTCTCGAGTTACGACGGGGACCTGAGGGACCCGCTCTGGTGGCCTCAGGAAAGGCCAGTCCCCTTGCGAGTTGCTAGGGGACCTCTCGGGATTCCTCTCCCGTCCATGCCGGGGTCAGTCCTTATGTGGAGTCGGGGCCGGAACCTGAGGATTCCTCTCCAGTGTTGCCATGGATCTTGGGGTGCTTCTGAGTCTCCCCAGGGGAGTCAGGCCTCGTCTCGAATGGGGACATGCACGTGCGCTTTCCTCCCGAGCTGCAGCAGTAGTGTCACGCTTCCTGTCACGTGGATCAAGGGATCTGTGTCTTTCCCTCGAGGCTGTCCCTCGAGGCTTTCCCACGAGGCTTTCCCACAGGGCTGTGCCACGTGCCACCTTGGTGTGAGTTGATCCTCGGCGTGAAAGACGAGCCGGTGAAGGGAAAAGAGGTTCCTCTGGAATGGACTGAGACATCTGGGGGACTCTTGGAATGGTGGCACGACCCTGGAGTTCCTCTCGCCGTTCCTGTTGAGAGGGCCTCCTCTTGAGATGCGACGGGAACGCCGGGAACTCTTTCCCGACGAAGCAGGGAAAGGATCCCTCATCTCGAGCTACGAGGCGGAAACGGGGCTCCTCTGGATGTGGGCGGGACCCTCGTGATTCCTCTCGAGTGGAGACGGGTATGTCGGGGAACTTCTTGATTTGCACCAAGGGTGTGAAGGACCCTTTCGAAGTTCCAGAGGTGAGGTGTGATCAGCCTCGAGACGCCTCAGCGGAAATGGGCCTCATCTCGCCTGGAGGGGAGAACCTCCTGGATTTTCTCGAGTTGCGGCAGGTCTTCTCGAGTTACGACTGGGACCTCAGGGACCCGCTCTGGTGGCCTCAGGAAAGGCCAGTCCCCATGCGAGTTGCTAGGGACCTCTCGGGATTCCTCTCCAGTCCATGCCGGGGCCTCAGTCCTTGTGTGGAGTCGGGGCCGGAACCTGAGGATTCCTCTCCAGTGTTGCCATGGATCTTGGGGTGCTTCTGAGTCTCCCCAGGGGAGTCAGGCCTCGTCTCGAGTGGGGGCATGCACGTGCGCTTTCCTCCCGAGCTGCAGCAGTAATGTCACGCTTCCTGTCACGTGGATCAAGGGATCTGTGGCTTTCTCTCGAGGCTGTCCCTAGAGGCTTTCCCACGAGGCTTTCCCACAGGGCTGTGCCACGTGCCACCTTGGTGTGAGTCGATCCTCGGCGTGAAAGACGAGCCGGTGAAGGGAAAAGAGGTTCCTCTGGAATGGACTGAGACATCTGGGGGACTCTTGGAATGGTGGCACGACCCTGGAGTTCCTCTCGCCATTCCTGTTGAGAGGGCCTCCTCTTGAGATGCGACGGGAACGCCGGGAACTCTTTCCCGACGAAGCAGGGAAAGGATCCCTCATCTCGAGCTACGAGGCGGAAACGGGGCTCCTCTGGATGTGGGCGGGACCCTCGTGATTCCTCTCGAGTCGAGACGGCTAGGTCGGGGAACTTCTTGATTTGCACCAAGGGTGTGAAGGACCCTTTCGAAGTTCCAGAGGTGAGGTGTGATCAGCCTCGAGACGCCTCTGCGGAAATGGGCCTCATCTCGCCTGGAGGGGAGAACCTCCTGGATTTTCTCCAGTTGCGGCAGGTCTTCTTGAGTTACGACGGGGACCTCAGGGACCCGCTCTGGTGGCCTCAGGAAAGGCCAGTCCCCATGCGAGTTGCTAGGGGACCTCTCGGGATTCCTCTCCCGTCCATGCCGGGGCCTCAGTCCTTGTGTGGAGGCGGGGCCGGAACCTGAGGATTCCTCTCCAGTGTTGCCATGGATCTTGGGGTGCTTCTGAGTCTCCCCAGGGGAGTCAGGCCTCGTCTCGAGTGGGGCCCTGCACGTGCGCTTTCCTCCCGAGCTGCAGCAGTAGTGTCACGCTTCCTCTCACGTGTATCGAGGGATCTGTGGCTTTCCCTCGAGGCTGTCCCTCGAGGCTTTCCCACGAGGCTTTCCCACAGGGCTGTGCCACGTGCCACCTTGGTGTGAGTCGATCCTCGGCGTGAAAGACGAGCCGGTGAAGGGAAAAGAGGTTCCTCTGGAATGGACTGAGACATCTGGGGGACTCTTGGAATGGTGACACGACCCTGGAGTTCCTCTCGCCGTTCCTGTTGAGAGGGCCTCCTCTTGAGATGCGACGGGAACGCCGGGAACTCTTTCCCGACGAAGCAGGGAAAGGATCCCACATCTCGAGCTACGAGGCGGAAACGGGGCTCCTCTGGATGTGGGCGGGACCCGCTTGATTCGTCTCCAGTGGAGACGGGTATGTCGGGGAACTTCTTGATTTGCACCAAATGTGTGAAGGACCCTTTCGAAGTTCCAGAGGTGAGGTGTGATCACCCTCGAGACCCCTCAGCGGAAATGGGCCTCATCTCGCCTGGAGGGGAGATCCTCCTGGATTTTCTCGAGTTGCGGCAGGTCTTCTCGAGTTACGACGGGGACCTCATGGTCCCGCTCTGGTGGCCTCAGGAAAGGCCAGTCCCCATGCGAGTTGCTAGGGGACCACTCGGGATTCCTCTCCCGTCCATGCCGGGGCCTCAGTCCTTGTGTGGAGTCGGGGCCGGAAGCTGAGGATTCCTCTCCAGTGTTGCCATGGATCTTGGGGTGCTTCTGAGTCTCCCCAGGGGAGTCAGGCCTCGTCTCGAGTGGGGGCATGCACGTGCGCTTTCCTCCCGAGCTGCAGCAGTAGTGTCACGCTTCCTGTCACGTGGATCAAGGGATCTGTGGCTTTCCCTCGAGGCTGTCCCTCGAGGCTTTCCCACGAGGCTTTCCCACAGGGCTGTGCCACGTGCCACCTTGGTGTGAGTCGATCCTCGGCGTGAAAGACGAGCCGGTGAAGGGAAAAGAGTTTCCTCTGGAATGGACTGAGACATCTGGGGGACTCTTGGAATGGTGGCACGACCCTGGAGTTCCTCTCGCCATTCCTGTTGAGAGGGCCTCCTCTTGAGATGCGACGGGAACGCCGGGAACTCTTTCCCGACGAAGCAGGGAAAGGATCCCTCATCTCGAGCTACGAGGCGGAAACGGGGCTCCTCTGGATGTGGGCGGGACCCTCGTGATTCCTCTCGAGTGGAGACGGGTATGTCGGGGAACTTCTTGATTTGCACCAAGGGTGTGAAGGACCCTTTCGAAGTTCCAGAGGTGAGGTGTGATCAGCCTCGAGACGCCTCAGCGGAAATGGGCCTCATCTCGCCTGGAGGGGAGAACCTCCTGGATTTTCTCGAGTTGCGGCAGGTCTTCTCGAGTTACGACGGGGACCTCAGGGACACGCTCTGGTGACCTCAGGAAAGGCCAGTCCCCATGCGAGTTGCTAGGGGACCTCTCGGGATTCCTCTCCAGTCCATGCCGGGGCCTCAATCCTTGTGTGGAGTCGGGGCCGGAACCTGAGGATTCCTCTCCAGTGTTGCCATGGATCTTGGGGTGCTTCTGAGTCTCCCCAGGGGAGTCAGGCCTCGTCTCGAGTGGGGGCATGCACGTGCGCTTTCCTCCCGAGCTGCAGCAGTAGTGTCATGCTTCCTGTCACGTGGATCAAGGGATCTGTGGCTTTCCCTCGAGGCTGTCCCTCGAGGCTTTCCCACGAGGCTTTCCCACAGGGCTGTGCCACGTGCCACCTTGGTGTGAGTCGATCCTCGGCGTGAAAGACGAGCCGGTGAAGGGAAAAGAGGTTCCTCTGGAATGGACTGAGACATCTGGGGGACTCTTGGAATGGTGGTACGACCCTGGAGTTCTTCTCGCCGTTCCTGTTGAGAGGGCCTCCTCTTGAGATGCGACGGGAACGCCGGGAACTCTTTCCCGAAGAAGCAGGGAAAGGATCCCTCATCTCGAGCTACGAGGCGGAAACGGGGCTTCTCTGGATGTGGGCGGGACCCTCGTGATTCCTCTCGAGTGGAGACGGGGTATGTCGGGGAACTTCTTGATTTGCACCAAGTGTGTGAAGGACCCTTTCGAAGTTCCAGAGTTGAGGTGTGATCAGCCTCGAGATGCCTCAGCGGAAATGGGCCTCATCTCGCCTGGAGGGGAGAACCTCCTGGATTTTCTCGAGTTGCGGCAGGTCTTCTCGAGTTAAGACGGGGACCTCAGGGACCCGCTCTGGTGGCCTCAGGAAAGGCCAGTCCCCATGCGAGTTGCTAGGGGACCTCTCGGGATTCCTCTCCCGTCCATGCCGGGGCCTCAGTCCTTGTGTGGAGTCGGGGCCGGAACCTGAGGATTCCTCTCCAGTGTTGCCATGGATCTTGGGGTGCTTCTGAGTCTCCCCAGGGGAGTCAGGCCTCGTCTCGAGTGGGGGCATGCACGTGAGCTTTCCTCCTGAGCTGCAGCAGTAGTGTCACGCTTCCTGTCACGTGGATCAAGGGATCTGTGGCTTTCCCTCGAGGCTGTCCCTCGAGGCTTTCCCACGAGGCTTTCCCACAGGGCTGTGCCACGTGCCACCTTGGCGTGAGTCGATCCTCGGCGTGAAAGACGAGCCGGTGAAGGGAAAAGAGGTTCCTCTGGAATGGACTGAGACATCTGGGGGACTCTTGGAATGGTGGCACGACCCTGGAGTTCCTCTCGCCGTTCCTGTTGAGAGGGCCTCCTCTTGAGATGCGACGGGAACGCCGGGAACTCTTTCCCGACGAAGCAGGGAAAGGATCCCTCATCTCGAGCTACGAGGCGGAAACGGGGCTCCTCTGGATGTGGGCGGGACCCTCGTGATTCCTCTCGAGTGGAGACGGCTATGTCGGGGAACTTCTTGATTTGCACCAAGGGTGTGAAGGACCCTTTCAAAGTTCCAGAGGGGAGGTGTGATCAGCCTCGAGACGCCTCAGCCGAAATGGGCCTCATCTCGCCTGGAGGGGAGAACCTCCTGGATTTTCTCGAGTTGAGGCAGGTCTTCTCGAGTTACGACGGGGACCTCAGGGACCCGCTCTGGTGGCCTCAGGAAAGGCCAGTCCCCATGCGAGTTGCTAGGGGACCTCTCGGGATTCCTCTCCCGTCCATGCCGGGGCCTCAGTCCTTGTGTGGAGGCGGGGCCGGAACCTGAGGATTCCTCTCCAGTGTTGCCATGGATCTTGGGGTGCTTCTGAGTCTCCCCAGGGGAGTCAGGCCTCGTCTCGAGTGGGGCCCTGCACGTGCGCTTTCCTCCCGAGCTGCAGCAGTAGTGTCACGCTTCCTCTCACGTGTATCGAGGGATCTGTGGCTTTCCCTCGAGGCTGTCCCTCGAGGCTTTCCCACGAGGCTTTCCCACAGGGCTGTGCCACGTGCCACCTTGGTGTGAGTCGATCCTCGGCGTGAAAGACGAGCCGGTGAAGGGAAAAGAGGTTCCTCTGGAATGGACTGAGACATCTGGGGGACTCTTGGAATGGTGACACGACCCTGGAGTTCCTCTCGCCGTTCCTGTTGAGAGGGCCTCCTCTTGAGATGCGACGGGAACGCCGGGAACTCTTTCCCGACGAAGCAGGGAAAGGATCCCACATCTCGAGCTACGAGGCGGAAACGGGGCTCCTCTGGATGTGGGCGGGACCCGCTTGATTCGTCTCCAGTGGAGACGGGTATGTCGGGGAACTTCTTGATTTGCACCAAATGTGTGAAGGACCCTTTCGAAGTTCCAGAGGTGAGGTGTGATCACCCTCGAGACCCCTCAGCGGAAATGGGCCTCATCTCGCCTGGAGGGGAGATCCTCCTGGATTTTCTCGAGTTGCGGCAGGTCTTCTCGAGTTACGACGGGGACCTCAGGGTCCCGCTCTGGTGGCCTCAGGAAAGGCCAGTCCCCATGCGAGTTGCTAGGGGACCACTCGGGATTCCTCTCCCGTCCATGCCGGGGCCTCAGTCCTTGTGTGGAGTCGGGGCCGGAAGCTGAGGATTCCTCTCCAGTGTTGCCATGGATCTTGGGGTGCTTCTGAGTCTCCCCAGGGGAGTCAGGCCTCGTCTCGAGTGGGGGCATGCACGTGCGCTTTCCTCCCGAGCTGCAGCAGTAGTGTCACGCTTCCTGTCACGTGGATCAAGGGATCTGTGGCTTTCCCTCGAGGCTGTCCCTCGAGGCTTTCCCACGAGGCTTTCCCACAGGGCTGTGCCACGTGCCACCTTGGTGTGAGTCGATCCTCGGCGTGAAAGACGAGCCGGTGAAGGGAAAAGAGTTTCCTCTGGAATGGACTGAGACATCTGGGGGACTCTTGGAATGGTGGCACGACCCTGGAGTTCCTCTCGCCATTCCTGTTGAGAGGGCCTCCTCTTGAGATGCGACGGGAACGCCGGGAACTCTTTCCCGACGAAGCAGGGAAAGGATCCCTCATCTCGAGCTACGAGGCGGAAACGGGGCTCCTCTGGATGTGGGCGGGACCCTCGTGATTCCTCTCGAGTGGAGACGGGTATGTCGGGGAACTTCTTGATTTGCACCAAGGGTGTGAAGGACCCTTTCGAAGTTCCAGAGGTGAGGTGTGATCAGCCTCGAGACGCCTCAGCGGAAATGGGCCTCATCTCGCCTGGAGGGGAGAACCTCCTGGATTTTCTCGAGTTGCGGCAGGTCTTCTCGAGTTACGACGGGGACCTCAGGGACACGCTCTGGTGACCTCAGGAAAGGCCAGTCCCCATGCGAGTTGCTAGGGGACCTCTCGGGATTCCTCTCCAGTCCATGCCGGGGCCTCAATCCTTGTGTGGAGTCGGGGCCGGAACCTGAGGATTCCTCTCCAGTGTTGCCATGGATCTTGGGGTGCTTCTGAGTCTCCCCAGGGGAGTCAGGCCTCGTCTCGAGTGGGGGCATGCACGTGCGCTTTCCTCCCGAGCTGCAGCAGTAGTGTCATGCTTCCTGTCACGTGGATCAAGGGATCTGTGGCTTTCCCTCGAGGCTGTCCCTCGAGGCTTTCCCACGAGGCTTTCCCACAGGGCTGTGCCACGTGCCACCTTGGTGTGAGTCGATCCTCGGCGTGAAAGACGAGCCGGTGAAGGGAAAAGAGGTTCCTCTGGAATGGACTGAGACATCTGGGGGACTCTTGGAATGGTGGTACGACCCTGGAGTTCTTCTCGCCGTTCCTGTTGAGAGGGCCTCCTCTTGAGATGCGACGGGAACGCCGGGAACTCTTTCCCGAAGAAGCAGGGAAAGGATCCCTCATCTCGAGCTACGAGGCGGAAACGGGGCTTCTCTGGATGTGGGCGGGACCCTCGTGATTCCTCTCGAGTGGAGACGGGGTATGTCGGGGAACTTCTTGATTTGCACCAAGTGTGTGAAGGACCCTTTCGAAGTTCCAGAGTTGAGGTGTGATCAGCCTCGAGATGCCTCAGCGGAAATGGGCCTCATCTCGCCTGGAGGGGAGAACCTCCTGGATTTTCTCGAGTTGCGGCAGGTCTTCTCGAGTTAAGACGGGGACCTCAGGGACCCGCTCTGGTGGCCTCAGGAAAGGCCAGTCCCCATGCGAGTTGCTAGGGGACCTCTCGGGATTCCTCTCCCGTCCATGCCGGGGCCTCAGTCCTTGTGTGGAGTCGGGGCCGGAACCTGAGGATTCCTCTCCAGTGTTGCCATGGATCTTGGGGTGCTTCTGAGTCTCCCCAGGGGAGTCAGGCCTCGTCTCGAGTGGGGGCATGCACGTGAGCTTTCCTCCTGAGCTGCAGCAGTAGTGTCACGCTTCCTGTCACGTGGATCAAGGGATCTGTGGCTTTCCCTCGAGGCTGTCCCTCGAGGCTTTCCCACGAGGCTTTCCCACAGGGCTGTGCCACGTGCCACCTTGGCGTGAGTCGATCCTCGGCGTGAAAGACGAGCCGGTGAAGGGAAAAGAGGTTCCTCTGGAATGGACTGAGACATCTGGGGGACTCTTGGAATGGTGGCACGACCCTGGAGTTCCTCTCGCCGTTCCTGTTGAGAGGGCCTCCTCTTGAGATGCGACGGGAACGCCGGGAACTCTTTCCCGACGAAGCAGGGAAAGGATCCCTCATCTCGAGCTACGAGGCGGAAACGGGGCTCCTCTGGATGTGGGCGGGACCCTCGTGATTCCTCTCGAGTGGAGACGGCTATGTCGGGGAACTTCTTGATTTGCACCAAGGGTGTGAAGGACCCTTTCAAAGTTCCAGAGGGGAGGTGTGATCAGCCTCGAGACGCCTCAGCCGAAATGGGCCTCATCTCGCCTGGAGGGGAGAACCTCCTGGATTTTCTCGAGTTGAGGCAGGTCTTCTCGAGTTACGACGGGGACCTCAGGGACCCGCTCTGGTGGCCTCAGGAAAGGCCAGTCCCCATGCGAGTTGCTAGGGGACCTCTCGGGATTCCTCTCCCGTCCATGCCGGGGCCTCAGTCCTTGTGTGGAGTCGGGGCCGGAACCTGAGGATTCCTCTCCAGTGTTGCCATGGATCTTGGGGTGCTTCTGAGTCTCCTCAGGGGAGTCAGGCCTCGTCTCGAGTGGGGGCATGCACGTGCGCTTTTCTCCCGAGCTGCAGCAGTAGTGTCACGCTTCCTGTCACGTGGATCAAGGGATCTGTGGCTTTCCCTCGAGGCTGTCCCTCGAGGCTTTCCCACGAGGCTTTCCCACAGGGCTGTGCCACGTGCCACCTTGGTGTGATTCGATCCTCGGCGTGAAAGACGAGCAGGTGAAGGGAAAAGAGGTTCCTCTGGAATGGACTGAGTCATCTGGGGGACTCTTGGAATGGTGGCACGACCCTGGAGTTCCTCTCGCCGTTCCTGTTGAGAGGGCCTCCTCTTGAGATGCGACGGGAACGCCGGGAACTCTTTCCCGACGAAGCAGGGAAAGGATCCCTCATCTCGAGCTACGAGGCGGAAACGGGGCTCCTCTGGATGTGGGCGGGAACCTCGTGATTCCTCTCGAGTGGAGACGGCTATGTCGGGGAACTTCTTGATTTGCACCAAGGGTGTGAAGGACCCTTTCGAAGTTCCAGAGGGGAGGTGTGATCAGCCTCGAGACGCCTCAGCGGAAATGGGCCTCATCTCGCCTGGAGGGGAGAACCTCCTGGATTTTCTCGAGTTGCGGCAGGTCTTCTCGAGTTACGACGGGGACCTCAGGGACCCGACTGGTGGCCTCAGGAAAGGCCAGTCCCCATGCGAGTTGCTAGGGGACCTCTCGGGATTCCTCTCCCGTCCATGCCGGGGCCTCAGTCCTTGTGTGGAGTCGGGGCCGGAACCTGAGGATTCCTCTCCAGTGTTGCCATGGATCTTGGGGTGCTTCTGAGTCTCCCCAGGGGAGTCAGGTCTCGTCTCGAGTGGGGGCATGCACGTGCGCTTTCCTCCTGAGCTGCAGCAGTAGTGTCACGCTTCCTGTCACGTGGATCAAGGGATCTGTGCCTTTCCCTCGAGGCTGTCCCTCGAGGCTTTCCCACGAGGCTTTCCCACAGGGCTGTGCCACGTGCCACCTTGGTGTGAGTCGATCCTCGGCGTGAAAGACGAGCCGGTGAAGGGAAAAGAGGTTCCTCCGGAATGGACTGAGACATCTGGGGGACTCTTGGAATGGTGGCACGCCCCTGGAGTTCCTCTCGCCGTTCCTGTTGAGAGGGCCTCCTCTTGAGATGCGACGGGAACGCCGAGAACTCTTTCCCGACGAAGCAGGGAAAGGATCCCACATCTCGAGCTACGAGGCGGAAACGGGGCTCCTCTGGATGTGGGCGGGACCCTCGTGATTCCTCTCGAGTGGAGACGGCTACGTCGGGGAACTTCTTGATTTGCACCAAGGGTGTGAAGGACCCTTTCGAAGTTCCAGAGGGGAGGTGTGATCAGCCTCGAGACGCCTCAGCGGAAATGGGCCTCATCTCGCCTGGAGGGGAGAACCTCCTGGATTTTCTCGAGTTGCGGCAGGTCTTCTCGAGTTACGACGGGGACCTCAGGGACCCGCTCTGGTGGCCTCAGGAAAGGCCAGTCCCCATGCGAGTTGCTAGGGGACCTCTCGGGATTCCTCTCCCGTCCATGCCGGGGCCTCAGTCCTTGTGTGGAGTCGGGGCAGGAACCTGAGGATTCCTCTCCAGTGTTGCCATGGATCTTGGGGTACTTCTGAGTCTCCCCAGGGGAGTCAGGCCTCGTCTCGAGTGGGGGCATGCACGTGCGCTTTCCTCCCGAGCTGCAGCAGTAGTGTCACGCTTCCTGTCACGTGGATCAAGGGATCTGTGGCTTTCCCTCGAGGCTGTCCCTGGAGGCTTTCCCACGAGGCTTCCCCACAGGGCTGTGCCACGTGCCACCTTGGTGTGAGTCGATCCTCGGCGTGAAAGACGAGCCGGTGAAGGGAAAAGAGGTTCCTCTGGAATGGACTGAGACATCTGGGGGACTCTTGGAATGGTGGCACGACCCTGGAGTTCTTCTCGCCGTTCCTGTTGAGAGGGCCTCCTCTTGAGATGCGACGGGAACGCCGGGAACTCTTTCCCGACGAAGCAGGGAAAGGATCCCTCATCTCGAGCTACGAGGCGGAAACGGGGCTCCTCTGGATGTGGGCGGGACCCTCGTGATTCCTCTCGAGTGGAGACGGGTATGTCGGGGAACTTCTTGATTTGCACCAAGGGTGTGAAGGACCCTTTCGAAGTTCCAGAGGTGAGGTGTGATCAGCCTCGAGACGCCTCAGCGGAAATGGGCCTCATCTCGCCTGGAGGGGAGAACCTCCTGGATTTTCTCGAGTTGCGCCAGGTCTTCTCGAGTTAACGACGGGGACCTCAGGGACCCGCTCTGGTGGCCTCAGGAAAGGCCAGTCCCCATGCGAGTTGCTAGGGGACCTCTCGGGATTCCTCTCCCGTCCATGCCGGGGCCTCAGTCCTTGTGTGGAGTCGGGGCCGGAACCTGAGGATTCCTCTCCAGTTTTGCCATGGATCTTGGGGTGCTTCTGAGTCTCCCCAGGGGAGTCAGGTCTCGTCTTGAGTGTGGGCATGCACGTGCGCTTTCCTCCTGAGCTGCAGCAGTAGTGTCACGCTTCCTGTCACGTGGATCAAGGGATCTATGGCTTTCCCTCGAGGCTGTCCCTCGAGGCTTTCCCACGAGGCTTTCCCACAGGGCTGTGCCACGTGCCACCTTGGTGTGAGTCGATCCTCGGCGTGAACGACGAGCCGGTGAAGGGAAAACAGGTTCCTCTGGAATGGACTGAGACATCTGGGGGACTCTTGGAATGGTGGCACGACCCTGGAGTTCCTCTCGCCGTTCCTGTTGAGAGGGCCTCCTCTTGAGATACGACGGGAACGCCTGGAACTCTTTACCGACGAAGCAGGGAAAGGATCCCTCATCTCGAGCTACGAGGCGGAAACGGGGCTCCTCTGGATGTGGGCGGGACCCTCGTGATTCCTCTCGAGTGGAGACGGGTATGTCGGGGAACTTCTTGATTTGCACCAAGGGTGTGAAGGACCCTTTCAAAGTTCCAGAGGGGAGGTGTGATCAACCTCGAGACGCCTCAGCGGAAATGGGCCTCATCTCGCCTGGAGGGGAGAACCTCCTGGATTTTCTCGAGTTGCGGCAGGTCTTCTCGAGTTACGATGGGGACCTCAGGGACCCGCTCTGGTGGCCTCAGGAAAGGCCAGTCCCCATGCGAGTTGCTAGGGGACCTCTCGGGATTCCTCTCCCGTCCATGCCGGGGCCTCAGTCCTTGTGTGGAGTCGGGGCCGGAACCTGAGGATTCCTCTCCAGTGTTGCCATGGATCTTGGGGTGCTTCTGAGTCTCCCCAGGGGAGTCAGGCCTCGTCTCGAGTGGGGGCATGCACGTGCGCTTTCCTCCCGAGCTGCAGCAGTAGTGTCACGCTTCCTGTCACGTGGATCAAGGGATCTGTGGCTTTCCCTCGAGGCTGTCCCTCGAGGCTTTCCCACGAGGCTTTCCCACAGGGCTGTGCCACGTGCCACCTTGGTGTGAGTCGATCCTCGGCGTGAAAGACGAGCCGGTGAAGGGAAAAGAGGTTCCTCCGGAATGGACTGAGACATCTGGGGGACTCTTGGAATGGTGGCACGACCCTGGAGTTCTTCTCGCCGTTCCTGTTGAGAGGGCCTCCTCTTGAGATGCGACGGGAACGCCGGGAACTCTTTCCCGACGAAGCAGGGAAAGGATCCCTCATCTCGAGCTACGAGGCGGAAACGGGGCTCCTCTGGATGTGGGCGGGAACCTCGTGATTCCTCTCGAGTGGAGACGGCTATGTCGGGGAACTTCTTGATTTGCACCAAGGGTGTGAAGGACCCTTTCGAAGTTCCAGAGGGGAGGTGTGATCAGCCTCGAGACGCCTCAGCGGAAATGGGCCTCATCTCGCCTGGAGGGGAGAACCTCCTGGATTTTCTCGAGTTGCGGCAGGTCTTCTCGAGTTACGACGGGGACCTCAGGGACCCGCTCTGGTGGCCTCAGGAAAGGCCAGTCCCCATGCGAGTTGCTAGGGGACCTCTCGGGATTCCTGTCCCGTCCATGCCGGGGCCTCAGTCCTTGTGTGGAGTCGGGGCCGGAACCTGAGGATTCCTCTCCAGTGTTGCCATGGATCTTGGGGTGCTTCTGAGTCTCCCCAGGGGAGTCAGGCCTCGTCTCGAATGGGGGCATGCACGTGCGCTTTCCTCCCGAGCTGCAGCAGTTGTGTCACGCTTCCTGTTACATGGATCAAGGGATCTGTGGCTTTCCCTCGAGGCTGTCCCTCGAGGCTTTCCCACGAGGCTTTCCCACAGGGCTGTGCCACGTGCCACCTTGGTGTGAGTCGATCCTCGGCGTGAAAGACGAGCCGGTGAAGGGAAAAGAGGTTCCTCTGGAATGTACTGAGACATCTGGGGGACTCTTGGAATGGTGGCACGACCCTGGAGTTCCTCTCGCCGTTCCTGTTGAGAGGGCCTCCTCTTGAGATGCGACGGGAACGCCGGGAACTCTTTCCCGACGAAGCAGGGAAAGGATCCCTCATCTCGAGCTACGAGGCGGAAACGGGGCTCCTCTGGATGTGGGAGGGACCCTCGTGATTCCTCTCGAGTGGAGACGGCTATGTCGGGGAACTTCTTGATTTGCACCAAGGGTGTGAAGGACCCTTTCGAAGTTCCAGAGGGGAGGTGTGATCAGCCTCGAGACGCCTCAGCGGAAATGGGCCTCATCTCGCCTGGAGGGGAGAACCTCCTGGATTTTCTCGAGTTGCGGCAGGTCTTCTCGAGTTACGACGGGGACCTCAGGGACCCGCTCTGGTGGCCTCAGGAAAGGCCAGTCCCCATGCGAGTTGCTAGGGGACCTCTCGGGATTCCTGTCCCGTCCATGCCGGGGCCTCAGTCCTTGTGTGGAGTCGGGGCCGGAACCTGAGGATTCCTCTCCAGTGTTGCCATGGATCTTGGGGTGTTTCTGAGTCTCCCCAGGGGAGTCAGGCCTCGTCTCGAGTGGGGGCATGCACGTGCGCTTTCCTCCCGAGCTGCAGCAGTAGTGTCACGCTTACTGTCACGTGGATCAAGGGATCTGTGGCTTTCCCTCGAGGCTGTCCCTCGAGGCTTTCCCACGAGGCTTTCCCACAGGGCTGTGCCACGTGCCACCTTGGTGTGAGTCGATCCTCGGCGTGAAAGACGAGCCGGTGAAGGGAAAAGAGGTTCCTCCGGAATGGACTGAGACATCTGGGGGACTCTTGGAATGGTGGCACGACCCTGGAGTTCCTCTCGCCGTTCCTGTTGAGAGGGCCTCCTCTTGAGATGCGACGGGAACGCCGGGAACTCTTTCCCGACGAAGCAGGGAAAGGATCCCTCATCTCGAGCTACGAGGCGGAAACGGGGCTCCTCTGGATGTGGGCGGGACCCTCGTGATTCCTCTCGAGTGGAGACGGCTATGTCGGGGAACTTCTTGATTTCACCAAGGGTGTGAAGGACCCTTTCGAAGTTCCAGAGGGGAGGTGTGATCAGCCTCGAGACGCCTCAGCGGAAATGGGCCTCATCTCGCCTGGAGGGGAGAACCTCCCGGATTTTCTCGAGTTGCGGCAGGTCTTCTCGAGTTACGACGGGGACCTCAGGGACCCGCTCTGGTGGCCTCAGGAAAGGCCAGTCCCCATGCGAGTTGCTCCGGGACCTCTCGGGATTCCTCTCCCGTCCATGCCGGAGCCTCAGTCCTTGTGTGGAGTCGGGGCCGGAACCTGAGGATTCCTCTCCAGTGTTGCCATGGATCTTGGGGTGCTTCTGAGTCTCCCCAGGGGAGTCAGGCCTCGTCTCGAGTGGGGGCATGCACGTGCGCTTTCCTCCCGAGCTGCAGCAGTAGTGTCACGCTTCCTGTCACGTGGATCAAGGGATCTGTGGCTTTCCCTCGAGGCTGTCCCTCGAGGCTTTCCCACGAGGCTTTCCCACAGGGCTGTGCCACGTGCCACCTTGGTGTGAGTCGATCCTCGGCGTGAAAGACGAGCCGGTGAAGGGAAAAGAGGTTCCTCTGGAATGGACTGAGACATCTGGGGGACTCTTGGAATGGTGGCACGACCCTGGAGTTCCTCTCGCCGTTCCTGTTGAGAGGGCCTCCTCTTGAGATACGACGGGAACGCCTGGAACTCTTTCCCGACGAAGCAGGGAAAGGATCCCTCATCTCGAGCTACGAGGCGGAAACGGGGCTCCTCTGGATGTGGGCGGGACCCTCGTTATTCCTCTCGAGTGGAGACGGGTATGTCGGGGAACTTCTTGATTTGCACCAAGGGTGTGAAGGACCCTTTCAAAGTTCCAGAGGGGAGGTGCGATCAACCTCGAGACGCCTCAGCGGAAATGGGCCTCATCTCGCCTGGAGGGGAGAACCTCCTGGATTTTCTCGAGTTGCGGCAGGTCTTCTCGAGTTACGACGGGGACCTCAGGGACCCGCTCTGGTGGCCTCAGGAAAGGCCAGTCCCCATGCGAGTTGCTAGGGGACCTCTCGGGATTCCTGTCCCGTCCATGCCGGGGCCTCAGTCCTTGTGTGGAGTCGGGGCCGGAACCTGAGGATTCCTCTCCAGTGTTGCCATGGATCTTGGGGTGCTTCTGAGTCTCCCCAGGGGAGTCAGGCCTCGTCTCGAGTGGGGGCATGCACGTGCGCTTTCCTCCCGAGCTGCAGCAGTTGTGTCACGCTTCCTGTTACATGGATCAAGGGATCTGTGGCTTTCCCTCGAGGCTGTCCCTCGAGGCTTTCCCACGAGGCTTTCCCACAGGGCTGTGCCACGTGCCACCTTGGTGTGAGTCGATCCTCGGCGTGAAAGACGAGCCGGTGAAGGGAAAAGAGGTTCCTCTGGAATGTACTGAGACATCTGGGGGACTCTTGGAATGGTGGCACGACCCTGGAGTTCCTCTCGCCGTTCCTGTTGAGAGGGTCTCCTCTTGAGATGCGACGGGAACGCCGGGAACTCTTTCCCGACGAAGCAGGGAAAGGATCCCTCATCTCGAGCTACGAGGCGGAAACGGGGCTCCTCTGGATGTGGGAGGGACACTCGTGATTCCTCTCGAGTGGAGACGGCTATGTCGGGGAACTTCTTGATTTGCACCAAGGGTGTGAAGGACCCTTTCGAAGTTCCAGAGGGGAGGTGTGATCAGCCTCGAGACGCCTCAGCGGAAATGGGCCTCATCTCGCCTGGAGGGGAGAACCTCCTGGATTTTCTCGAGTTGCGGCAGGTCTTCTCGAGTTACGACGGGGACCTCAGGGACCCGCTCTGGTGGCCTCAGGAAAGGCCAGTCCCCATGCGAGTTGCTAGGGGACCTCTCGGGATTCCTGTCCCGTCCATGCCGGGGCCTCAGTCCTTGTGTGGAGTCGGGGCCGGAACCTGAGGATTCCTCTCCAGTGTTGCCATGGATCTTGGGGTGTTTCTGAGTCTCCCCAGGGGAGTCAGGCCTCGTCTCGAGTGGGGGCATGCACGTGCGCTTTCCTCCCGAGCTGCAGCAGTAGTGTCACGCTTCCTGTCACGTGGATCAAGGGATCTGTGGCTTTCCCTCGAGGCTGTCCCTCGAGGCTTTCCCACGAGGCTTTCCCACAGGGCTGTGCCACGTGCCACCTTGGTGTGAGTCGATCCTCGGCGTGAAAGACGAGCCGGTGAAGGGAAAAGAGGTTCCTCCGGAATGGACTGAGACATCTGGGGGACTCTTGGAATGGTGGCACGACCCTGGAGTTCCTCTCGCCGTTCCTGTTGAGAGGGCCTCCTCTTGAGATGCGACGGGAACGCCGGGAACTCTTTCCCGACGAAGCAGGGAAAGGATCCCTCATCTCGAGCTACGAGGCGGAAACGGGGCTCCTCTGGATGTGGGCGGGACCCTCGTGATTCCTCTCGAGTGGAGACGGCTATGTCGGGGAACTTCTTGATTTCACCAAGGGTGTGAAGGACCCTTTCGAAGTTCCAGAGGGGAGGTGTGATCAGCCTCGAGACGCCTCAGCGGAAATGGGCCTCATCTCGCCTGGAGGGGAGAACCTCCCGGATTTTCTCGAGTTGCGGCAGGTCTTCTCGAGTTACGACGGGGACCTCAGGGACCCGCTCTGGTGGCCTCAGGAAAGGCCAGTCCCCATGCGAGTTGCTCCGGGACCTCTCGGGATTCCTCTCCCGTCCATGCCGGAGCCTCAGTCCTTGTGTGGAGTCGGGGCCGGAACCTGAGGATTCCTCTCCAGTGTTGCCATGGATCTTGGGGTGCTTCTGAGTCTCCCCAGGGGAGTCAGGCCTCGTCTCGAGTGGGGGCATGCACGTGCGCTTTCCTCCCGAGCTGCAGCAGTAGTGTCACGCTTCCTGTCACGTGGATCAAGGGATCTGTGGCTTTCCCTCGAGGCTGTCCCTCGAGGCTTTCCCACGAGGCTTTCCCACAGGGCTGTGCCACGTGCCACCTTGGTGTGAGTCGATCCTCGGCGTGAAAGACGAGCCGGTGAAGGGAAAAGAGGTTCCTCTGGAATGGACTGAGACATCTGGGGGACTCTTGGAATGGTGGCACGACCCTGGAGTTCCTCTCGCCGTTCCTGTTGAGAGGGCCTCCTCTTGAGATACGACGGGAACGCCTGGAACTCTTTCCCGACGAAGCAGGGAAAGGATCCCTCATCTCGAGCTACGAGGCGGAAACGGGGCTCCTCTGGATGTGGGCGGGACCCTCGTTATTCCTCTCGAGTGGAGACGGGTATGTCGGGGAACTTCTTGATTTGCACCAAGGGTGTGAAGGACCCTTTCAAAGTTCCAGAGGGGAGGTGCGATCAACCTCGAGACGCCTCAGCGGAAATGGGCCTCATCTCGCCTGGAGGGGAGAACCTCCTGGATTTTCTCGAGTTGCGGCAGGTCTTCTCGAGTTACGACGGGGACCTGAGGGACCCGCTCTGGTGGCCTCAGGAAAGGCCAGTCCCCTTGCGAGTTGCTAGGGGACCTCTCGGGATTCCTCTCCAGTCCATGCCGGGGTCAGTCCTTGTGTGGAGTCGGGGCCGGAACCTGAGAATTCCTCTCCAGTGTTGCCATGGATCTTGGGGTGCTTCTGAGTCTCCCCAGGGGAGTCAGGCCTCGTCTCGAATGGGGACATGCACGTGCGCTTTCCTCCCGAGCTGCAGCAGTAGTGTCACGCTTCCTGTCACGTGGATCAAGGGATCTGTGTCTTTCCCTCGAGGCTGTCCCTCGAGGCTTTCCCACGAGGCTTTCCCACAGGGCTGTGCCACGTGCCACCTTGGTGTGAGTCGATCCTCGGCGTGAAAGACGAGCCGGTGAAGGGAAAAGAGGTTCCTCTGGAATGGACTGAGACATCTGGGGGACTCTTGGAATGGTGGCACGACCCTGGAGTTCCTCTCGCCGTTCCTGTTGAGAGGGCCTCCTCTTGAGATGCGACGGGAACGCCGGGAACTCTTTCCCGACGAAGCAGGGAAAGGATCCCTCATCTCGAGCTACGAGGCGGAAACGGGGCTCCTCTGGATGTGGGCGGGACCCTCGTGATTCCTCTCGAGTGGAGACGGGTATGTCGGGGAACTTCTTGATTTGCACCAAGGGTGTGAAGGACCCTTTCGAAGTTCCAGAGGTGAGGTGTGATCAGCCTCGAGACGCCTCAGCGGAAATGGGCCTCATCTCGCCTGGAGGGGAGAACCTCCTGGATTTTCTCGAGTTGCGGCAGGTCTTCTCGAGTTACGACTGGGACCTCAGGGACCCGCTCTGGTGGCCTCAGGAAAGGCCAGTCCCCATGCGAGTTGCTAGGGACCTCTCGGGATTCCTCTCCAGTCCATGCCGGGGCCTCAGTCCTTGTGTGGAGTCGGGGCCGGAACCTGAGGATTCCTCTCCAGTGTTGCCATGGATCTTGGGGTGCTTCTGAGTCTCCCCAGGGGAGTCAGGCCTCGTCTCGAGTGGGGGCATGCACGTGCGCTTTCCTCCCGAGCTGCAGCAGTAATGTCAGGCTTCCTGTCACGTGGATCAAGGGATCTGTGGCTTTCTCTCGAGGCTGTCCCTCGAGGCTTTCCCACGAGGCTTTCCCACAGGGCTGTGCCACGTGCCACCTTGGTGTGAGTCGATCCTCGGCGTGAAAGACGAGCCGGTGAAGGGAAAAGAGGCTCCTCTGGAATGGACTGAGACATCTGGGGGACTCTTGGAATGGTGGCACGACCCTGGAGTTCCTCTCGCCATTCCTGTTGAGAGGGCCTCCTCTTGAGATGCGACGGGAACGCCGGGAACTCTTTCCCGATGAAGCAGGGAAAGGATCCCTCATCTCGAGCTACGAGGCGGAAACGGGGCTCCTCTGGATGTGGGCGGGACCCTCGTGATTCCTCTCGAGTCGAGACGGCTAGGTCAGGGAACTTCTTGATTTGCACCAAGGGTGTGAAGGACCCTTTCGATGTTCCAGAGGTGAGGTGTGATCAGCCTCGAGACGCCTCTGCGGAAATGGGCCTCATCTCGCCTGGAGGGGAGAACCTCCTGGATTTTCTCCAGTTGCGGCAGGTCTTCTTGAGTTACGACGGGGACCTCAGGGACCCGCTCTGGTGGCCTCAGGAAAGGCCAGTCCCCATGCGAGTTGCTAGGGGACCTCTCGGGATTCCTCTCCCGTCCATGCCGGGGCCTCAGTCCTTGTGTGGACGCGGGGCCGGAACCTGAGGATTCCTCTCCAGTGTTGCCATGGATCTTGGGGTGCTTCTGAGTCTCCCCAGGGGAGTCAGGCCTCGTCTCGAGTGGGGCCCTGCACGTGCGCTTTCCTCCCGAGCTGCAGCAGTAGTGTCACGCTTCCTGTCACGTGGATCGAGGGATCTGTGGCTTTCCCTCGAGGCTGTCCCTCGAGGCTTTCCCACGAGGCTTTCCCACAGGGCTGTGCCACGTGCCACCTTGGTGTGAGTCGATCCTCGGCGTGAAAGACGAGCCGGTGAAGGGAAAAGAGGTTCCTCTGGAATGGACTGAGACATCTGGGGGACTCTTGGAATGGTGGCACGACCCTGGAGTTCCTCTCGCCGTTCCTGTTGAGAGGGCCTCCTCTTGAGATGCGACGGGAACGCCGGGAACTCTTTCCCGACTAAGCAGGGAAAGGATCCCTCATCTCGAGCTACGAGGCGGAAACGGGGCTCCTCTGGATGTGGGCGGGACCCTCTTGATTCGTCTCCAGTGGAGACGGGTATGTCGGGGAACTTCTTGATTTGCACCAAAAGTGTGAAGGACCCTTTCGAAGTTCCAGAGGTGAGGTGTGATCACCCTCGAGACGCCTCAGCGGAAATGGGCCTCATCTCGCCTGGAGGGGAGAACCTCCTGGATTTTCTCGAGTTGCGGCAGGTCTTCTCGAGTTACGACGGGGACCTCAGGGTCCCGCTCTGGTGGCCTCAGGAAAGGCCAGTCCCCATGCGAGTTGCTAGGGGACCACTCGGGATTCCTCTCCCGTCCATGCCGGGGCCTCAGTCCTTGTGTGCAGTCGGGGCCGGAAGCTGAGGATTCCTCTCCAGTGTTGCCATGGATCTTGGGGTGCTTCTGAGTCTCCCCAGGGGAGTCAGGCCTCGTCTCGAGTGGGGGCATGCACGTGCGCTTTCCTCCCGAGCTGCAGCAGTAGTGTCACGCTTCCTGTCACGTGGATCAAGGGATCTGTGGCTTTCCCTCGAGGCTGTCCCTCGAGGCTTTCCCACGAGGCTTTCCCACAGGGCGGTGCCACGTGCCACCTTGGTGTGGGTCGATCCTCGGCGTGAAAGACGAGCCGGTGAAGGGAAAAGAGTTTCCTCTGGAATGGACTGAGACATCTGGGGGACTCTTGGAATGGTGGCACGACCCTGGAGTTCCTCTCGCCATTCCTGTTGAGAGGGCCTCCTCTTGAGATGCGACGGGAACGCCGGGAACTCTTTCCCGACGAAGCAGGGAAAGGATCCCTCATCTCGAGCTACGAGGCGGAAACGGGGCTCCTCTGGATGTGGGCGGGACCCTCGTGATTCCTCTCGAGTCGAGACGGCTAGGTCGGGGAACTTCTTGATTTGCACCAAGGGTGTGAAGGACCCTTTCGATGTTCCAGAGGTGAGGTGTGATCAGCCTCGAGACGCCTCTGCGGAAATGGGCCTCATCTCGCCTGGAGGGGAGAACCTCCTGGATTTTCTCCAGTTGCGGCAGGTCTTCTCGAGTTACGACGGGGACCTCAGGGACCCGCTCTGGTGGCCTCAGGAAAGGCCAGTCCCCATGCGAGTTGCTAGGGGACCTCTCGGGATTCCTCTCCCGTCCATGCCGGGGCCTCAGTCCTTGTGTGGAGGCGGGGCCGGAACCTGAGGATTCCTCTCCAGTGTTGCCATGGATCTTGGGGTGCTTCTGAGTCTCCCCAGGGGAGTCAGGCCTCGTCTCGAGTGGGGCCCTGCACGTGCGCTTTCCTCCCGAGCTGCAGCAGTAGTGTCACGCTTCCTGTCACGTGGATCAAGGGATCTGTGGCTTTCCCTCGAGGCTGTCCCTCGAGGCTTTCCCACGAGGCTTTCCCACAGGGCTGTGCCACGTGCCACCTTGGTGTGAGTCGATCCTCGGCGTGAAAGACGAGCCGGTGAAGGGAAAAGAGGTTCCTCTGGAATGGACTGAGACATCTGGGGGACTCTTGGAATGGTGACACGACCCTGGAGTTCCTCTCGCCGTTCCTGTTGAGAGGGCCTCCTCTTGAGATGCGACGGGAACGCCGGGAACTCTTTCCCGACTAAGCAGGGAAAGGATCCCTCATCTCGAGCTACGAGGCGGAAACGGGGCTCCTCTGGTTGTGGGCGGGACCCTCTTGATTCGTCTCCAGTGGAGACGGGTATGTCGGGGAACTTCTTGATTTGCACCAAAAGTGTGAAGGACCCTTTCGAAGTTCCAGAGGTGAGGTGTGATCACCCTCGAGACGCCTCAGCGGAAATGGGCCTCATCTCGCCTGGAGGGGAGAACCTCCTGGATTTTCTCGAGTTGCGGCAGGTCTTCTCGAGTTACGACGGGGACCTCAGGGTCCCGCTCTGGTGGCCTCAGGAAAGGCCAGTCCCCATGCGAGTTGCTAGGGGACCACTCGGGATTCCTCTCCCGTCCATGCCGGGGCCTCAGTCCTTGTGTGGAGTCGGGGCCGGAAGCTGAGGATTCCTCTCCAGTGTTGCCATGGATCTTGGGGTGCTTCTGAGTCTCCCCAGGGGAGTCAGGCCTCGTCTCGAGTGGGGGCATGCACGTGCGCTTTCCTCCCGAGCTGCAGCAGTAGTGTCACGCTTCCTGTCACGTGGATCAAGGGATCTGTGGCTTTCCCTCGAGGCTGTCCCTCGAGGCTTTCCCACGAGGCTTTCCCACAGGGCTGTGCCACGTGCCACCTTGGTGTGAGTCGATCCTCGGCGTGAAAGACGAGCCGGTGAAGGGAAAAGAGTTTCCTCTGGAATGGACTGAGACATCTGGGGGACTCTTGGAATGGTGGCACGACCCTGGAGTTCCTCTCGCCATTCCTGTTGAGAGGGCCTCCTCTTGAGATGCGACGGGAACGCCGGGAACTCTTTCCCGACGAAGCAGGGAAAGGATCCCTCATCTCGAGCTACGAGGCGGAAACGGGGCTCCTCTGGATGTGGGCGGGTCCCTCGTGATTCCTCTCGAGTGGAGACGGGTATGTCGGGGAACTTCTTGATTTGCACCAAGGGTGTGAAGGACCCTTTCCAAGTTCCAGAGGTGAGGTGTGATCAGCCTCGAGACGCCTCAGCGGAAATGGGCCTCATCTCGCCTGGAGGGGAGAACCTCCTGGATTTTCTCGAGTTGCGGCAGGTCTTCTCGAGTTACGACGGTGACCTCAGGGACCCGCTCTGGTGGCCTCAGGAAAGGCCAGTCCCCATGCGAGTTGCTAGGGGACCTCTCGGGATTCCTCTCCAGTCCATGCCGGGGCCTCAGTCCTTGTGTGGAGGCGGGGCCGGAACCTGAGGATTCCTCTCCAGTGTTGCCATGGATCTTGGGGTGCTTCTGAGTCTCCCCAGGGGAGTCAGGCCTCGTCTCGAGTGGGGCCCTGCACGTGCGCTTTCCTCCCGAGCTGCAGCAGTAGTGTCACGCTTCCTGTCACGTGGATCGAGGGATCTGTGGCTTTCCCTCGAGGCTGTCCCTCGAGGCTTTCCCACGAGGCTTTCCCACAGGGCTGTGCCACGTGCCACCTTGGTGTGAGTCGATCCTCGGCGTGAAAGACGAGCCGGTGAAGGGAAAAGAGGTTCCTCTGGAATGGACTGAGACATCTGGGGGACTCTTGGAATGGTGGCACGACCCTGGAGTTCCTCTCGCCATTCCTGTTGAGAGGGCCTCCTCTTGAGATGCGACGGGAACGCCGGGAACTCTTTCCCGACGAAGCAGGGAAAGGATCCCTCATCTCGAGCTACGAGGCGGAAACGGGGCTCCTCTGGATGTGGGCGGGACCCTCGTGATTCCTCTCGAGTCGAGACGGCTATATCGGGGAACTTCTTGATTTGCACCAAGGGTGTGAAGGACCCTTTCGAAGTTCCAGAGGGGAGGTGTGATCAGCCTCGAGACGCCTCAGCGGAAATGGGCCTCATCTCGCCTGGAGGGGAGAACCTCCTGGATTTTCTCGAGTTGCGGCAGGTCTTCTCGAGTTACGACGGGGACCTCAGGGACCCGCTCTGGTGGCCTCAGGAAAGGCCAGTCCCCATGCGAGTTGCTAGGGGACCTCTCGGGATTCCTGTCCCGTCCATGCCGGGGCCTCAGTCCTTGTGTGGAGTCGGGGCCGGAACCTGAGGATTCCTCTCCAGTGTTGCCATGGATCTTGGGGTGCTTCTGAGTCTCCCCAGGGGAGTCAGGCCTCGTCTCGAGTGGGGCCCTGCACGTGCGCTTTCCTCCCGAGCTGCAGCAGTAGTGTCACGCTTCCTGTCACGTGGATCGAGGGATCTGTGGCTTTCCCTCGATGCTGTCCCTCGAGGCTTTCCCACGAGGCTTTCCCACAGGGCTGTGCCACGTGCCACCTTGGTGTGAGTCGATCCTCGGCGTGAAAGACGAGCCGGTGAAGGGAAAAGAGGTTCCTCTGGAATGGACTGAGACATCTGGGGGACTCTTGGAATGGTGACACGACCCTGGAGTTCCTCTCGCCGTTCCTGTTGAGAGGGCCTCCTCTTGAGATGCGACGGGAACGCCGGGAACTCTTTCCCGACTAAGCAGGGAAAGGATCCCTCATCTCGAGCTACGAGGCGGAAACGGGGCTCCTCTGGATGTGGGCGGGACCCTCTTGATTCGTCTCCAGTGGAGACGGGTATGTCGGGGAACTTCTTGATTTGCACCAAAAGTGTGAAGGACCCTTTCGAAGTTCCAGAGGTGAGGTGTGATCACCCTCGAGACGCCTCAGCGGAAATGGGCCTCATCTCGCCTGGAGGGGAGAACCTCCTGGATTTTCTCGAGTTGCGGCAGGTCTTCTCGAGTTACGACGGGGACCTCAGGGTCCCGCTCTGGTGGCCTCAGGAAAGGCCAGTCCCCATGCGAGTTGCTAGGGGACCACTCGGGATTCCTCTCCCGTCCATGCCGGGGCCTCAGTCCTTGTGTGGAGTCGGGGCCGGAAGCTGAGGATTCCTCTCCAGTGTTGCCATGGATCTTGGGGTGCTTCTGAGTCTCCCCAGGGGAGTCAGGCCTCGTCTCGAGTGGGGGCATGCACGTGCGCTTTCCTCCCGAGCTGCAGCAGTAGTGTCACGCTTCCTGTCACGTGGATCAAGGGATCTGTGGCTTTCCCTCGAGGCTGTCCCTCGAGGCTTTCCCACGAGGCTTTCCCACAGGGCTGTTCCACGTGCCACCTTGGTGTGAGTCGATCCTCGGCGTGAAAGACGAGCCGGTGAAGGGAAAAGAGGTTCCTCTGGAATGGACTGAGACATCTGGGGGACTCTTGGAATGGTGGCACGACCCTGGAGTTCCTCTCGCCATTCCTGTTGAGAGGGCCTCCTCTTGAGATGCGACGGGAACGCCGGGAACTCTTTCCCGACGAAGCAGGGAAAGGATCCCTCATCTCGAGCTACGAGGCGGAAACGGGGCTCCTCTGGATGTGGGCGGGACCCTCGTGATTCCTCTCGAGTGGAGACGGGTATGTCGGGGAACTTCTTGATTTGCACCAAGGGTGTGAAGGACCCTTTCGAAGTTCCAGAGGTGAGGTGTGATCAGCCTCGAGACGCCTCAGCGGAAATGGGCCTCATCTCGCCTGGAGGGGAGAACCTCCTGGATTTTCTCGAGTTGCGGCAGGTCTTCTCGAGTTACGACGGGGACCTCAGGGACCCGCTCTGGTGGCCTCAGGAAAGGCCAGTCCCCATGCGAGTTGCTAGGGGACCTCTCGGGATTCCTCTCCAGTCCATGCCGGGGCCTCAGTCCTTGTGTGGAGTCGGGGCCGGAACCTGAGGATTCCTCTCCAGTGTTGCCATGGATCTTGGGGTGCTTCTGAGTCTCCCCAGGGGAGTCAGGCCTCGTCTCGTGTGGGGGCATGCACGTGCGCTTTCCTCCCGAGCTGCAGCAGTAATGTCACGCTTCCTGTCACGTGGATCAAGGGATCTGTGGCTTTCTCTCGAGGCTGTCCCTAGAGGCTTTCCCACGAGGCTTTCCCACAGGGCTGTGCCACGTGCCACCTTGGTGTGAGTCGATCCTCGGCGTGAAAGACGAGCCGGTGAAGGGAAAAGAGGTTCCTCTGGAATGGACTGAGACATCTGGGGGACTCTTGGAATGGTGGCACGACCCTGGAGTTCCTCTCGCCATTCCTGTTGAGAGGGCCTCCTCTTGAGATACGACGGGAACGCCTGGAACTCTTTCCCGACGAAGCAGGGAAAGGATCCCTCATCTCGAGCTACGAGGCGGAAACGGGGCTCCTCTGGATGTGGGCGGGACCCTCGTGATTCCTCTCGAGTGGAGACGGGTATGTCGGGGAACTTCTTGATTTGCACCAAGGGTGTGAAGGACCCTTTCAAAGTTCCAGAGGGGAGGTGCGATCAACCTCGAGACGCCTCAGCGGAAATGGGCCTCATCTCGCCTGGAGGGGAGAACCTCCTGGATTTTCTCGAGTTGCGGCAGGTCTTCTCGAGTTACGACGGGGACCTGAGGGACCCGCTCTGGTGGCCTCAGGAAAGGCCAGTCCTCTTGCGAGTTGCTAGGGGACCTCTCGGGATTCCTCTCCAGTCCATGCCGGGGTCAGTCCTTGTGTGGAGTCGGGGCCGGAACCTGAGGATTCCTCTCCAGTGTTGCCATGGATCTTGGGGTGCTTCTGAGTCTCCCCAGGGGAGTCAGGCCTCGTCTCGAGTGGGGGCATGCACGTGCGCTTTCCTCCCGAGCTGCAGCAGTAATGTCACGCTTCCTGTCACGTGGATCAAGGGATCTGTGGCTTTCCCTCGAGGCTGTCCCTCGAGGCTTTCCCACAGGGCTGTGCCACGTGCCACCTTGGTGTGAGTCGATCCCCGGCGTGAAAGACGAGCCGGTGAAGGGAAAAGAGGTTCCTCTGGAATGGACTGAGACATCTGGGGGACTCTTGGAATGGTGGCAAGACCCTGGAGTTCCCATCGCCGTTCCTGTTGAGAGGGCCCCCTCTTGAGATGCGACGGGAACGCCGGGAACTCTTTCCCGACGAAGCAGGGAAAGGATCCCTCATCTCGAGCTACGAGGCGGAAACAGGGCTCCTCTGAATGTGGGCGGGACCCTCGTGATTCCTCTCGAGTGGAGACGGGTATGTCGGGGAACTTCTTGATTTGCACCAAGAGTGTGAAGGACCCTTTCAAAGTTCCAGAGGGGAGGTGTGATCAGCCTCGAGACGCCTCAGCGGAAATGGGCCTCATCTCGCCTGGAGGGGAGAACCTCCTGGATTTTCACGAGTTGCGGCAGGTCTTCTCGAGTTACGACGGGGACCTCAGGGACCCGCTCTGGTGGCCTCAGGAAAGGCCAGTCCCCATGCAAGTTGCTAGGGGACCTCTCGGGATTCCTCTCCCGTCCATGCCGGGGCCTCAGTCCTTGTGTGGAGTCGGGGCCGGAACCTGAGGATTCCTCTCCAGTGTTGCCATGGATCTTGGGGTGCTTCTGAGTCTCCCCAGGGGAGTCAGGCCTCGTCTCGAGTGGGGGCATGCACGTGCGCTTTCCTCCCGAGCTGCAGCAGTAGTGTCACGCTTCCTGTCACGTGGATCAAGGGATCTGTGGCTTTCCCTCGAGGCTGTCCCTCGAGGCTTTCCCACGAGGCTTTCCCACAGGGCTGTGCCACGTGCCACCTTGGTGTGAGTCGATCCTCGGCGTGAAAGACGAGCCGGTGAAGGGAAAAGAGGTTCCTCCGGAATGGACTGAGACATCTGGGGGACTCTTGGAATGGTGGCACTACCCTGGAGTTCCTCTCGCCGTTCCTGTTGAGAGGGCCTCCTCTTGAGATGCGACGGGAACGCCGGGAACTCTTTCCCGACGAAGCAGGGAAAGGATCCCTCATCTCGAGCTACGAGGCGGAAACGGGGCTCCTCTGGATGTGGGCGGGACCCTCGTGATTCCTCTCGAGTGGAGACGGGTATGTCGGGGAACTTCTTGATTTGCACCAAGGGTGTGAAGGACCCTTTCGAAGTTCCAGAGGTGAGGTGTGATCAGCCTCGAGACGCCTCAGCGGAAATGGGCCTCATCTCGCCTGGAGGGGAGAACCTCCTGGATTTTCTCGAGTTGCGGCAGGTCTTCTCGAGTTACGACGGGGACCTCAGGGACCCGCTCTGGTGGCCTCAGGAAAGGCCAGTCCCCATGCGAGTTGCTACGGGACCTCTCGGGATTCCTCTCCCGTCCATGCCGGAGCCTCAGTCCTTGTGTGGAGTCGGGGCCGGAACCTGAGGATTCCTCTCCAGTGTTGCCATGGATCTTGGGGTGCTTCTGAGTCTCCCCAGGGGAGTCAGGCCGCGTCTCGAGTGGGGGCATGCACGTGCGCTTTCCTCCCGAGCTGCAGCAGTAGTGTCACGCTTCCTGTCACGTGGATCAAGGGATCTGTGGCTTTCCCTCGAGGCTGTCCCTCGAGGCTTTCCCACGAGGCTTTCCCACAGGGCTGTGCCACGTGCCACCTTGGTGTGAGTCGATCCTCGGCGTGAAAGACGAGCCGGTGAAGGGAAAAGAGGTTCCTCTGGAATGGACTGAGACATCTGGGGGACTCTTGGAATGGTGGCACGACCCTGGAGTTCCTCTCGCCGTTCCTGTTGAGAGGGCCTCCTCTTGAGATGCGACGGGAACGCCGGGAACTCTTTCCCGACGAAGCAGGAAAAGGATCCCTCATCTCGAGCTACGAGGCGGAAACGGGGCTCCTCTGGATGTGGGCGGGACCCTCGTGATTCCTCTCGAGTGGAGACGGCTAGGTCGGGGAACTTCTTGATTTGCACCAAGGGTGTGAAGGACCCTTTCGAAGTTCCAGAGGTGAGGTGTGATCAGCCTCGAGACGCCTCAGCGGAAATGGGCCTCATCTCGCCTGGAGGGGAGAACCTCCTGGATTTTCTCGAGTTGCGGCAGGTCTTCTCGAGTTACGACTGGGACCTCAGGGACCCGCTCTGGTGGCCTCAGGAAAGGCCAGTCCCCATGCGAGTTGCTAGGGGACCTCTCGGGATTCCTCTCCAGTCCATGCCGGGGCCTCAGTCCTTGTGTGGAGTCGGGGCCGGAACCTGAGGATTCCTCTCCAGTGTTGCCATGGATCGTGGGGTGCTTCTGAGTCTCCCCAGGGGAGTCAGGCCTCGTCTCGAGTGGGGGCATGCACGTGCGCTTTCCTCCCGAGCTGCAGCAGTAATGTCACGCTTCCTGTCACGTGGATCAAGGGATCTGTGGCTTTCTCTCGAGGCTGTCCCTAGAGGCTTTCCCACGAGGCTTTCCCACAGGGCTGTGCCACGTGCCACCTTGGTGTGAGTCGATCCTCGGCGTGAAAGACGAGCCGGTGAAGGGAAAAGAGGTTCCTCTGGAATGGACTGAGACATCTGGGGGACTCTTGGAATGGTGGCACGATCCTGGAGTTCCTCTCGCCATTCCTGTTGAGAGGGCCTCCTCTTGAGATGCGACGGGAACGCCGGGAACTCTTTCCCGATGAAGCAGGGAAAGGATCCCTCATCTCGAGCTACGAGGCGGAAACGGGGCTCCTCTGGATGTGGGCGGGACCCTCGTGATTCCTCTCGAGTCGAGACGGCTAGGTCGGGGAACTTCTTGATTTGCACCAAGGGTGTGAAGGACCCTTTCGATGTTCCAGAGGTGAGGTGTGATCAGCCTCGAGACGCCTCAGCGGAAATGGGCCTCATCTCGCCTGGAGGGGAGAACCTCCTGGATTTTCTCGAGTTGCGGCAGGTCTTCTCGAGTTACGACGGGGACCTCAGGGACCCGCTCTGGTGGCCTCAGGAAAGGCCAGTCCCCATGCGAGTTGCTACGGGACCTCTCGGGATTCCTCTCCCGTCCATGCCGGAGCCTCAGTCCTTGTGTGGAGTCGGGGCCGGAACCTGAGGATTCCTCTCCAGTGTTGCCATGGATCTTGGGGTGCTTCTGAGTCTCCCCAGGGGAGTCAGGCCTCGTCTCGAGTGGGGGCATGCACGTGCGCTTTCCTCCCGAGCTGCAGCAGTAGTGTCACGCTTCCTGTCACGTGGATCAAGGGATCTGTGGCTTTCCCTCGAGGCTGTCCCTCGAGGCTTTCCCACGAGGCTTTCCCACAGGGCTGTGCCACGTGCCACCTTGGTGTGAGTCGATCCTCGGCATGAAAGACGAGCCGGTGAAGGGAAAAGAGGTTCCTCTGGAATGGACTGAGACATCTGGGGGACTCTTGGAATGGTGGCACGACCCTGGAGTTCCTCTCGCCGTTCCTGTTGAGAGGGCCTCCTCTTGAGATACGAAGGGAACGCCTGGAACTCTTTCCCGACGAAGCAGGGAAAGGATCCCTCATCTCGAGCTACGAGGCGGAAACGGGGCTCCTCTGGATGTGGGCGGGACCCTCGTGATTCCTCTCGAGTGGAGACGGGTATGTCGGGGAACTTCTTGATTTGCACCAAGGGTGTGAAGGACCCTTTCAAAGTTCCAGAGGGGAGGTGTGATCAACCTCGAGACGCCTCAGCGGAAATGGGCCTCATCTCGCCTGGAGGGGAGAACCTCCTGAATTTTCTCGAGTTGCGGCAGGTCTTCTCGAGTTACGACGGGGACCTGAGGGACCCGCTCTGGTGGCCTCAGGAAAGGCCAGTCCCCTTGCGAGTTGCTAGGGGACCTCTCGGGATTCCTCTCCAGTCCATGCCGGGGTCAGTCCTTGTGTGGAGTCGGGGCCGGAACCTGAGGATTCCTCTCCAGTGTTGCCATGGATCTTGGGGTGCTTCTGAGTCTCCCCAGGGGAGTCAGGCCTCGTCTCGAATGGGGACATGCACGTGCGCTTTCCTCCCGAGCTGCAGCAGTAGTGTCACGCTTCCTGTCACGTGGATCAAGGGATCTGTGTCTTTCCCTCGAGGCTGTCCCTCGAGGCTTTCCCACGAGGCTTTCCCACAGGGCTGTGCCACGTGCCACCTTGGTGTGAGTCGATCCTCGGCGTGAAAGACGAGCCGGTGAAGGGAAAAGAGGTTCCTCTGGAATGGACTGAGACATCTGGGGGACTCTTGGAATGGTGGCACGACCCTGGAGTTCCTCTCGCCGTTCCTGTTGAGAGGGCCTCCTCTTGAGATGCGACGGGAACGCCGGGAACTCTTTCCCGACGAAGCAGGAAAAGGATCCCTCATCTCGAGCTACGAGGCGGAAACGGGGCTCCTCTGGATGTGGGCGGGACCCTCGTGATTCCTCTCGAGTGGAGACGGGTATGTCGGGGAACTTCTTGATTTGCACCAAGGGTGTGAAGGACCCTTTCAAAGTTCCAGAGGGGAGGTGTGATCAACCTCGAGACGCCTCAGCGGAAATGGGCCTCATCTCGCCTGGAGGGGAGAACCTCCTGAATTTTCTCGAGTTGCGGCAGGTCTTCTCGAGTTACGACGGGGACCTGAGGGACCCGCTCTGGTGGCCTCAGGAAAGGCCAGTCCCCTTGCGAGTTGCTAGGGGACCTCTCGGGATTCCTCTCCAGTCCATGCCGGGGTCAGTCCTTGTGTGGAGTCGGGGCCGGAACCTGAGGATTCCTCTCCAGTGTTGCCATGGATCTTGGGGTGCTTCTGAGTCTCCCCAGGGGAGTCAGGCCTCGTCTCGAATGGGGACATGCACGTGCGCTTTCCTCCCGAGCTGCAGCAGTAGTGTCACGCTTCCTGTCACGTGGATCAAGGGATCTGTGTCTTTCCCTCGAGGCTGTCCCTCGAGGCTTTCCCACGAGGCTTTCCCACAGGGCTGTGCCACGTGCCACCTTGGTGTGAGTCGATCCTCGGCGTGAAAGACGAGCCGGTGAAGGGAAAAGAGGTTCCTCTGGAATGGACTGAGTCATCTGGGGGACTCTTGGAATGGTGGCACGACCCTGGAGTTCCTCTCGCCGTTCCTGTTGAGAGGGCCTCCTCTTGAGATGCGACGGGAACGCCGGGAACTCTTTCCCGACGAAGCAGGAAAAGGATACCTCATCTCGAGCTACGAGGCGGAAACGGGGCTCCTCTGGATGTGGGCGGGACCCTCGTGATTCCTCTCGAGTGGAGACGGCTAGGTCGGGGAACTTCTTGATTTGCACCAAGGGTGTGAAGGACCCTTTCGAAGTTCCAGAGGTGAGGTGTGATCAGCCTCGAGACGCCTCAGCGGAAATGGGCCTCATCTCGCCTGGAGGGGAGAACCTCCTGGATTTTCTCGAGTTGCGGCAGGTCTTCTCGAGTTACGACTGGGACCTCAGGGACCCGCTCTGGTGGCCTCAGGAAAGGCCAGTCCCCATGCGAGTTGCTAGGGGACCTCTCGGGATTCCTCTCCAGTCCATGCCGGGGCCTCAGTCCTTGTGTGGAGTCGGGGCCGGAACCTGAGGATTCCTCTCCAGTGTTGCCATGGATCGTGGGGTGCTTCTGAGTCTCCCCAGGGGAGTCAGGCCTCGTCTCGAGTGGGGGCATGCACGTGCGCTTTCCTCCCGAGCTGCAGCAGTAATGTCACGCTTCCTGTCACGTGGATCAAGGGATCTGTGGCTTTCTCTCGAGGCTGTCCCTAGAGGCTTTCCCACGAGGCTTTCCCACAGGGCTGTGCCACGTGCCACCTTGGTGTGAGTCGATCCTCGGCGTGAAAGACGAGCCGGTGAAGGGAAAAGAGGTTCCTCTGGAATGGACTGAGACATCTGGGGGACTCTTGGAATGGTGGCACGACCCTGGAGTTCCTCTCGCCATTCCTGTTGAGAGGGCCTCCTCTTGAGATGCGACGGGAACGCCGGGAACTCTTTCCCGATGAAGCAGGGAAAGGATCCCTCATCTCGAGCTACGAGGCGGAAACGGGGCTCCTCTGGATGTGGGCGGGACCCTCGTGATTCCTCTCGAGTCGAGACGGCTAGGTCGGGGAACTTCTTGATTTGCACCAAGGGTGTGAAGGACCCTTTCGATGTTCCAGAGGTGAGGTGTGATCAGCCTCGAGACGCCTCAGCGGAAATGGGCCTCATCTCGCCTGGAGGGGAGAACCTCCTGGATTTTCTCGAGTTGCGGCAGGTCTTCTCGAGTTACGACGGGGACCTCAGGGACCCGCTCTGGTGGCCTCAGGAAAGGCCAGTCCCCATGCGAGTTGCTACGGGACATCTCGGGATTCCTCTCCCGTCCATGCCGGAGCCTCAGTCCTTGTGTGGAGTCGGGGCCGGAACCTGAGGATTCCTCTCCAGTGTTGCCATGGATCTTGGGGTGCTTCTGAGTCTCCCCAGGGGAGTCAGGCCTCGTCTCGAGTGGGGGCATGCACGTGCGCTTTCCTCCCGAGCTGCAGCAGTAGTGTCACGCTTCCTGTCACGTGGATCAAGGGATCTGTGGCTTTCCCTCGAGGCTGTCCCTCGAGGCTTTCCCACGAGGCTTTCCCACAGGGCTGTTCCACGTGCCACCTTGGTGTGAGTCGATCCTCGGCATGAAAGACGAGCCGGTGAAGGGAAAAGAGGTTCCTCTGGAATGGACTGAGACATCTGGGGGACTCTTGGAATGGTGGCACGACCCTGGAGTTCCTCTCGCCGTTCCTGTTGAGAGGGCCTCCTCTTGAGATGCGACGGGAACGCCGGGAACTCTTTCCTGACGAAGCAGGAAAAGGATCCCTCATCTCGAGCTACGAGGCGGAAACGGGGCTCCTCTGGATGTGGGCGGGACCCTCGTGATTCCTCTCGAGTGGAGACGGCTAGGTCGGGGAACTTCTTGATTTGCACCAAGGGTGTGAAGGACCCTTTCGAAGTTCCAGAGGTGAGGTGTGATCAGCCTCGAGACGCCTCAGCGGAAATGGGCCTCATCTCGCCTGGAGGGGAGAACCTCCTGGATTTTCTCGAGTTGCGGCAGGTCTTCTCGAGTTACGACTGGGACCTCAGGGACCCGCTCTGGTGGCCTCAGGAAAGGCCAGTCCCCATGCGAGTTGCTAGGGGACCTCTCGGGATTCCTCTCCAGTCCATGCCGGGGCCTCAGTCCTTGTGTGGAGTCGGGGCCGGAACCTGAGGATTCCTCTCCAGTGTTGCCATGGATCGTGGGGTGCTTCTGAGTCTCCCCAGGGGAGTCAGGCCTCGTCTCGAGTGGGGGCATGCACGTGCGCTTTCCTCCCGAGCTGCAGCAGTAATGTCACGCTTCCTGTCACGTGGATCAAGGGATCTGTGGCTTTCTCTCGAGGCTGTCCCTAGAGGCTTTCCCACGAGGCTTTCCCACAGGGCTGTGCCACGTGCCACCTTGGTGTGAGTCGATCCTCGGCGTGAAAGACGAGCCGGTGAAGGGAAAAGAGGTTCCTCTGGAATGGACTGAGACATCTGGGGGACTCTTGGAATGGTGGCACGACCCTGGAGTTCCTCTCGCCATTCCTGTTGAGAGGGCCTCCTCTTGAGATGCGACGGGAACGCCGGGAACTCTTTCCCGATGAAGCAGGGAAAGGATCCCTCATCTCGAGCTACGAGGCGGAAACGGGGCTCCTCTGGATGTGGGCGGGACCCTCGTGATTCCTCTCGAGTCGAGACGGCTAGGTCGGGGAACTTCTTGATTTGCACCAAGGGTGTGAAGGACCCTTTCGATGTTCCAGAGGTGAGGTGTGATCAGCCTCGAGACGCCTCAGCGGAAATGGGCCTCATCTCGCCTGGAGGGGAGAACCTCCTGGATTTTCTCGAGTTGCGGCAGGTCTTCTCGAGTTACGACGGGGACCTCAGGGACCCGCTCTGGTGGCCTCAGGAAAGGCCAGTCCCCATGCGAGTTGCTACGGGACATCTCGGGATTCCTCTCCCGTCCATGCCGGAGCCTCAGTCCTTGTGTGGAGTCGGGGCCGGAACCTGAGGATTCCTCTCCAGTGTTGCCATGGATCTTGGGGTGCTTCTGAGTCTCCCCAGGGGAGTCAGGCCTCGTCTCGAGTGGGGGCATGCACGTGCGCTTTCCTCCCGAGCTGCAGCAGTAGTGTCACGCTTCCTGTCACGTGGATCAAGGGATCTGTGGCTTTCCCTCGAGGCTGTCCCTCGAGGCTTTCCCACGAGGCTTTCCCACAGGGCTGTTCCACGTGCCACCTTGGTGTGAGTCGATCCTCGGCATGAAAGACGAGCCGGTGAAGGGAAAAGAGGTTCCTCTGGAATGGACTGAGACATCTGGGGGACTCTTGGAATGGTGGCACGACCCTGGAGTTCCTCTCGCCGTTCCTGTTGAGAGGGCCTCCTCTTGAGATACGAAGGGAACGCCTGGAACTCTTTCCCGACGAAGCAGGGAAAGGATCCCTCATCTCGAGCTACGAGGCGGAAACGGGGCTCCTCTGGATGTGGGCGGGACCCTCGTGATTCCTCTCGAGTGGAGACGGGTATGTCGGGGAACTTCTTGATTTGCACCAAGGGTGTGAAGGACCCTTTCAAAGTTCCAGAGGGGAGGTGTGATCAACCTCGAGACGCCTCAGCGGAAATGGGCCTCATCTCGCCTGGAGGGGAGAACCTCCTGAATTTTCTCGAGTTGCGGCAGGTCTTCTCGAGTTACGACGGGGACCTGAGGGACCCGCTCTGGTGGCCTCAGGAAAGGCCAGTCCCCTTGCGAGTTGCTAGGGGACCTCTCGGGATTCCTCTCCAGTCCATGCCGGGGTCAGTCCTTGTGTGGGGTCAGGGCCGGAACCTGAGGATTCCTCTCCAGTGTTGCCATGGATCTTGGGGTGCTTCTGAGTCTCCCCAGGGGAGTCAGGCCTCGTCTCGAATGGGGACATGCACGTGCGCTTTCCTCCCGAGCTGCAGCAGTAGTGTCACGCTTCCTGTCACGTGGATCAAGGGATCTGTGTCTTTCCCTCGAGGCTGTCCCTCGAGGCTTTCCCACGAGGCTTTCCCACAGGGCTGTGCCACGTGCCACCTTGGTGTGAGTCGATCCTCGGCGTGAAAGACGAGCCGGTGAAGGGAAAAGAGGTTCCTCTGGAATGGACTGAGACATCTGGGGGACTCTTGGAATGGTGGCACGACCCTGGAGTTCCTCTCGCCGTTCCTGTTGAGAGGGCCTCCTCTTGAGATGCGACGGGAACGCCGGGAACTCTTTCCCGACGAAGCAGGAAAAGGATCCCTCATCTCGAGCTACGAGGCGGAAACGGGGCTCCTCTGGATGTGGGCGGGACCCTCGTGATTCCTCTCGAGTGGAGACGGCTAGGTCGGGGAACTTCTTGATTTGCACCAAGGGTGTGAAGGACCCTTTCGAAGTTCCAGAGGTGAGGTGTGATCAGCCTCGAGACGCCTCAGCGGAAATGGGCCTCATCTCGCCTGGAGGGGAGAACCTCCTGGATTTTCTCGAGTTGCGGCAGGTCTTCTCGAGTTACGACTGGGACCTGAGGGACCCGCTCTGGTGGCCTCAGGAAAGGCCAGTCCCCATGCGAGTTGCTAGGGGACCTCTCGGGATTCCTCTCCAGTCCATGCCGGGGCCTCAGTCCTTGTGTGGAGTCGGGGCCGGAACCTGAGGATTCCTCTCCAGTGTTGCCATGGATCGTGGGGTGCTTCTGAGTCTCCCCAGGGGAGTCAGGCCTCGTCTCGAGTGGGGGCATGCACGTGCGCTTTCCTCCCGAGCTGCAGCAGTAATGTCACGCTTCCTGTCACGTGGATCAAGGGATCTGTGGCTTTCTCTCGAGGCTGTCCCTAGAGGCTTTCCCACGAGGCTTTCCCACAGGGCTGTGCCACGTGCCACCTTGGTGTGAGTCGATCCTCGGCGTGAAAGACGAGCCGGTGAAGGGAAAAGAGGTTCCTCTGGAATGGACTGAGACATCTGGGGGACTCTTGGAATGGTGGCACGACCCTGGAGTTCCTCTCGCCATTCCTGTTGAGAGGGCCTCCTCTTGAGATGCGACGGGAACGCCGGGAACTCTTTCCCGATGAAGCAGGGAAAGGATCCCTCATCTCGAGCTACGAGGCGGAAACGGGGCTCCTCTGGATGTGGGCGGGACCCTCGTGATTCCTCTCGAGTCGAGACGGCTAGGTCGGGGAACTTCTTGATTTGCACCAAGGGTGTGAAGGACCCTTTCGATGTTCCAGAGGTGAGGTGTGATCAGCCTCGAGACGCCTCAGCGGAAATGGGCCTCATCTCGCCTGGAGGGGAGAACCTCCTGGATTTTCTCCAGTTGCGGCAGGTCTTCTTGAGTTACGACGGGGACCTCAGGGACCCGCTCTGGTGGCCTCAGGAAAGGCCAGTCCCCATGCGAGTTGCTAGGGGACCTCTCGGGATTCCTCTCCCGTCCATGCCGGGGCCTCAGTCCTTGTGTGGAGGCGGGGCCGGAACTTGAGGATTCCTCTCCAGTGTTGCCATGGATCTTGGGGTGCTTCTGAGTCTCCCCAGGGGAGTCAGGCCTCGTCTCGAGTGGGGCCCTGCACGTGCGCTTTCCTCCCGAGCTGCAGCAGTAGTGTCACGCTTCCTGTCACGTGGATCGAGGGATCTGTGGCTTTCCCTCGAGGCTGTCCCTCGAGGCTTTCCCACGAGGCTTTCCCACAGGGCTGTGCCACGTGCCACCTTGGTGTGAGTCGATCCTCGGCGTGAAAGACGAGCCGGTGAAGGGAAAAGAGGTTCCTCTGGAATGGACTGAGACATCTGGGGGACTCTTGGAATGGTGACACGACCCTGGAATTCCTCTCGCCGTTCCTGTTGAGAGGGCCTCCTCTTGAGATGCGACGGGAACGCCGGGAACTCTTTCCCGACTAAGCAGGGAAAGGATCCCTCATCTCGAGCTACGAGGCGGAAACGGGGCTCCTCTGGATGTGGGCGGGACCCTCTTGATTCGTCTCCAGTGGAGACGGGTATGTCGGGGAACTTCTTGATTTGCACCAAAAGTGTGAAGGACCCTTTCGAAGTTCCAGAGGTGAGGTGTGATCACCCTCGAGACGCCTCAGCGGAAATGGGCCTCATCTCGCCTGGAGGGGAGAACCTCCTGGATTTTCTCGAGTTGCGGCAGGTCTTCTCGAGTTACGACGGGGACCTCAGGGTCCCGCTCTGGTGGCCTCAGGAAAGGCCAGTCCCCATGCGAGTTGCTAGGGGACCACTCGGGATTCCTCTCCCGTCCATGCCGGGGCCTCAGTCCTTGTGTGGAGTCGGGGCCGGAACCTGAGGATTCCTCTCCAGTGTTGCCATGGATCTTGGGGTGCTTCTGAGTCTCCCCAGGGGAGTCAGGCCTCGTCTCGAGTGGGGGCATGCACGTGCGCTTTCCTCCCGAGCTGCAGCAGTAGTGTCACGCTTCCTGTCACGTGGATCAAGGGATCTGTGGCTTTCCCTCGAGGCTGTCCCTCGAGGCTTTCCCACGAGGCTTTCCCACAGGGCTGTGCCACGTGCCACCTTGGTGTGAGTCGATCCTCGGCGTGAAAGACGAGCCGGTGAAGGGAAAAGAGGTTCCTCTGGAATGGACTGAGACATCTGGGGGACTCTTGGAATGGTGGCACGACCCTGGAGTTCCTCTCGCCATTCCTGTTGAGAGGGCCTCCTCTTGAGATGCGACGGGAACGCCGGGAACTCTTTCCCGACGAAGCAGGGAAAGGATCCCTCATCTCGAGCTACGAGGCGGAAACGGGGCTCCTCTGGATGTGGGCGGGACCCTCGTGATTCCTCTCGAGTGGAGACGGGTATGTCGGGGAACTTCTTGATTTGCACCAAGGGTGTGAAGGACCCTTTCGAAGTTCCAGAGGTGAGGTGTGATCAGCCTCGAGACGCCTCAGCGGAAATGGGCCTCATCTCGCCTGGAGGGGAGAACCTCCTGGATTTTCTCGAGTTGCGGCAGGTCTTCTCGAGTTACGACGGGGACCTCAGGGACCCGCTCTGGTGGCCTCAGGAAAGGCCAGTCCCCATGCGAGTTGCTAGGGGACCTCTCAGGATTCCTCTCCCGTCCATGCCGGGGCCTCAGTCCTTGTGTGGAGGCGGGGCCGGAACCTGAGGATTCCTCTCCAGTGTTGCCATGTATCTTGGGGTGCTTCTGAGTCTCCCCAGGGAAGTCAGGCCTCGTCTCGAGTGGGGCCCTGCACGTGCGCTTTCCTCCCGAGCTGCAGCAGTAGAGTCACGCTTCCTGTCACGTGGATCGAGGGATCTGTGGCTTTCCCTCGAGGCTGTCCCTCGAGGCTTTCCCACGAGGCTTTCCCACAGGGCTGTGCCACGTGCCACCTTGGTGTGAGTCGATCCTCGGCGTGAAAGACGAGCCGGTGAAGGGAAAAGAGGTTCCTCTGGAATGGACTGAGACATCTGGGGGACTCTTGGAATGGTGACACGACCCTGGAGTTCCTCTCACCGTTCCTGTTGAGAGGGCCTCCTCTTGAGATGCGACGGGAATACCGGGAACTCTTTCCCGACGAAGCAGGGAAAGGATCCCTCATCTCGAGCTACGAGGCGGAAACGGGGCTCCTCTGGATGTGGGCGGGACCCTCTTGATTTGTCTCCAGTGGAGACAGGTATGTCGGGGAATTCTTGATTTGCACCAAAAGTGTGAAGGACCCTTTCGAAGTTCCAGAGGTGAGGTGTGATCACCCTCGAGACGCCTCAGCGGAAATGGGCCTCATCTCGCCTGGAGGGGAGAACCTCCTGGATTTTCTCGAGTTGCGGCAGGTCTTCTCGAGTTACGACGGGGACCTCAGGGTCCCGCTCTGGTGGCCTCAGGAAAGGCCAGTCCCCATGCGAGTTGCTAGGGGACCACTCGGGATTCCTCTCCCGTCCATGCCGGGGCCTCAGTCCTTGTGTGGAGTCGGGGCCGGAACCTGAGGATTCCTCTCCAGTGTTGCCATGGATCTTGGGGTGCTTCTGAGTCTCCCCAGGGGAGTCAGGCCTCGTCTCGAGTGGGGGCATGCACGTGCGCTTTCCTCCCGAGCTGCAGCAGTAGTGTCACGCTTCCTGTCACGTGGATCAAGGGATCTGTGGCTTTCCCTCGAGGCTGTCCCTCGAGGCTTTCCCACAGGGCTGTGCCACGTGCCACCTTGGTGTGAGTCGATCCTCGGCGTGAAAGACGAGCTGGTGAAGGGAAAAGAGGTTCCTCTGGAATGGACTGAGACATCTGGGGGACTCTTGGAATGGTGGCACGACCCTGGAGTTCCCATCGCCGTTCCTGTTGAGAGGGCCCCCTCTTGAGATGCGACGGGAACGCCGGGAACTCTTTCCCGACGAAGCAGGGAAAGGATCCCTCATCTCGAGCTACGAGGCGGAAACGGGGCTCCTCTGAATGTGGGCGGGACCCTCGTGATTCCTCTCAAGTGGAGACGGGTATGTCGGGGAACTTCTTGATTTGCACCAAGAGTGTGAAGGACCCTTTCAAAGTTCCAGAGGGGAGGTGTGATCAGCCTCGAGACGCCTCAGCGGAAATGGGCCTCATCTCGCCTGGAGGGGTGAACCTCCTGGATTTTCTCGAGTTGCGGCAGGTCTTCTCGAGTTACGACGGGGACCTCAGGGACCCGCTCTGGTGGCCTCAGGAAAGGCCAGTCCCCTTGCGAGTTGCTAGGGGACCTCTCGGGATTCCTCTCCCGTCCATGCCGGGTTCAGTCCTTGTGTGGAGTCGGGGCCGGAACCTGAGGATTCCTCTCCAGTGTTGCCATGGATCTTGGGGTGCTTCTGAGTCTCCCCAGGGGAGTCAGGCCTCGTCTCGAATGGGGACATGCACGTGCGCTTTCCTCCCGAGCTGCAGCAGTAGTGTCACGCTTCCTGTCACGTGGATCAAGGGATCTGTGTCTTTCCCTCGAGGCTGTCCCTCGAGGCTTTCCCACGAGGCTTTCCCACAGGGCTGTGCCACGTGCCACCTTGGTGTGAGTCGATCCTCGGCGTGAAAGACGAGCTGGTGAAGGGAAAAGAGGTTCCTCTGGAATGGACTGAGACATCTGGGGGACTCTTGGAATGGTGGCACGACCCTGGAGTTCCTCTCGCCGTTCCTGTTGAGAGGGCCTCCTCTTGAGATGCGACGGGAACGCCGGGAACTCTTTCCCGACGAAGCAGGGAAAGGATCCCTCGTCTCGAGCTACGAGGCGGAAACGGGGCTCCTCTGGATGTGGGCGGGACCCTCGTGATTCCTCTCGAGGGGAGACGGCTAGGTCGGGGAACTTCTTGATTTGCACCAAGGGTGTGAAGGACCCTTTCGAAGTTCCAGAGGTGAGGTTTGATCAGCCTCGAGACGCCTCAGCGGAAATGGGCCTCATCTCGCCTGGAGGGGAGAACCTCCTGGATTTTCTCGAGTTGCAGCAGGTCTTCTCGAGTTACGACGGGGACCTCAGGGACCCGCTCTGGTGGCCTCAGGAAAGGCCAGTCCCCATGCGAGTTGCTAGGGGACCTCTTGGGATTCCTCTCCCGTCCATGCCGGGGCCTCAGTCCTTGTGTGGAGTCGGGGCCGGAACCTGAGGATTCCTCTCCAGTGTTGCCATGGATCTTGGGGTGCTTCTGAGTCTCCCCAGGGGAGTCAGGCCTCGTCTCGAGTTGGGGCATGCACGTGCGCTTTCCTCCCGAGCTGCAGCAGTAGTGTCACGCTTCCTGTCACGTGGATCAAGGGATCTGTGGCTTTCCCTCGAGGCTCTCCCTCGAGGCTTTCCCACGAGGCTTTCCCACAGGGCTGTGCCACGTGCCACCTTGGTGTGAGTCGATCCTCGGCGTGAAAGACGAGCCGGTGAAGGGAAAAGAGGTTCCTCTGCAATGGACTGAGACATCTGGGGGACTCTTGGAATGGTGGCACGACCCTGGAGTTCCTCTCGCCGTTCCTGTTGAGAAGGCCTCCTCTTGAGATGCGACGGGAACGCCGGGATCTCTTTCCCGACGAAGCAGGGAAAGGATCCGACATCTCGAGCTAAGAGGCGGAAACGGGGCTCCTCTGGATGTGGGCGGGACCCTCGTGATTCCTCTCAAGTGGAGACGGGTATGTCGGGGAACTTCTTGAGTTGCACCAAGGGTGTGAAGGACCCTTTCGAAGTTCCAGAGGTGAGGTGTGATCACCCTCGAGACGCCTCAGCGGAAATGGGCCTCATCTCGCCTGGAGGGGAGAACCTCCTGGATTTTCTCGAGTTGCGGCAGGTCTTCTCGAGTTACGACGGGGACCTCAGGGTCCCGCTCTGGTGGCCTCAGGAAAGGCCAGTCCCCATGCGAGTTGCTAGGGGACCACTCGGGATTCCTCTCCCGTCCATGCCGGGGCCTCAGTCCTTGTGTGGAGTCGGGGCCGGAAGCTGAGGATTCCTCTCCAGTGTTGCCATGGATCTTGGGGTGCTTCTGAGTCTCCCCAGGGGAGTCAGGCCTCTTCTCGAGTGGGGGCATGCACGTGCGCTTTCCTCCCGAGCTGCAGCAGTAGTGTCACGCTTCCTGTCACGTGGATCAAGGGATCTGTGGCTTTCCCTCGAGGCTGTCCCTCGAGGCTTTCCCACAGGGCTGTGCCACGTGCCACCTTGGTGTGAGTCGATCCTCGGCGTGAAAGACGAGCCGGTGAAGGGAAAAGAGGTTCCTCTGGAATGGACTGAGACATCTGGGGGACTCTTGGAATGGTGGCACGACCCTGGAGTTCCCATCGCCGTTCCTGTTGAGAGGGCCCCCTCTTGAGATGCGACGGGAACGCCGGGAACTCTTTCCCGACGAAGCAGGGAAAGGATCCCTCATCTCGAGCTACGAGGCGGAAACGGGGCTCCTCTGAATGTGGGCGGGACCCTCGTGATTCCTCTCGAGTGGAGACGGGTATGTCGGGGAACTTCTTGATTTGCACCAAGAGTGTGAAGGACCCTTTCAAAGTTCCAGAGGGGAGGTGTGATCAGCCTCGAGACGCCTCAGCGGAAATGGGCCTCATCTCGCCTGGAGGGGAGAACCTCCTGGATTTTCTCGAGTTGCGGCAGGTCTTCTCGAGTTACGACGGGGACCTCAGGGACCCGCTCTGGTGGCCTCAGGAAAGGCCAGTCCCCTTGCGATTTGCTAGGGGACCTCTCGGGATTCCTCTACCGTCCATGCCGGGGTCAGTCCTTGTGTGGATTCGGGGCCGGAACCTGAGGATTCCTCTCCAGTGTTGCCATGGATCTTGGGGTGCTTCTGAGTCTCCCCAGGGGAGTCAGGCCTCGTCTCGAATGGGGACATGCACGTGCGCTTTCCTCCCGAGCTGCAGCAGTAGTGTCACGCTTCCTGTCACGTGGATCAAGGGATCTGTGGCTTTCCCTCGAGGCTCTCCCTCGAGGCTTTCCCACGAGGCTTTCCCACAGGGCTGTGCCACGTGCCACCTTGGTGTGAGTCGATCCTCGGCGTGAAAGACGAGCCGGTGAAGGGAAAAGAGGTTCCTCTGCAATGGACTGAGACATCTGGGGGACTCTTGGAATGGTGGCACGACCCTGGAGTTCCTCTCGCCGTTCCTGTTGAGAAGGCCTCCTCTTGAGATGCGACGGGAACGCCGGGATCTCTTTCCCGACGAAGCAGGGAAAGGATCCGACATCTCGAGCTAAGAGGCGGAAACGGGGCTCCTCTGGATGTGGGCGGGACCCTCGTGATTCCTCTCAAGTGGAGACGGGTATGTCGGGGAACTTCTTGAGTTGCACCAAGGGTGTGAAGGACCCTTTCGAAGTTCCAGAGGTGAGGTGTGATCACCCTCGAGACGCCTCAGCGGAAATGGGCCTCATCTCGCCTGGAGGGGAGAACCTCCTGGATTTTCTCGAGTTGCGGCAGGTCTTCTCGAGTTACGACGGGGACCTCAGGGTCCCGCTCTGGTGGCCTCAGGAAAGGCCAGTCCCCATGCGAGTTGCTAGGGGACCACTCGGGATTCCTCTCCCGTCCATGCCGGGGCCTCAGTCCTTGTGTGGAGTCGGGGCCGGAAGCTGAGGATTCCTCTCCAGTGTTGCCATGGATCTTGGGGTGCTTCTGAGTCTCCCCAGGGGAGTCAGGCCTCGTCTCGAGTGGGGGCATGCACGTGCGCTTTCCTCCCGAGCTGCAGCAGTAGTGTCACGCTTCCTGTCACGTGGATCAAGGGATCTGTGGCTTTCTCTCGAGGCTGTCCCTCGAGGCTTTCCCACAGGGCTGTGCCACGTGCCACCTTGGTGTGAGTCGATCCTCGGCGTGAAAGACGAGCCGGTGAAGGGAAAAGAGGTTCCTCTGGAATGGACTGAGACATCTGGGGGACTCTTGGAATGGTGGCACGACCCTGGAGTTCCCATCGCCGTTCCTGTTGAGAGGGCCCCCTCTTGAGATGCGACGGGAACGCCGGGAACTCTTTCCCGACGAAGCAGGGAAAGGATCCCTCATCTCGAGCTACGAGGCGGAAACGGGGCTAATCTGAATGTGGGCGGGACCCTCGTGATTCCTCTCGAGTGGAGACGGGTATGTCGGGGAACTTCTTGATTTGCACCAAGAGTGTGAAGGACCCTTTCAAAGTTCCAGAGGGGAGGTGTGATCAGCCTCGAGACGCCTCAGCGGAAATGGGCCTCATCTCGCCTGGAGGGGAGAACCTCCTGGATTTTCTCGAGTTGCGGCAGGTCTTCTCGAGTTACGACGGGGACCTCAGGGACCCGCTCTGGTGGCCTCAGGAAAGGCCAGTCCCCTTGCGAGTTGCTAGGGGACCTCTCGGGATTCCTCTCCCGTCCATGCCGGGGTCAGTCCTTGTGTGGAGTCGGGGCCGGAACCTGAGGATTCCTCTCCAGTGTTGCCATGGATCTTGGGGTGCTTCTGAGTCTCCCCAGGGGAGTCAGGCCTCGTCTCGAATGGGGACATGCACGTGCGCTTTCATCCCGAGCTGCAGCAGTAGTGTCACGCTTCCTGTCACGTGGATCAAGGGATCTGTGTCTTTCCCTCGAGGCTGTCCCTCGAGGCTTTCCCACGAGGCTTTCCCACAGGGCTGTGCCACGTGCCACCTTGGTGTGAGTCGATCCTCGGCGTGAAAGACGAGCTGGTGAAGGGAAAAGAGGTTCCTCTGGAATGGACTGAGACATCTGGGGGACTCTTGGAATGGTGGCACGACCCTGGAGTTCCTCTCGCCGTTCCTGTTGAGAGGGCCTCCTCTTGAGATGCGACGGGAACGCCGGGAACTCTTTCCCGACGAAGCAGGGAAAGGATCCCTCGTCTCGAGCTACGAGGCGGAAACGGGGCTCCTCTGGATGTGGGCGGGACCCTCGTGATTCCTCTCGAGTGGAGACGGCTAGGTCGGGGAACTTCTTGATTTGCACCAAGGGTGTGAAGGACCCTTTCGAAGTTCCAGAGGTGAGGTTTGATCAGCCTCGAGACGCCTCAGCGGAAATGGGCCTCATCTCGCCTGGAGGGGAGAACCTCCTGGATTTTCTCGAGTTGCAGCAGGTCTTCTCGAGTTACGACGGGGACCTCAGGGACCCGCTCTGGTGGCCTCAGGAAAGGCCAGTCCCCATGCGAGTTGCTAGGGGACCTCTTGGGATTCCTCTCCCGTCCATGCCGGGCCCTCAGTCCTTGTGTGGAGTCGGGGCCGGAACCTGAGGATTCCTCTCCAGTGTTGCCATGGATCTTGGGGTGCTTCTGAGTCTCCCCAGGGGAGTCAGGCCTCGTCTCGAGTTGGGGCATGCACGTGCGCTTTCCTCCCGAGCTGCAGCAGTAGTGTCACGCTTCCTGTCACGTGGATCAAGGGATCTGTGGCTTTCCCTCGAGGCTCTCCCTCGAGGCTTTCCCACGAGGCTTTCCCACAGGGCTGTGCCACGTGCCACCTTGGTGTGAGTCGATCCTCGGCGTGAAAGACGAGCCGGTGAAGGGAAAAGAGGTTCCTCTGCAATGGACTGAGACATCTGGGGGACTCTTGGAATGGTGGCACGACCCTGGAGTTCCTCTCGCCGTTCCTGTTGAGAAGGCCTCTTCTTGAGATGCGACGGGAACGCCGGGATCTCTTTCCCGACGAAGCAGGGAAAGGATCCGACATCTCGAGCTAAGAGGCGGAAACGGGGCTCCTCTGGATGTGGGCGGGACCCTCGTGATTCCTCTCAAGTGGAGACGGGTATGTCGGGGAACTTCTTGAGTTGCACCAAGGGTGTGAAGGACCCTTTCGAAGTTCCAGAGGGGAGGTGTGATCAGCCTCGAGACGCCTCAGCGGAAATGGGCCTCATCTCGCCTGGAGGGGAGAACCTCCTGGATTTTCTCGAGTTGCGGCAGGTCTTCTCGAGTTACGACGGGGACCTCAGGGACCCGCTCTGGTGGCCTCAGGAAAGGCCAGTCCCCATGCGAGTTGCTAGGGGACCTCTCGGGATTCCTCTCCCGTCCATTCCGGGGCCTCAGTCCTTGTGTGGAGTCGGGGCCGGAACCTGAGGATTCCTCTCCAGTGTTGCCATGGATCTTGGGGTGCTTCTGAGTCTCCCCAGCTGAGTCAGGCCTCGTCTCGAGTTGGGGCATGCACGTGCGCTTTCCTCCCGAACTGCAGCAGTAGTGTCACGCTTCCTGTCACGTGGATCAAGGGATCTGTGGCTTTCCCTCGAGGCTGTCCCTCGAGGCTTTCCCACGAGGCTTTCCCACAGGCCTGTGCCACGTGCCACCTTGGTGTGAGTCGATCCTCGGCGTGAAAGACGAGCCGGTGAAGGGAAAAGAGGTTCCTCTGTAATGGACTGAGTCATCTGGGGGACTCTTGGAATGGTGGCACGACCCTGGAGTTCCTCTCGCCGTTCCTGTTGAGAGGGCCTCCTCTTGAGATGCGACGGGAACAACGGGAACTCTTTCCCGACGAAGCAGGGAAAGGATCCCTCATCTCGAGCTTCGAGGCGGAAACGGGGCTCCTCTGTATGTGGGCGGGATCTTAGTGATTCCTCTCGAGTGGAGACGGGTATGTCGGGGAACTTCTTCATTTGCACCAAGGGTGTGAAGGACCCTTTCGAAGTTCCAGAGGTGAGGTGTGATCAGCCTCGAGACGCCTCAGCGGAAATGGGCCTCATGTCGCCTGGAGGGGAGAACCTCTTGGATTTTCTCGAGTTGTGGCAGGTCTTCTCGGGTTACGACGGGGACCTCAGGGACCCGCTCTGGTGGTCTCAGGAAAGGCCAGTCCCCATGCAAGTTGCTAGGGGACCTCTCGGGATACCTCTCCCGTCCATGCCGAGGCCTCAGTCCTTGTGTGGAGTCGGGGCCGGAACCTGAGGATTCCTCTCCAGTGTTGCCATGGATCTTGGGGTGCTTCTGAGTCTCCCCAGGGGAGTCAGGCCTCGTCTCGAGTGGGGGCATGCACGTGCGCTTTCCTCCCGAGCAGCAGCAGTAGTGTCACGCTACCTGTCACGTGGATCAAGGGATCTGTGGCTTTCCCTCGAGGCTGTCCCTCGAGGCTTTCCCATGAAGCTTTCCCACAGGGCTGTGCCACGTGCCATCTTGGTGTGAGTCGATCCTCGGCGTGAAAGACGAGACGGTGAAGGGAAAAGAGGTTCCTCTGGAATGGACTGAGACATCTGGGGGACACTTGGAATGGTGGCACGACCCTGGAGTTCCTCTCGCCGTTCCTGTTGAGAGGGCCTCCTCTTGAGATGTGACGGGAACGCCGGGAACTCTTTCCCGACGAAGCAGGGAAAGGATCCCTCATCTCGAGCTACGAGGCGGAAACGGGGCACCTCTGGATGTGGGTGGGACCCTCGTGATTCCTCTCGATTGGAGACGGCTAGGTCGGGAAACTTCTTGATTTGCACCAAGGGTGTGAAGGACCCTTTCGAAGTTCCAGAGGTGAGGTGTGATCAGCCTCGAGACGCCTCATCGGAAATGGGCCTCATCTCGCCTGGAGGGGACAACCTCCTGGATTTTCTCGAGTTGCGGCTGGTCTTCTCGAGTTACGACGGGGACCACAGGGACCCGCTCTGGTGGCCTCAGGAAAGGCCAGTCCCCATGCGAGTTGCTAGGGGACCTCTCGGGATTCCTCTCCCGTCCATGCCGGGGCCTCAGTCCTTGTGTGGAGTCGGGGCCGGAACCTGAGGATTCCTCTCCAGTGTTGCCATGGATCTTGGGGTGCTTCTGAGTCTCCCCAGGGGAGTTAGCTCTCGTCTCGAGTGGAGGCATGCACGTGCGCTATCCTCCCGAGCTGCAGCAGTAGTGTCACGCTTCCTGTCACGTGGATCAAGGGATCTGTGGCTTTCCCTCGAGGCTGTCCCTCGAGGCTTTCCCACGAGGCTTTCCCACAGGGCTGTGCCACGTGCCACCTTGGGGTGAGTCGATCCTCGGCGTGAAAGACGAGCCGGTGAAGGGAAAAGAGGTTCCTCTGGAATGGACTGAGACATCTGGGGGACTGTTGGAATGGTGGCACGACCTTGCAGTTCCTCTCGCCGTTCCTGTTGAGAGGGCCTCCTCTTGAGATGTGACGGGAACGCCGGGAACTCTTTCCCGACGAAGCAGGGAAAGGATCCCTCATCTCGAGCTACGAGGCGGAAACGGGGCTCCTCTGGATGTGGGCAGGACCCACGTGATTCCACTCGAGTGGAGACGGGTATGTCGGGGAACTTCTTGATTTGCACCAAGGGTGTGAAGGACCCTTTCGAAGTTCCAGAGGGGAGGTGTGATCAGCCTCGAGACGCCTCAGCGGAAATGGGCCTCATCTCGCCTTGATGGGAGAACCTCCTGTATTTTCTCGAGTTGCGGCAGGTCTTCTCGAATTACGACGGGGACCTCAGGGACCCGCTCTGGTGGCCTCAGGAAAGGACAGTCCCCATGCGAGTTGCTAGGGGACCTCTCGGGATTCCTCTCCCGTCCATGCCGGGGCCTCAGTCCTTGTGTGGAGTCGGGGCCGGAACCTGAGGATTCCTCTTCAGTGTTGCCGTGGATCTTGGGGTGCTTCTGAGTCTCCGCAGGGGAGTCAGGCCTCGTCTCGAGTGGGGGCATGCACGTGCGCTTTCCTCCCGAGCTGCAGCAGTAGTGTCATGCTTCCTGTCACGTGGATCAAGGGATCTGTGGCTTTCCCACGAGGCTTTCCCACAGGACTGTGCCACGTGCCACCTTGGTGTGAGTCGATCCTCGGCGTGAAAGAAGAGCCGGTGAAGGGAAAAGAGGTTCCTCTGGAATGGACTGAGACATCTCGGGGACTCTTGGAATGGTGGCACGACCCTGGAGTTCCTCTCGCCGTTCCTGTTGAGAGGGCCTCCTCTTGAGATGCGACGGGAAGGCCGGGAACTCTTTCCCGACGAAGCACGGAAAGGATCCCTCATTTCGAGCTACGAGGCGGAAACGGGGCTCCTCTGGATGTGGGCGGAACCCTCGTGATTCCTCTCGAGTGGAGACGGCTAGGTCGGGGAACTTCTTGATTTGCACCAAGGGTGTGAAGGACCCTTTCGAAGTTCCAGAGGTGAGGTGTGATCAGCCTCGAGACGCCTCAGCGGAAATGGGCCTCATCTCGCCTGGAGGGGAGAACCTCCTGGATTTTCTCCAGTTGCGGCAGGTCTTCTCGAGTTACGAAGGGAACCTCAGGGACCCGCTCTGGTGGCCTCAGGAAAGGCCAGTCCCCATGCGAGTTGCTAGGGGACCTCTCGGGATTCCTCTCCCGTCCATGCCGGGGCCTCAGTCCTTGTGTGGAGTCGGGGTCGGAAACTGAGGATTCCTCTCCAGTGTTGCCATGGATCTTGGGGTGCTTCTGAGTCTCCCCAGGGGAGTCAGGCCTCGTCTCGAGAGGGGGCATGCACGTGCGCTTTCCTCCCGAGATGCAGCAGTAGTGTCACGCTTCCTGTCACGTGGATCAAGGGATCTGTGGCTTTCCCTCGAGGCTGTCCCTCGAGGCTTTCCCACGAGGCTTTCCCACAGGCCTGTGCCACGTGCCACCTTGGTGTGAGTCGATCCTCGGCGTGAAAGACGAGCCGGTGAAGGGAAAAGAGGTTCCTCTGGAATGGACTGAGACATCTGGGGTCTCTTGGAATGGTGGCACGACCCTGGAGTTCCTCTCGCCGTTCCTGTTGAGAGGGCCTCCTCTTGAGATGCGACGGGAACGCCGGGAACTCTTTCCCGACGAAGCAGGGAAGGATCCCTCATCTCGAGACGAGGCGCAAACGGGGCTCCTCTGGATGTGAGCGGGACCCTCGTGATTCCTCTCGAGTGGAGACGTCTAGGTCGGGGAACTTCTTGATTTGCACCAAGGGTGTGAAGGACCCTTTCGAAGTTCCAGAGGTGAGGTGTGATCAGCCTCGAGATGCCTCAGTGGAAATGGGCCTCATTTCGCCTGGAGGGGAGAACCTCCTGGATTTTCTCGAGTTGCGGCAGGTCTTCTCGAGTTACGACGGGGACCTCAGGGACCCGCTCTGGTGGCCTCAGGAAAGGCCAGTCCCCATGCGAGTTGCTAGAGGACCTCTCGGGATTCCTCTCCCGTCCATGCCGGGGCCTCAGTCCTTGTGTGGAGTCGGGCCCGGAAGCTGAGGATTCCTCTCCAGTGTTGCCATGGATCTTGGGGTGCTTCTGAGTCTCCCCAGGGGAGTCAGGCCTCGTCTCGAGTGGGAGCATGCACGTGCGCTTTCCTCCCGAGCTGCAGCAGTAGTGTCACGCTTCCTGTCACGTGGATCAAGGGATCTGTGGCTTTCCCTCGAGGCTGTCCCTCGAGGCTTTCCCACGAGGATTTCCCACAGGGCTGTGCCACGTGCCACCTTGGTGTGAGTCGATCCTCGGCGTGAAAGACGAGCCGGTGAAGGGAAAAGAGGTTCCTCTGGAATGGACTGAGACATCTGGGGGACTCTTGGAATGGTGGCACGACCCTGGAGTTCCTCTCGCCCTTCCTGTTCAGAGGGCCTCCTCTTGAGATGCGACGGGAACGCCGGGAACTCTTTCCCGACGAAGCAGGGAAAGGATCCCTCATCTCGAGCTACGAGGCGGAAACGGGGCTCCTCTGGATGTGGCCGGGACCCTCGTGATTCCTCTCGAGTGGAGACGGCTATGTCGGGGAACTTCTTGATTTGCACCAAGGGTGTGAAGGACCCTTTCGAAGTTCCAGAGGTGAGGTGTGATCAGCCTCGAGACGCCTCAGCGGAAATGGGCCTCATCTCGCCTGGAGGGGAGAACCTCCTGGATTTTCTCCAGTTGCGGCAGGTCTTCTCTAGTTACGACGGGGACCTCAGGGACCCGCTCTGGTGGCCTCAGGAAAGGGCAGTCTCCATGCGAGTTGCTAGGGGACCTCTCGGGATTCCTCTCCCGTCCATGCCGGGGTCAGTCCTTGTGTGGAGTCGGGGCCGGAACCTGAGGATTCCTCTCCAGTGTTGCCATGGATCTTGGGGTGCTTCTGAGTCTCCCCAGGGGAGTCAGGCCTCGTCTCGAGTGGGGGCATGCACGTGCGCTTTCCTCCCGAGCTGCAGCAGTAGTGTCACGCTTCCTGTCACGTGGATCAAGGGATCTGTGGCTTTCCCTCGAGGCTGTCCCTCGAGGCTTTCCCACGAGGCTTCCCCACAGGGCTGTGCCACGTGCCACCTTGGTGTGAGTCGATCCTCGGCGTGAAAGACGAGCCGGTGAAGGGAAAAGAGGTTCCTCTGGAATGGACTGAGACATCTGGGGGACTCTTGGAATGGTGGCACGACCCTGGAGTTCCTCTCGCCGTTCCTGTTGAGAGGGCCTCCTCTTGAGATGCGACGGGAACGCCGGGAACTCTTTCCCGACGAAGCAGGGAAAGGATCCCTCGTCTCGAGCTACGAGGCGGAAACGGGGCTCCTCTGGATGTGGGCGGGACCCTCGTGATTCCTCTCGAGTGGAGACGGCTAGGTCGGGGAACTTCTTGATTTGCACCAAGGGTGTGAAGGACCCTTTCGAAGTTCCAGAGGTGAGGTGTGATCAGCCTCGAGACGCCTCAGCGGAAATGGGCCTCATCTCGCCTGGAGGGGAGAACCTCCTGGATTTTCTCGAGTTGCAGCAGGTCTTCTCGAGTTACGACGGGGACCTCAGGGACCCGCTCTGGTGGCCTCAGGAAAGGCCAGTCCCCATGCGAGTTGCTAGGGGACCGCTTGGGATTCCTCTCCCGTCCATGCCGGGGCCTCAGTCCTTGTGTGGAGTCGGGGCCGGAACCTGAGGATTCCTCTCCAGTGTTGCCATGGATCTTGGGGTGCTTCTGAGTCTCCCCAGGGGAGTCAGGCCTCGTCTCGAGTTGGGGCATGCACGTGCGCTTTCCTCCCGAGCTGCAGCAGTAGTGTCACGCTTCCTGTCACGTGGATCAAGGGATCTGTGGCTTTCCCTCGAGGCTCTCCCTCGAGGCTTTCCCACGAGGCTTTCCCACAGGCCTGTGCCACGTGCTACCTTGGTGTGAGTCGATCCTCGGCGTGAAAGACGAGCCGGTGAAGGGAAAAGAGGTTCCTCTGCAATGGACTGAGACATCTGGGGGACTCTTGGAATGGTGGCACGACCCTGGAGTTCCTCTCGCCGTTCCTGTTGAGAAGGCCTCCACTTGAGATGCGACGGGAACACCGGGATCTCTTTCCCGACGAAGCAGGGAAAGGATCCGACATCTCGAGCTAAGAGGCGGAAACGGGGCTCCTCTGGATGTGGGCGGGACCCTCGTGATTCCTCTCAAGTGGAGACGGGTATGTCGGGGAACTTCTTGATTTGCACCAAGGGTGTGAAGGACCCTTTCGAAGTTCCAGAGGGGAGGTGTGATCAGCCTCGAGACGCCTCAGCGGAAATGGGCCTCATCTCGCCTGGAGGGGAGAACCTCCTGGATTTTCTCGAGTTGCGGCAGGTCTTCTCGAGTTACGACGGGGACCTCAGGGACCCGCTCTGGTGGCCTCAGGAAAGGCCAGTCCCCATGCGAGTTGCTAGGGGACCTCTCGGGATTCCTCTCCCATCCATGCCGGGGCCTCAGTCCTTGTGTGGAGGCGGGGCCGGAACCTGAGGATTCCTCTCCAGTGTTGCCATGGATCTTGGGGTGCTTCTGAGTCTCCCCAGCTGAGTCAGGCCTCGTCTCGAGTTGGGGCATGCACGTGCGCTTTCCTCCCGAGCTGCAGCAGTAGTGTCACGCTTCCTGTCACGTGGATCAAGGGATCTGTGGCTTTCCCTCGAGGCTGTCCCTCGAGGCTTTCCCACGAGGCTTTCCCACAGGCCTGTGCCACGTGCCACCTTGGTGTGAGTCGATCCTCGTCGTGAAAGACGAGCCGGTGAAGGGAAAAGAGGTTCCTCTTTAATGGACTGAGTCATCTGGGGGACTCTTGGAATGGTGGCACGACCCTGGAGTTCCTCTCGCCGTTCCTGTTGAGAGGGCCTCCTCTTGAGATGCGACGGGAACGCCGGGAACTCTTTCCCGACGAAGCAGGGAAAGGATCCCTCATCTCGAGCTTCGAGGCGGAAACGGGGCTCCTCTGGATGTGGGCGGGATCTTCGTGATTCCTCTCGAGTGGAGACGGGTATGTCGGGGAACTTCTTGATTTGCACCAAGGGTGTGAAGGACCCTTTCGAAGTTCCAGGGGTGAGGTGTGATCAGCCTCCAGACGCCTCAGCGGAAATGGGCCTCATCTCGCCTGGAGGGGAGAACCTCTTGGATTTTCTCGAGTTGTGGCAGGTCTTCTCGGGTTACGACGGGGACCTCAGGGACCCGCTCTGGTGGTCTCAGGAAAGGCCAGTCCCCATGCAAGTTGCTAGGGGACCTCTCGGGATACCTCTCCCGTCCATGCCGAGGCCTCAGTCCTTGTGTGGAGTCGGGGCCTGAACCTGAGGATTCCTCTCCAGTGTTGCCATGGATCTTGGGGTGCTTCTGAGTCTCCCCAGGGGAGTCAGGCCTCGTCTCGAGTGGGGGCATGCACGTGCGCTTTCCTCCCGAGCAGCAGCAGTAGTGTCACGCTACCTGTCACGTGGATCAAGGGATCTGTGGCTTTCCCTCGAGGCTGTCCCTCGAGGCTTTCCCACGAAGCTTTCCCACAGGGCTGTGCCACGTGCCATCTTGGTGTGAGTCGATCCTCGGCGTGAAAGACGAGCCGGTGAAGGGAAAAGAGGTTCCTCTGGAATGGACTGAGACATCTGGGGGACACTTGGAATGGTGGCACGACCCTGGAGTTCCTCTCGCCGTTCCTGTTGAGAGGGCCTCCTCTTGAGATGCAACGGGAACGCCGGGAACTCTTTCCCGACGAAGCAGGGAGAGGATCCCTCATCTCGAGCTACGAGGCGGAAACGGGGCTCCTCTGGATGTGGGTGGGACCCTCGTGATTCCTCTCGATTGGAGACGGCTAGGTCGGGAAACTTCTTGATTTGCACCAAGGGTGTGAAGGACCCTTTCGAAGTTCCAGAGGTGAGGTGTGATCAGCCTCGAGACGCTTCATCGGAAATGGGCCTCATCTCGCCTGGAGGGGACAACCTCCTGGATTTTCTCGAGTTGCGGCTGGTCTTCTCCAGTTACGACGGGGACCACAGGGACCCGCTCTGGTGGCCTCAGGAAAGGCCAGTCCCCATGCGAGTTGCTAGGGGACCTCTCGGGATTCCTCTCCCGTCCATGCCGGGGCCTCAGTCCTTGTGTGGAGTCGGGGCCGGAACCTGAGGATTCCTCTCCAGTGTTGCCATGGATCTTGGGGTGCTTCTGAGTCTCCCCAGGGGAGTTAGCTCTCGTCTCGAGTGGAGGCATGCACGTGCGCTATCCTCCCGAGCTGCAGCAGTAGTGTCACGCTTCCTGTCACGTGGATCAAGGGATCTGTGGCTTTCCCTCGAGGCTGTCCCTCGAGGCTTTCCCACGAGGCTTTCCCACAGGGCTGTGCCACGTGCCACCTTGGGGTGAGTCGATCCTCGGCGTGAAAGACGAGCCGGTGAAGGGAAAAGAGGTTCCTCTGGAATGGACTGAGACATCTGGGGGACTGTTGGAATGGTGGCACGACCTTGCAGTTCCTCTCGCCGTTCCTGTTGAGAGGGCCTCCTCTTGAGATGCGACGGGAACGCCGGGAACTCTTTCCCGACGAAGCAGGGAAAGGATCCCTCATCTCGAGCTACGAGGCGGAAACGGGGCTCCTCTGGATGTGGGCGGGACCCACGTGATTCCACTCGAGTGGAGACGGGTATGTCGGGGAACTTTCTTGATTTGCACCAAGGGTGTGAAGGACCCTTTCGAAGTTCCAGAGGGGAGGTGTGATCAGCCTCGAGACGCCTCAGCGGAAATGGGCCTCATCTCGCCTTGATGGGAGAACCTCCTGGATTTTCTCGAGTTGCGGCAGGTCTTCTCGAATTACGACGGGGACCTCAGGGACCCGCTCTGGTGGCCTCAGGAAAGGCCAGTCCCCATGCGAGTTGCTAGGGGACCTCTCGGGATTCCTCTCCCGTCCATGCCGGGGCCTCAGTCCTTGTGTGGAGTCGGGGCCGGAACCTGAGGATTCCTCTTCAGTGTTGCCGTGGATCTTGGGGTGCTTCTGAGTCTCCGCAGGGGAGTCAGGCCTCGTCTCGAGTGGGGGCATGCACGTGCGCTTTCCTCCCGAGCTGCAGCAGTAGTGTCACGCTTCCTGTCACGTGGATCAAGGGATCTGTGGCTTTCCCTCGAGGCTGTCCCTCGAGGCTTTCCCACGAGGCTTTCCCACAGGGCTGTGCCACGTGCCACCTTGGTGTGATTCGATCCTCGGCGTGAAAGACGAGCCGGTGAAGGGAAAAGAGGTTCCTCTGGAATGGACTGAGACATCTGGGGGACTCTTGGAATGGTGGCACGACCCTGGAGTTCCTCTCGCCGTTCCTGTTGAGAGGGCCTCCTCTTGAGATGCGACGGGAAGGCCGGGAACTCTTTCCCGACGAAGCACGGAAAGGATCCCTCATCTCGAGCTACGAGGCGGAAACGGGGCTCCTCTGGATGTGGGCGGAACCCTCCTGATTCCTCTCGAGTGGAGACGGATAGGTCGGGGAACTTCTTGATTTGCACCAAGGGTGTGAAGGACCCTTTCGAAGTTCCAGAGGTGAGGTGTGATCAGCCTCGAGACGCCTCAGCGGAAATGGGCCTCATCTCGCCTGGAGGGGAGAACCTCCTGGATTTTCTCCAGTTGCGGCAGGTCTTCTCGAGTTACGAAGGGAACCTCAGGGACCCGCTCTGGTGGCCTCAGGAAAGGCCAGTCCCCATGCGAGTTGCTAGGGGACCTCTCGGGATTCCTCTCCCGTCCATGCCGGGGCCTCAGTCCTTGTGTGGAGTCGGGGTCGGAACCTGAGGATTCCTCTCCAGTGTTGCCATGGATCTTGGGGTGCTTCTGAGTCTCCCCAGGGGAGTCAGGCCTCGTCTCGAGAGGGGGCATGCACGTGCTCTTTCCTCCCGAGATGCAGCAGTAGTGTCACGCTTCCTGTCACGTGGATCAAGGGATATGTGGCTTTCCCTCGAGGCTGTCCCTCGAGGCTTTCCCACGAGGCTTTCCCACAGGCCTGTGCCACGTGCCACCTTGGTGTGAGTCGATCCTCGGCGTGAAAGACGAGCCGGTGAAGGGAAAAGAGGTTCCTCTGGAATGGACTGAGACATCTGGGGTCTCTTGGAATGGTGGCACGACCCTGGAGTTCCTCTCGCCGTTCCTGTTGAGAGGGCCTCCTCTTGAGATGCGACGGGAACGCCGGGAACTCTTTCCCGACGAAGCAGGGAAGGATCCCTCATCTCGAGACGAGGCGCAAACGGGGCTCCTCTGGATGTGAGCGGGACCCTCGTGATTCCTCTCGAGTGGAGACGTCTAGGTCGGGGAACTTCTTGATTTGCACCAAGGGTGTGAAGGACCCTTTCGAAGTTCCAGAGGTGAGGTGTGATCAGCCTCGAGATGCCTCAGTGGAAATGGGCCTCATTTCGCCTGGAGGGGAGAACTTCCTGGATTTTCTCGAGTTGCGGCAGGTCTTCTCGAGTTACGACGGGGACCTCAGGGACCCGCTCTGGTGGCCTCAGGAAAGGGCAGTCTCCATGCGAGTTGCTAGGGGACCTCTCGGGATTCCTCTCCCGTCCATGCCGGGGCCTCAGTCCTTGTGTGGAGTCGGGGCCGGAACCTGAGGATTCCTCTCCAGTGTTGCCATGGATCTTGGGGTGCTTCTGAGTCTCCCCAGGGAAGTCAGGCCTCGTCTCGAGTGGGGGCATGCACGTGCGCTTTCCTCCCGAGCTGCAGTAGTGTCACGCTTCCTGTCACGTGGATCAAGGGATCTGTGGCTTTCCCTCGAGGCTGTCCCTCGAGGCTTTCCCACGAGGATTTCCCACAGGGCTGTGCCACGTGCCACCTTGGGGTGAGTCGATCCTCGGCGTGAAAGACGAGCCGGTGAAGGGAAAAGAGGTTCCTCTGGAATGGACTGAGACATCTGGGGGACTGTTGGAATGGTGGCACGACCCTGCAGTTCCTCTCGCCGTTCCTGTTGAGAGGGCCTCCTCTTGAGATGCGACGGGTACGCCGGGAACTCTTTCCCGACGAAGCAGGGAAAGGATCCCTCATCTCGAGCTACGAGGCGGAAACGGGGCTCCTCTGGATGTGGGCGGGACCCACGTGATTCCACTCGAGTGGAGACGGGTATGTCGGGGAACTTCTTGATTTGCACCAAGGGTGTGAAGGACCCTTTCGAAGTTCCAGAGGGGAGGTGTGATCAGCCTCGAGACGCCTCAGCGGAAATGGGCCTCATCTCGCCTGGAGGGGAGAACCTCCTGGATTTTCTCGAGTTGCGGCAGGTCTTCTCGAGTTACGACGGGGACCTCAGGGACCCGCTCTGGTGGCCTCAGGAAAGGTCAGTCCCCATGCGAGTTGCTAGTGGGCCTCTCGGGATTCCTCTCCCGTCCATGCCGGGGCCTCAGTCCTTGTGTGGAGTCGGGGCCGGAACCTGAGGATTCCTCTCCAGTGTTGCCATGGATCTTGGGGTGCTTCTGAGTCTCCCCAGGGGAGTCAGGCCTCGTCTCGAGTGGGGGCATGCACGTGCGCTTTCCTCCCGAGCTGCAGCAGTAGTGTCACGCTTCCTGTCACGTGGATCAAGGGATCTGTGGCTTTCCCTCGAGGCTGTCCCTCGAGGCTTTCCCACGAGGCTTTCCCACAGCGCTGTGCCACGTGCCACCTTCGTGTGAGTCGATCCTCGGCGTGAAAGACGAGCCGGTGAAGGGAAAAGAGGTTCCTCTGGAATGGACTGAGACATCTGGGGGACTCTTGGAATGGTGGCACGACCCTGGAGTTCCTCTCGCCGTTCCTGTTGAGAGGGCCTCCTCTTGAGATGCGACGGGAACGCCGGGAACTCTTTCCCGACGAAGCAGGGAAAGGATCCCTCATCTCGAGCTCCGAGGCGGAAACGGGGCTGCTCTGGATGTGGGCGGGACCCTCGTGATTCCTCTCGAGTGGAGACGGCTAGGTCGGGGAACTTCTTGATTTGCACCAAGGGTGTGAAGGACCCTTTCGAAGTTCCTGAGGTGAGATGTGATCAGCCTCGAGACGCCTCAGCGGAAATGGGCCTCATCTCGCCTGGAGGGGAGAACCTCCTGGATTTTCTCGAGTTGCGGCAGGTCTTCTCGAGTTACGACGGGGACCTAAGGGACCCGCTCTGGTGGCCTCAGGAAAGGTCAGTCCCCATGCGAGTTGCTAGTGGGCCTCTCGGGATTCCTCTCCCGTCCATGCCGGGGCCTCAGTCCTTGTGTGGAGTCGGGGCCGGAACCTGAGGATTCCTCTCCAGTGTTGCCATGGATCTTGGGGTGCTTCTGAGTCTCCCCAGGGGAGTCAGGCCTCGTCTCGAGTGGGGGCATGCACGTGCGCTTTCCTCCCGAGCTGCAGCAGTAGTGTCACGCTTCCTGTCACGTGGATCAAGGGATCTGTGGCTTTCCCTCGAGGCTGTCCCTCGAGGCTTTCCCACGAGGCTTTCCCACAGCGCTGTGCCACGTGCCACCTTCGTGTGAGTCGATCCTCGGCGTGAAAGACGAGCCGGTGAAGGGAAAAGAGGTTCCTCTGGAATGGACTGAGACATCTGGGGGACTCTTGGAATGGTGGCACGACCCTGGAGTTCCTCTCGCCGTTCCTGTTGAGAGGGCCTCCTCTTGAGATGCGACGGGAACGCCGGGAACTCTTTCCCGACGAAGCAGGGAAAGGATCCCTCATCTCGAGCTCTGAGGCGGAAACGGGGCTGCTCTGGATGTGGGCGGGACCCTCGTGATTCCTCTCGAGTGGAGACGGCTAGGTCGGGGAACTTCTTGATTTGCACCAAGGGTGTGAAGGACCCTTTCGAAGTTCCTGAGGTGAGATGTGATCAGCCTCGAGACGCCTCAGCGGAAATGGGCCTCATCTCGCCTGGAGGGGAGAACCTCCTGGATTTTCTCGAGTTGCGGCAGGTCTTCTCGAGTTACGACGGGGACCTCAGGGACCCGCTCTGGTGGCCTCAGGAAAGGCCAGTCCCCATGCGAGTTGCTAGGGGACCTCTCGGGATTCCTCTCCCGTCCATGCCGGGGCCTCAGTCCTTGTGTGGAGTCGGGGCCGGAACCTGAAGATTCCTCTCCAGTGTTGCCATGGATCTTGGGGTGCTTCTGAGTCTCCCCAGGGGAGTCAGGCCTCGTCTCGAGTGGGGACATGCACGTGCGCTTTCCTCCCGAGCTGCAGCACTAGGGTCACGCTTCCTGTCACGTTGATCAAGGGATCTGTGGCTTTCCCTCGAGGCTGTCCCTCGAGGCTTTCCCACGAGGCTTTCCCACAGCGCTGTGCCACGTGCCACCTTCGTGTGAGTCGATCCTCGGCGTGAAAGACGAGCCGGTGAAGGGAAAAGAGGTTCCTCTGGAATGGACTGAGACATCTGGGGGACTCTTGGAATGGTGGCACGACCCTGGAGTTCCTCTCGCCGTTCCTGTTGAGAGGGCCTCCTCTTGAGATGCGACGGGAATGCCGGGAACTCTTTCCCGACGAAGCAGGGAAGGATCCCTCATCTCGAGATACGAGGCGCAAACGGGGCTCCTCTGGATGTGAGCGGGACCCTCGTGATTCCTCTCGAGTGGAGACGTCTAGGTCGGGGAACTTCTTGATTTGCACCAAGGGTGTGAAAGACCCTTTCGAAGTTCCAGAGGGGAGGTGTGATCACCCTCGAGATGCCTCAGTGGAAATGGGCCTCATCTTGCCTGGAGGGGAGAACCTCCTGGATTTTCTCGAGTTGCGGCAGGTCTTCTCGAGTTACGACGGGGACCTCAGGGACCCGCTCTGGTGGCCTCAGGAAAGGCCAGTCCACATGCGAGTTGCTAGGGGACCTCTCGGGATTCCTCTCCCGTCCATGCCGGGGCCTCAGTCCTTGTGTGGAGTCGGGGCCGGAACCTGAGGATTCCTCTCCAGTGTTGCCATGGATCTTGGGGTGCTTCTGAGTCTCCCCAGGGGTGTCAGGCCTCGTCTCGAGTGGGGGCATGCACGTGCGCTTTCCTCCCGTTCCGCAGCAGTAGTGTCACGCTTCCTGTCACGTGGATCAAGGGATCTGTGGCTTTCCCTCGAGGCTGTCCCTCGAGGCTTTCCCACGAGGCTTTCCCACAGGGCTGTGCCACGTGCCACCTTGGTGTGAGTCGATCCTCGGCGTGAACGACGAGCCGGTGAATGGAAAAGAGTTTCCTCTGGAATGGACTGAGACATCTGGGGGACTCTTGGAATGGTGGCACGACCCTGGAGTTCCTCTCGCCGTTCCTGTTGAGAGGGCCTCCTCTTGAGATGCGACGGGAACGCCGGGAACTCTTTCCCGACGAAGCAGGGAAAGGATCCCTCATCTCGAGCTACGAGGCGGAAACGGGGCTCCTCTGGATGTGGGCGGGACCCTCGTGATTCCTCTCGAGTGGAGACGGCTATGTCGGGGAACTTCTTGATTTGCACCAAGGGTGTGAAGGACCCTTTCGAAGTTCCAGAGGTGAGGTGTGATCAACCTCGAGACGCATCAGCGGAAATGGGCCTCATCTCGCCTGGAGGGGAGAACCTCCTGGATTTTCTCGAGTTGCGCAAATTCTTCTCGAGTTACGACGGGGACCTCAGGGACCCGCTCTGGTGGCCTCAGGAAAGGCCAGTCCCCATGCGAGTTGCTAGGGGACCTCTCGGGATTCCTCTCCCGTCCATGCCGGGGCCTCAGTCCTTGTGTGGAGTCGGGGCCGGAACCTGAGGATTCCTCTCCAGTGTTGCCATGGATCTTGGGGTGCTTCTGAGTCTCCCCAGGGGAGTCAGGCCTCGTCTCGAGTGGGAGCATGCACGTGCGCTTTCCTCCCGAGCTGCAGCAGTAGTGTCACGCTTCCTGTCACGTGGATCAAGGGATCTGTGGCTTTCCCTCGAGGCTGTCCCTCGAGGCTTTCCCACGAGGATTTCCCACAGGGCTGTGCCACGTGCCACCTTGGTGTGAGTCGATCCTCGGCGTGAAAGACGAGCCGGTGAAGGGAAAAGAGGTTCCTCTGGAATGGACTGAGACATCTGGGGGACTCTTGGAATGGTGGCACGACCCTGGAGTTCCTCTCGCCGTTCCTGTTGAGAGGGCCTCCTCTTGAGATGCGACGGGAATGCCGGGAACTCTTTCCCGACGAAGCAGGGAAAGGATCCCTCATCTCGAGCTACGAGGCGGAAACGGGGCTCCTCTGGATGTGGGCGGGACCCTCGTGATTCCTCTCGAGTGGAGACGGGTATGTCGGGGAACTTCTTGATTTGCACCAAGGGTGGGAAGGACCCTTTCAAAGTTCCAGAGGGGAGGTGTGATCAGCCTCGAGACGCCTCAGCGGAAATGATCCTCATCTCGCCTGGAGGGGAGAACCTCCTGGATTTTCTCGAGTTGCGGCAGGTCTTCTCGAGTTACGACGGGGACCTCAGGGACCCGCTCTGGTGGCCTAAGGAAAGGCCAGTCCCCATGCGAGTTGCTAGTGGGCCTCTCGGGATTCCTCTCCCGTCCATGCCGGGGCCTCAGTCCTTGTGTGGAGTCGGGGCCAGAACCTGAGGATTCCTCTCCAGTGTTGCCATGGATCTTGGGGTGCTTCTGAGTCTCCCCAGGGGAGTCAGGCCTCGTCTCGAGTGGGGGCATGCACGTGCGCTTTCCTCCCGAGCTGCAGCAGTAGTGTCACGCTTCCTGTCACGTGGATCAAGGGATCTGTGGCTTTCCCTCGAGGCTGTCCCTCGAGGCTTTCCCACGAGGCTTTCCCACAGCGCTGTGCCACGTGCCACCTTCGTGTGAGTCGATCCTCGGCGTGAAAGACGAGCCGGTGAAGGGAAAAGAGGTTCCTCTGGAATGGACTGAGACATCTGGGGGACTCTTGGAATGGTGGCACGACCCTGGAGTTCCTCTCGCCGTTCCTGTTGAGAGGGCCTCCTCTTGAGATGCGACGGGAACGCCGGGAACTCTTTCCCGACGAAGCAGGGAAAGGATCCCTCATCTCGAGCTCCGAGGCGGAAACGGGGCTGCTCTGGATGTGGGCGGGACCCTCGTGATTCCTCTCGAGTGGAGACGGCTAGGTCGGGGAACTTCTTGATTTGCACCAAGAGTGTGAAGGACCCTTTCGAAGTTCCAGAGGTGAGACGTGATCAGCCTCGAGACGCCTCAGCGGAAATGGGCCTCATCTCGCCTGGAGGGGAGAACCTCCTGGATTTTCTCGAGTTGCGGCAGGTCTTCTCGAGTTACGACGGGGACCTCAGGGACCCGCTCTGGTGGCCTCAGGAAAGGCCAGTCCCCATGCGAGTTGCTAGGGGACCTCTCGGGATTCCTCTCCCGTCCATGCCGGGGCCTCAGTCCTTGTGTGGAGTCGGGGCCGGAACCTGAGGATTCCTCTCCAGTGTTGCCATGGATCTTGGGGTGCTTCTGAGTCTCCCCAGGGGTGTCAGGCCTCGTCTCGAGTGGGGGCATGCACGTGCGCTTTCCTCCCGAGCTGCAGCAGTAGTGTCATGCTTCCTGTCACGTGGATCAAGGGATCTGTGGCTTTCCCTCGAGGCTGTCCCTCGAGGCTTTCCCACGAGGCTTTCCCACAGGGCTGTGCCACGTGCCACCTTGGTGTGAGTCGATCCTCGGCGTGAACGACGAGCCGGTGAATGGAAAAGAGTTTCCTCTGGAATGGACTGAGACATCTGGGGGACTCTTGGAATGGTGGCACGACCCTGGAGTTCCTCTCGCCGTTCCTGTTGAGAGGGCCTCCTCTTGAGATGCGACGGGAACGCCGGGAACTCTTTCCCGACGAAGCAGGGAAAGGATCCCTCATCCCGAGCTACGAGGCGGAAACGGGGCTCCTCTGGATGTGGGCGGGACCCTCGTGATTCCTCTCGAGTGGAGACGGCTATGTCGGGGAACTTCTTGATTTGCACCAAGGGTGTGAAGGACCCTTTCGAAGTTCCAGAGGTGAGGTGTGATCAACCTCGAGACGCATCAGCGGAAATGGGCCTCATCTCGCCTGGAGGGGAGAACCTCCTGGATTTTCTCGAGTTGCGCAAATTCTTCTCGAGTTACGACGGGGACCTCAGGGACCCGCTCTGGTGGCCTCAGGAAAGGCCAGTCCCCATGCGAGTTGCTGGTGGGCCTCTCGGGATTCCTCTCCCGTCCATGCCGGGGCCTCAGTCCTTGTGTGGAGTCGGGGCCAGAACCTGAGGATTCCTCTCCAGTGTTGCCATGGATCTTGGGGTGCTTCTGAGTCTCCCCAGGGGAGTCAGGCCTCGTCTCGAGTGGGGGCATGCACGTGCGCTTTCCTCCCGAGCTGCAGCAGTAGTGTCACGCTTCCTGTCACGTGGATCAAGGGATCTGTGGCTTTCCCTCGAGGCTGTCCCTCGAGGCTTTCCCACGAGGCTTTCCCACAGCGCTGTGCCACGTGCCACCTTCGTGTGAGTCGATCCTCGGCGTGAAAGACGAGCCGGTGAAGGGAAAAGAGGTTCCTCTGGAATGGACTGAGACATCTGGGGGACTCTTGGAATGGTGGCACGACCCTGGAGTTCCTCTCGCCGTTCCTGTTGAGAGGGCCTCCTCTTGAGATGCGACGGGAACGCCGGGAACTCTTTCCCGACGAAGCAGGGAAAGGATCCCTCATCTCGAGCTCCGAGGCGGAAACGGGGCTGCTCTGGATGTGGGCGGGACCCTCGTGATTCCTCTCGAGTGGAGACGGCTAGGTCGGGGAACTTCTTGATTTGCACCAAGGGTGTGAAGGACCCTTTCGAAGTTCCAGAGGTGAGACGTGATCAGCCTCGAGACGCCTCAGCGGAAATGGGCCTCATCTCGCCTGGAGGGGAGAACCTCCTGGATTTTCTCGAGTTGCGGCAGGTCTTCTCGAGTTACGACGGGGACCTCAGGGACCCGCTCTGGTGGCCTCAGGAAAGGCCAGTCCCCATGCGAGTTGCTAGGGGACCTCTCGGGATTCCTCTCCCGTCCATGCCGGGGCCTCAGTCCTTGTGTGGAGTCGGGGCCGGAACCTGAGGATTCCTCTCCAGTGTTGCCATGGATCTTGGGGTGCTTCTGAGTCTCCCCAGGGGTGTCAGGCCTCGTCTCGAGTGGGGGCATGCACGTGCGCTTTCCTCCCGTTCCGCAGCAGTAGTGTCACGCTTCCTGTCACGTGGATCAAGGGATCTGTGGCTTTCCCTCGAGGCTGTCCCTCGAGGCTTTCCCACGAGGCTTTCCCACAGGGCTGTGCCACGTGCCACCTTGGTGTGAGTCGATCCTCGGCGTGAACGACGAGCCGGTGAATGGAAAAGAGTTTCCTCTGGAATGGACTGAGACATCTGGGGGACTCTTGGAATGGTGGCACGACCCTGGAGTTCCTCTCGCCGTTCCTGTTGAGAGGGCCTCCTCTTGAGATGCGACGGGAACGCCGGGAACTCTTTCCCGACGAAGCAGGGAAAGGATCCCTCATCTCGAGCTACGAGGCGGAAACGGGGCTCCTCTGGATGTGGGCGGGACCCTCGTGATTCCTCTCGAGTGGAGACGGCTATGTCGGGGAACTTCTTGATTTGCACCAAGGGTGTGAAGGACCCTTTCGAAGTTCCAGAGGTGAGGTGTGATCAACCTCGAGACGCATCAGCGGAAATGGGCCTCATCTCGCCTGGAGGGGAGAACCTCCTGGATTTTCTCGAGTTGCGCAAATTCTTCTCGAGTTACGACGGGGACATCAGGGACCCGCTCTGGTGGCCTCAGGAAAGGCCAGTCCCCATGCGAGTTGCTAGGGGACCTCTCGGGATTCCTCTCCCGTCCATGCCGGGGCCTCAGTCCTTGTGTGGAGTCGGGGCCGGAACCTGAGGATTCCTCTCCAGTGTTGCCATGGATCTTGGGGTGCTTCTGAGTCTCCCCAGGGGAGTCAGGCCTCGTCTCGAGTGGGAGCATGCACGTGCGCTTTCCTCCCGAGCTGCAGCAGTAGTGTCACGCTTCCTGTCACGTGGATCAAGGGATCTGTGGCTTTCCCTCGAGGCTGTCCCTCGAGGCTTTCCCACGAGGATTTCCCACAGGGCTGTGCCACGTGCCACCTTGGTGTGAGTCGATCCTCGGCGTGAAAGACGAGCCGTTGAAGGGAAAAGAGGTTCCTCTGGAATGGACTGAGACATCTGGGGGACGCTTGGAATGGTGGCACGACCCTGGAGTTCCTCTCGCCGTTCCTGTTGAGAGGGCCTCCTCTTGAGATGCGACGGGAATGCCGGGAACTCTTTCCCGACGAAGCAGGGAAAGGATCCCTCATCTCGAGCTACGAGGCGGAAACGGGGCTCCTCTGGATGTGGGCGGGACCCTCGTGATTCCTCTCGAGTGGAGACGGGTATGTCGGGGAACTTCTTGATTTGCACCAAGGGTGGGAAGGACCCTTTCAAAGTTCCAGAGGGGAGGTGTGATCAGCCTCGAGACGCCTCAGCGGAAATGGGCCTCATCTCGCCTGGAGGGGAGAACCTCCTGGATTTTCTCGAGTTGCGGCAGGTCTTCTCGAGTTACGACGGGGACCTCAGGGACCCGCTCTGGTGGCCTCAGGAAAGGCCAGTCCCCATGCGAGTTGCTAGTGGGCCTCTCGGGATTCCTCTCCCGTCCATGCCGGGGCCTCAGTCCTTGTGTGGAGTCGGGGCCAGAACCTGAGGATTCCTCTCCAGTGTTGCCATGGATCTTGGGGTGCTTCTGAGTCTCCCCAGGGGAGTCAGGCCTCGTCTCGAGTGGGGGCATGCACGTGCGCTTTCCTCCCGAGCTGCAGCAGTAGTGTCACGCTTCCTGTCACGTGGATCAAGGGATCTGTGGCTTTCCCTCGAGGCTGTCCCTCGAGGCTTTCCCACGAGGCTTTCCCACAGCGCTGTGCCACGTGCCACCTTCGTGTGAGTCGATCCTCGGCGTGAAAGACGAGCCGGTGAAGGGAAAAGAGGTTCCTCTGGAATGGACTGAGACATCTGGGGGACTCTTGGAATGGTGGCACGACCCTGGAGTTCCTCTCGCCGTTCCTGTTGAGAGGGCCTCCTCTTGAGATGCGACGGGAACGCCGGGAACTCTTTCCCGACGAAGCAGGGAAAGGATCCCTCATCTCGAGCTCCGAGGCGGAAACGGGGCTGCTCTGGATGTGGGCGGGACCCTCGTGATTCCTCTCGAGTGGAGACGGCTAGGTCGGGGAACTTCTTGATTTGCACCAAGGGTGTGAAGGACCCTTTCGAAATTCCAGAGGTGAGATGTGATCAGCCTCGAGACGCCTCAGCGGAAATGGGCCTCATCTCGCCTGGAGGGGAGAACCTCCTGGATTTTCTCGAGTTGCGGCAGGTCTTCTCGAGTTACGACGGGGACCTCAGGGACCCGCTCTGGTGGCCTCAGGAAAGGCCAGTCCCCATGCAAGTTGCTAGGGGACCTCTCGGGATTCCTCTCCCGTCCATGCCGGGGCCTCAGTCCTTGTGTGGAGTCGGGGCCGGAACCTGAAGATTCCTCTCCAGTGTTGCCATGGATCTTGGGGTGCTTCTGAGTCTCCCCAGGGGAGTCAGGCCTCGTCTCGAGTGGGGGCATGCACGTGCGCTTTCACCCCGAGCTGCAGTAGTAGGGTCACGCTTCCTGTCACGTGGATCAAGGGATCTGTGGCTTTCCCTCGAGGCTGTCCCTCGAGGCTTTCCCACGAGGCTTTCCCACAGCGCTGTGCCACGTGCCACCTTCGTGTGAGTCGATCCTCGGCGTGAAAGACGAGCCGGTGAAGGGAAAAGAGGTTCCTCTGGAATGGACTGAGACATCTGGGGGACTCTTGGAATGGTGGCACGACCCTGGAGTTCCTCTCGCCGTTCCTGTTGAGAGGGCCTCCTCTTGAGATGCGACGGGAACGCCGGGAACTCTTTCCCGACGAAGCAGGGAAAGGATCCCTCATCTCGAGCTACGAGGCGGAAACGGGGCTCCTCTGGATGTGGGCGGGACCCTCGTGATTCCTCTCGAGTGGAGACGGCTATGTCGGGGAACTTCTTGATTTGCACCAAGGGTGTGAAGGACCCTTTCGAAGTTCCAGAGGGGAGGTGTGATCAGCCTCGAGACGCCTCAGCGGAAATGGGCCTCATCTCGCCTGGAGGGGAGAACCTCCTGGATTTTCTCGAGTTGCGGCAGGTCTTCTCGAGTTACGACGGGGACCTCAGGGACCCGCTCTGGTGGCCTCAGGAAAGGCCAGTCCCCATGCGAGTTGCTAGGGGACCTCTCGGGATTCCTCTCCCGTCCATGCCGGGGCCTCAGTCCTTGTGTGGAGTCGGGGCCGGAACCTGAGGATTCCTCTCCAGTGTTGCCATGGATCTTGGGGTGCTTCTGAGTCTCCCCAGGGGAGTCAGGCCTCGTCTCGAGTGGGGGCATGCACGTGCGTTTCCTCCCGAGCTGCAGCAGTAGGGTCACGCTTCCTGTCACGTGGATCAAGGGATCTGTGGCTTTCCCTCGAGGCTGTCCCTCGAGGCTTTCCCACGAGGCTTTCCCACAGGGCTGTGCCACGTGCCACCTTGGTGTGAGTCGATCCTCGGCGTGAACGACGAGCCGGTGAAGGGAAAAGAGGTTCCTCTGGAATGGACTGAGACATCTGGGGGACTCTTGGAATGGTGGCACGACCCTGGAGTTCCTCTCGCCGTTCCTGTTGAGAGGGCCTCCTCTTGAGATGCGACGGGAACGCCGGGAACTCTTTCCCGACGAAGCAGGGAAAGGATCCCTCATCTCGAGCTACGAGGCGGAAACGGGGCTCCTCTGGATGAGGGCGGGACCCTGGTGATTCCTCTCGAGTGGAGACGGGTATGTCGGGGAACTTCTTGATTTGCACCAAGGATGTGAAGGACGCTTTCGAAGTTCCAGAGGTGAGGTGTGATCAGCCTCGAGACGCATCAGCGGAAATGGGCCTCATCTCGCCTGGAGGGTCGAACCTCCTGGATTTTCTCGAGTTGCGCCAATTCTTCTCGAGTTACGACGGGGACATCAGGGACCCGCTCTGGTGGCCTCAGGAAAGGCCAGTCCCCATGCGAGTTGCTAGGGGACCTCTCGGGATTCCTCTCCCGTCCATGCCGGGGCCTCAGTCCTTGTGTGGAGTCGGGGCCGGAACCTGAGGATTCCTCTCCAGTGTTGCCATGGATCTTGGGGTGCTTCTGAGTCTCCCCAGGGGAGTCAGGCCTCGTCTCGAGTGGGGGCATGCACGTGCGCTTTCCTCCCGAGCTGCAGCAGTAGTGTCACGCTTCCTGTCACGTGGATCAAGGGATCTGTGGCTTTCCCTCGAGGCTGTCCCTCGAGGCTTTCCCACGAGGCTTTCCCACAGCGCTGTGCCACGTGCCACCTTCGTGTGAGTCGATCCTCGGCGTGAAAGACGAGCCGGTGAAGGGAAAAGAGGTTCCTCTGGAATGGACTGAGACATCTGGGGGACTCTTGGAATGGTGGCACGACCCTGGAGTTCCTCTCGCCGTTCCTGTTGAGAGGGCCTCCTCTTGAGATGCGAGGGGAACGCCGGGAACTCTTTCCCGACGAAGCAGGGAAAGGATCCCTCATCTCGAGCTACGAGGTGGAAACGGGGCTCCTCTGGATGTGGGCGGGTCCCTCGTGATTCCTCTCGAGTGGAGACGGCTAGGTCGGGGAACTTCTTGATTTGCACCAAGGGTGTGAAGGACCCTTTCGAAGTTCCAGAGGTGAGGTGTGATCAGGCTCGAGAAGCATCAGCGGAAATGGGCCTCATCTCGCCTGGAGGGGAGAACCTCCTGGATTTTCTCGAGTTGCGCCAATTCTTCTCGAGTTACGACGGGGACATCAGGGACCCGCTCTGGTGGCGTCAGGAAAGGCCAGTCCCCATGCGAGTTGCTAGGGGACCTCTCGGAATTCCTCTCCCGTCCATGCCGGGGCCTCAGTCCTTGTGTGGAGTCGGGGCCGGAACCTGAGGATTCCTCTCCAGTGTTGCCATGGATCTTGGGGTGCTTCTGTGTCTCCCCAGGGGAGTCAGGCCTCGTCTCGAGTGGAGGCATGCACGTGCGCTTTCCTCCCGAGTTGCAGCAGTAGTGTCACGCTTCCTGTCACGTGGATCAAGGGATCTGTGGCTTTCCCTCGAGGCTGTCCCTCGAGGCTTTCCCACGAGGCTTTCCCACAGGGCTGTGCCACGTGCCACCTTGGTGTGAGTCGATCCTCGGCGTGAAAGACGAGCCGGTGAAGGGAAAAGAGATTCCGCTGGAATGGACTGAGGCATCTGGGGGACTCTTGGAATGGCGGCACGACCCTGGAGTTCCTCTCGCCGTTCCTGTTGAGAGGGCCTCCTCTTGAGATGTGACGGGAACGCCGGGAACTCTTTCCCGACGAAGCAGGGAAAGGATCCCTCATCTCGAGCTACGAGGCGGAAACGGGGCTCCTCTGGATGTGGGCGGGACCCTCGTGATTCCTCTCGAGTGGAGACGGGTATGTCGGGGAACTTCTTGATTTGCACCAAGGGTGTGAAGGACCCTTTCGAAGTTCCAGAGGGGAGGTGTGATCAGCCTCGAGACGCCTCAGCGGAAATGGGCCTCATCTCGCCTGGAGGGGAGAACCTCCTGGATTTTCTCGAGTTGCGGCAGGTCTTCTCGAGTTACGACGGGGACCTCAGGGACCCGCTCTGGTGGCCTCAGGAAAGGCCAGTCCCCATGCGAGTTGCTAGGGGACCTCTCGGGATTCCTCTCCCGTCCATGCCGGGGCCTCAGTCCTTGTGTGGAGTCGGGGCCGGAACCTGAGGATTCCTCTCCAGTGTTGCCATGGATCTTGGGGTGCTTCTGAGTCTCCCCAGGGGAGTCAGGCCTCGGCTCGAGTGGGGGCATGCACGTGCGCTTTCCTCCCGAGCTGCAGCAGTAGTGTCACGCTTCCTGTCACGTGGATCAAGGGATCTGTGGCTTTCCCTCGAGGCTGTCCCTCGAGGCTTTCCCACGAGGATTTCCCACAGGGCTGTGCCACGTGCCACCTTGGTGTGAGTCGATCCTCGGCGTGAAAGACGAGCCGGTGAAGGGAAAAGAGGTTCCTCTGGAATGGACTGAGACATCTGGGGGACTCTTGGAATGGTGGCACGACCCTGGAGTTCCTCTCGCCGTTCCTGTTGAGAGGGCCTCCTCTTGAGATGCGACGGGAATGCCGGGAACTCTTTCCCGACGAAGCAGGGAAAGGATCCCTCATCTCGAGCTACGAGGCGGAAACGGGGCTCCTCTGGATGTGGGCGGGACCCTCGTGATTCCTCTCGAGTGGAGACGGGTATGTCGGGGAACTTCTTGATTTGCACCAAGGGTGGGAAGGACCCTTTCAAAGTTCCAGAGGGGAGGTGTGATCAGCCTCGAGACGCCTCAGCGGAAATGGGCCTCATCTCGCCTGGAGGGGAGAACCTCCTGGATTTTCTCGAGTTGCGGCAGGTCTTCTCGAGTTACGACGGGGACCTCAGGGACCCGCTCTGGTGGCCTCAGGAAAGGCCAGTCCCCATGCGAGTTGCTAGTGGGCCTCTCGGGATTCCTCTCCCGTCCATGCCGGGGCCTCAGTCCTTGTGTGGAGTCGGGGCCAGAACCTGAGGATTCCTCTCCAGTGTTGCCATGGATCTTGGGGTGCTTCTGAGTCTCCCCAGGGGAGTCAGGCCTCGTCTCGAGTGGGGGCATGCACGTGCGCTTTCCTCCCGAGCTGCAGCAGTAGTGTCACGCTTCCTGTCACGTGGATCAAGGGATCTGTGGCTTTCCCTCGAGGCTGTCCCTCGAGGCTTTCCCACGAGGCTTTCCCACAGCGCTGTGCCACGTGCCACCTTCGTGTGAGTCGATCCTCGGCGTGAAAGACGAGCTGGTGAAGGGAAAAGAGGTTCCTCTGGAATGGACTGAGACATCTGGGGGACTCTTGGAATGGTGGCACGACCCTGGAGTTCCTCTCGCCGTTCCTGTTGAGAGGGCCTCCTCTTGAGATGCGACGGGAACGCCGGGAACTCTTTCCCGACGAAGCAGGGAAAGGATCCCTCATCTCGAGCTCCGAGGCGGAAACGGGGCTGCTCTGGATGTGGGCGGGACCCTCGTGATTCCTCTCGAGTGGAGACGGCTAGGTCGGGGAACTTCTTGATTTGCACCAAGGGTGTGAAGGACCCTTTCGAAGTTCCAGAGGTGAGATGTGATCAGCCTCGAGACGCCTCAGCGGAAATGGGCCTCATCTCGCCTGGAGGGGAGAACCTCCTGGATTTTCTCGAGTTGCGGCAGGTCTTCTCGAGTTACGACGGGGACCTCAGGGACCCGCTCTGGTGGCCTCAGGAAAGGCCAGTCCCCATGCGAGTTGCTAGTGGGCCTCTCGGGATTCCTATCCCGTCCATGCCGGGGCCTCAGTCCTTGTGTGGAGTCGGGGCCAGAACCTGAGGATTCCTCTCCAGTGTTGCCATGGATCTTGGGGTGCTTCTGAGTCTCCCCAGGGGAGTCAGGCCTCGTCTCGAGTGGGGGCATGCACGTGCGCTTTCCTCCCGAGCTGCAGCAGTAGTGTCACGCTTCCTGTCACGTGGATCAAGGGATCTGTGGCTTTCCCTCGAGGCTGTCCCTCGAGGCTTTCCCACGAGGCTTTCCCACAGCGCTGTGCCACGTGCCACCTTCGTGTGAGTCGATCCTCGGCGTGAAAGACGAGCTGGTGAAGGGAAAAGAGGTTCCTCTGGAATGGACTGAGACATCTGGGGGACTCTTGGAATGGTGGCACGACCCTGGAGTTCCTCTCGCCGTTCCTGTTGAGAGGGCCTCCTCTTGAGATGCGACGGGAACGCCGGGAACTCTTTCCCGACGAAGCAGGGAAAGGATCCCTCATCTCGAGCTCCGAGGCGGAAACGGGGCTGCTCTGGATGTGGGCGGGACCCTCGTGATTCCTCTCGAGTGGAGACGGCTAGGTCGGGGAACTTCTTGATTTGCACCAAGGGTGTGAAGGACCCTTTCGAAGTTCCAGAGGTGAGATGTGATCAGCCTCGAGACGCCTCAGCGGAAATGGGCCTCATCTCGCCTGGAGGGGAGAACCTCCTGGATTTTCTCGAGTTGCGGCAGGTCTTCTCGAGTTACGACGGGGACCTCAGGGACCCGCTCTGGTGGCCTCAGGAAAGGCCAGTCCCCATGCGAGTTGCTAGGGGACCTCTCGGGATTCCTCTCCCGTCCATGCCGGGGCCTCAGTCCTTGTGTGGAGTCGGGGCCGGAACCTGAAGATTCCTCTCCAGTGTTGCCATGGATCTTGGGGTGCTTCTGAGTCTCCCCAGGGGAGTCAGGCCTCGTCTCGAGTGGGGGCATGCACGTGCGCTTTCCTCCCGAGATGCAGTAGTAGGGTCACGCTTCCTGTCACGTGGATCAAGGGATCTGTGGCTTTCCCTCGAGGCTGTCCCTCGAGGCTTTCCCACGAGGCTTTCCCACAGCGCTGTGCCACGTGCCACCTTCGTGTGAGTCGATCCTCGGCGTGAAAGACGAGCCGGTGAAGGGAAAAGAGGTTCCTCTGGAATGGACTGAGACATCTGGGGGACTCTTGGAATGGTGGCACGACCCTGGAGTTCCTCTCGCCGTTCCTGTTGAGAGGGCCTCCTCTTGAGATGCGACGGGAACGCCGGGAACTCTTTCCCGACGAAGCAGGGAAAGGATCCCTCATCTCGAGCTACGAGGCGGAAACGGGGCTCCTCTGGATGTGGGCGGGACCCTCGTGATTCCTCTCGAGTGGAGACGGCTATGTCGGGGAACTTCTTGATTTGCACCAAGGGTGTGAAGGACCCTTTCGAAGTTCCAGAGGGGAGGTGTGATCAGCCTCGAGACGCCTCAGCGGAAATGGGCCTCATCTCGCCTGGAGGGGAGAACCTCCTGGATTTTCTCGAGTTGCGGCAGGTCTTCTCGAGTTACGACGGGGACCTCAGGGACCCGCTCTGGTGGCCTCAGGAAAGGCCAGTCCCCATGCGAGTTGCTAGGGGACCTCTCGGGATTCCTCTCCCGTCCATGCCGGGGCCTCAGTCCTTGTGTGGAGTCGGGGCCGGAACCTGAGGATTCCTCTCCAGTGTTGCCATGGATCTTGGGGTGCTTCTGAGTCTCCCCAGGGGAGTCAGGCCTCGTCTCGAGTGGGGGCATGCACGTGCGTTTCCTCCCGAGCTGCAGCAGTAGGGTCACGCTTCCTGTCACGTGGATCAAGGGATCTGTGGCTTTCCCTCGAGGCTGTCCCTCGAGGCTTTCCCACGAGGCTTTCCCACAGGGCTGTGCCACGTGCCACCTTCATGTGAGTCGATCCTCGGCGTGAAAGACGAGCCGGTGAAGGGAAAAGAGGTTCCTCTGGAATGGACTGAGACATCTGGGGGACTCTTGCAATGGTGGCACGACCCTGGAGTTCCTCTCGCCGTTCCTGTTGAGAGGGCCTCCTCTTGAGATGCGACGGGAACGCCGGGAACTCTTTCCCGACGAAGCAGGGAAAGGATCTCTCATCTCGAGCTACGAGGCGGAAACGGGGCTCCTCTGGATGTTGGTGGGACCCTCGTGATTCCTCTCGAGTGGAGACGGGTATGTCGGGGAACTTCTTGATTTGCACCAAGGATGTGAAGGACCCTTTCGAAGTTCCAGAGGGGAGGTGTGATCAGCCTCGAGACGCCTCAGCGGAAATGGGCCTCATCTCGCCTGGAGGGGAGAACCTCCTGGATTTTCTCGAGTTGCGCCAATTCTTCTCGAGTTACGACGGGGACATCAGGGACCCGCTCTGGTGGCCTCAGGAAAGGCCAGTCCCCATGCGAGTTGCTAGGGGACCTCTCGGGATTCCTCTCCCGTCCATGCCGGGGCCTCAGTCCTTGTGTGGAGTCGGGGCCGGAACCTGAGGATTCCTCTCCAGTGTTGCCATGGATCTTGGGGTGCTTCTGAGTCTCCCCAGGGGAGTCAGGCCTCGTCTCGAGTGGGGGCATGCACGTGCGCTTTCCTCCCGAGCTGCAGCAGTAGTGTCACGCTTCCTGTCACGTGGATCAAGGGATCTGTGGCTTTCCCTCGAGGCTGTCCCTCGAGGCTTTCCCACGAGGCTTTCCCACAGCGCTGTGCCACGTGCCACCTTCGTGTGAGTCGATCCTCGGCGTGAAAGATGAGCCGGTGAAGGGAAAAGAGGTTCCTCTGGAATGGACTGAGACATCTGGGGGACTCTTGGAATGGTGGCACGACCCTGGAGTTCCTCTCGCCGTTCCTGTTGAGAGGGCCTCCTCTTGAGATGCGACGGGAACGCCGGGAACTCTTTCCCGACGAAGCAGGGAAAGGATCCCTCATCTCGAGCTACGAGGCGGAAACGGGGCTCCTCTGGATGTGGGCGGGTCCCTCGTGATTCCTCTCGAGTGGAGACGGCTAGGTCGGGGAACTACTTGATTTGCACCAAGGGTGTGAAGGACCCTTTCGAAGTTCCAGAGGTGAGATGTGATCAGACTCGAGACGCCTCAGCGGAAATGGGCCTCATCTCGCCTGGAGGGGAGAACCTCCTGGATTTTCTCGAGTTGCGGCAGGTCTTCTCGAGTTACGACGGGGACCTCAGGGACCCGCTCTGGTGGCCTCAGGAAAGGCCAGTCCCCATGCGAGTTGCTAGGGGACCTCTCGGGATTCCTCTCCCGTCCATGCCGGGGCCTCAGTCCTTGTGTGGAGTCGGGGCCGGAACCTGAGGATTCCTCTCCAGTGTTGCCATGGATCTTGGGGTGCTTCTGAGTCTCCCCAGGGGAGTCAGGCCTCGTCTCGAGTGGAGGCATGCACGTGCGGTTTCCTCCCGAGCTGCAGCAGTAGTGTCACGCTTCCTGTCACGTGGATCAAGGGATCTGTGGCTTTCCCTCGAGGCTGTCCCTCGAGGCTTTCCCACGAGGCTTTCCCACAGGGCTGTGCCACGTGCCACCTTGGTGTGAGTCGATCCTCGGCGTGAAAGACGAGCCGGTGAAGGGAAAAGAGGTTCCTCTGGAATGGACTGAGGCATCTGGGGGACTCTTGGAATGGTGGCACGACCCTGGAGTTCCTCTCGCCGTTCCTGTTGAGAGGGCCTCCTCTTGAGATGCGACGGGAACGCCGGGAACTCTTTCCCGACGAAGCAGGGAAAGGATCCCTCATCTCGAACTACGAGGCGGAAACGGGGCTCCTCTGGATGTGGGCGGGACCCTCGTGATTCCTCACGATTGGAGACGGGTATGTCGGGGAACTTCTTGATTTGCACCAAGGGTGTGAAGGACCCTTTCGAAGTTCCAGAGGGGAGGTGTGATCAGCCGCGAGACTCCTCAGCGGAAATGGGCCTCATCTCGCCTGGAGGGGAGAACCTCCTGGATTTTCTCGAGTTGCGGCAGGTCTTCTCGAGTTACGACGGGGACCTCAGGGACCCGCTCTGGTGGCCTCAGGAAAGGCCAGTCCCCATGCGAGTTGCTAGGGGACCTCTCGGGATTCCTCTCCCGTCCATGCCGGGGCCTCAGTCCTTGTGTGGAGTCGGGGCCGGAACCTGAGGATTCCTCTCCAGTGTTGCCATGGATCTTGGGGTGCTTCTGAGTCTCCCCAGGGGAGTCAGGCCTCGTCTCGAGTGGAGGCATGCACGTGCGCTTTCCTCCCGAGTTGCAGCAGTAGTGTCACGCTTCCTGTCACGTGGATCAAGGGATCTGTGGCTTTCCCTCGAGGCTGTCCCTCGAGGCTTTCCCACGAGGCTTTCCCACAGGGCTGTGCCACGTGCCACCTTGGTGTGAGTCGATCCTCGGCGTGAAAGACGAGCCGGTGAAGGGAAAAGAGGTTCCTCTGGAATGGACTGAGGCATCTGGGGGACTCTTGGAATGGTGGCACGACCCTGGAGTTCCTCTCGCCGTTCCTGTTGAGAGGGCCTCCTCTTGAGATGCGACGGGAACGCCGGGAACTCTTTCCCGACGAAGCAGGGAAAGGATCCCTCATCTCGAGCTACGAGGCTGAAACGGGGCTCCTCTGGATGTGGGCGGGACCCTCGTGATTCCTCTCGAGTGGAGACGGCTATGTCGGGGAACTTCTTGATTTGCACCAAGGGTGTGAAGGACCCTTTCGAAGTTCCAGAGGGGAGGTGTGATCAGCCGCGAGACGCCTCAGCGGAAATGGGCCTCATCTCGCCTGGAGGGGAGAACCTCCTGGATTTTCTCGAGTTGCGGCAGGTCTTCTCGAGTTACGACGGGGACCTCAGGGACCCGCTCTGGTGGCCTCAGGAAAGGCCAGTCCCCATGCGAGTTGCTAGGGGACCTCTCGGGATTCCTCTCCCGTCCATGCCGGGGCCTCAGTCCTTGTGTGGAGTCGGGGCCGGAACCTGAGGATTCCTCTCCAGTGTTGCCATGGATCTTGGGGTGCTTCTGAGTCTCCCCAGGGGAGTCAGGCCTCGGCTCGAGTGGGGGCATGCACGTGCGCTTTCCTCCCGAGCTGCAGCAGTAGTGTCACGCTTCCTGTCACGTGGATCAAGGGATCTGTGGCTTTCCCTCGAGGCTGTCCCTCGAGGCTTTCCCACGAGGCTTTCCCACAGGGCTGTGCCACGTGCCACCTTGGTGTGAGTCGATCCTCGGCGTGAAAGACGAGCCGGTGAAGGGAAAAGAGGTTCCTCTGGAATGGACTGAGGCATCTGGGGGACTCTTGGAATGGCGGCACGACCCTGGAGTTCCTCTCGCCGTTCCTGTTGAGAGGGCCTCCTCTTGAGATGTGACGGGAACGCCGGGAACTCTTTCCCGACGAAGCAGGGAAAGGATCCCTCATCTCGAGCTACGAGGCGGAAACGGGGCTCCTCTGGATGTGGGCGGGACCCTCGTGATTCCTCTCGAGTGGAGACGGCTATGTCGGGGACCTTCTTGATTTGCACCAAGGGTGTGAAGGACCCTTTCGAAGTTCCAGAGGGGAGGTGTGATCAGCCTCGAGACGCCTCAGCGGAAATGGGCCTCATCTCGCCTGGAGGGGAGAACCTCCTGGATTTTCTCGAGTTGCGGCAGGTCTTCTCGAGTTACGACGGGGACCTCAGGGACCCGCTCTGGTGGCCTCAGGAAAGGCCAGTCCCCATGCGAGTTGCTAGGGGACCTCTCGGGATTCCTCTCCCGTCCATGCCGGGGCCTCAGTCCTTGTGTGGAGTCGGGGCCGGAACCTGAGGATTCCTCTCCAGTGTTGCCATGGATCTTGGGGTGCTTCTGAGTCTCCCCAGGGGAGTCAGGCCTCGTCTCGAGTGGGGGCATGCACGTGCGCTTTCCTCCCGAGCTGCAGCAGTAGGGTCACGCTTCCTGTCACGTGGATCAAGGGATCTGTGGCTTTCCCTCGAGGCTGTCCCTCGAGGCTTTCCCACGAGGCTTTCCCACAGGGCTGTGCCACGTGCCACCTTGGTGTGAGTCGATCCTCGGCGTGAAAGACGAGCCGGTGAAGGGAAAAGAGGTTCCTCTGGAGTGGACTGAGGCATCTGGGAGACTCTTGGAATGGTGGCACGACCCTGGAGTTCCTCTCGCCGTTCCTGTTGAGAGGGCCTCCTCTTGAGATGCGACGGGAACGCCGGGAACTCTTTCCCGACGAAGCAGGGAAAGGATCCCTCATCTCGAGCTACGAGGCGGAAACGGGGCTCCTCTGGATGTGGGCGGGACCCTCGTGATTCCTCTCGAGTGGAGACGGGTATGTCGGGGAACTTCTTGATTTGCACCAAGGGTGTGAAGGACCCTTTCGAAGTTCCAGAGGGGAGGTGTGATCAGCCGCGAGACGCCTCAGCGGAAATGGGCCTCATCTCGCCTGGAGGGGAGAACCTCCTGGATTTTCTCGAGTTGTGGCAGGTCTTCTCGAGTTATGACGGGGACCTCAGGGACCCGCTCTGGTGGCCTCAGGAAAGGCCAGTCCCCATGCGAGTTGCTAGGGGACCTCTCGGGATTCCTCTCCCGTCCATGCCAGGGCCTCAGTCCTTGTGTGGAGTCGGGGCCGGAACCTGAGGATTCCTCTCCAGTGTTGCCATGGATCTTGGGGTGCTTCTGAGTCTCCCCAGGGGAGTCAGGCCTCGGCTCGAGTGGGGGCATGCACGTGCGCTTTCCTCCCGAGCTGCAGCAGTAGTGTCACGCTTCCTGTCACGTGGATCAAGGGATCTGTGGCTTTCCCTCGAGGCTGTCCCTCGAGGCTTTCCCACGAGGCTTTCCCACAGGGCTGTGCCACGTGCCACCTTGGTGTGAGTCGATCCTCGGCGTGAAAGATGAGCCGGTGAAGGGAAAAGAGGTTCCTCTGGAATGGACTGAGACATCTGGGGGACTCTTGGAATGGCGGCACGACCCTGGAGTTCCTCTCGCCGTTCCTGTTGAGAGGGCCTCCTCTTGAGATGTGACGGGAACGCCGGGAACTCTTTCCCGACGAAGCAGGGAAAGGATCCCTCATCTCGAGCTACGAGGCGGAAACGGGGCTCCTCTGGATGTGGGCGGGACCCTCGTGATTCCTCTCGAGTGGAGACGGCTATGTCGGGGAACTTCTTGATTTGCACCAAGGGTGTGAAGGACCCTTTCGAAGTTCCAGAGGGGAGGTGTGATCAGCCTCGAGACGCCTCAGCGGAAATGGGCCTCATCTCGCCTGGAGGGGAGAACCTCCTGGATTTTCTCGAGTTGCGGCAGGTCTTCTCGAGTTACGACGGGGACCTCAGGGACCCGCTCTGGTGGCCTCAGGAAAGGCCAGTCCCCATGCGAGTTGCTAGGGGACCTCTCGGGATTCCTCTCCCGTCCATGCCGGGGCCTCAGTCCTTGTGTGGAGTCGGGGCCGGAACCTGAGGATTCCTCTCCAGTGTTGCCATGGATCTTGGGGTGCTTCTGAGTCTCCCCAGGGGAGTCAGGCCTCGTCTCGAGTGGGGGCATGCACGTGCGCTTTCCTCCCGAGCTGCAGCAGTAGGGTCACGCTTCCTGTCACGTGGATCAAGGGATCTGTGGCTTTCCCTCGAGGCTGTCCCTCGAGGCTTTCCCACGAGGCTTTCCCACAGGGCTGTGCCAAGTGCCACCTTGGTGTGAGTCGATCCTCGGCGTGAAAGACGAGCCGGTGAAGGGAAAAGAGGTTCCTCTGGAATGGACTGAGACATCTGGGGGACTCTTGGAATGGTGGCACGACCCTGGAGTTCCTCTCGCCGTTCCTGTTGAGAGGGCCTCCTCTTGAGATGCGACGGGAACGCCGGGAACTCTTTCCCGACGAAGCAGGGAAAGGATCCCTCATCTCGAGCTACGAGGCGGAAACGGGGCTCCTCTGGATGTGGGCGGGACCCTCGTGATTCCTCTCGAGTGGAGACGGGTATGTCGGGGAACTTCTTGATTTGCACCAAGGGTGTGAAGGACCCTTTCGAAGTTCCAGAGGTGAGGTGTGATCAGCCTCGAGACGCCTCAGCGGAAATGGGCCTCATCTCGCCTGGAGGGGAGAACCTCCTGGATTTTCTCGAGTTGCGCCAATTCTTCTCGAGTTACGACGGGGACATCAGGGACCCGCTCTGGTGGCCTCAGGAAAGGCCACTCCCCATGCGAGTTGCTAGGGGACCTCTCGGGATTCCTCTCCCGTCCATGCCGGGGCCTCAGTCCTTGTGTCGAGTCGGGGCCGGAACCTGAGGATTCCTCTCCAGTGTTGCCATGGATCTTGGGGTGCTTCTGAGTCTCCCCAGGGGAGTCAGGCCTCGTCTCGAGTGGGGGCATGCACGTGCGCTTTCCTCCCGAGCTGCAGCAGTAGTGTCACGCTTCCTGTCACGTGGATCAAGGGATCTGTGGCTTTCCCTCGAGGCTGTCCCTCGAGGCTTTCCCACGAGGATCTCCCACAGGGCTGTGCCACGTGCCACCTTGGTGTGAGTCGATCCTCGGCGTGAAAGACGAGCCGGTGAAGGGAAAAGAGGTTCCTCTGGAATGGACTGAGACATCTGGGGGACTCTTGGAATGGTGACACGACCCTGGAATTCCTCTCGCCGTTCCTGTTGAGAGGGCCTCCTCTTGAGATGCGACGGGAATGCCGGGAACTCTTTCCCGTCGAAGCAGGGAAAGGATCCCTCATCTCGAGCTACGAGGCGGAAACGGGGCTCCTCTGGATGTGGGCGGGACCCTCGTGATTCCTCTCGAGTGGAGACGGGTATGTCGGGGAACTTCTTGATTTGCACCAAGGGTGGGAAGGACCCTTTCAAAGTTCCAGAGGGGAGGTGTGATCAGCCTCGAGATGCCTCAGCGGAAATGGGCCTCATCTCGCCTGGAGGGGAGAACTTCCTGGATTTTCTCGAGTTGCGGAAGGTCTTCTCGAGTTACGACGGGGACCTCAGGGACCCGCTCTGGTGGCCTCAGGAAAGGCCAGTCCCCATGCGAGTTGCTAGTGGGCCTCTCGGGATTCCTCTCCTGTCCATGCCGGGGCCTCAGTCCTTGTGTGGAGTCGGGGCCGGAATCTGAGGATTCCTCTCCAGTGTTGCCATGGATCTTGGGGTGCTTCTGAGTCTCCCCAGGGGAGTCAGGCCTCGTCTCGAGTGGGGGTATGCACGTGCGCTTTCCTCCCAAGCTGCAGCAGTAGTGTCACGCTTCCTGACACGTGGATCAAGGGATCTGTGGCTTTCCCTCGAGGCTGTCCCTCGAGGCTTTCCCACGAGGCTTTCCCACAGGGCTGTGCCACGTGCCACCTTGGTGTGAGTCGATCCTCGGCGTGAAAGACGAGCCGGTGAAGGGAAAAGAGGTTCCTCTGGAATGGACTGAGACATCTGGGGGACTCTTGGAATGGTGGCACGACCCTGGAGTTCCTCTCGCCGTTCCTGTTGAGAGGGCCTCCTCTTGAGATGCGACGGGAACGCCGGGAACTCTTTCCCGACGAAGCAGGGAAAGGATCCCTCATCTCGAGCTACGAGGCGGAAACGGGGCTCCTCTGGATGTGGGCGGGTCCCTCGTGATTCCTCTCGAGTGGAGACGGCTCTGTCGGGGAACTTCTTGATTTGCACCAAGGGTGTGAAGGAGCCTTTCGAAGTTCCAGAGGTGAGATGTGATCAGCCTCGAGACGCCTCAGCGGAAATGGGCCTCATCTCGCCTGGAGGGGAGAACCTCCTGGATTTTCTCGAGTTGCGACAGGTCTTCTCGAGTTACAACGGGGACCTCAGGGACCCGCTCTGGTGGCCTCAGGAAAGGCCAGTCCCCATGCGAGTTGCTAGGGGACCTCTCGGGATTCCTCTCCCGTCCATGCCGGGGCCTCAGTCCTTGTGTGGAGTCGGGGCCGGAACCTGAGGATTCCTCTCCAGTGTTGCCATGGATCTTGGGGTGCTTCTGAGTCTCCCCAGGGGAGTCAGGCCTCGTCTCGAGTGGGGGCATGCACGTGCGCTTTCCTCCCGAGCTGCAGCAGTAGTGTCACGCTTCCTGTCACGTGGATCAAGGGATCTGTGGCTTTCCCTCGAGGCTGTCCCTCGAGGCTTTCCCACGAGGCTTTCCCACAGGGCTGTGCCACGTGCCACCTTGGTGTGAGTCGATCCTCGGCGTGAACGACGAGCCGGTGAAGGGAAAAGAGGTTCCTCTGGAATGGACTGAGACATCTGGGGGACTCTTGGAATGGTGGCACGACCCTGGAGTTCCTCTCGCCGTTCCTGTTGAGAGGGCCTCCTCTTGAGATGCGACGGGAACGCCGGGAACTCTTTCCCGACGAAGCAGGGAAAGGATCCCTCATCTCGAGCTACGAGGTGGAAACGGGGCTCCTCTGGATGTGGGCGGGACCCTCGTGATTCCTCTCGCGTGGAGACGGGTATGTCGGGGAACTTCTTGATTTGCACCAAGGGTGTGAAGGACCCTTTCGAAGTTCCAGAGGTGAGGTGTGATCAGCCTCGAGACGCCTCAGCGGAAATGGGCCTCATCTCGCCTGGAGGGGAGAACCTCCTGGATTTTCTCGAGTTGCGCCAATTCTTCTCGAGTTACGACGGGGACATCAGGGACCCGCTCTGGTGGCCTCAGGAAAGGCCAGTCCCCATGCGAGTTGCTAGGGGACCTCTCGGGATTCCTCTCCCGTCCATGCCGGGGCCTCAGTCCTTGTGTGGAGTCGGGGCCGGAACCTGAGGATTCCTCTCCAGTGTTGCCATGGATCTTGGGGTGCTTCTGAGTCTCCCCAGGGGAGTCAGGCCTCGTCTCGAGTGGGGGCATGCACGTGCGCTTTCCTCCCGAGCTGCAGCAGTAGTGTCACGCTTCCTGTCACGTGGATCAAGGGATCTGTGGCTTTCCCTCGAGGCTGTCCCTCGAGGCTTGCCCACGAGGCTTTCCCACAGGGCTGTGCCACGTGCCACCTTGGTGTGAGTCGATCCTCGGCGTGAACGACGAGCCGGTGAAGGGAAAAGAGGTTCCCCTGGAATGGACTGAGACATCTGGGGGACTCTTGGAATGGTGGCACGACCCTGGAGTTCCTCTCGCCGTTCCTGCTGAGAGGGCCTCCTCTTGAGTTGCGACGGGAACGCCGGGAACTCTTTCCCGACGAAGCAGGGAAAGGATCCCTCATCTCGAGCTACGAGGCGGAAACGGGGCTCCTCTGGATGTGGGCGGGACCCTCGTGATTCCTCTCGAGTGGAGACGGGTATGTCGGGGAACTTCTTGATTTGCACCAAGGGTGTGAAGGACCCTTTCGAAGTTCCAGAGGTGAGGTGTGATCAGCCTCGAGACGCCTCAGCGGAAAAGGGCCTCATCTCGCCTGGAGGGGAGAACCTCCTGGATTTTCTCGAGTTGCGCCAATTCTTCTCGAGTTACGACGGGGACATCAGGGACCCGCTCTGGTGGCCTCAGGAAAGGCCAGTCCCCATGCGAGTTGCTAGGGGACCTCTCGGGATTCCTCTCCCGTCCATGCCGGGGCCTCAGTCCTTGTGTGGAGTCGGGGCCGGAACCTGAGGATTCCTCTCCAGTGTTGCCATGGATCTTGGGGTGCTTCTGAGTCTCCCCAGGGGAGTCAGGCCTCGTCTCGAGTGGGGGCATGCACGTGCGCTTTCCTCCCGAGCTGCAGCAGTAGTGTCACGCTTCCTGTCACGTGGATCAAGGGATCTGTGGCTTTCCCTCGAGGCTGTCCCTCGAGGCTTTCCCACGAGGCTTTCCCACAGGGCTGTGCCACGTGCCACCTTGGTGTGAGTCGATCCTCGGCGTGAAAGACGAGCCGGTGAAGGGAAAAGAGGTTCCTCTGGAATGGACTGAGGCATCTGGGGGACTCTTGGAATGGTGGCACGACCCTGGAGTTCCTCTCGCCGTTCCTGTTGAGAGGGCCTCCTCTTGAGATGCGACGGGAACGCCGGGAACTCTTTCCCGACGAAGCAGGGAAAGGATCCCTCATCTCGAGCTACGAGGCGGAAACAGGGCTCCTCTGGATGTGGGCGGGACCCTCGTGATTCCTCTCGAGTGGAGACGGCTAGGTCGGGAACTTCTTGATTTGCACCAAGGGTGTGAAGGACCCTTTCGAAGTTCCAGAGGGGAGGTGTGATCAGCCGCGAGACGCCTCAGCGGAAATGGGCCTCATCTCGCCTGGAGGGGAGAACCTCCTGGATTTTCTCGAGTTGCGGCAGGTCTTCTCGAGTTACGACGGGGACCTCAGGGACCCGCTCTGGTTGCCTCAGGAAAGGCCAGTCCCCATGCGAGTTGCTAGGGGACCTCTCGGGATTCCTCTCCCGTCCATGCCGGGGCCTCAGTCCTTGTGTGGAGTCGGGGCCGGAACCTGAGGATTCCTCTCCAGTGTTGCCATGGATCTTGGGGTGCTTCTGAGTCTCCCCAGGGGAGTCAGGCCTCGTCTCGAGTGGGGGCATTCACGTGCGCTTTCCTCCCGAGCTGCAGCAGTAGTGTCACGTTCCTGTCACGTGGATCAAGGGATCTGTGGCTTTCCCTCGAGGCTGTCCCTCGAGGCTTTCCCACGAGGGTTTCCCACAGGGCTGTGCCACGTGCCACCTTGGTGTGAGTCGATCCTCGGCGTGAACGACGAGCCGGTGAAGGGAAAAGAGGTTCCCCTGGAATGGACTGAGACATCTGGGGGACTCTTGGAATGGTGGCACGACCCTGGAGTTCCTCTCGCCGTTCCTGCTGAGAGGGCCTCCTCTTGAGTTGCGACGGGAACGCCGGGAACTCTTTCCCGACGAAGCAGGGAAAGGATCCCTCATCTCGAGCTACGAGGCGGAAACGGGGCTCCTCTGGATGTGGGCGGGACCCTCGTGATTCCTCTCGAGTGGAGACGGGTATGTCGGGGAACTTCTTGATTTGCACCAAGGGTGTGAAGGACCCTTTCGAAGTTCCAGAGGTGAGGTGTGATCAGCCTCGAGACGCCTCAGCGGAAAAGGGCCTCATCTCGCCTGGAGGGGAGAACCTCCTGGATTTTCTCGAGTTGCGCCAATTCTTCTCGAGTTACGACGGGGACATCAGGGACCCGCTCTGGTGGCCTCAGGAAAGGCCAGTCCCCATGCGAGTTGCTAGGGGACCTCTCGGGATTCCTCTCCCGTCCATGCCGGGGCCTCAGTCCTTGTGTGGAGTCGGGGCCGGAACCTGAGGATTCCTCTCCAGTGTTGCCATGGATCTTGGGGTGCTTCTGAGTCTCCCCAGGGGAGTCAGGCCTCGTCTCGAGTGGGGGCATGCACGTGCGCTTTCCTCCCGAGCTGCAGCAGTAGTGTCACGCTTCCTGTCACGTGGATCAAGGGATCTGTGGCTTTCCCTCGAGGCTGTCCCTCGAGGCTTTCCCACGAGGGTTTCCCACAGGGCTGTGCCACGTGCCACCTTGTTGTGAGTCGATCCTCGGCGTGAAAGACGAGCCGGTGAAGGGAAAAGAGGTTCCTCTGGAATGGACTGAGACATCTGCGGGACTCTTGGAATGGTGGCACGACCCTGGAGTTCCTCTCGCCGTTCCTGTTGAGAGGGCCTCCTCTTGAGATGCGACGGGAACGCCGGGAACTCTTTCCCGACGAAGCAGGGAAAGGATCCCTCATCTCGAGCTACGAGGCGGAAACGGGGCTCCTCTGGATGTGGGCGGGACCCTCGTGATTCCTCTCGAGTGGAGACGGCTCTGTCGGGGAACTTCTTGATTTGCACCAAGGGTGTGAAGGAGCCTTTCGAAGTTCCAGAGGTGAGATGTGATCAGCCTCGAGACGCCTCAGCGGAAATGGGCCTCATCTCGCCTGGAGGGGAGAACCTCCTGGATTTTCTCGAGTTGCGGCAGGTCTTCTCGAGTTACGACGGGGACCTCAGGGACCCGCTCTGGTGGCCTCAGGAAAGGCCAGTCCCCATGCGAGTTGCTAGGGGACCTCTCGGGATTCCTCTCCCGTCCATGCCGGGGCCTCAGTCCTTGTGTGGAGTCGGGGCCGGAACCTGAGGATTCCTCTCCAGTGTTGCCATGGATCTTGGGGTGCTTCTGAGTCTCCCCAGGGGAGTCAGGCCTCGTCTCGAGTTGGGGCATGCACGTGCGCTTTCCTCCCGAGCTGCAGCAGTAGTGTCACGCTTCCTGTCACGTGGATCAAGGGATCTGTGGCTTTCCCTCGAGGCTGTCCCTCGAGGCTTTCCCACGAGGCTTTCCCACAGGGCTGTGCCACGTGCCACCTTGGTGTGATTCGATCCTCGGCGTGAAAGACGAGCCGGTGAAGGGAAAAGAGGTTCCTCTGGAATGGACTGAGGCATCTGGGGGACTCTTGGAATGGTGGCACGACCCTGGAGTTCCTCTCGCCGTTCCTGTTGAGAGGGCCTCCTCTTGAGATGCGACGGGAACGCCGGGAACTCTTTCCCGACGAAGCAGGGAAAGGATCCCTCATCTCGAGCTACGAGGCGGAAACGGGGCTCCTCTGGATGTGGGCGGGACCCTCGTGATTCCTCTCGAGTGGAGACGGCTATGTCGGGGAACTTCTTGATTTGCACCAAGGGTGTGAAGGACCCTTTCGAAGTTCCAGAGGGGAGGTGTGATCAGCCTCGAGACGCATAAGCGGAAATGGGCCTCATCTCGCCTGGAGGGGAGAACCTCCTGGATTTTCTCGAGTTGCGCCAATTCTTCTCGAGTTACGACGGGGACATCAGGGACCCGCTCTGGTGGCCTCAGGAAAGGCCAGTCCCCATGCGAGTTGCTAGGGGACCTCTCGGGATTCCTCTCCCGTCCATGCCGGGGCCTCAGTCCTTGTGTGGAGTCGGGGCCGGAACCTGAGGATTCCTCTCCAGTGTTGCCATGGATCTTGGGGTGCTTCTGAGTCTCCCCAGGGGAGTCAGGCCTCGTCTCGAGTGGAGGCATGCACGTGCGCTTTCCTCCCGAGCTGCTGCAGTAGTGTCACGCTTCCTGTCACGTGGATCAAGGGATCTGTGGCTTTCCCTCGAGGCTGTCCCTCGAGGCTTTCCCACGAGGCTTTCCCACAGGGCTGTGCCACGTGCCACCTTGGTGTGAGTCGATCCTCGGCGTGAAAGACGAGCCGGTGAAGGGAAAAGAGGTTCCTCTGGAATGGACTGAGGCATCTGGGGGACTCTTGGAATGGTGGCACGACCCTGGAGTTCCTCTCGCCGTTCCTGTTGAGAGGGCCTCCTCTTGAGATGCGACGGGAACGCCGGGAACTCTTTCCCGACGAAGCAGGGAAAGGATCCCTCATCTCGAGCTACGAGGCGGAAACGGGGCTCCTCTGGATGTGGGCGGGACCCTCGTGATTCCTCTCGAGGGGAGACGGGTATGTCGGGGAACTTCTTGATTTGCACCAAGGGTGTGAAGGACCCTTTCGAAGTTCCAGAGGGGAGGTGTGATCAGCCGCGAGACGCCTCAGCGGAAATGGGCCTCATCTCGCCTGGAGGGGAGAACCTCCTGGATTTTCTCGAGTTGCGGCAGGTCTTCTCGAGTTACGACGGGGACCTCAGGGACCCGCTCTGGTGGCCTCAGGAAAGGCCAGTCCCCATGCGAGTTGCTAGGGGACCTCTCGGGATTCCTCTCCCGTCCATGCCGGGGCCTCAGTCCTTGTGTGGAGTCGGGGCCGGAACCTGAGGATTCCTCTCCAGTGTTGCCATGGATCTTGGGGTGCTTCTGAGTCTCCCCAGGGGAGTCAGGACTCGTCTCGAGTGGGGGCATGCACGTGCGCTTTCCTCCCGAGCTGCAGCAGTAGTGTCACGCTTCCTGTCACGTGGATCAAGGGATCTGTGGCTTTCCCTCGAGGCTGTCCCTCGAGGCTTTCCCACGAGGATTTCCCACAGGGCTGTGCCACGTGCCACCTTGGTGTGAGTCGATCCTCGGCGTGAAAGACGAGCCGGTGAAGGGAAAAGAGGTTCCTCTGGAATGGACTGAGACATCTGGGGGACTCTTGGAATGGTGACACGACCCTGGAATTCCTCTCGCCGTTCCTGTTGAGAGGGCCTCCTCTTGAGATGCGACGGGAACGCCGGGAACTCTTTCCCGACGAAGCAGGGAAAGGATCCCTCATCTCGAGCTACGAGGCGGAAACGGGGCTCCTCTGGATGTGGGCGGGACCCTCGTGATTCCTCTCGAGTGGAGACGGGTATGTCGGGGAACTTCTTGATTTGGACCAAGGGTGGGAAGGACCCTTTCAAAGTTCCAGAGGTGAGGTGTGATCAGCCTCGAGATGCCTCAGCGGAAATGGGCCTCATCTCGCCTGGAGGGGAGAACCTCCTGGATTTTCTCGAGTTGCGGCAGGTCTTCTCGAGTTACGACGGGGACCTCAGGGACCCGCTCTGGTGGCCTCAGGAAAGGCCAGTCCCCATGCGAGTTGCTAGGGGACCTCTCGGGATTCCTCTCCCGTCCATGCCGGGGCCTCAGTCCTTGTGTGGAGTCGGGGCCGGAACCTGAGGATTCCTCTCCAGTGTTGCCATGGATCTTGGGGTGCTTCTGAGTCTCCCCAGGGGAGTCAGGCCTCGTCTCGAGTGGGGGCATGCACGTGCGCTTTCCTCCCGAGCTGCAGCAGTTGTGTCACGCTTCCTGTCACGTGGATCAAGGGATCTGTGGCTTTCCCTCGAGGCTGTCCCTCGAGGCTTTCCCACGAGGCTTTCCCACAGGGCTGTGCCACGTGCCACCTTGGTGTGAGTCGATCCTTGGCGTGAAAGACGAGCCGGTGAAGGGAAAAGAGGTTCCTCTGGAATGGACTGAGACATCTGGGGGACTCTTGGAATGGTGGCACGACCCTGGAGTTCCTCTCGCCGTTCCTGTTGAGAGGGCCTCCTCTTGAGATGCGACGGGAACGCCGGGAACTCTTTCCCGACGAAGCAGGGAAAGGATCCCTCATCTCGAGCTACGAGGCGGAAACGGGGCTCCTCTGGATGTTGGTGGGACCCTCGTGATTCCTCTCGAGTGGAGACGGGTATGTCGGGGAACTTCTTGATTTGCACCAAGGGTGTGAAGGACCCTTTCAAAGTTCCAGAGGGTAGGTGTGATCAGCCTCGAGATGCCTCAGTGGAAATGGGCCTCATCTCGCCTGGAGGGGAGAACCTCCTGGATTTTCTCGAGTTGCGGCAGGTCTTCTCGAGTTACGACGGGGACATCACGGACCCGCTCTGGTGGCCTCAGGAAAGGCCAGTCCCCATGCGAGTTGCTAGGGGACCTCTCGGGATTCCTCTCCCGTCTATGCCGTGGCCTCAGTCCTTGTGTGGAGTCGGGGCCGGAACCTGAGGATTCCTCTCCAGTGTTGCCATGGATCTTGGGGTGCTTCTGAGTCTCCCCAGGGGAGTCAGGCCTCGTCTCGAGTAGGGGCATGCACGTGCGCTTTTCTCCCGAGCTACAGCAGTAGTGTCACGCTTCCTGTCACGTGGATCAAGGGATCTGTGGCTTTCCCTCGAGGCTGTCCCTCGAGGCTTTCCCATGAGGCTTTCCCACAGGGCTGTGCCACGTCCCACCTTCGTGTGAGTCGATCCTCGGCGTGAAAGACGAGCCGGTGAAGGGAAAAGAGGTTCCTCTGGAATGGACTGAGGCATCTGGGGGACTCTTGGAATGGTGGCACGACCCTGGAGTTCCTCTCGCCGTTCCTGTTGAGAGGGCTTCCCCTTGAGATGCGACGGGAACGCCGGGAACTCTTTCCCGACGAAGCAGGGAAAGGATCCCTCATCTCGAGCTACGAGGCGGAAACGGGGCTCCTCTGGAGGTGGGCGGGACCCTCGTGATTCCTCTCGAGTGGAGACGGCTATGTCGGGGAACTTCTTGATTTGCACCAAGGGTGGGAAGGACCCTTTCAAAGTTCCAGAGGGGAGGTGTGATCAGCCTCGAGACGCCTCAGCGGAAATGGGCCTCATCTCGCCTGGAGGGGAGAACCTCCTGGATTTTCTCGAGTTGCGGCAGGTCTTCTCGAGTTACGACGGGGACCTCAGGGACCCGCTCTGGTGGCCTCAGGAAAGGCCAGTCCCCATGCGAGTTGCTAGTGGGCCTCTCGGGATTCCTCTCCCGTCCATGCCGGGGCCTCAGTCCTTGTGTGGAGTCGGGGCCGGAACCTGATGATTCCTCTCCAGTGTTGCCATGGATCTTGGGGTGCTTCTGAGTCTCCCCAGGGGAGTCAGGCCTCGTCTCGTGTGGGGGTATGCACGTGCGCTTTCCTCAAGAGCTGCAGCAGTAGTGTCACGCTTCCTGTCACGTGGATCAAGGGATCTGTGGCTCTCCCTCGAGGCTGTCCCTCGAGGCTTTCCCACGAGGCTTTCCCACAGGGCTGTGCCACGTGCCACCTTGGTGTGATTCGATCCTCGGCGTGAAAGACGAGCCTGTGAAGGGAAAAGAGGTTCCTCTGGAATGGACTGAGGCATCTGGGGGACTCTTGGAATGGTGGCACGACCCTGGAGTTCCTCTCGCCGTTCCTGTTGAGAGGGCCTCCTCTTGAGATGCGACGGGAACGCCGGGAACTCTTTCCCGACGAAGCAGGGAAAGGATCCCTCATCTCGAGCTACGAGGCGGAAACGGGGCTCCTCTGGATGTGGGCGGGACCCTCGTGATTCCTCTCGAGTGGAGACGGGTATGTCGGGGAACTTCTTGATTTGCACCAAGGGTGTGAAGGACCCTTTCGAAGTTCCAGAGGGGAGGTGTGATCAGCCTCGAGACGCCTCAGCGGAAATGGGCCTCATCTCGCCTGGAGGGGAGAACCTCCTGGATTTTCTCGAGTTGCGGCAGGTCTTCTCGAGTTACGACGGGGACCTCAGGGACCCGCTCTGGTGGCCTCAGGAAAGGCCAGTCCCCATGCGAGTTGCTAGGGGACCTCTCGGGATTCCTCTCCCGTCCATGCCGGGGCCTCAGTCCTTGTGTGGAGTCGGGGCCGGAACCTGAGGATTCCTCTCCAATGTTGCCATGGATCTTGGGGTGCTTCTGAGTCTCCCCAGGGGAGTCAGGCCTCGTCTCGAGTGGGGGCATGCACGTGCGCTTTCCTCCCGAGCTGCAGCAGTAGTGTCACGCTTCCTGTCACGTGGATCAAGGGATCTGTGGCTTTCCCTCGAGGCTGTCCCTCGAGGCTTTCCCACGAGGCTTTCCCACAGGGCTGTGCCACGTGCCACCTTGGTGTGAGTCGATCCTCGGCGTGAAAGACGAGCCGGTGAAGGGAAAAGAGGTTCCTCTGGAATGGACTGAGACATCTGGGGGACTCTTGGAATGGTGGCACGACCCTGGAGTTCCTCTCGCCGTTCCTGTTAAGAGGGCCTCCTCTTGATATGCGACGGGAACGCCGGGAACTCTTTCCCGACGAAGCAGGGAAAGGATCCCTCATCTCGAGCTAAGAGGCGGAAACGGGGCTCCTCTGGATGTGGGCGGGACCCTCGTGATTCCTCTCGAGTGGAGACGGGTATGTCGGGGAACTTCTTGATTTGCACCAAGGGTGTGAAGGACCCTTTCAAAGTTCCAGAGGGGAGGTGCGATCAACCTCGAGACGCATCAGCGGAAATGGGCCTCATCTCGCCTGGAGGGGAGAACCTCCTGGATTTTCTCGAGTTGCGGCAGGTCTTCTCGAGTTACGACGGGGACCTCAGGGACCCGCTCTGGTGGCCTCAGGAAAGGCCAGTCCCCATGCGAGTTGCTAGGGGACCTCTCGGGATTCCTCTCCCGTCCATGCCGGGGCCTCAGTCCTTGTGTGGAGTCGGGGCCGGAACCTGAGGATTCCTCTCCAGTGTTGCCATGGATCTTGGGGTGCTTCTGAGTCTCCCCAGGGGAGTCAGGCCTCGTCTCGAGTGGGGGCATGCACGTGCGCTTTCCTCCCGAGCTGCAGCAGTAGTGTCACGCTTCCTGTCACGTGGATCAAGGGATCTGTGGCTTTCCCTCGAGGCTGTCCCTCGAGGCTTTCCCACGAGGCTTTCCCACAGGGCTGTGCCACGTGCCACCTTGGTGTGATTCGATCCTCGGCGTGAAAGACGAGACGGTGAAGGGAAAAGAGGTTCCTCTGGAAAGGACTGAGGCATCTGGGGGACTCTTGGAATGGTGGCACGACCCTGGAGTTCCTCTCGCCGTTCCTGTTGAGAGGGCCTCCTCTTGAGATGCGACGGGAACGCCGGGAACTCTTTCCCGACGAAGCAGGGAAAGGATCCCTCATCTCGAGTTACGAGGCGGAAACGGGGCTCCTCTGGTTGTGGGCGGGACCCTCGTGATTCCTCTCGAGTGGAGACGGCTATGTCGGGGAACTTCTTGATTTGCAACAAGGGTGTGAAGGACCCTTTCGAAGTTCCAGAGGGTAGATGTGATCAGCCTCGAGACGCCTCAGCGGAAATGGGCCTCATCTCGCCTGGAGGGGAGAACCTCCTGGATTTTCTCGAGTTGCGGCAGGTCTTCTCGAGTTACGACGGGGACATCAGGGACCCGCTCTGGTGGCCTCAGGAAAGGCCAGTCCCCATGCGAGTTGCTAGGGGACCTCTCGGGATTCCTCTCCCGTCCATGCCGGGGCCTCAGTCCTTGTGTGGAGTTGGGGCCGGAACCTGAGGATTCCTCTCCAGTGTTGCCATGGATCTTGGGGTGCTTCTGAGTCTCCCCAGGGGAGTCAGGCCTCGGCTCGAGTGGGGGCATGCACGTGCGCTTTCCTCCCGAGCTGCAGCAGTAGTGTCACGCTTCCTGTCACGTGGATCAAGGGATCTGTTGCTTTCCCTCGAGGCTGTCCCTTGAGGCTTTCCCACGAGGCTTTCCCACAGGGCTGTGCCACGTGCCACCTTGGTGTGATTCGATCCTCGGCGTGAAAGACGAGCCGGTGAAGGGAAAAGAGGTTCCTCTGGAATGGACTGAGGCATCTGGGGGACTCTTGGAATGGTGGCACGACCCTGGAGTTCCTCTCGCCGTTCCTGTTGAGAGGGCCTCCTCTTGAGATGCGACGGGAACGCCGGGAACTCTTTCCCGACGAAGCAGGGAAAGGATCCCTCATCTCGAGCTACGAGGCGGAAACGGGGCTCCTCTGGATGTGGGCGGGACCCTCGTGATTCCTCTCGAGTGGAGACGGGTATGTCGGGGAACTTCTTGATTTGCACCAAGGGTGTGAAGGACCCTTTCGAAGTTCCAGAGGGGAGGTGTGATCAGCCTCGAGACGCCTCAGCGGAAATGGGCCTCATCTCGCCTGGAGGGGAGAACCTCCTGGATTTTCTCGAGTTGCGGCAGGTCTTCTCGAGTTACGACGGGGACCTCAGGGACCCGCTCTGGTGGCCTCAGGAAAGGCCAGTCCCCATGCGAGTTGCTAGGGGACCTCTCGGGATTCCTCTCCCGTCCATGCCGGGGCCTCAGTCCTTGTGTGGAGTCGGGGCCGGAACCTGAGGATTCCTCTCCAGTGTTGCCATGGATCTTGGGGTGCTTCTGAGTCTCCCCAGGGGAGTCAGGCCTCGTCTCGAGTGGGGGCATGCACGTGCGCTTTCCTCCCGAGCTGCAGCAGTAGTGTCACGCTTCCTGTCACGTGGATCAAGGGATCTGTGGCTTTCCCTTGAGGCTGTCCCTCGAGGCTTTCCCACGAGGCTTTCCCACAGGGCTGTGCCACGTGCCACCTTGGTGTGAGTCGATCCTCGGCGTGAAAGACGAGCCGGTGAAGGGAAAAGAGGTTCCTCTGGAATGGACTGAGACATCTGGGGGACTCTTGGAATGGTGGCACGACCCTGGAGTTCCTCTCGCCGTTCCTGTTGAGAGGGCCTCCTCTTGAGATGCGACGGAACGCCGGGAACTCTTTCCCGACGAAGCAGGGAAAGGATTCCTCATCTCGAGCTACGAGGCGGAAACGGAGCTCCTCTGGATGTGGGCGGGACCCTCGTTATTCCTCTCGAGTGGAGACGGGTATGTCGGGGAACTTCTTGATTTGCACCAAGGGTGTGAAGGACCCTTTCAAAGTTCCAGAGGGTAGGTGTGATCAGACTCGAGATGCCTCAGCGGAAATGGGCCTCATCTCGCCTGGAGGGGAGAACCTCCTGGATTTTCTCGAGTTGCGGCAGGTCTTCTCGAGTTACGACGGGGACCTCAGGGACCCGCTCTGGTGGCCTCAGGAAAGGCCAGTCCCCATGCGAGTTGCTAGGGGACCTCTCGGGATTCCTCTCCCATCCATGCCGGGGCCTCAGTCCTTGTGTGGAGTCGGGGCCGGAACCTGAGGATTCCTCTCCAGTATTGCCATGGATCTTGGGGTGCTTCTGAGTCTCCCCAGGGGAGTCAGGCCTCGTCTCGAGTAGGGGCATGCACGTGCGCTTTTCTCCCGAGCTGCAGCAGTAGTGTCACGCTTCCTGTCACGTGGATCAAGGGATCTGTGGCTTTCCCTCGAGGCTGTCCCTCGAGGCTTTCCCACGAGGCTTTCCCACAGGGCTGTGCCACGAGCCACCTTGGTGTGATTCGATCCTCGGCGTGAAAGACGAGCCGGTGAAGGGAAAAGAGGTTCCTCTGGAATGGACTGAGGCATCTGGGGGACTCTTGGAATGGTGGCACGACCCTGGAGTTCCTCTCGCCGTTCCTGTTGAGAGGGCCTCCTCTTGAGATGCGACGGGAACGCCGGGAACTCTTTCCCGACGAAGCAGGGAAAGGATCCCTCATCTCGAGCTACGAGGCGGAAACGGGGCTCCTCTGGATGTGGGCGGGACCCTCGTGATTCCTCTCGAGTGGAGACGGCTATGTCGGGGAACTTCTTGATTTGCACCAATCGTGTGAAGGACCCTTTCGAAGTTCCAGAGGGGAGGTGTGATCAGCCTCGAGACGCCTCAGCGGAAATGGGCCTCATCTCGCCTGGAGGGGAGAACCTCCTGGATTTTCTCGAGTTGCGGCAGGTCTTCTCGAGTTACGACGGGGACCTCAGGGACCCGCTCTGGTGGCCTCAGGAAAGGCCAGTCCCCATGCGAGTTGCTAGGGGACCTCTCGGGATTCCTCTCCCGTCCATGCCGGGGCCTCAGTCCTTGTGTGGAGTCGGGGCCGGAACCTGAGGATTCCTCTCCAGTGTTGCCATGGATCTTGGGGTGCTTCTGAGTCTCCCCAGGGGAGTCAGGCCTCGTCTCGAGTGGGGGCATGCACGTGCGCTTTCCTCCCGAGCTGCAGCAGTAGTGTCACGCTTCCTGTCACGTGGATCAAGGGATCTGTGGCTTTCCCTCGAGGCTGTCCCTCGAGGCTTTCCCACGAGGCTTTCCCACAGGGCTGTGCCACGTGCCACCTTGGTGTGATTCGATCCTCGGCGTGAAAGACGAGCCGGTGAAGGGAAAAGAGGTTCCTCTGGAATGGACTGAGGCATCTGGGGGACTCTTGGAATGGTGGCACGACCCTGGAGTTCCTCTCGCCGTTCCTGTTGAGAGGGCCTCCTCTTGAGATGCGACGGGAACGCCGGGAACTCTTTCCCGACGAAGCAGGGAAAGGATCCCTCATCTCGAGCTACGAGGCGGAAACGGGGCTCCTCTGGATGTGGGCGGGACCCTCGTGATTCCTCTCGAGTGGAGACGGCTATGTCGGGGAACTTCTTGATTTGCACCAAGGGTGTGAAGGACCCTTTCAAAGTTCCAGAGGGGAGGTGCGATCAACCTCGAGACGCATCAGCGGAAATGGGCCTCATCTCGCCTGGAGGGGAGAACCTCCTGGATTTTCTCGAGTTGCGGCAGGTCTTCTCGAGTTACGACGGGGACCTCAGGGACCCGCTCTGGTGGCCTCAGGAAAGGCCAGTCCCCATGCGAGTTGCTAGGGGACCTCTCGGGATTCCTCTCCCGTCCATGCCGGGGCCTCAGTCCTTGTGTGGAGTCGGGGCCGGAATCTGAGGATTCCTCTCCAGTGTTGCCATGGATCTTGGGGTGCTTCTGAGTCTCCCCAGGGGAGTCAGGCCTCGTCTCGAGTGGGGGCATGCACGTGCGCTTTCCTCCCGAGCTGCAGCAGTAGTGTCACGCTTCCTGTCACGTGGATCAAGGGATCTGTGGCTTTCCCTCGAGGCTGTCCCTCGAGGCTTTCCCACGAGGCTTTCCCACAGGGCTGTGCCACGTGCCACCTTGGTGTGATTCGATCCTCGGCGTGAAAGACGAGCCGGTGAAGGGAAAAGAGGTTCCTCTGGAAAGGACTGAGGCATCTGGGGGACTCTTGGAATGGTGGCACGACCCTGGAGTTCCTCTCGCCGTTCCTGTTGAGAGGGCCTCCTCTTGAGATGCGACGGGAACGCCGGGAACTCTTTCCCGACGAAGCAGGGAAAGGATCCCTCATCTCGAGTTACGAGGCGGAAACGGGGCTCCTCTGGTTGTGGGCGGGACCCTCGTGATTCCTCTCGAGTGGAGACGGCTATGTCGGGGAACTTCTTGATTTGCAACAAGGGTGTGAAGGACCCTTTCGAAGTTCCAGAGGGTAGATGTGATCAGCCTCGAGACGCCTCAGCGGAAATGGGCCTCATCTCGCCTGGAGGGGAGAACCTCCTGGATTTTCTCGAGTTGCGGCAGGTCTTCTCGAGTTACGACGGGGACATCAGGGACCCGCTCTGGTGGCCTCAGGAAAGGCCAGTCCCCATGCGAGTTGCTAGGGGACCTCTCGGGATTCCTCTCCCGTCCATGCCGGGGCCTCAGTCCTTGTGTGGAGTCGGGGCCGGAATCTGAGGATTCCTCTCCAGTGTTGCCATGGATCTTGGGGTGCTTCTGAGTCTCCCCAGGGGAGTCAGGCCTCGTCTCGAGTGGGGGCATGCACGTGCGCTTTCCTCCCGAGCTGCAGCAGTAGTGTCACGCTTCCTGTCACGTGGATCAAGGGATCTGTTGCTTTCCCTCGAGGCTGTCCCTCGAGGCTTTCCCACGAGGCTTTCCCACAGGGCTGTGCCACGTGCCACCTTGGTGTGATTCGATCCTCGGCGTGAAAGACGAGCCGGTGAAGGGAAAAGAGGTTCCTCTGGAATGGACTGAGGCATCTGGGGGACTCTTGGAATGGTGGCACGACCCTGGAGTTCCTCTCGCCGTTCCTGTTGAGAGGGCCTCCTCTTGAGATGCGACGGGAACGCCGGGAACTCTTTCCCGACGAAGCAGGGAAAGGATCCCTCATCTCGAGCTACGAGGCGGAAACGGGGCTCCTCTGGATGTGGGCGGGACCCTCGTGATTCCTCTCGAGTGGAGACGGGTATGTCGGGGAACTTCTTGATTTGCACCAAGGGTGTGAAGGACCCTTTCGAAGTTCCAGAGGGGAGGTGTGATCAGCCTCGAGACGCCTCAGCGGAAATGGGCCTCATCTCGCCTGGAGGGGAGAACCTCCTGGATTTTCTCGAGTTGCGGCAGGTCTTCTCGAGTTACGACGGGGACCTCAGGGACCCGCTCTGGTGGCCTCAGGAAAGGCCAGTCCCCATGCGAGTTGCTAGGGGACCTCTCGGGATTCCTCTCCCGTCCATGCCGGGGCCTCAGTCCTTGTGTGGAGTCGGGGCCGGAACCTGAGGATTCCTCTCCAGTGTTGCCATGGATCTTGGGGTGCTTCTGAGTCTCCCCAGGGGAGTCAGGCCTCGTCTCGAGTGGGGGCATGCACGTGCGCTTTCCTCCCGAGCTGCAGCAGTAGTGTCACGCTTCCTGTCACGTGGATCAAGGGATCTGTGGCTTTCCCTCGAGGCTGTCCCTCGAGGCTTTCCCACGAGGCTTTCCCACAGGGCTGTGCCACGTGCCACCTTGGTGTGAGTCGATCCTCGGCGTGAAAGACGAGCCGGTGAAGGGAAAAGAGGTTCCTCTGGAATGGACTGAGACATCTGGGGGACTCTTGGAATGGTGGCACGACCCTGGAGTTCCTCTCGCCGTTCCTGTTGAGAGGGCCTCCTCTTGAGATGCGACGGGAACGCCGGGAACTCTTTCCCGACGAAGCAGGGAAAGGATCCCTCATCTCGAGCTACGAGGCGGAAACGGGGCTCCTCTGGATGTGGGCGGGACCCTCGTGATTCCTCTCGAGTGGAGACGGGTATGTCGGGGAACTTCTTGATTTGCACCAAGGGTGTGAAGGACCCTTTCAAAGTTCCAGAGGGTAGGTGTGATCAGCCTCGAGATGCCTCAGCGGAAATGGGCCTCATCTCGCCTGGAGGGGAGAACCTCCTGGATTTTCTCGAGTTGCGGCAGGTCTTCTCGAGTTACGACGGGGACCTCAGGGACCCGCTCTGGTGGCCTCAGGAAAGGCCAGTCCCCATGCGAGTTGCTAGGGGACCTCTCGGGATTCCTCTCCCATCCATGCCGGGGCCTCAGTCCTTGTGTGGAGTCGGGGCCGGAACCTGAGGATTCCTCTCCAGTATTGCCATGGATCTTGGGGTGCTTCTGAGTCTCCCCAGGGGAGTCAGGCCTCGTCTCGAGTAGGGGCATGCACGTGCGCTTTTCTCCCGAGCTGCAGCAGTAGTGTCACGCTTCCTGTCACGTGGATCAAGGGATCTGTGGCTTTCCCTCGAGGCTGTCCCTCGAGGCTTTCCCACGAGGCTTTCCCACAGTGCTGTGCCACGAGCCACCTTGGTGTGATTCGATCCTCGGCGTGAAAGACGAGCCGGTGAAGGGAAAAGAGGTTCCTCTGGAATGGACTGAGGCATCTGGGGGACTCTTGGAATGGTGGCACGACCCTGGAGTTCCTCTCGCCGTTCCTGTTGAGAGGGCCTCCTCTTGAGATGCGACGGGAACGCCGGGAACTCTTTCCCGACGAAGCAGGGAAAGGATCCCTCATCTCGAGCTACGAGGCGGAAACGGGGCTCCTCTGGATGTGGGCGGGACCCTCGTGATTCCTCTCGAGTGGAGACGGGTATGTCGGGGAACTTCTTGATTTGCACCAAGGGTGTGAAGGACCCTTTCGAAGTTCCAGAGGGGAGGTGTGATCAGCCTCGAGACGCCTCAGCGGAAATGGGCCTCATCTCGCCTGGAGGGGAGAACCTCCTGGATTTTCTCGAGTTGCGGCAGGTCTTCTCGAGTTACGACGGGGACCTCAGGGACCCGCTCTGGTGGCCTCAGGAAAGGCCAGTCCCCATGCGAGTTGCTAGGGGACCTCTCGGGATTCCTCTCCCGTCCATGCCGGGGCCTCAGTCCTTGTGTGGAGTCGGGGCCGGAACCTGAGGATTCCTCTCCAATGTTGCCATGGATCTTGGGGTGCTTCTGAGTCTCCCCAGGGGAGTCAGGCCTCGTCTCGAGTGGGGGCATGCACGTGCGCTTTCCTCCCGAGCTGCAGCAGTAGTGTCACGCTTCCTGTCACGTGGATCAAGGGATCTGTGGCTTTCCCTCGAGGCTGTCCCTCGAGGCTTTCCCACGAGGCTTTCCCACAGGGCTGTGCCACGTGCCACCTTGGTGTGAGTCGATCCTCGGCGTGAAAGACGAGCCGGTGAAGGGAAAAGAGGTTCCTCTGGAATGGACTGAGACATCTGGGGGACTCTTGGAATGGTGGCACGACCCTGGAGTTCCTCTCGCCGTTCCTGTTAAGAGGGCCTCCTCTTGATATGCGACGGGAACGCCGGGAACTCTTTCCCGACGAAGCAGGGAAAGGATCCCTCATCTCGAGCTAAGAGGCGGAAACGGGGCTCCTCTGGATGTGGGCGGGACCCTCGTGATTCCTCTCGAGTGGAGACGGGTATGTCGGGGAACTTCTTGATTTGCACCAAGGGTGTGAAGGACCCTTTCAAAGTTCCAGAGGGGAGGTGCGATCAACCTCGAGACGCATCAGCGGAAATGGGCCTCATCTCGCCTGGAGGGGAGAACCTCCTGGATTTTCTCGAGTTGCGGCAGGTCTTCTCGAGTTACGACGGGGACCTCAGGGACCCGCTCTGGTGGCCTCAGGAAAGGCCAGTCCCCATGCGAGTTGCTAGGGGACCTCTCGGGATTCCTCTCCCGTCCATGCCGGGGCCTCAGTCCTTGTGTGGAGTCGGGGCCGGAACCTGAGGATTCCTCTCCAGTGTTGCCATGGATCTTGGGGTGCTTCTGAGTCTCCCCAGGGGAGTCAGGCCTCGTCTCGAGTGGGGGCATGCACGTGCGCTTTCCTCCCGAGCTGCAGCAGTAGTGTCACGCTTCCTGTCACGTGGATCAAGGGATCTGTGGCTTTCCCTCGAGGCTGTCCCTCGAGGCTTTCCCACGAGGCTTTCCCACAGGGCTGTGCCACGTGCCACCTTGGTGTGATTCGATCCTCGGCGTGAAAGACGAGACGGTGAAGGGAAAAGAGGTTCCTCTGGAAAGGACTGAGGCATCTGGGGGACTCTTGGAATGGTGGCACGACCCTGGAGTTCCTCTCGCCGTTCCTGTTGAGAGGGCCTCCTCTTGAGATGCGACGGGAACGCCGGGAACTCTTTCCCGACGAAGCAGGGAAAGGATCCCTCATCTCGAGTTACGAGGCGGAAACGGGGCTCCTCTGGTTGTGGGCGGGACCCTCGTGATTCCTCTCGAGTGGAGACGGCTATGTCGGGGAACTTCTTGATTTGCAACAAGGGTGTGAAGGACCCTTTCGAAGTTCCAGAGGGTAGATGTGATCAGCCTCGAGACGCCTCAGCGGAAATGGGCCTCATCTCGCCTGGAGGGGAGAACCTCCTGGATTTTCTCGAGTTGCGGCAGGTCTTCTCGAGTTACGACGGGGACATCAGGGACCCGCTCTGGTGGCCTCAGGAAAGGCCAGTCCCCATGCGAGTTGCTAGGGGACCTCTCGGGATTCCTCTCCCGTCCATGCCGGGGCCTCAGTCCTTGTGTGGAGTTGGGGCCGGAACCTGAGGATTCCTCTCCAGTGTTGCCATGGATCTTGGGGTGCTTCTGAGTCTCCCCAGGGGAGTCAGGCCTCGGCTCGAGTGGGGGCATGCACGTGCGCTTTCCTCCCGAGCTGCAGCAGTAGTGTCACGCTTCCTGTCACGTGGATCAAGGGATCTGTTGCTTTCCCTCGAGGCTGTCCCTTGAGGCTTTCCCACGAGGCTTTCCCACAGGGCTGTGCCACGTGCCACCTTGGTGTGATTCGATCCTCGGCGTGAAAGACGAGCCGGTGAAGGGAAAAGAGGTTCCTCTGGAATGGACTGAGGCATCTGGGGGACTCTTGGAATGGTGGCACGACCCTGGAGTTCCTCTCGCCGTTCCTGTTGAGAGGGCCTCCTCTTGAGATGCGACGGGAACGCCGGGAACTCTTTCCCGACGAAGCAGGGAAAGGATCCCTCATCTCGAGCTACGAGGCGGAAACGGGGCTCCTCTGGATGTGGGCGGGACCCTCGTGATTCCTCTCGAGTGGAGACGGGTATGTCGGGGAACTTCTTGATTTGCACCAAGGGTGTGAAGGACCCTTTCGAAGTTCCAGAGGGGAGGTGTGATCAGCCTCGAGACGCCTCAGCGGAAATGGGCCTCATCTCGCCTGGAGGGGAGAACCTCCTGGATTTTCTCGAGTTGCGGCAGGTCTTCTCGAGTTACGACGGGGACCTCAGGGACCCGCTCTGGTGGCCTCAGGAAAGGCCAGTCCCCATGCGAGTTGCTAGGGGACCTCTCGGGATTCCTCTCCCGTCCATGCCGGGGCCTCAGTCCTTGTGTGGAGTCGGGGCCGGAACCTGAGGATTCCTCTCCAGTGTTGCCATGGATCTTGGGGTGCTTCTGAGTCTCCCCAGGGGAGTCAGGCCTCGTCTCGAGTGGGGGCATGCACGTGCGCTTTCCTCCCGAGCTGCAGCAGTAGTGTCACGCTTCCTGTCACGTGGATCAAGGGATCTGTGGCTTTCCCTTGAGGCTGTCCCTCGAGGCTTTCCCACGAGGCTTTCCCACAGGGCTGTGCCACGTGCCACCTTGGTGTGAGTCGATCCTCGGCGTGAAAGACGAGCCGGTGAAGGGAAAAGAGGTTCCTCTGGAATGGACTGAGACATCTGGGGGACTCTTGGAATGGTGGCACGACCCTGGAGTTCCTCTCGCCGTTCCTGTTGAGAGGGCCTCCTCTTGAGATGCGACGGAACGCCGGGAACTCTTTCCCGACGAAGCAGGGAAAGGATTCCTCATCTCGAGCTACGAGGCGGAAACGGAGCTCCTCTGGATGTGGGCGGGACCCTCGTTATTCCTCTCGAGTGGAGACGGGTATGTCGGGGAACTTCTTGATTTGCACCAAGGGTGTGAAGGACCCTTTCAAAGTTCCAGAGGGTAGGTGTGATCAGACTCGAGATGCCTCAGCGGAAATGGGCCTCATCTCGCCTGGAGGGGAGAACCTCCTGGATTTTCTCGAGTTGCGGCAGGTCTTCTCGAGTTACGACGGGGACCTCAGGGACCCTCTCTGGTGGCCTCAGGAAAGGCCAGTCCCCATGCGAGTTGCTAGGGGACCTCTCGGGATTCCTCTCCCATCCATGCCGGGGCCTCAGTCCTTGTGTGGAGTCGGGGCCGGAACCTGAGGATTCCTCTCCAGTATTGCCATGGATCTTGGGGTGCTTCTGAGTCTCCCCAGGGGAGTCAGGCCTCGTCTCGAGTAGGGGCATGCACGTGCGCTTTTCTCCCGAGCTGCAGCAGTAGTGTCACGCTTCCTGTCACGTGGATCAAGGGATCTGTGGCTTTCCCTCGAGGCTGTCCCTCGAGGCTTTCCCACGAGGCTTTCCCACAGGGCTGTGCCACGAGCCACCTTGGTGTGATTCGATCCTCGGCGTGAAAGACGAGCCGGTGAAGGGAAAAGAGGTTCCTCTGGAATGGACTGAGGCATCTGGGGGACTCTTGGAATGGTGGCACGACCCTGGAGTTCCTCTCGCCGTTCCTGTTGAGAGGGCCTCCTCTTGAGATGCGACGGGAACGCCGGGAACTCTTTCCCGACGAAGCAGGGAAAGGATCCCTCATCTCGAGCTACGAGGCGGAAACGGGGCTCCTCTGGATGTGGGCGGGACCCTCGTGATTCCTCTCGAGTGGAGACGGCTATGTCGGGGAACTTCTTGATTTGCACCAATCGTGTGAAGGACCCTTTCGAAGTTCCAGAGGGGAGGTGTGATCAGCCTCGAGACGCCTCAGCGGAAATGGGCCTCATCTCGCCTGGAGGGGAGAACCTCCTGGATTTTCTCGAGTTGCGGCAGGTCTTCTCGAGTTACGACGGGGACCTCAGGGACCCGCTCTGGTGGCCTCAGGAAAGGCCAGTCCCCATGCGAGTTGCTAGGGGACCTCTCGGGATTCCTCTCCCGTCCATGCCGGGGCCTCAGTCCTTGTGTGGAGTCGGGGCCGGAACCTGAGGATTCCTCTCCAGTGTTGCCATGGATCTTGGGGTGCTTCTGAGTCTCCCCAGGGGAGTCAGGCCTCGTCTCGAGTGGGGGCATGCACGTGCGCTTTCCTCCCGAGCTGCAGCAGTAGTGTCACGCTTCCTGTCACGTGGATCAAGGGATCTGTGGCTTTCCCTCGAGGCTGTCCCTCGAGGCTTTCCCACGAGGCTTTCCCACAGGGCTGTGCCACGTGCCACCTTGGTGTGATTCGATCCTCGGCGTGAAAGACGAGCCGGTGAAGGGAAAAGAGGTTCCTCTGGAATGGACTGAGGCATCTGGGGGACTCTTGGAATGGTGGCACGACCCTGGAGTTCCTCTCGCCGTTCCTGTTGAGAGGGCCTCCTCTTGAGATGCGACGGGAACGCCGGGAACTCTTTCCCGACGAAGCAGGGAAAGGATCCCTCATCTCGAGCTACGAGGCGGAAACGGGGCTCCTCTGGATGTGGGCGGGACCCTCGTGATTCCTCTCGAGTGGAGACGGCTATGTCGGGGAACTTCTTGATTTGCACCAAGGGTGTGAAGGACCCTTTCAAAGTTCCAGAGGGGAGGTGCGATCAACCTCGAGACGCATCAGCGGAAATGGGCCTCATCTCGCCTGGAGGGGAGAACCTCCTGGATTTTCTCGAGTTGCGGCAGGTCTTCTCGAGTTACGACGGGGACCTCAGGGACCCGCTCTGGTGGCCTCAGGAAAGGCCAGTCCCCATGCGAGTTGCTAGGGGACCTCTCGGGATTCCTCTCCCGTCCATGCCGGGGCCTCAGTCCTTGTGTGGAGTCGGGGCCGGAATCTGAGGATTCCTCTCCAGTGTTGCCATGGATCTTGGGGTGCTTCTGAGTCTCCCCAGGGGAGTCAGGCCTCGTCTCGAGTGGGGGCATGCACGTGCGCTTTCCTCCCGAGCTGCAGCAGTAGTGTCACGCTTCCTGTCACGTGGATCAAGGGATCTGTGGCTTTCCCTCGAGGCTGTCCCTCGAGGCTTTCCCACGAGGCTTTCCCACAGGGCTGTGCCACGTGCCACCTTGGTGTGATTCGATCCTCGGCGTGAAAGACGAGCCGGTGAAGGGAAAAGAGGTTCCTCTGGAAAGGACTGAGGCATCTGGGGGACTCTTGGAATGGTGGCACGACCCTGGAGTTCCTCTCGCCGTTCCTGTTGAGAGGGCCTCCTCTTGAGATGCGACGGGAACGCCGGGAACTCTTTCCCGACGAAGCAGGGAAAGGATCCCTCATCTCGAGTTACGAGGCGGAAACGGGGCTCCTCTGGTTGTGGGCGGGACCCTCGTGATTCCTCTCGAGTGGAGACGGCTATGTCGGGGAACTTCTTGATTTGCAACAAGGGTGTGAAGGACCCTTTCGAAGTTCCAGAGGGTAGATGTGATCAGCCTCGAGACGCCTCAGCGGAAATGGGCCTCATCTCGCCTGGAGGGGAGAACCTCCTGGATTTTCTCGAGTTGCGGCAGGTCTTCTCGAGTTACGACGGGGACATCAGGGACCCGCTCTGGTGGCCTCAGGAAAGGCCAGTCCCCATGCGAGTTGCTAGGGGACCTCTCGGGATTCCTCTCCCGTCCATGCCGGGGCCTCAGTCCTTGTGTGGAGTCGGGGCCGGAATCTGAGGATTCCTCTCCAGTGTTGCCATGGATCTTGGGGTGCTTCTGAGTCTCCCCAGGGGAGTCAGGCCTCGTCTCGAGTGGGGGCATGCACGTGCGCTTTCCTCCCGAGCTGCAGCAGTAGTGTCACGCTTCCTGTCACGTGGATCAAGGGATCTGTTGCTTTCCCTCGAGGCTGTCCCTCGAGGCTTTCCCACGAGGCTTTCCCACAGGGCTGTGCCACGTGCCACCTTGGTGTGATTCGATCCTCGGCGTGAAAGACGAGCCGGTGAAGGGAAAAGAGGTTCCTCTGGAATGGACTGAGGCATCTGGGGGACTCTTGGAATGGTGGCACGACCCTGGAGTTCCTCTCGCCGTTCCTGTTGAGAGGGCCTCCTCTTGAGATGCGACGGGAACGCCGGGAACTCTTTCCCGACGAAGCAGGGAAAGGATCCCTCATCTCGAGCTACGAGGCGGAAACGGGGCTCCTCTGGATGTGGGCGGGACCCTCGTGATTCCTCTCGAGTGGAGACGGGTATGTCGGGGAACTTCTTGATTTGCACCAAGGGTGTGAAGGACCCTTTCGAAGTTCCAGAGGGGAGGTGTGATCAGCCTCGAGACGCCTCAGCGGAAATGGGCCTCATCTCGCCTGGAGGGGAGAACCTCCTGGATTTTCTCGAGTTGCGGCAGGTCTTCTCGAGTTACGACGGGGACCTCAGGGACCCGCTCTGGTGGCCTCAGGAAAGGCCAGTCCCCATGCGAGTTGCTAGGGGACCTCTCGGGATTCCTCTCCCGTCCATGCCGGGGCCTCAGTCCTTGTGTGGAGTCGGGGCCGGAACCTGAGGATTCCTCTCCAGTGTTGCCATGGATCTTGGGGTGCTTCTGAGTCTCCCCAGGGGAGTCAGGCCTCGTCTCGAGTGGGGGCATGCACGTGCGCTTTCCTCCCGAGCTGCAGCAGTAGTGTCACGCTTCCTGTCACGTGGATCAAGGGATCTGTGGCTTTCCCTCGAGGCTGTCCCTCGAGGCTTTCCCACGAGGCTTTCCCACAGGGCTGTGCCACGTGCCACCTTGGTGTGAGTCGATCCTCGGCGTGAAAGACGAGCCGGTGAAGGGAAAAGAGGTTCCTCTGGAATGGACTGAGACATCTGGGGGACTCTTGGAATGGTGGCACGACCCTGGAGTTCCTCTCGCCGTTCCTGTTGAGAGGGCCTCCTCTTGAGATGCGACGGGAACGCCGGGAACTCTTTCCCGACGAAGCAGGGAAAGGATCCCTCATCTCGAGCTACGAGGCGGAAACGGGGCTCCTCTGGATGTGGGCGGGACCCTCGTTATTCCTCTCGAGTGGAGACGGGTATGTCGGGGAACTTCTTGATTTGCACCAAGGGTGTGAAGGACCCTTTCAAAGTTCCAGAGGGTAGGTGTGATCAGCCTCGAGATGCCTCAGCGGAAATGGGCCTCATCTCGCCTGGAGGGGAGAACCTCCTGGATTTTCTCGAGTTGCGGCAGGTCTTCTCGAGTTACGACGGGGACCTCAGGGACCCGCTCTGGTGGCCTCAGGAAAGGCCAGTCCCCATGCGAGTTGCTAGGGGACCTCTCGGGATTCCTCTCCCATCCATGCCGGGGCCTCAGTCCTTGTGTGGAGTCGGGGCCGGAACCTGAGGATTCCTCTCCAGTATTGCCATGGATCTTGGGGTGCTTCTGAGTCTCCCCAGGGGAGTCAGGCCTCGTCTCGAGTAGGGGCATGCACGTGCGCTTTTCTCCCGAGCTGCAGCAGTAGTGTCACGCTTCCTGTCACGTGGATCAAGGGATCTGTGGCTTTCCCTCGAGGCTGTCCCTCGAGGCTTTCCCACGAGGCTTTCCCACAGTGCTGTGCCACGAGCCACCTTGGTGTGATTCGATCCTCGGCGTGAAAGACGAGCCGGTGAAGGGAAAAGAGGTTCCTCTGGAATGGACTGAGGCATCTGGGGGACTCTTGGAATGGTGGCACGACCCTGGAGTTCCTCTCGCCGTTCCTGTTGAGAGGGCCTCCTCTTGAGATGCGACGGGAACGCCGGGAACTCTTTCCCGACGAAGCAGGGAAAGGATCCCTCATCTCGAGCTACGAGGCGGAAATGGGGCTCCTCTGGATGTGGGCGGGACCCTCGTGATTCCTCTCGAGTGGAGACGGCTATGTCGGTGAACTTCTTGATTTGCACCAATCGTGTGAAGGACCCTTTCGAAGTTCCAGAGGGGAGGTGTGATCAGCCTCGAGACGCCTCAGCGGAAATGGGCCTCATCTCGCCTGGAGGGGAGAACCTCCTGGATTTTCTCGAGTTGCGGCAGGTCTTCTCGAGTTACGACGGGGACCTCAGGGACCCGCTCTGGTGGCCTCAGGAAAGGCCAGTCCCCATGCGAGTTGCTAGGGGACCTCTCGGGATTCCTCTCCCGTCCATGCCGGGGCCTCAGTCCTTGTGTGGAGTCGGGGCCGGAACCTGAGGATTCCTCTCCAGTGTTGCCATGGATCTTGGGGTGCTTCTGAGTCTCCCCAGGGGAGTCAGGCCTCGTCTCGAGTGGGGGCATGCACGTGCGCTTTCCTCCCGAGCTGCAGCAGTAGTGTCACGCTTCCTGTCACGTGGATCAAGGGATCTGTGGCTTTCCCTCGAGGCTGTCCCTCGAGGCTTTCCCACGAGGCTTTCCCACAGGGCTGTGCCACGTGCCACCTTGGTGTGATTCGATCCTCGGCGTGAAAGACGAGCCGGTGAAGGGAAAAGAGGTTCCTCTGGAATGGACTGAGGCATCTGGGGGACTCTTGGAATGGTGGCACGACCCTGGAGTTCCTCTCGCCGTTCCTGTTGAGAGGGCCTCCTCTTGAGATGCGACGGGAACGCCGGGAACTCTTTCCCGACGAAGCAGGGAAAGGATCCCTCATCTCGAGCTACGAGGCGGAAACGGGGCTCCTCTGGATGTGGGCGGGACCCTCGTGATTCCTCTCGAGTGGAGACGGGTATGTCGGGGAACTTCTTGATTTGCACCAAGGGTGTGAAGGACCCTTTCGAAGTTCCAGAGGGGAGGTGTGATCAGCCTCGAGACGCCTCAGCGGAAATGGGCCTCATCTCGCCTGGAGGGGAGAACCTCCTGGATTTTCTCGAGTTGCGGCAGGTCTTCTCGAGTTACGACGGGGACCTCAGGGACCCGCTCTGGTGGCCTCAGGAAAGGCCAGTCCCCATGCGAGTTGCTAGGGGACCTCTCGGGATTCCTCTCCCGTCCATGCCGGGGCCTCAGTCCTTGTGTGGAGTCGGGGCCGGAACCTGAGGATTCCTCTCCAGTGTTGCCATGGATCTTGGGGTGCTTCTGAGTCTCCCCAGGGGAGTCAGGCCTCGTCTCGAGTGGGGGCATGCACGTGCGCTTTCCTCCCGAGCTGCAGCAGTAGTGTCACGCTTCCTGTCACGTGGATCAAGGGATCTGTGGCTTTCCCTCGAGGCTGTCCCTCGAGGCTTTCCCACGAGGCTTTCCCACAGGGCTGTGCCACGTGCCACCTTGGTGTGAGTCGATCCTCGGCGTGAAAGACGAGCCGGTGAAGGGAAAAGAGGTTCCTCTGGAATGGACTGAGACATCTGGGGGACTCTTGGAATGGTGGCACGACCCTGGAGTTCCTCTCGCCGTTCCTGTTGAGAGGGCCTCCTCTTGAGATGCGACGGGAACGCCGGGAACTCTTTCCCGACGAAGCAGGGAAAGGATCCCTCATCTCGAGCTACGAGGCGGAAACGGGGCTCCTCTGGATGTGGGCGGGACCCTCGTTATTCCTCTCGAGTGGAGACGGGTATGTCGGGGAACTTCTTGATTTGCACCAAGGGTGTGAAGGACCCTTTCAAAGTTCCAGAGGGTAGGTGTGATCAGCCTCGAGATGCCTCAGCGGAAATGGGCCTCATCTCGCCTGGAGGGGAGAACCTCCTGGATTTTCTCGAGTTGCGGCAGGTCTTCTCGAGTTACGACGGGGACCTCAGGGACCCGCTCTGGTGGCCTCAGGAAAGGCCAGTCCCCATGCGAGTTGCTAGGGGACCTCTCGGGATTCCTCTCCCATCCATGCCGGGGCCTCAGTCCTTGTGTGGAGTCGGGGCCGGAACCTGAGGATTCCTCTCCAGTATTGCCATGGATCTTGGGGTGCTTCTGAGTCTCCCCAGGGGAGTCAGGCCTCGTCTCGAGTAGGGGCATGCACGTGCGCTTTTCTCCCGAGCTGCAGCAGTAGTGTCACGCTTCCTGTCACGTGGATCAAGGGATCTGTGGCTTTCCCTCGAGGCTGTCCCTCGAGGCTTTCCCACGAGGCTTTCCCACAGTGCTGTGCCACGAGCCACCTTGGTGTGATTCGATCCTCGGCGTGAAAGACGAGCCGGTGAAGGGAAAAGAGGTTCCTCTGGAATGGACTGAGGCATCTGGGGGACTCTTGGAATGGTGGCACGACCCTGGAGTTCCTCTCGCCGTTCCTGTTGAGAGGGCCTCCTCTTGAGATGCGACGGGAACGCCGGGAACTCTTTCCCGACGAAGCAGGGAAAGGATCCCTCATCTCGAGCTACGAGGCGGAAATGGGGCTCCTCTGGATGTGGGCGGGACCCTCGTGATTCCTCTCGAGTGGAGACGGCTATGTCGGTGAACTTCTTGATTTGCACCAATCGTGTGAAGGACCCTTTCGAAGTTCCAGAGGGGAGGTGTGATCAGCCTCGAGACGCCTCAGCGGAAATGGGCCTCATCTCGCCTGGAGGGGAGAACCTCCTGGATTTTCTCGAGTTGCGGCAGGTCTTCTCGAGTTACGACGGGGACCTCAGGGACCCGCTCTGGTGGCCTCAGGAAAGGCCAGTCCCCATGCGAGTTGCTAGGGGACCTCTCGGGATTCCTCTCCCGTCCATGCCGGGGCCTCAGTCCTTGTGTGGAGTCGGGGCCGGAACCTGAGGATTCCTCTCCAGTGTTGCCATGGATCTTGGGGTGCTTCTGAGTCTCCCCAGGGGAGTCAGGCCTCGTCTCGAGTGGGGGCATGCACGTGCGCTTTCCTCCCGAGCTGCAGCAGTAGTGTCACGCTTCCTGTCACGTGGATCAAGGGATCTGTGGCTTTCCCTCGAGGCTGTCCCTCGAGGCTTTCCCACGAGGCTTTCCCACAGGGCTGTGCCACGTGCCACCTTGGTGTGATTCGATCCTCGGCGTGAAAGACGAGCCGGTGAAGGGAAAAGAGGTTCCTCTGGAATGGACTGAGGCATCTGGGGGACTCTTGGAATGGTGGCACGACCCTGGAGTTCCTCTCGCCGTTCCTGTTGAGAGGGCCTCCTCTTGAGATGCGACGGGAACGCCGGGAACTCTTTCCCGACGAAGCAGGGAAAGGATCCCTCATCTCGAGCTACGAGGCGGAAACGGGGCTCCTCTGGATGTGGGCGGGACCCTCGTGATTCCTCTCGAGTGGAGACGGCTATGTCGGGGAACTTCTTGATTTGCACCAAGGGTGTGAAGGACCCTTTCGAAGTTCCAGAGGGGAGGTGTGATCAGCCTCGAGACGCCTCAGCGGAAATGGGCCTCATCTCGCCTGGAGGGGAGAACCTCCTGGATTTTCTCGAGTTGCGGCAGGTCTTCTCGAGTTACGACGGGGACCTCAGGGACCCGCTCTGGTGGCCTCAGGAAAGGCCAGTCCCCATGCGAGTTGCTAGGGGACCTCTCGGGATTCCTCTCCCGTCCATGCCGGGGCCTCAGTCCTTGTGTGGAGTCGGGGCCGGAACCTGAGGATTCCTCTCCAGTGTTGCCATGGATCTTGGGGTGCTTCTGAGTCTCCCCAGGGGAGTCAGGCCTCGTCTCGAGTGGGGGCATGCACGTGCACTTTCCTCCCGAGCTGCAGCAGTAGTGTCACGCTTCCTGTCACGTGGATCAAGGGATCTGTGGCTTTCCCTCGATGCTGTCCCTCGAGGCTTTCCCACGTGTCTTTCCCACAGGGCTGTGCAACGTGCCACCTTGGTGTGAGTCGATCCTCGGCGTGAAAGACGAGCCGGTGAAGGGAAAAGAGTTTCCTCTGGAATGGACTGAGACATCTGGGGGACTCTTGGAATGGTGGCACGACCCTGGAGTTCCTCTCGCCGTTCCTGTTGAGAGGGCCTCCTCTTGAGATGCGACGGGAACGCCTGGAACTCTTTCCCGACGAAGCAGGGAAAGGATCCCTCATCTCGAGCTACGAGGCGGAAACGGGGCTCCTCTGGATGTGGGCGGGACCCTCGTGATTCCTCTCGAGTGGAGACGGGTATGTCGGGGAACTTCTTGATTTGCACCAAGGGTGTGAAGGACCCTTTCAAAGTTCCAGAGGGGAGGTGGGATCAACCTCGAGACGCCTCAGCGGAAATGGGCCTCATCTCGCCTGGAGGGGAGAACCTCCTGGATTTTCTCGAGTTGTGGCAGGTCTTCTCGAGTTACGACGGGGACCTCAGGGACCCGCTCTGGTGGCCTCAGGAAAGGCCAGTCCCCATGCGAGTTGCTAGGGGACCTCTCGGGATTCCTCTCCCGTCCATGCCGGGGCCTCAGTCCTTGTGTGGAGTCGGGGCCGGAACCTGAGGATTCCTCTCCAGTGTTGCCATGGATCTTGGGGTGCTTCTGAGTCTCCCCAGGGGAGTCAGGCCTCGTCTCGAGTGGGGGCATGCACGTGCGCTTTCCTCCCGAGCTGCAGCAGTAGTGTCATGCTTCCTGTCACGTGGATCAAGGGATCTGTGGCTTTCCCTCGAGGCTGTCCCTCGAGGCTTTCCCACGAGGCTTTCCCACAGGGCTGTGCCACGTGCCACCTTGGTGTGATTCGATCCTCGGCGTGAAAGACGAGCCGGTGAAGGGAAAAGAGGTTCCTCTGGAATGGACTGAGGCATCTGGGGGACTCTTGGAATGGTGGCACGACCCTGGAGTTCCTCTCGCCGTTCCTGTTGAGAGGGCCTCCTCTTGAGTTGCGACGGGAACGCCGGGAACTCTTTCCCGACGAAGCAGGGAAAGGATCCCTCATCTCGAGCTACGAGGCGGAAACGGGGCTCCTCTGGATGTGGGCGGGACCCTCGTGATTCCTCTCGAGTGGAGACGGCTATGTCGGGGAACTTCTTGATTTGCACCAAGGGTGTGAAGGACCCTTTCGAAGTTCCAGAGGGGAGGTGTGATCAGCCTCGAGACGCCTCAGCGGAAATGGGCCTCATCTCGCCTGGAGGAGAGAACCTCCTGGATTTTCTCGAGTTGCGGCAGGTCTTCTCGAGTTACGACGGGGACCTCAGGGACCCGCTCTGGTGGCCTCAGGAAAGGCCAGTCCCCATGCGAGTTGCTAGGGGACCTCTCGGGATTCCTCTCCCGTCCATGCCGGGGCCTCAGTCCTTGTGTTGAGTCGGGGCCGGAACCTGAGGATTCCTCTCCAGTGTTGCCATGGATCTTGGGGTGCTTCTGAGTCTCCCCAGGGGAGTCAGGCCTCGTCTCGAGTGGGGGCATGCACGTGCGCTTTCCTCCCGAGCTGCAGCAGTAGTGTCATGCTTCCTGTCACGTGGATCAAGGGATCTGTGGCTTTCCCTCGATGCTGTCCCTCGAGGCTTTTCCACGAGGCTTTCCCACAGGGCTGTGCCACGTGCCACCTTGGTGTGATTCGATCCTCGGCGTGAAAGACGAGCCGGTGAAGGGAAAAGAGGTTCCTCTGGAATGGACTGAGGCATCTGGGGGACTCTTGGAATGGTGCCACGACCCTGGAGTTCTTCTCGCCCTTCCTGTTGAGAGGGCCTCCTCTTGAGATGCGACGGGAACGCCGGGAACTCTTTCCCGACGAAGCAGGGAAAGGATCCCTCATCTCGAGCTACGAGGCGGAAACGGGGCTCCTCTGGATGTGGGCGGGACCCTCGTGATTCCTCTCGAGTGGAGACGGGTATGTCGGGGAACTTCTTGATTTGCACCAAGGGTGTGAAGGACCCTTTCGAAGTTCCAGAGGGGAGGTGTGATCAGCCTCGAGACGCCTCAGCGGAAATGGGCCTCATCTCGCCTGGAGGGGAGAACCTCCTGGATTTTCTCGAGTTGCGGCAGGTCTTCTCGAGTTACGACGGGGACCTCAGGGACCCGCTCTGGTGGCCTCAGGAAAGGCCAGTCCCCATGCGAGTTGCTAGGGGACCTCTCGGGATTCCTCTCCCGTCCATGCCGGGGCGTCAGTCCTTGTGTGGAGTCGGGGCCGGAACCTGAGGATTCCTCTCCAGTGTTGCCATGGATCTTGGGGTGCTTCTGAGTCTCCCCAGGGGAGTCAGGCCTCGTCTCGAGTGGGGGCATGCACGTGCGCTTTCCTCCCGAGCTGCAGCAGTAGTGTCACGCTTCCTGTCACGTGGATCAAGGGATCTGTGGCTTTCCCTCGAGGCTGTCCCTCGAGGCTTTCCCACGAGGCTTTCCCACAGGGCTGTGCCACGTGCCACCTTGGTGTGATTCGATCCTCGGCGTGTAAGACGAGCCGGTGAAGGGAAAAGAGGTTCCTCTGGAATGGACTGAGGCATCTGGGGGACTCTTGGAATGGTGGCACGACCCTGGAGTTCCTCTCGCCGTTCCTGTTGAGAGGGCCTCCTCTTGAGATGCGACGGGAACGCCGGGAACTCTTTCCCGACGAAGCAGGGAAAGGATCCCTCATCTCGAGCTACGAGGCGGAAACGGGGCTCCTCTGGATGTGGGCGGGACCCTCGTGATTCCTCTCGAGTGGAGACGGCTATGTCGGGGAACTTCTTGATTTGCACCAAGGGTGTGAAGGACCCTTTCGAAGTTCCAGAGGGGAGGTGTGATCAGCCTCGAGACGCCTCAGCGGAAATGGGCCTCATCACGCCTGGAGGGGAGAACCTCCTGGATTTTCTCGAGTTGCGGCAGGTCTTCTCGAGTTACGACGGGGACCTCAGGGACCCGCTCTGGTGGCCTCAGGAAAGGCCAGTCCCCATGCGAGTTGCTAGGGGACCTCTCGGGATTCCTCTCCCGTCCATGCCGGGGCCTCAGTCCTTGTGTGGAGTCGGGGCCGGAACCTGAGGATTCCTCTCCAGTGTTGCCATGGATCTTGGGGTGCTTCTGAGTCTCCCCAGGGGAGTCAGGCCTCGTCTCGAGTGGGGGCATGCACGTGCGCTTTCCTCCCGAGCTGCAGCAGTAGTGTCACTCTTCCTGTCACGTGGATCAAGGGATCTGTGGCTTTCCCTCGAGGCTGTCCCTCGAGGCTTTCCCACGAGTCTTTCCCACAGGGCTGTGCCACGTGCCACCTTGGTGTGAGTCGATCCTCGGCGTGAAAGACGAGCCGGTGAAGGGAAAAGAGGTTCCTCTGGAATGGACTGAGACATCTGGGGGACTCTTGGAATGGTGGCACGACCCTGGAGTTCCTCTCGCCGTTCCTGTTGACAGGGCCTCCTCTTGAGATGCGACGGGAACGCCTGGAACTCTTTCCCGACGAAGCAGGGAAAGGATCCCTCATCTCGAGCTACGAGGCGGAAACGGGGCTCCTCTGGATGTGGGCGGGACCCTCGTGATTCCTCTCGAGTGGAGACGGGTATGTCGGGGAACTTCTTGATTTGCACCAAGGGTGTGAAGGACCCTTTCAAAGTTCCAGAGGGGAGGTGTGATCAACCTCGAGACGCCTCAGCGGAAATGGGCCTCATCTCGCCTGGAGGGGAGAACCTCCTGGATTTTCTCGAGTTGCGGCAGGTCTTCTCGAGTTACGACGGGGACCTCAGGGACCCGCTCTGGTGGCCTCAGGAAAGGCCAGTCCCCATGCGAGTTGCTAGGGGACCTCTCGGGATTCCTCTCCCGTCCATGCCGGGGCCTCAGTCCTTGTGTGGAGTCGGGGCCGGAACCTGAGGATTCCTCTCCAGTGTTGCCATGGATCTTGGGGTGCTTCTGAGTCTCCCCAGGGGAGTCAGGCCTCGTCTCGAGTGGGGGCATGCACGTGCGCTTTCCTCCCGAGCTGCAGCAGTAGTGTCATGCTTCCTGTCACGTGGATCAAGGGTTCTGTGGCTTTCCCTCGAGGCTGTCCCTCGAGGCTTTCCCACGAGGCTTTCCCACAGGGCTGTGCCACGTGCCACCTTGGTTTGATTCGATCCTCGGCGTGAAAGACGAGCCGGTGAAGGGAAAAGAGGTTCCTCTGGAATGGACTGAGGCATCAGGGGGACTCTTGGAATGGTGGCACGACCCTGGAGTTCCTCTCGCCGTTCCTGTTGAGAGGGCCTCCTCTTGAGTTGCGACGGGAACGCCGGGAACTCTTTCCCGACGAAGCAGGGAAAGGATCCCTCATCTCGAGCTACGAGGCGGAAACGGGGCTCCTCTGGATGTGGGCGGGACCCTCGTGATTCCTCTCGAGTGGAGACGGCTATGTCGGGGAACTTCTTGATTTGCACCAAGGGTGTGAAGGACCCTTTCGAAGTTCCAGAGGGGAGGTGTGATCAGCCTCGAGACGCCTCAGCGGAAATGGGCCTCATCTCGCCTGGAGGGGAGAACCTCCTGGATTTTCTCGAGTTGCGGCAGGTCTTCTCGAGTTACGACGGGGACCTCAGGGACCCGCTCTTGTGGCCTCAGGAAAGGCCAGTCCCCATGCGAGTTGCTAGGGGACCTCTCGGGATTCCTCTCCCGTCCATGCCGGGGCCTCAGTCCTTGTGTTGAGTCGGGGCTGGAACCTGAGGATTCCTCTCCAGTGTTGCCATGGATCTTGGGGTGCTTCTGAGTCTCCCCAGGGGAGTCAGGCCTCGTCTCGAGTGGGGGCATGCACGTGCGCTTTCCTCCCGAGCTGCAGCAGTAGTGTCATGCTTCCTGTCACGTGGATCAAGGGATCTGTGGCTTTCCCTCGAGGCTGTCCCTCGAGGCTTTCACACGAGGCTTTCCCACAGGGCTGTGCCACGTGCCACCTTGGTGTGATTCGATCCTCGGCGTGAAAGACGAGCCGGTGAAGGGATAAGAGGTTCCTCTGGAATGGACTGAGGCATCTGGGGGACTCTTGGAATGGTGGCACGACCCTGGAGTTCCTCTCGCCGTTCCTGTTGAGAGGGCCTCCTCTTGAGATGCGACGGGAACGCTGGGAACTCTTTACCGACGAAGCAGGGAAAGGATCCCTCATCTCGATCTACGAGGCGGAAACGGGGCTCCTCTGGATGTGGTCGGGACCCTCGTGATTCCTCTCGAGTGGAGACGGCTATGTCGGGGAACTTCTTGATTTGCACCAAGGGTGTGAAGGACCCTTTCGAAGTTCCAGAGGGGAGGTGTGATCAGCCTCGAGACGCCTCAGCGGAAATGGGCCTCATCTCGCCTGGAGGGGAGAACCTCCTGGATTTTCTCGAGTTGCGGCAGGTCTTCTCGTGTTACGACGGGGACCTCAGGGACCCGCAATTGTGGCCTCAGGAAAGGCCAGTCCCCATGCGAGTTGCTAGGGGACCTCTCGGGATTCCTCTCCCGTCCATGCCGGGGCCTCAGTCCTTGTGTGGAGTCGGGGCCGGAACCTGAGGATTCCTCTCCAGTGTTTCCATGGATCTTGGGGTGCTTCTGAGTCTCCCCAGGGGAGTCAGGCCTCGTCTCGAGTGGGGGCATGCACGTGCGCTTTCCTCCCGAGCTGCAGCAGTAGTGTCACGCTTCCTGTCACGTGGATCAAGGGATCTGTGGCTTTCCCTCGAGGCTGTCCCTCGAGGCTTTCCCACGAGGCTTTCCCACAGGGCTGTGCCACGTGCCACCTTGGTGTGATTCGATCCTCGGCGTGAAAGACGAGCCGGTGAAGGGAAAAGAGGTTCCTCTGGAATGGACTGAGGCATCTGGGGGACTCTTGGAATGGTGGCACGACCCTGGAGTTCTTCTCGCCGTTCCTGTTGAGAGGGCCTCCTCTTGAGATGCGACGGGAACGCCGGGAACTCTTTCCCGACGAAGCAGGGAAAGGATCCCTCATCTCGAGCTACGAGGCGGAAACGGGGCTCCTCTGGATGTGGGCGGGACCCTCGTGATTCCTCTCGAGTGGAGACGGGTATGTCGGGGAACTTCTTGATTTGCACCAAGGGTGTGAAGGACCCTTTCGAAGTTCCAGAGGGGAGGTGTGATCAGCCTCGAGACGCCTCAGCGGAAATGGGCCTCATCTCGCCTGGAGGGGAGAACCTCCTGGATTTTCTCGAGTTGCGGCAGGTCTTCTCGAGTTACGACGGGGACCTCAGGGACCCGCTCTGGTGGCCTCAGGAAAGGCCAGTCCCCATGCGAGTTGCTAGGGGACCTCTCGGGATTCCTCTCCCGTCCATGCCGGGGCCTCAGTCCTTGTGTGGAGTCGGGGCCGGAACCTGAGGATTCCTCTCCAGTGTTGCCATGGATCTTGGGGTGCTTCTGAGTCTCCCCAGGGGAGTCAGGCCTCGTCTCGAGTGGGGGCATGCACGTGCGCTTTCCTCCCGAGGTGCAGCAGTAGTGTCACGCTTCCTGTCACGTGGATCAAGGGATCTGTGGCTTTCCCTCGAGGCTGTCCCTCGAGGCTTTCCCACGAGGCTTTCCCACAGGGCTGTGCCACTTGCCACCTTGGTGTGATTCGATCCTCGGCGTGAAAGACGAGCCGGTGAAGGGAAAAGAGGTTCCTCTGGAATGGACTGAGGCATCTGGGGGACTCTTGGAATGGTGGCACGACCCTGGAGTTCCTCTCGCCGTTCCTGTTGAGAGGGCCTCCTCTTGAGATGCGACGGGAACGCCGGGAACTCTTTCCCGACGAAGCAGGGAAAGGATCCCTCATCTCGAGCTACGAGGCGGAAACGGGGCTCCTCTGGATGTGGGCGGGACCCTCGTGATTCCTCTCGAGTGCAGACGGCTATGTCGGGGAACTTCTTGATTTGCACCAAGGGTGTGAAGGACCCTTTCGAAGTTCCAGAGGGGAGGTGTGATCAGCCTCGAGACGCCTCAGCGGAAATGGGCCTCATCTCGCCTGGAGGGGAGAACCTCCTGGATTTTCTCGAGTTGCGGCAGGTCTTCTCGAGTTACGACGGGGACCTCAGGGACCCGCTCTGGTGGCCTCAGGAAAGGCCAGTCCCCATGCGAGTTGCTAGGGGACCTCTCGGGATTCCTCTCCCGTCCATGCCGGGGCCTCAGTCCTTGTGTGGAGTCGGGGCCAGAACCTGAGGATTCCTCTCCAGTGTTGCCATGGATCTTGGGGTGCTTCTGAGTCTCCCCAGGGGAGTCAGGCCTCGTCTCGAGTGGGGGCATGCACGTGCGCTTTCCTCCCGAGCTGCAGCAGTAGTGTCACGCTTCCTGTCACGTGGATCAAGGGATCTGTGGCTTTCCCTCGAGGCTGTCCCTCGAGGCTTTCCCACGAGGCTTTCCCACAGTGCTGTGCCACGAGCCACATTGGTGTGAGTCGATCCTCGGCGTGAAAGACGAGCCGGTGAAGGGAAAAGACGTTCCTCTGGAATGGACTGAGGCATCTGGGGGACTCTTGGAATGGTGGAACGACAATGGAGTTCCTCTCGCCGTTCCTGTTGAGAGGGCCTCCTCTTGAGATGCGACGGGAACGCCGGGAACTCTTTCCCGACGAAGCAGGGAAAGGATCCCTCATCTCGAGCTACGAGGCGGAAACGGGGCTCCTCTGGATGTGGGCGGGACCCTCGTGATTCCTCTCGAGTGGAGACGGCTATGTCGGGGAACTTCTTGATTTGCACCAAGGGTGTGAAGGACCCTTTCGAAGTTCCAGAGGGGAGGTGTGATCAGCCTCGAGACGCCTCAGCGGAAATGGGCCTCATCTCGCCTGGAGGGGAGAACCTCCTGGATTTTCTCGAGTTGTGGCAGGTCTTCTCGAGTTACGACGGGGACCTCAGGGACCCGCTCTGGTGGCCTCAGGAAAGGCCAGTCCCCATGCGAGTTGCTAGGGGACCTCTCGGGATTCCTCTCCCGTCCATGCCGGGGCCTCAGTCCTTGTGTGGAGTCGGGGCCGGAACCTGAGGATTCCTCTCCAGTGTTGCCATGGATCTTGGGGTGCTTCTGAGTCTCCCCAGGGGAGTCAGGCCTCGTCTCGAGTGGGGGCATGCACGTGCACTTTCCTCCCGAGCTGCAGCAGTAGTGTCACGCTTCCTGTCACGTGGATCAAGGGATCTGTGGCTTTCCCTCGAGGCTGTCCCTCGAGGCTTTCCCACGAGGCTTTCCCACAGGGCTGTGCCACGTGCCACCTTGGTGTGAGTCGATCCTCGGCGTGAAAGACGAGCCGGTGAAGGGAAAAGAGGTTCCTCTGGAATGGACTGAGACATCTGGGGGACTCTTGGAATGGTGGCACGACCCTGGAGTTCCTCTCGCCGTTCCTGTTGAGAGGGCCTCCTCTTGAGATGCGACGGGAACGCCTGGAACTCTTTCCCGACGAAGCAGGGAAAGGATCCCTCATCTCGAGCTACGAGGCGGAAACGGGGCTCCTCTGGATGTGGGCGGGACCCACGTGATTCCTCTCGAGTGGAGACGGGTATGTCGGGGAACTTCTTGATTTGCACCAAGGGTGTGAAGGACCCTTTCAAAGTTCCAGAGGGGAGGTGCGATCAACCTCGAGACGCCTCAGCGGAAATGGGCCTCATCTCGCCTGGAGGGGAGAACCTCATGGATTTTCTCGAGTTGCGGCAGGTCTTCTCGAGGTACGACGGGGACCTCAGGGACCCGCTCTGGTGGACTCAGGAAAGGCCAGTCCCCATGCGAGTTGCTAGGGGACCTCTTGGGATTCCTCTCCGGTCCATGCCGGGGCCTCAGTCCTTGTGTTGAGTCGGGGCCGGAACCTGAGGATTCCTCTCCAGTGTTGCCATGGATCTTGGGGTGCTTCTGAGTCTCCCCAGGGGAGTCAGGCCTCGTCTCGAGTGGGGGCATGCACGTGCGCTTTCCTCCCGAGCTGCAGCAGTAGTGTCATGCTTCCTGTCACGTGGATCAAGGGATCTGTGGCTTTCCCTCGAGGCTGTCCCTCGAGGCTTTCCCACGAGGCTTTCCCACAGGGCTGTGCCACGTGCCACCTTGGTGTGATTCGATCCTCGGCGTGAAAGACGAGCCGGTGAAGGGAAAAGAGGTTCCTCTGGAATGGACTGAGGCATCTGGGGGACTCTTGGAATGGTGGCACGACCCTGGAGTTCCTCTCGCCGTTCCTGTTGAGAGGGCCTCCTCTTGAGATGCGACGGGAACGCCGGGAACTCTTTCCCGACGAAGCAGAGAAAGGATCCCTCATCTCGAGCTACGAGGCGGAAACGGGGCTCCTCTGGATGTGGGCGGGACCCTCGTGATTCCTCTCGAGTGGAGACGGCTATGTCGGGGAACTTCTTGATTTGCACCAAGGGTGTGAAGGACCCTTTCGAAGTTCCAGAGGGGAGGTGTGATCAGCCTCGAGACGCCTCAGCGGAAATGGGCCTCATCTCGCCTGGAGGGGAGAACCTCCTGGATTTTCTCGAGTTGTGGCAGGTCTTCTCGAGTTACGACGGGGACCTCAGGGACCCGCTCTGGTGGCCTCAGGAAAGGCCAGTCCCCATGCGAGTTGCTAGGGGACCTCTCGGGATTCCTCTCCCGTCCATTCCGGGGCCTCAGTCCTTGTGTGGAGTCGGGGCCGGAACCTGAGGATTCCTCTCCAGTGTTGCCATGGATCTTGGGGTGCTTCTGAGTCTCCCCAGGGGAGTCAGGCCTCGTCTCGAGTGGGGGCATGCACGTGCACTTTCCTCCCGAGCTGCAGCAGTAGTGTCACGCTTCCTGTCACGTGGATCAAGGGATCTGTGGCTTTCCCTCGAGGCTGTCCCTCGAGGCTTTCCCACGAGGCTTTCCCACAGGGCTGTGCCACGTGCCACCTTGGTGTGAGTCGATCCTCGGCGTGAAAGACGAGCCGGTGAAGGGAAAAGAGGTTCCTCTGGAATGGACTGAGACATCTGGGGGACTCTTCGAATGGTGGCACGACCCTGGAGTTCCTCTCGCCGTTCCTGTTGAGAGGGCCTCCTCTTGAGATGCGACGGGAACGCCGGGAACTCTTTCCCGACGAAGCAGGGAAAGGATCCCTCATCTCGAGCTACGAGGCGGAAACGGGGCTCCTCTGGATGTGGGCGGGACCCTCGTGATTCCTCTCGAGTGGAGACGGCTATGTCGGGGAACTTCTTGATTTGCACCAAGGGTGTGAAGGACCCTTTCGAAGTTCCAGAGGGGAGGTGTGATCAGCCTCGAGACGCCTCAGCGGAAATGGGCCTCATCTCGCCTGGAGCGGAGAACCTCCTGGATTTTCTCGAGTTGTGGCAGGTCTTCTCGAGTTACGACGGGGACCTCAGGGACCCGCTCTGGTGGCCTCAGGAAAGGCCAGTCCCCATGCGAGTTGCTAGGGGACCTCTCGGGATTCCTCTCCCGTCCATGCCGGGGCCTCAGTCCTTGTGTGGAGTCGGGGCCGGAACCTGAGGATTCCTCTCCAGTGTTGCCATGGATCTTGGGGTGCTTCTGAGTCTCCCCAGGGGAGTCAGGCCTCGTCTCGAGTGGGGGCATGCACGTGCACTTTCCTCCCGAGCTGCAGCAGTAGTGTCACGCTTCCTGTCACGTGGATCAAGGGATCTGTGGCTTTCCCTCGAGGCTGTCCCTCGAGGCTTTCCCACGAGGCTTTCCCACAGGGCTGTGCCACGTGCCACCTTGGTGTGAGTCGATCCTCGGCGTGAAAGACGAGCCGGTGAAGGGAAAAGAGGTTCCTCTGGAATGGACTGAGGCATCTGGGGGACTCTTGGAATGGTGGCACGACCCTGGAGTTCCTCTCGCCGTTCCTGTTGAGAGGTCCTCCTCTTGAGATGCGACGGGAACGCCGGGAACTCTTTCCCGACGAAGCAGGGAAAGGATCCCTCATCTCGAGCTACGAGGCGGAAACGGGGCTCCTCTGGATGTGGGCGGGACCCTCGTGATTCCTCTCGAGTGGAGACGGCTATGTCGGGGAACTTCTTGATTTGCACCAAGGGTGTGAAGGACCCTTTCGAAGTTCCAGAGGGGAGGTGTGATCAGCCTCGAGACGCCTCAGCGGAAATGGGCCTCATCTCGCCTGGAGGGGAGAACCTCCTGGATTTTCTCGAGTTGCGGCAGGTCTTCTCGAGTTACGACGGGGACCTCAGGGACCCGCTCTGGTGGCCTCAGGAAAGGCCAGTCCCCATGCGAGTTGCTAGGGGACCTCTCGGGATTCCTCTCCCGTCAATGCCGGGGCCTCAGTCCTTGTGTGGAGTCGGGGCCGGAACCTGAGGATTCCTCTCCAGTGTTGCCATGGATCTTGGGGTGCTTCTGAGTCTCCCCAGGGGAGTCAGGCCTCGTCTCGAGTGGGGGCATGCACGTGCGCTTTCCTCCCGAGCTGCAGCAGTAGTGTCACGCTTCCTGTCACGTGGATCAAGGGATCTGTGGCTTTCCCTCGAGGCTGTCCCTCGAGGCTTTCCCACGAGGCTTTCCCACAGGGCTGTGCCACGTGCCACCTTGGTGTGAGTCGATCCTCGGCGTGAAAGACGAGCCGGTGAAGGGAAAAGAGGTTCCTCTGGAATGGACTGAGACATCTGGGGGACTCTTGGAATGGTGGCACGACCCTGGAGTTCCTCTCGCCGTTCCTGTTGAGAGGGCCTCCTCTTGAGATGCGACGGGAACGCCTGGAACTCTTTCCCGACGAAGCAGGGAAAGGATCCCTCATCTCGAGCTACGAGGCGGAAACGGGGCTCCTCTGGATGTGGGCGGGACCATCGTGATTCCTCTCGAGTGGAGACGGGTATGTCGGGGAACTTCTTGATTTGCACCAAGGGTGTGAAGGACCCTTTCAAATTTCCAGAGGGGAGGTGCGATCAACCTCGAGACGCCTCAGCGGAAATGGGCCTCATCTCGCCTGGAGGGGAGAACCTCCTGGATTTTCTCGAGTTGCGGCAGGTCTTCTCGAGTTACGACGGGGACCTCAGGGACCCGCTCTGGTGGCCTCAGGAAAGGCCAGTCCCCATGCGAGTTGCTAGGGGACCTCTCGGGATTCCTCTCCCGTCCATGCCGGGGCCTCAGTCCTTGTGTGGAGTCGGGGCCAGAACCTGAGGATTCCTCTCCAGTGTTGCCATGGATCTTGGGGTGCTTCTGAGTCTCCCCAGGGGAGTCAGGCCTCGTCTCGAGTGGGGGCATGCACGTGCGCTTTCCTCCCGAGCTGCAGCAGTAGTGTCACGCTTCCTGTCACGTGGATCAAGGGATCTGTGGCTTTCCCTCGAGGCTGTCCCTCGAGGCTTTCCCACGAGGCTTTCCCACAGGGCTGTGCCACGTGCCACATTGGTGTGAGTCGATCCTCGGCGTGAAAGACGAGCCGGTGAAGGGAAAAGACGTTCCTCTGGAATGGACTGAGGCATCTGGGGGACTCTTGGAATGGTGGCACGACAATGGAGTTCCTCTCGCCGTTCCTGTTGAGAGGGCCTCCTCTTGAGATGCGACGGGAACGCCGGGAACTCTTTCCCGACGAAGCAGGGAAAGGATCCCTCATCTCGAGCTACGAGGCGGAAACGGGGCTCCTCTGGATGTGGGCGGGACCCTCGTGATTCCTCTCGAGTGGAGACGGCTATGTCGGGGAACTTCTTGATTTGCACCAAGGGTGTGAAGGACCCTTTCGAAGTTCCAGAGGGGAGGTGTGATCAGCCTCGAGACGCCTCAGCGGAAATGGGCCTCATCTCGCCTGGAGGGGAGAACCTCCTGGATTTTCTCGAGTTGTGGCAGGTCTTCTCGAGTTACGACGGGGACCTCAGGGACCCGCTCTGGTGGCCTCAGGAAAGGCCAGTCCCCATGCGAGTTGCTAGGGGACCTCTCGGGATTCCTCTCCCGTCCATGCCGGGGCCTCAGTCCTTGTGTGGAGTCGGGGCCGGAACCTGAGGATTCCTCTCCAGTGTTGCCATGGATCTTGGGGTGCTTCTGAGTCTCCCCAGGGGAGTCAGGCCTCGTCTCGAGTGGGGGCATGCACGTGCACTTTCCTCCCGAGCTGCAGCAGTAGTGTCACGCTTCCTGTCACGTGGATCAAGGGATCTGTGGCTTTCCCTCGAGGCTGTCCCTCGAGGCTTTCCCACGAGGCTTTCCCACAGGGCTGTGCCACGTGCCACCTTGGTGTGAGTCGATCCTCGGCGTGAAAGACGAGCCGGTGAAGGGAAAAGAGGTTCCTCTGGAATGGACTGAGACATCTGGGGGACTCTTGGAATGGTGGCACGACCCTGGAGTTCCTCTCGCCGTTCCTGTTGAGAGGGCCTCCTCTTGAGATGCGACGGGAACGCCTGGAACTCTTTCCCGACGAAGCAGGGAAAGGATCCCTCATCTCGAGCTACGAGGCGGAAACGGGGCTCCTCTGGATGTGGGCGGGACCCACGTGATTCCTCTCGAGTGGAGACGGGTATGTCGGGGAACTTCTTGATTTGCACCAAGGGTGTGAAGGACCCTTTCAAAGTTCCAGAGGGGAGGTGCGATCAACCTCGAGACGCCTCAGCGGAAATGGGCCTCATCTCGCCTGGAGGGGAGAACCTCATGGATTTTCTCGAGTTGCGGCAGGTCTTCTCGAGGTACGACGGGGACCTCAGGGACCCGCTCTGGTGGACTCAGGAAAGGCCAGTCCCCATGCGAGTTGCTAGGGGACCTCTCGGGATTCCTCTCCGGTCCATGCCGGGGCCTCAGTCCTTGTGTTGAGTCGGGGCCGGAACCTGAGGATT